>NC_138858.1:67337927-68068312 GCF_965183815.1 Platalea leucorodia
GACATACTGCATGAAAGGCCAATAAGTTTTATGGAAGCTCACAGCAGAAATGCCAGACTTTAGTAGACACAGTACCACCATTGTCTGAAGATCACCAATACATATTAATTTCCACATTGTAATATTTGAGCTCCTGCATTTTGTACATGTTACCAGTAGTGAAATATATACCTCACCTCAGAGGGTAGAGCTCTCTTTTACTGGTATGCTTTTCATAGAGTATTGCATGTAATAAAACCCATTACTCAGCTACTTCATCATACACTGTAGTAAGTTACCTGGTATAGAGGTCTCTTACTGTTATTCTAGCAACACTGTCTCTGACCTCTGCCAAGAGTTAGGAACCGAGCCACTTCTCTCAGACTTCTTTGAGTAGAATTAAAAGCAGAAGATATGTCAAAATTTACTTGCCATATTACCCAGTGGCCAAAATCATCCTCCTGAAAGTCATTTCGCTATTGGAAAAACAACCAATAAGCCATCAAACTACTTTATGTAATTGATTAGCATTTTTTGCTTGTTAACACACACACACACACACACACAAATCAATACTCTTATGGCTATGGGACCCAGCCTTAATGATTTAGTGAGACTGTAATTTAGTCCAGGAAAACAAACAAACAAACAAACAAAAAAACCCCAAACAACAAAAAAGTCACTATTAGCTCTCAATAGCAAACTCCATTAAAGAAAACTGGTAGAAAAAAAAAGACCATTACTGCTTAGGCTGTAGTTAATGCTAAAATACCTGTTATCTGTGAATAATTATTTCCACTTTCTAGTGGAATAGAACTAGAACCAAAGCAGTTCTTAGTGCACACTCTCCCTATATTTCTGGTGCTACAAGAGAGAATACCATCAGCTCCAGACTGGTGCATGTGGTAAGTAAATATTAACTCAAAATTCAGAGAGAAAAAGAAGCTAGATTACAATCCTGGTCCAGTCATCCTCAAAATGAATATGAGCGGTTTTTTTTTTTCCCCTTCCTTTTTTAAAAAGGTTTTTTGTAAATCAGCTTACCTGTACATTGATATAATTTTGTGAAACCTATAAAAGGTTATGTGAGAATTGCAAAGTACATGCACCAACAAAGGCCAGATTCCTAATACACAGGACCTACACTGAAAATCACAACACATTCTTTACTCCCTTTTGTCCCATTACAGATTGACTTTATATACTGATTGACTTTATATAAATGGGTAGTTTACACAGCAGTAGCACAAGTAAAATGTAGACAGTATGTACAGATGCAACAACTAAATTCACTTTAACACTACAATCAAACCATGCTTTGCAGCTAGACCCTGCAAGTAAAAATTCAGATTTCTGTCACATATCTAATATTTCTTACTGAGCAATATTTATACAAGCAGAGATGTAAGAATCAAAGGAAGGAGGAGAACTTACTCAACTAAACACTATTTAATGAACAGTTATACAAAGAACACAGAGCTTAAGTCTATCACAAAACTCTGATTATGGCCTTTGTTTTGTTAGATGCGGTCACCACCAAGTTATGCTTTGGCATAAGCAAAGTTCAGCACTAGCAGAGGTACAATAAATCTAACGTTCCCTGATTACTATTTTTTATTCATCATGTACAGTAAAACAAAAAAAACAGTCTTCAGAATAATTATCATCTTACGATATTGGGCTGAAACTTCTTCCCATAGACTTGGTCTCCTTCCTTATTTGATGCATCGACTTGGTAGTCATAAAGAAACATTCCCAATTTGGGTTAAATTCCCCTGTTCTCCAGGTACCATCTACTGGACCTGAACATTATATGGAGAAATTTTTATACCTTCTGTGCAAGGCTGAGACCTACGATTATAATAGATGTGAGACAAAAGTAAACTGACAAGAGTTAAGAAGTGAGATAATGCTTCAGTGTTGTTTTTCTTCATGACCCATTATAGGGGTCATTTACATGAATGTAGTCTTTTTTTTTTTACCAATTAAAAGAATGACAAGTCCATACTTGGGATCTAAAGGAAGCTCTATTAACAAATGCCAAATTCAATACACCTTACTGTAAAGAATAATTTCAGATTAAATTATTGTAACACTATAAACAAGTCTATGTTTTTTATTTTACCTAGGCCCATGTAGTTCTAAAGGTTGCAAGCCTACTCAGACCTTTTGTCACAAGTAATCTGATCTTTGTCTGTAACGTAGTGGCAAGGAAGCAACCTTTGAGCAGTTTTAAGTTTCACTGTAGACTTTTTTTCTTATTTATTTTCTTCCCAGCTTCTCACTGCTTATTTCCCTTTTAGGGCTTTGCTCTCATTACCATCAGTCCTGAAAAAATACATTGCCTTTAGATAATAGTGAAGGGTAAGGAGGGCAGGAGCAAGGACAGAAGTCCTCTTCCACTGACCTAGAGAAAGGGTCACAATAATGTTAAAATTACAGATTCTTTAAAAGGTGATCAAACAAACCATCCAGAGCACAGAGTTTTGATACCATCATGATATATGTACTGCTACTCTTCTCTCCTCTTCCATCCTATTCTTCATGTCAGCGGGAAACAGAATTCACAAGATTGTACCCCTCTGAACATATCAGTAAGTTATAGTCTTGTCCTTTTCAGTCTCCTGCTGGTTCAAATAACAAGAACAAACAGAAAGGATAGTTCAAATATCTTGTGAGTGACTGCAACAAATCCAGAATCCTTGAGGTGGTTGTTGGGTACCCTGCACCAACAAGCTTAACACAGTTGCAGTCTCCTTTGGGTTTTTCACATTCTCAACAGAATTTAACATGAAATCTTCTTTATTTTCCGTCTTTGTGAACAAGTGAAGACTGAGGGAGGAGGAGACTAGAGTGTGGTTACTCACACTCAGGGAGTATGAACTCATCCTTACCTTTGTTACCTGCTCCTCCTACCCCCTCCTGCCAACTTGGCACTTTAGGGTTTAGACAAACCATAAACAGAAAGTAGTCTCCAAACTCTAAGAAAAAGGTTTTTATCTGCTATTTTCTTTGTGGGTTTGGTACAAATAAGCATTGTTCCATCAACAGAGCATGGGTCCTTGTGGCAACTCTCAGTATCTTTTCTAATCCTTAACTCTTCCTTCAGTTATCTCTCACATATGCTAAATATGCATAATGAATCTACACAGTTATTTGTATTTTCTCTGCAGACAAGCAAAGTCCTTAGCTCCCTTTTCATCCCACTTCATTCACTTTACCAGTAACTCAGCTGCAGTATTTTGCTTATTTCAATTACATTAGGCAAATATTATGAGGGTAGAAGAGTTGCATAGCACCTCAAAGAGATTGTCTTAAGAATTCATTAGAAAGATTTTCATCCCAGTTTTATTCAGCAAATGTCAGAGTGTTCTGCCAATTTTCACAGTAGATCAGCACAAAGCTCTTTAGCACAGGTGTTTCCGGGACTGGGATTTGTTAGGAAAAGTTACTGTTTAACAGCTTATGGCCCTTTTTAAAGACCAAAATGTCTCTAACATTTTCAAGATCCTGTTGAAAATACCTGTGCATTTCTTGCAGGGGCACTTTGCCACAGATCTGATGATCTGAAAATCAATGCAAATAATATGTATCGTTTCTACCTCTAAAGAGTACTTTATCTTGTGGGTTCTCATTTATTGCATTCATATTCAGTCAGTTAGCATAATCTTTAATCACACCTTTCATAGTCAAATGATGTATAAGGGTAGAGCTGGGCTACTCTGATGGCGAGTTACTTCTTTAAAAGCATAAGTCTACCAGTCTTATTTTAGTTCATTTTAACACACCATTCCCATTGACTTATTGCCAGTTCTAAGAGTTACCACAGCACTGCTTAATAACAATATGTGGTTTCTGACATTTATTTATAGTATACTAAAACCAAAATCAGGCTGGGTGGTAAGAGTTTTAGACCACCTGAGATGTCTTTAAATCTTCAGCACATGTTTAACTGCAGCAAGACCAGCAATAATCCCAAATATGCAGTCATCACACGATTGGCTGATTCACCATTTAAAGTTATAGATTCATTTCAGAGAACTCTTTTTCCCAAGTGTCTTTTTAAGAAATAAAAACGGTTTGTTGTAAATCTTTTTATCACTTAAGTGATGGAGAAATACTTGGAAAGACAACAGTGATTTTTTAGATTTTATTTTAAAACAAGGCCATGTGTGCACAGTAAATTGATGGATTTTCTGGAATTAATTTAATTTTTTTTCTTTCACTCTCTTTTTTGCCTTGCATGAAACAAGAACTGTATGTTTAGTGCAAGACAGCATCAGTTGTTTGTTTAGTTTTACGAGTGTGTAGTTGTGAGCTTAAGATTTGTATCATGCTGTAACTATTTCAGAAGAAATATACTTTCTTTCAAAATTTTCTTTTAAGAAGTATTTCCTAAGTATCTGAATGGTATTCCATATTGGTAATAAGGTGACAGAGTAAGCAGCAGCATTTTTAGTAACCATGAGACAAATCAGTCCCTTCTTCCTCCATCTGTATTGTCATCTGAAGTGAAGGACACCTTTTGTCCTCTGTCCAGCAAAGCACTTAAACATTTGTAGTCTCCTTGACTTCAATAATATTATTCATGGGCCCGAAGTGAAACATGTGCTTAAGTGCTTTGGTGGATCAGAGCATTGCTGAGCAAGGGCAGCAAAGCAGAACTTCATACACAGCCTCTAGTGCTGGAAACGTTGCAATAGTAATAGTACAGTTTTTCAGGAACACTGGGTTTTGAATTTTTAACAATAAATTTGAATGCAAAGGGAATTGTGAAATACATCACTTTACTATTTTTAAAAAGCTAATTAAAATAAAAGGAGATTCATAATAACTGATATTAAAAAGCAGCTAAACTAACACTGATTTGTCACACACAGTTATCTGAGCCAGACTCACCCTTGGTGTGAATTGAGATAGGTTCAGAACACTGGAAATTTCCTCACAGGTGTTGAGCCTTCAATTTCCACTAGTTTCATATGAGTGTTAAATGTTTTTAATTTAACTTATACTGACCCTCAATTACAAGAGCTTTCCTACTCCACCAGTAAACAAAGCTACTATGGAAAATTAATAAAATCTTCGCAAGCTAAACATATCTGCCAATAAGTAGTTGACGGTTAGTGTAAACAAACTTTCTTACCTATAGCCTTTAAACTAATGGATTAAATAGTTTAAGTATTTGGAATTACTGTGTCCATGATGATAGGCTGTCAAACAAGCTCTCATCCCACAGACTCAGTCTAGCTGAGATTTTCAAGTTACAAGAATTCTTTCTGTGTGCAGTATCCCAGCTCTTAAAAAAAAAAAAAAAAAAGTGAAAGAGTGCTTGCTTGTCTTTGTTAGGGGAGAAGAAAAGAAGGAAAAGCATATTTATTAAGAAGGACAGTACTTCAGTAAATCTGTGGGATTTACTTTTGTTTTTTTAATTTGGCTTAATTTTAGAAATGTAATCACGGGAGACAATAATGAAGATCAAATCAGAATATCCTCAGATGTAAAGACCTGTTTAAAGTCATGCTTTTCATGCAGGTTAGTTATAGTCACTACTATTATCAGGGAAATACAAATGACATAAATGCATTCTGTGAGAACTGCTTTAAAAAAAAAAAAAACAACAAAAAAAAAAACAAACAAAAAAACCCCACCATTTTTCCTATAAGAATCTTATTTTTAATCAAATACACTTTACTTTTCATGCAGGAAGCCAATTTGTTATTGCAAATGTTTTTGCTAAGTGATGGAATGTGCAGTCATGCACGAGAAACTGAATCTTGAAATTCAGTTTGTCCATGTTAGGCAAGAAAAAGCTTTTGGGTTCAAGCATGCACTGTATTACAAGGGGAGGCACTTAAATACATGAAGGGGAGGCCATGCATTTTATTTCAGAAGACTGAAATACATCTTGCAATGTGGGGCTTTGATGTTATTCATATGCTAACAATATACCATTTCCTCCAAGTGCTCAATACATTGGAATAAAAAGACATAATTTGCTGACATTGTGCTGAACACTTCCTGTCCAGAATACTGATCAATTGTCATTCAGCTTCCAAGACTAATCCACCCAAAATAGCCCTCAACATAACCTTTAAATTATTCTTTTAACACTTTAAAATTCCAGTTAAAATAATTTACCATTTTACAGAATAAAACGATGAAACAAAGACCATAACTGTATTTTCACTCTGCTTCTAAAATACAGTTCTAGTGCCCCAGGGACTCCTTTCATCTAGTGTAAGTGCTGGCATATGATGTGATTGTTAACATAGCTGGCCACCAGATGAAGTGAATTATCTAAACTGCCAAGGTTCCTACTTTCATTCCAATTTAAACATCAATTTAACACAGAAACTGAAGGGTATTATGAAAGCTTTAACATGAACCATTTCAGACATGAAAAAGAAATAGAAGGATTTCTCAAACTACCAAAACAAACAAATATGTAATTCATTGAACCTGAAGATGAGTTGGAAAATGATCAGTGCACAAAGGCATGTCTATCTAACTCCCCATGCTGGTAAATTAATGCAGTATACCCTGGGCGCCTTGCAAAAAATAAATCACCTATATGAATCCACAAGGGCATTATCCAGAAGCAACTGTTATGGTTAAATGCAAAAAAAAAAAAAAAAAAAGCAAATGGTTAAAAGGGGAGCCTGTTGCCAGCAAATATTTGGTTACTTTTTCTAAGGGAAAACAGTTTGAAGGACGTTCTGGCCTTTAAGATTACCATATTCAGGAAGGATTTTCTCCAGTTAAAACAATTTTATTACAGATATCGTTCTGTGAGTCACTTAATCACTTTTTTTCTCAGCTCCTTCCTCCTCCATATAATAATAATACTCACTCTGTTCAATGTCATACCCAGAAAGCTGTGAGCTCTTTAATATAGCAGCTCTCTTTGCACAGCATAATGCAGTTGCCTCTTATCTAAGGTACCGAGACATCATTAGAGAGAAAAACCACAAGCAGTATTAATCAGCTTTTCACGCACTAAGATGTGCTAGTCTCAAAGTATGTGACAAAACTCTCTGAACAAATGTTCTGGGGCAAATGACATTTTTATAGAGAGAAGGGCCCACCTCTTCAAGGATTTATGCGACTAGCTAGTGATTTAAAAATGAATGACTAGTGCTAAGATGTGGTTGTTTGTAGACAGTTTGCATAGGAGAAGAAAAATAAATTAAATCAAAAAAGGTAAGACATAAGTCTAGTATCTCTTCCTCTAGTACTACGGAGTACTACGAGACATGTTAAAATGTGAAGATCTTTCTAATGAGGTTAATCACAGTGCACCCAACAGGCATGCATGCAGACTTTTGTAAAATCCAAGTTTATTTCCTATTAGCATAAATCATCTTAGTCCCTTAGTGGAAAGAAATGTTCTTTCTGCATTATACTTGAACAGACAAAAGTTTAGCAGTGAACAAGACTAAGAAATTGCCAAAGGGAAGGACAGCCTTTGAAAAAAATGCAAATATGGTTGCTGTGTTCTGGTATTAATGAGACTGCACTGGATAAACTGTACCCATTTTGGTCAATATATTACAAAAAGAATAACAACAAGATTGCAAACAGCTCCCAAAATGATTCAAGAATTTGAATGCACAAGTTGGCCTCTAAAATTAAGGGGAAAAGAGACAAGTGACAAATTTCATGAGAACATGAAATGAGGCAAACCTATAAAATCAGACAGATCACTAATTAAGCCAAAGTAGTCATTCTGGAGTCCAACAGGAGAGGGAAAAAAGCCCCATCTAATATCATTTGCACGAACAGTGGCTGTACATGGAACAGAGTGCCAAAGCAAAGAGGTGGTGACAATCATTTTGAAGGGGATTTGACAATTTTGACAATATGAAATTAGTCAGCACACCAATGCGATTCCATATTGCTTTCAACCAACTAGCTAGCAAAACCTCAACTCTACAACAGAAGCAAGAAAAAATAAGAATTCATATCAGAAGATAGACACAGTACTTATTATTCAGAAAATATGACTGTATCATCTGTAGAAACCACTTTCCAAATACTTTGGCGCAGGTTCAATCATATACATCCAAAACATTGGATTTACCTGCTTTAGCTGCCAGAACATTTTCATGCAAAAAACCTACATTTTTCAAAGTGCCTAAGATGAAACAGAGCGGCTTAAAAAACTAGCAGCACTTACACATAATAATCAATACTTTAGGACTGGATCACAAAGCCATCCTCCCATTCACTGAGCACTTTAGTACTTAAATATAAACAGAAGTGCAGGCAGTGAACTTTAAGATAGTGTTTATAAAGGCAAAACAGTTTTCAAGTGACCTTCCACTTTTGGCATTCATGCACAAGAGTTAGATAGCTTATAAATCAAGTCAACAATTTCACCATCCAGTTAAATGCCCTGTCCCACTTAAAGGGCACTGAGGGAGCTCACAGAAGTGCTCACCAAGCCACTTTCAATCATTTATCCACAGTCTTGGCTAACTGGGGAGGTCCCAGTTTACTGGAGGTTAGCAAATGTGATGCCCATCTAGAAGAAAGGCTGGAAGGAGGATCTGGGGAACTACAGGCCTGTCAGTCTGAGCTTGGTGCCAAGGAAGGTTATGGAGCAGATCTTCCAAACTGCCATCATGCAGCATGTACAGGATAACCAGGGGATCAGGCGCAGTCGGCATGGGTTTGTGAAAGGCGGGTCCTGCTTCACTAACCTGAACTCCTTCTATGACAAGGTGCCCCACTTAGTGGATGAGGGAAAGGCTGTGGATGTTGTCCACCTGGACTTTAGTAAGGCCTTTGACATGGTTTCCCACAGCATTCTCCTGGAGAAGCTGGCTGCTCATGGCTTGGATGAGTGTACTGTTCTCTGGGTAAAAAACTGGGTGGTTGGCCGAGCCCAAAGAGTTGTGGTGAATGTAGTTAAATCCAGTTGGTGGCCGGTCACAGGTGCGTTCCCCGGGGCTCAGTACTGGGCCAGTTCTGTTTAATGTCTTTATGAATGATCTGGAGGAGGGGATTGAGTACACCCCCCATAAGTTTGCAGATGACACCAAGTTGGGCAGGAGTGTTGATCTGCTGGAGGGCAGAAAGGCTCTACAGAGAGATCAGGCTGGATCAATGGCCTGAGGCCAGTTCCATGAGGTTCAACAAGGCTAAGTGCTGGGTCCTGCACTTGGGTCACAACAACCCCATGCAACGCTACAGGTTTGGGGAGGAGTGGCTGGAGAGCTGCCTGGCAGAAAAAGACCTGGGGGTGTTGGTCGACACCCAGCTCAATATGAGCGGGCAGTGTGCCCAGGTGGCCAAGAAGGCCAATCATACCCTGGATTGTATCAGAAACAGTGTGGCCAGCAGGACTAGGGAAGTGATCGTCCCCCTGTACTCGGCACTGGTGAGGCCAGACCTTGAATACTGTGTTCAGTTCTGGGCCCCTCACTACAAGACGGACATTCAAGTGCTGGAAAGTGTCCAAAGAAGGGCAACAAAGCTGGTGAAGGGTCTGGAGAACAAGTCTTATGAGGACAGGCTGAGGGAACTGGGGTTGTTTAACCTGGAGAAAAGGAGGCTGAGGGGTGGCCTTATCGCTCTCTACAACTACGTGAAAGGAGGTTGTTGTGAGGTGGGTGTTGGTCTCTTCTCCCAAGCAGCACAGGATAAGACAAGAGGAAATGGCCTCAAGTTGCTCCAGGGGAGGTTTAAATTGGATATTAGGAAAAATTTCTTCACCGAAAGGGTTATCAAGCACTGGAGCAGGCTGCGCAGGGAAGTGGTTGAGTCACCATCCCTGGAGGTATTTAAAAGACATGGCGCTTAGGGACATGGTTTAGTGCTGGACTTGGCAGTTTTACATTTATGGTGGGACTTGATGATCTTAAGGGTCTTTTCCAGCCTAAACAATTCTATGATTCTATGATTCTATAAACACGTCCAGTTGAAAAAAACAGATATCCTGCAAAACTAACATTTTGTAATGCCCCTTAAAAGAATCCGAGAATTGCGCTGTGAGGATGCACCAACTTCTCAGTGATAAAAGAGAAGGCATAAGAGCAATACTTACCAGCTGGGGGAAAGGAAGATCCTGTAAACAGCAGCAAGCTGACAAACAGCTATACTTGTTGGCATAACTACTTGTCCCTGTCAAATTTAAAGGACAAGCCTCTAGGAGTACATCCTGGAGGGGTGTTGGAGGGGTAGGAGTAGAGATGAGATGAGATGAGATGAGATGGAAGCTACATCCTTGGAGAGCTTAGTGCTGACCAATTATCTACTAAAAAAAGTATGTCAAAAACATAGCAAGGCTTAGCTTTTGCAGAATATGTCTAATTATAATTTTCAGCTTCCACAGTTACAGCCTGGCAGTTAAATAGTACGTTTTTGTTGAAGAATAGCTATAAAAATTTGTAGATATATAATTAAAGCAAAACTATGACGCATAGGTTGGTTTTCTTCTTATACAATAACAAGAGACACGAAGAAAAATACCTCAGTAATAGCCTGAGATAGGAAGGGCAGGGGGTTCTATAGGCAATGGAAGGTCACAAACCTTGCCCTTCTCAGAAAAGTAGGGATAAAGTTGGGGCAGGGCCCAGAATTAAATGCGTTGTACTAGACTATGGATTCCATGATAATATATCTTTGTTTTCCCCCCTCCCCATCTCCCTTTGGGAAATCTTCCAAACATTTCCTTTTTTTTCAACTCTTAATTGGTGCATCCGCAAGACACCTAGCCCCAGGAATAGAGCATACTGTGATATCCTGTACTGTGTATCTAATTCTACTACATATTGTAAAAGGTATAAACAAATTAGATATGTTACTTTGATACTGATGCCATCCTACATGCAAATATTGCAGAGTTCTGGCCTTCTTATCAATGTGTTTATTCTTCCCGCTTTTAATGAACTAGTATTTTACCATTACTTTACACACATATAGAATTCCACAGAGATGGAATAAAACTGTAGTGTTCTACACACAGTCTTCATTCTTTGTGCAGTTCCATCCTGCTTTTTCTGAATCTCAAGCTTTTGTGTGTGTGTGAATGCATTTATAATGCAATTGTGGCTTTACCATTACTTTTTTAGTTCTTTTTAAGGGAAATAACTCATTGAAAGTGAAGGCACACAAAACAAGCACATGTTCTGGACATGCAAATACAACACAAGCAATGCTTGTCAAGTGTCAAAAGGTAGGTACAACCAAAATATATATGAATATACAAAGGATGCTTCCTCTCTTGCACTCCTTTTCAACTTCCTGATTTCGGACATTCTGCTCAAAACTCAAGATCATTTACAGTAGTTCCAAAATGCTGACTTTGTTAATGCACAAACCTCAGCAGGACAAGGAATGTTGAGGATGATTGATTGAAATTCAGAACATCTTACAAAATGATTTGTTTGACATAGCCAGTAGGGAACTCTTGTTTGTTGAACTTATTATTCATTCATGTATTCATGAAAAAAAATACAATAAAAGCATAATCCCTCCATAGTGCCTGAATGATCACATTGAAATGAACCCAGAGCTTCGCAATGCTAAGCAAGGTCTTTACTTTACAACAGAACAGTTTTATATTGCAATATCATTAGCTGAGCCTAGAGTTTACATTATACTTATAAATCAGCAAGGGAAATTTAACCAACATTGTAATCTAAGGTTATGCTGAAAATCAGATATTAAAAATACACATGCATAATAACAACTGCTTATGTGACTTTTTTATTTTCTTCTTACTAAATGATTTAGCAATTACTGCGTTGAAATGTAACTAAGATTGTGAATCTGTTTGCATTTTGACAACTAAAATATGGGTCAAAAGAAATACAGAAATAACAAATAGGCTTTGGTGATTTGAAAGAAGTTCTTAGAGTAAACCAGTATCATAGGAAAAAAACTGTTATCTCAAAAAAATTACTGACAAGATTTAAATCAAACTTTCCTGTGTTCAAAATCCTGAGAAAATAAAGGACAATAATTTAAGGGAAAAATTCTTATCATAAGCTCCAGCACTGAATAACATTTACATTCACAAATGTTAATAGGAAATATCATTTTGCTGTACAGTGTGATACCAAACAATGCTTGATTTTCCATTCCATACTACACTTTCCTGCTGCTCCTCTTTCTAAACTAAACTTTTGGATGTTTCTATTCAGCTTGTGCTAGTCTGACATTGTATATTCACATCCTATTTTATCTTGAAAAGAAATATATTTACACACTGGGGATATCAGGTTTTGCATTACTAATTTCCAGAATTTATCATTTATTTTCAACCATAGTAGATGCAGAGCCACTTGGCAATGCGCTATTACTCTGTCTTACCCTGCTGTTATCAAACTGTTGTGCTAAACCAAGAGGACTTCTGGAAATCACCTTGACTAATTGTTTCTGCTTGCTTCAAAAAGAATCTCCCCTCCTCTCTGCTAAATGCTTATAACTTCTGATAGAAGGATAAGGAGTTCTCCCTGACTTTGAAAGGTCTGAGTCAGCTTTCCATTGAATACTGTCTACCAGTTTTGATCAACCAGGCGAAAAAGGTGAAAAAGTCTTGAGTTAACAAAGTACATCTGACTGCATAAAAATCAACTAGTTTTTGGAAGGGACAGAGAAAATAATTAGGCCCAAGCACAGCCTTCCAAAGCTAAGATTAACCGGAAGAGTAGGAATTCATCTCAGATCTCAATACGAAAATTGCAGGACTTCTGTTAGGGGACATCTACACTCATTGCCTTCCAAAAAAACTGCCTTCTCTTGCATTAATCTGTGTTCAGATTAATCTCCTTCATTAATCTCCTTCAATTGGACAAAAGACTTTAGTCAGCAAAGGCTGTGTGGTTGCTCTGTTCACTGTTTGCAAAGAATCTTGATGAGTACTAAACCACGTAAGAACTTTTTAGGTAAAGAAGACTTCATCTTCCCATTGCTGTGATCTAAGCATAGGAGATTTGCATGATGTCATGCCAGCAAATGGAAAAGCATTTGGACAGAGTAAAACAGCTAAGCCTGTAATGAAGAAAGATCTCAGCCTTTCTGAATAAACAGCACCTTAATACTTGAACAGAGAAGGTCACTTAAGGTTGGCTTCAAAATAACGTGTCAAAGAGATTCTAACACCATGCACAACCTCACTGTGTGTTGTAAAGACTGTTGGGGTTTTTTACTTGAGATGTTTTTGAAATTTCCTTTTATTTACAGTCAATGCCTCGACCTGCTGTTACTCCCGGTAAGCACGTTGCTGTGTTCATACACACAAAGATTAATATTGATGCCTAGAAGACCACAGTGCTATTTTCTAGATAATGGTGAAATAACAGCTTTTTAAAGAAACTTTTCTTCAGTTGGAAAACAGTGCCAATTTGTTATCAGCTTGTCATCACTTCACCAACTACTTCTGAAATAACTCACAATTTTTTGCATTCTTTTCTTCTGCGTGTTATTAATGGTATGAGCTATAAATCAACAGAAAGCCTAAAAGCATTACAAGCAATTATAGACCAGCTAACAAGGCATTCTGCTAACAAGTCATTTAACGATAACGCTTCCAATGCATTGGGGACATCTAAAAATGTCATTTCATGTGCAATATCAACATTACTTCAAATAGTGACTCTGATTTGAGTCAAATTGGAAATTTTCAGAAAGTAAATCTTTTTAACAAGCTCATAAATTGCAGAGCCTAAATTAAAAGGAGATTATTTCAGTCAAAGAAAAATTGGAAGGTGCTTGCATTAGAATTAAATGGTCAAAAACTAGAAACAACTCAATTTTCAGAAACATATGTATAACCTCTTAGGAGCATCTGTTAACAGAAAACAAGCTCTTTGTATCATGGAATGGGAGAACCTTTCTTCAGTTCAGCAGTTAAAAAAAAGAAAAAATGCATGGCCTCTCCTTCCTCATCTCTTCAGAGCTAGGGGTCTACAAAAAGGGGATCTACAAGTGTCTCTGTCTTCTCTGTATTCTCAGCACCTTGAGAATTTCACTCAATGCTTTGCTAGCCTTACAGTAGTTTCAGTTAGAAAAATACAGTTTAATTTCTCAACCTTCAGTTTCATGACAAGGTCTTTTTCTTCTTATCAAGGACATGCAATTTTTCAGGCTAGTGTGTACCATGCAAAAGTGTACTCACTCACCAGCCTACTGTATCTACAAGGCAGAAAAATACTGCTAGGCAGAAATGGTACCTCAGTTTGCAGAAGTATAGTTGTAGTCACCCTGAGAAGCAGGATTAACTGGTTCAAGAATACTGATTAAATAGTATTGATGCAGCTATACAACTTTCAGGACTTCAATTAGCTCACTTATCTTTGCATAACACCACACTGAATTGTACATCATAACCTCAGAGTCACAAATACGCATTATATACACACACTTACCAGAGCCTTTCTACCAGTCCTTCTCCTTCAACCGAAGCTCTTACAAGCAGGAGCTACCCACGTTCTTTATTTGGAGGAATCATCTCCCCTCATTCTCAGGCTGCTTAAGCAGGATTTTTGCAGTATCACTCTATTAAAAGCTGGATCCCTCTCTCCTGACTTAGAGGATGTCCAATATCCATATAAGGTAATCAGATACAATCCTGTCATCTTCTAAACCAAATAAGACCCAAAAAATGAATTTTATTGTCAGCTTCACACTGAAGCTATTTCTTCTAATCCTTGCCTGTGGAAAGCTCTAGCTGTTCTCTTGTACCTCATGCTCTGTGGTTATTTTGCTTTCACTTAATCTAAGTAAAGCTAAATTGACCTAATCAGCCTGTACTTCTTAATCATATATATTAAATGGTTGCTTAAATTCTTATCCTGTTCCATCTTCAATGGTTATTGTATACAATTTCCTATATCAAATGCTAACACAGGAAATACTAGATCTCCTATGACAGTTAAGAACAAGTGATAGGTCAACATCCCAGACAGTAACTATCTCCTCTAGGAACCCTCCTAAGTGACACTTTAAAGGCCTTCCTTCCCTCAGGCTCCTGATAGATTCTAATTCTTTAATTTCTCTATTCATCATATCTATCTGACCTCTCACCATCCTAGTCAGGTAAAACTGAGCTGAACCTGCTCTAGCAGAGAGTAATAGATCTTCACTGAGAGGGACCATGCATCCTGTGACAGCAGCTCAGGAAAGCAGTAGAAGTGCATCTTCTGCTACAGTGAAGGCCAGATCAACAGTCAGCTGAAGTCAGTGGGAGTCAACAGATTTCCAAAGTCCTGCTCATTCATACTAGGAAAAAAAGTTTTGCCCTGTTTAGCATGCAGTCACTCCTTATTACAGACACAAACATCAGCTCATTACCCACTCCCTATTCAGTCACTACTGAATTTCTAAACTTGTTAGAAAATTATTCCTGAAAAGTCTTCCACTGACCGTAGTGCAGAGAGATTAACTTTAAAGTGTTTAGGAGCAGCAGTCTTTCCTGCTCATGCCCAAGTGTTTTGCCAGCTGATTTCAACAGGGTGTAAAAATGCTAGTGATTAGGCAAGTGTAAGCCCCTGTTCTCACATGAAGTTCATTTTGAGATCAAGGCATCAGTCAGTGTAGCCATGGCAATTTTATTGTAGCACACTAATATCCAAATTGTTACCATGGAACCGAGTTACAAAGACTTGGACAATCAATTCCAATTAGAATAGTTAAATGATCATGACTTAAATCCTACAAATGGTAATTTTCATACCTGCATTTGAATTAAATATTTCTATTTATTGAGGACAGAACAAGTTGTGCTTAGCATTGTAGTAGCAGTGTAGGTCATTCAGGATATAATTTGCCCTGATATTCACACAAACTTCTTTTTTTTTTTTAACCTGCGGTCAAGTGGCATTCAAAAAGGTAAACTCCTGCTGTCTTTGGAGATCAAAGAAAATCACAGAAATTACTACCAATCTGATCCTGAGCAATCAAACATTCAGCTGTTCGATATTTCAAAAAGCAAACACATCAGCACCAATTGGAATTGGCTTTTGCAAAGTAATTTTTTATCCTGCAGCCAAATAAAAGTACAATTAAGTTTCCCTGTGAGTTGATTTTGGAATAAAGCAGAAGGAAGAGAAAAAGAGTGGAACAGGATGATCCAAAGACATTTCTAAATATACATTTGGTTATTATTTTAGAAAGAACAAGAATAAAAGGTAATTTTAATTTTTTTCCTGATTGGTGGGAGAAGCAAGAAGGAGAAGAACAGGGTGAAATAGCAGACTAGGCAAAATAAGTCTCCTTGTAACAGGTGACACTGAATGCTTTATCAGCACATACCAAAATATACTGTCTAGTGGTCAGAGAACTAAATATCACAGCTAAGCCAGGGGCATAGATGTTTTGTGGATTCTGATAGGAAAACAAGCATCCAGAATACTCACTTCAGCAGAACAAGTGCAGCCTTCTCCACTCACAGTCCAAGATACTTTGGGGTCTAAACATAAGCTACATCTATTGCTCATTTGGACAAAAAATCAAAGCATGCAGAAATCAAAACAGCGGGTTGTTTATTTTGTGCCATCTGCCACCAACATGACATAAACTTGGACACCATAATCCATTGCTGTTTGTGCAACAATAGCATGAAGATGTTTACTGGTAGCAAGTTTTTTGTTGAGAAAGTGAGTTTATTTTGCAGTTGTTCAAAGAAGATTCCAACTTGCTTACATAATTTCTTGGAGGAATGCTGTGTCAATCGAGTGCTTGAAGTGCTATTCACCTGGAAAATCTAATATATGATAAGAAAAAAAAACAGCCATACAACAGCATGACCATTATGCCTCTGCAAAGCAAAAAAATGCCTGCAGTAAAAAACACCACACTGATTTAAGCACTGCTGTCAACATTTGCTTCTTTTAGGCCCTAAGGACCAATAGACTCTTACAGGGAAGCAAATCTGGGTCTTACAGACAGGCAAAGCTCCTAGTACTGATTATTCACAGTCAGGTCCCTAGGAACTCTTACCACATTTCATATTTTTCAATTTGAAAGAATGCACTACTTATCTTGAAACCTCCTTTTTCCCAGAAATGTAATCCATCAATAAAAATGTAACATCAGCACAAAAAACCCTGCAGAATTGATGTTTGCCTCCGAATTTTCCCTTAAGTGTTTAATAAATTAATGTATGACTATCCACCTCAAAATCATTATCCAACAGTATTGTCCATAACCATAAACTAATACCATTCACTCATGTGAAAATAAGTTGGAAGCCTCTATAACTGGCTGTAGCTGTGATAGCCATTTCCTTACTGCGTGTGTATTTTTGCTTCAGGATTAAGCAAATGACACAAAGGAACTGAGTTTGATGGCTACTTTATTGTTACATATCCATACTTAATCATTCATTGCTTCTAGCTGCTTTTTCCATCTCCTTGAACTGTAAAATGAAAAGTAGCACCTTAAAGGGTGAGAGGGGTAGAAAAGAAATAGCGCCGGCTCAGGAGAGACCTGAAAATTCAGAGACATGGTTCAGAGACCTGCAAACGTTTACATACTCCTGTCTACGCTATTATGGTGCATTACCTTTATTCCCCTTCCTTTATGATTAACATCAATGTTTATGATACATAAGAGCAACAAACCATGAAAAGCTACTCAAATAGCAAACAGGACTGGAAAACACATATTTACAATAACAATTGCTTCTCAGTCTAAAGAATTTGAACAGAACTTGAAAGAACATCACCGCTGTTTCTGATTTGTACAGAAAAAAAAAAATTAAAATTTACTACATTTCACTTCATATTACAGCATATAAAATTTCACTTCCCAGCCTAATATCTTCCTTAATTTCTCTTCACTACCTGTGACCATATTGTAAATTATTAAAAAACTTCCCATTATCTAAACATTCAGAAACGGGTTAAAATCATGACTGTGCGCCAAGCCAGTAAGGTATATGGATATAGCTTAGTTTCTGTTCTGGACAGGGTCTGTATCTGCCTGTGAATTTACTGACTCTACTGTTTATTCTGTCCAACCAGAACACAGCCTTTATTCAAGATTCTGTCTCTAACAACATGACAATTATCTGCAGAGACTTTTTTTTGCATATATGCATCTGGGTATGTCAGGTAGGATGTCAGAAGACCTTGAAACATAATAGAGCATAGAGCCTTCAGATTAGACCACATTCTTTTTCAGCCAGATTGAAACGCAAACAGGACAAGATATGATTCCATACTAAACATATAGATGCAAATACCTTACATATAGATGCAAATGATAAACTACAAAGAAAGTTTTTCTTGGTAACTCTGCAACTTTAAAAATCCAAATCTTGGATTGAATGGAGGGGACATGGTAAAGAGGGGAAAGATGGATATACTACTTGCATCTGACCATTTTTTTTTCATGCAAATAGTATTTTTAAATGGCCATTGGTTAATCTTAAGCAGAAAAACAAGTAGCCTTGTAAGGACCAAAACTCTTGAGACTACGGTTTCCTCTGATCTTTCTTTACCAGCACCCCTGATCTTCCTTCCAGTCCCTATGCTTTATGTCCAGTAGTGAGGGGTGTGTGCTTGCTGAGGCTTGTGACAAATGAATGGCTAATGGTTGAGCTCTGCCTGCTGTTCCTGCCACTGCTCTCTTTCCATTGATTTTTATCCATCTTGAAAGCATGTAATCATCTTTGAGAAATCCAGCTTTCTTTCAAATTTGTTTGAAATGGACCAATTTTTGGAGGGGATGACGGGAACTGACAAACAGATGGCTTCATTCTACCTTCTAGGTCTTTTAACAGTCACTCGTGTACATAAGGAAATGATGGAGAATTATGAGTGTTAGCTTTCTTTGCTCATCTGTTCCTGGTTTCCCAGTTTGTTAGAGTGCTAAAAGTACCTAGGCTGGCACCTACTCTAAGATACAACTTTTGCTACCATTACTTGAAGGAGTGAAGTCATTAATTTAGTTTGTCCTGACTTTTAATTCAAAATCAGACATTTTATTTTAAAAATTTATTTTTATGAGCAGCAGCACCACCATAACTGCATACAGATACACAAGGAACACAATCCAACTGCATTATGTGTATTAAAACCAACAAAAAATCCACTAGTTTGCATAATAGTGTTCAGTTCATGGTTTTAGGTTTCAAAATGTGTGCATAGTACTACATTTTCAGGTGTTCTTGGCATATTTGATATATTCAAAGAACATATTTTGGAGAAAAAAGTCTCAAGAGTAGCACTAGCTGAAGAACTGTTAACAGACATAGATCACGTATGTAAGCTGGAAAGGAAGCAGGACAAACACCAACAAAAAGTTATCAAAAGAAAGATATGACAAATGCATATCAGTTTAATCTCTCTCTAAACTGGCAAAGCTGAGAAAAAAAGCATCACATTTTCAAGCACATACAATGAGGCATACTTAATCCCATCTAAGTAGTTGTCCTAATCTTGTAAATTTCAGTATCAAGTGGATTGATTCGCTGTCTGTTCTGTGGATTCAAAGGTATATTCATGTCCACAAAAAAAATGGGAAAGCAAAGAGATTCTGTGGAGAGGATCCAAATAATTTGATGAGTAACTGAATGATATTGACTCATCAACTGCAGGCAGTGCCAAATCCTTCTCAGCAGAATTATTTATCTTCCAAGATCTTACTGTGTTATGGTTTCTTACTATTCATAAGAAAGGCCTTCAGTTTTATGAACAATAAATGTTTTCCATACCATGAACAGATGCACTTAAATGCAAGATTTTTATTATGAAAGCTAAAGAAAACTGTTAAAAATTAGCCTAACCAAAGAAGAGTAAGCTAAAGAACAAACATTTCTTTTACTATGACAGTTCAGATGCTGTGTTTGGGTCCAATCAAGTTGCATGGTCAGAGATAATTTCTTACATTGAAGGACATTAAAAATAACCAATACTCAACATATACCATGGGTTCCTTAACTTTTTGAACCCTAGACCCGTCAGTTCTCAAAATTGCTCATAATTTTTTTTTCACATGAAAACATTAGAGATGCAAGATATTTCCTAGGATGAACTGAAACCTACCTTTAAGACCAGCTGTACATACACGACCTTGAAGACCACTAGTGTTTTTTTGTATTAACAATGCCTAGAAGAAAAGAAAATCAAATTTAAGAAGATAGTAACCATACTCACATTAGATACAGACCATGGTTTGGAGCTGAATCAGAAATATGTTCACATTTGGATTTAATAATACTGAAATCACAAGACTGTAGGTCAAGGCTGCAGAACTATTTTCAGATTTCAAGAGCTTCTTTTGACTACTTTCACCTTGAGGTGAAATGGCATAAGAATATTTGGGTTTTTCTGGTAATCTTGACAATTGAATTAGCAATAAAGAAATAAACACCTTATATATAAAAGTACCAACAACAAATACAAGGAATTTAATTAGGCCTTCAAGTTCAATATTTACCCATAAAAAGTTCAATTTTCCCAAAATAAAGTGTTTCTGCTGAAATAGCAGCATGCAAATACCATTTCAGTCCACAAATGCAACCGTTGCATAATAAGCTGACTTCATTAAAAAAAAAGCCTGGTCTGAGTGAGATTTTTATTGGAATTATTTGTGCCTCAGAGTAACAAAGACGTTAGCAAAATATTTCAGTCAGACCTTCCAAATTTCACTACTCTAAATTGCTCCAACTTAACTACATTTTAAACACAATAAAACTCAGCAACTATAATCTAAATCATACACTTACCAGCCTTTTTCCCACAAGCCTTGAAGCCTAAAAGTTACCATGGAAACAAATTTTACATTTCCACAAATTGGAAGAGCCAGTTAAAAACAAAACAAAATAAAACTAAAAAAAGATTAACTCATTGCTAACTATGCCTTATTCAAGGTATAAAGATGGCAATGGCTAACCAGGTTGTAAGCAGTGAGCAATAATGAGAGTGACACTCTCATTAATTAATTAATAAATTAATCAGTGATCCAAAGTAGCATGGCTCTCTTAAGTCCTTCTTAAAAAAAAAAAAAAATCAGACTGTTTCTTCAAAAGAAGCATTTTTACAGTGTATTTACAACATGCCATTGTAACTGTTAATGTGTGATAAGAGTGCCACTAAACCACAAATTATCCTGTAACTTAAGTGGAGGCAGAACTGCTGGCTGAAGCTTTAGATTCAAGCAGCGTATACTCAAAGTGTTGCCTACATCAGAGAATTACAGAGAGATTTAATCTCTTACAGCTTTGGTTTCCTATCTATAAAATGGAGATGGAAATGCTTGTAACAGCAGATAATACTTGGGAAAGGTACTGCTTATGTTTATCTGCATGGTTACCTAATCATGCAACATCATACAATTGCCATATTGTGCTCTATTTATATTCCATTATATTTATCTGTGACCTTGAGTAATACAAAGAAGCTGTAACTCCCAAGGTCGTTTCTTACATCTATAGAGGTGAACAGATGCATCTCGTGATATCTATTTTATACCAAGGTCTCATACATTTCTGATTATACCTGACCTAAAAGCATGTGAAAAATCAAAACACAAGGGCTAGAAGCCAAAAACATGCACAACTGGGGATCAGCTATCCTTGTTTGACCTAAGTCCTTGGAATTTCTACTATTGAATGAATTAGAACAGTCCTAATAATGGCTATGTCATGTGAACCCTTGTCAATTATAAACCAGTTTCAAAGCACTAATGACACTGAAGTACATCAGATAGTAACTGTTCTTAACCTAAACCAGATTTGAAAAAACAATGTAGAACAGTTGTATTCAGGGTTTTCACCTTTTTTTTCAGTACGTATTTCTAACAGATCTTTGAAAGGTGGCAAGCCATTCACCAGGAGTTTTGAACATGAACAGTAAAGAGTCACATAAACAGAAAAAGTTTAAAATCAGGAGTTGACTAGGAGTCAACAGATCTTTGGAATGCATTACAGTCCTATCCTGACTGCATCCAAAAAAATATATGAAAAAAATCTCATTTCTGCCTAATTTTATTTACTATTCTTTAATTCTTATAGTTTAGAAAGTTTCTTATAAAACAAATGTTTTCTTCATCTTCAACTGTAAAACAATAAAGCTACAAAAAAGACTGCAAATATCTAAAGAATCTGTACGTTTACTTAAAATAAAATATAATAAATATTACAGGGATTTAATTTGTTTACTTTAAATTGTGCATTAGAGGCAGACTAACTTTTTCCAGTTCTCCTCAAAAATAAATACAGCTACAATGGGAGGTCTTAAATCCTCAGTATTATTCCTTCATGCTGTTTTAGTGCAAACAGTGAAACTATTTCTAGAAATTCAAACTACTCTTATAAATGGCAGTTAGTAAAATCAAACCTATTGTTAAATACAGTTTTATCCTTCTTTTGTCCTAAAAAACTTTCCCCTGATGGAAACCAAGAAGGTATATGATATTTTTGCTATAAAAATGAAAATTTGCAAAAATGTTATGTGCTATTTTTGGCCTTGTAAAGATCAATTGTAATAACGAACTTCATCAAATTTCCTGGCACCGTCCACACAGGATAAACATTCACTGGTCTCACTTAGAGGTATGTTTCAACATTTTCAGATGAGAAAAATTAGGTGTTCATGTGGCTTTAAGACATTTTCCCAGTTTTAGGCTAGCTACTACTGTCCCTCAAAGAAAAGTCGGTGACAGAGCTTATAAGTAAAAGCCTTTTAGCATAATAAAATAAAAAAGTAATAGATACTAAAGGAAAGAGGCGAGAGACAGCAAGTGAGAATTTCATGTTTCTCAAGAGATACAGCACAGAGGATACTGATTAACCAATACCATCTAAACCAGAATAGTCTAAGGGTGTTACATGTCAGCCAAAGCTTTAAGAAGAAAAATAACTTTAGTTCTTTCTCTGCTAAAAAAGTATATGGTAATAATCATAAAAAAAAAAAAAAAAAAACAGTCTCTGATTCAATCTTGTTTGTTTTATAAATCTTTAAAGCACCTCTGTATTGCCCTTCTCAAGTCCATTCTCCTGATACAGTTTGATTACCTGTAACCCTGTTCTACCTCTGAGGCTGGAGACTCAACATCTATTTTTTCCTACATCCTCTATCTAACAGAAAAGAAATAGGAAAATCTTCAATGATCTTTGCTTTTATAAAGCTACTACTGTACACCTTTGAAAGCATTATTGCTTTTTGAAACTGTTTTTTGACACAGCAACAGGGTGCACACACAACTGACCCAACATTAAAAGTTATATGCTTTCACAATTCATTTCAAGTCATTCGTGTTGTGCCCCCTTATCTGCCATGACAATTGATGTACTGTCTAGCAATCAGTATACATGCAAGTTTACAATGCTATTTTTGTCATTTTAGAATAATCACCTAGAGTGAACATAGCCTTTGATTTTCTAATAGACAAATCTTGGCCATTTTTGGACTACAGTCCTTAAGTTACCTCAAAATGATCTTCATATATATCACCATCATCAGTCTGCAACTTTATGGTGTTTCTTGAGAGTTTGCTTCACCTTTGCTTCAAACGCATTTAATTCCCCAGTAGAAATCATGCCTCCACTAAGATTAACACGTTAATTTTACCACAAATTTTATCCAGAAACACTTCAGAGTGATTTCAAATAGCCAATTACGGGACATATTCTGATGCACAAGGAGTTAAACAATAAAGTTTCCATTTAGGATACTATAATCATTAGTTCACTGCTGACCCTTGAACACTTTCTACAAATAATTATTTTTTACTACATCGGAAATAGAAAAACAGCTTACTCCCTAAATAATGTGCTTTTTATCTTTAAACAAAAGTTGAAAAATAGTGTGGTTTCTTATTAATGTATTAACTTGGACTAAAAGCATGATTTTTTTGATGTATTCTCTTCCTGTCACAAGTATTCCTCACACAGACCCTTGCACACTAAGCCTGTTTGCAAGGTGGAGATTCCTTACAGAATTTACTAATACTCACCTTATGTATACCCCTAGAAATCTGTAGTACACTAACCCAGACAGTGGTATGTTGCCTTGTTTCCTTAGTTCAAGGCTTGTTTGATTACATTCTGTAACATGGAAAATTCTTATGCATTTTTAAGTTTAAACCAAGATGTTATAACATCTTGCATGTGTAAAATATTGCTCATCTGTCATACAATACTCTTCTGTTAAGAACGGGAAAACTTTTCATGGCATTTATGGTTTGCATGGTTTGTGACACTTTTCTCCCTCTCAAAGATCTGGACATGGGACATACTTTTTGTGGTCTCTTTTACAGTCTGAAAACATGTTCATTCAAGTGAACTGCTGTTGATTTCCATCATCTGAAAACTGCCTTTTCAGTCAGGCTGATCGTAAGCCAACTAACTTCCAGCCATATCCCTGTTTTCACTAGACATAAATAACTTTCACCAACATGTGGGGCACACCATAGACTATAACATCTTCCAGTCTCTCAGAAACCAGACAACAATTAAAGAGGACATTAGCATCAAGCCACAGTTTCACAGACGATGAGAGACTGAGCCATCACATCTCTAAGAACAGCTGACAGCTTGCCCTCATTTAAAGAAGCATTAGCAATGCCTTCCAATAATAGGCCCAAGTCTATTCCACCTCTTTTCCACAGCTATATAAAGGGCATAGATCCCATATTCAGTTGGCTGTGCAGATCTTCTTAGCACGTTTGAGATTGTCAATCAAGACACAAGACAAAACTCAATCAGGGTAGGTTCCGCATTGACATGCTCCTGCCTTCATATCATTAAACTGCTGTGGAAACCATTCTTTAACCATTTAAATCGTATCTACAGAGAAAACTGAAATAGTGTCTCTTGTTTGAATCTACTCTCTACTACCAGAATACCTGCTTTAAAATTATGTCCTTGCAGAAAGGCCTTCCACGATTTTGTATTTCCTTCCTTGGAAAAGTATCCGTGAGACTTAGAACACACACATACTTTAATCATTAAAAATATAATACAATTTGAGAAGAAATTCAACAAAAAAATTCTGTAGGGAAAAATCAGATAAACAAAATGTAACAAATATAAATACAACCCTACAGTTATAGATTGAACTGACTTTTTTGCTGCTATCCTGTGAAATGTTTAATCAGTGCCAGATTATTACCTTTGCCTTATTATTAATCTTATCTGCACTCTTGTGTTCCCAGGCTACTACAAACACTGCATAAAGCCTTGTCTATGTGGTAAATAAGCCCTATCTGGTTACCTAGGCACGACACAAACCATTTTCTATGAACTGAATAAAAAATTAAACATCTAAAAATGCAGACCTTAGGGAAAAAGGTTTTCTGCCAGAATATATTATTTATATTTAACATTCATATTCTCCTGTCAAATTTTCATGAAAGTGAACAATATTTAATGTAATTTAATTTTAAATCTTATGCTAATTGTCAGTGACCTTTGAACCTTGGAAGTAGTGCTACCATCCGCATGGCAAATGTAATTATGGAATTTGATTTCCTATATGTTGTAAGCAGTGATACTGTTTTAATTGACACTGATATATATTTGTAATAACTTCTGTGTAAATTAAAAATCAATGCCAATTTTAGCTCCCTGGATACTATTTTTATCAAATTGGTTATATTTCTTTGGAATTGGAGATATGCAGAAGCAAACATTTTGCAGAACGTACAATATATCTTTTAAATCCCAGTGTAGTTTGCATGCATGCCATTTATGTTTAAAGCTTACGTATCTCACACTTATGTACACACACATAAAGACAAATCCCATCAGATCTAGGCTGCCTTCAGGAGATTTTGCTTCCAGCTGATTTTTGATTGATTGTCAAGCATGCTTCACAATGACTAAGTGGGATATCATTGTATTACCTGGTATCAGTGCTGCAGTGCACTATAGATATGCAAAATGGGGTTACAAAAGAAACTAAAAGTAGAGTTATTCACTTTACTTTTTTTCTTTCCTGATTTTTATAGGGCAATCTAGATTTAGCAAACCTTTCAACCCTGTTGTGCTTTCAGCAAAATATCTGGCAAATATTGCTAACTTGTTTCTTTCTTATTATATCATTTTTCTTTGTCCCATTGTCATTGATTAAATGTTGGAAAGCAATCTACAAATACAAATATCTAAAGTAAAGTTACAACTTCATACCAAGGAGGGTGGTTTTGTTTGGCATCAATAAAAATATTTTGCCATCTGGAAACAGGTCTTCTTTACAAATTCAGGTAAATTTCAGACGAGGCTTTGAAATAATCACAATAGCTTCTATGGGGAGTGATCTTTGTGGTTTCAGCCCTTAAAACCAGCATGCTAAATTGTGTAAAAAATTTTTCTATTGTCACAAAAATCACAATAACTTATAATTTTTCCCTAAAAGTAAAAAAGATAGAAGTATATTTTGAAATTACCTTTTATGGTTAAATAGCATTAAACATATAAGCTATGTACTAAATAAAGATGGATTGAGGAACAATGAAGAGAATAAGAACACTCACAGCTCAAAGGTCTTGTTCTCACACAGCACAGGGCCACATCTGATCTCACAGTGGTTTATCCTGCTGTGACTGCATAGACTTCATTAAGCTTCATCCTTTATATAAACACAAATGAATACATAAATAGAAAGCAAAGAGTTGCATAGATTTTACACTAGAAAAGGGGGGAAGGGGCGGGGGGGGGGGGGAAGATCTCAATCAGGAAGCACCCAGCTACAGCTCCAGTTATATTTTCAAAAGCTGTTTTTTCACATTGTACTCCTTAGCAAGAAAGCTAATTTACATCATAGCTGCAAAGCAACAAAACCAGTACAATAGTATAAAATATTAGAGAAATTTTGCTTTTCAAAGAAATAGCACATCTCACCTGTAATGGAGACTCAATGTGAACTAAATTGGGTCTTTAAATTAGAAACCATACCAGCCCTTTATAACAATTTCTTTTTGCTTCATGTCAGGTAGAGAACTCTCTTCTTTTGTGGATCCTTTTCTAGCAGTACTAGTCAGTCATCAGGATGTACCTAGGACTTGCACTCCACAGTGAGAACCATTACCATCCCTCTCACTCCAGGCTCTTTTCAGCAAACTGTATTTGGGAAGAAGGGAAAATAGAAAAAAATCAGGCAACTTCAAAACATAATTGATTTCTGTTAGCTTGCAAAAAGAAGCACATTTTTGTAATCAATTATTTTATTGTAAGCAACTTCTCATGAACTAATCCCTTTTAAAAATAAAAGAATGAGAAGAAAAATTTTATAAGCTAGATTTTGTAAATGCCACAGAGGCCCAGCATAACCCAACATACTTGTAGTTATATTCTACTCAGCAAACAAACCTTCACCTTGTAATTTGCTTCTGATGGAGCCTAAAAGCACTTTATTATATTAAAGCTTATTGATGCCTGTAAGGCCCTTTTACCTACAGCTATTTCAAATGTAGTGAAATAATGCAACACTAATCTCTAAGACTTTTATTCCATAATAGATGTTTTTCTCACTAAATCAATTCAAAGGCTAATTGGGGTGGAAGGTGACTATCTTTAGTGGTTATAAATACATTTGCATTGCTATCAATCTTTTACAGACTGATGTTTAACGAGGCTGAACAAGAGCTCAGTCCAGCCTTAGAACGGCAAAACTCGATTCAAACACGTAGTCAATGCTGCCATCAAGTGGCAAAACTGGCAGTTGCGATGCTCGTCGGTTTCCAGCCCAGGCTTCCTGGCGCACACTTACTTCCCAGTGAGCACACACGCAAGAGGAGAAGCATGAGAAAAGAGATGGCAGGGATGTAAGATTCTTTTGCTCAACTCCATATTTGTCCTGTGGTTTCCAACTTCCGAGCAGGTCTTCCAGCATGCAGATACTCAGCTCTGCTGGGCACCTGAAACTTAACCCGTTACCATCTATCGCAGTCAGGGGTGTAACATAAAGCAGCAAATAGGCCATGATGATTTAAACCAGACAAGCCTCACGTCAAGGTCTAGACAGACCAGAAAAGGTTATTGATTCCTTCAGTGTATCTTGGACCATAGTCTACGTCCATACATTCTAAGTCACTCAAAACATCTATAAGTACTTTTCATACTCCTGTCCAATGAAGAGTCTCTTTCTGAAATAAGCTTGCTCACACACACAACCCAGAAAAAAAAGCAAACACTTTGCAGTTATATTCGGCACATAATTTAAGATGTTATATGTACTCCACAAGTTCCAGGTGTCAGAGAGAGACAAGGACCCACAATGCTCATCACGTGACCATCTCCAAAAAATTTACAGGCAAGGCTGTTCACAATATTCCTATGAGTTCAGTAGAACAGGATACATGAAATATAGAAGTCCAGTTTACCTTCCACAAAAAAACATGAATTTGTCTGAAAGAGGTGATAAGGCTCTCCTTAGACAATAAACTTAAATGCAGATTTTTGGGCTGAAGTATATTTAAAAACATTTTTACAGCTTTTGCCTAATGAGAAATACAGAGATACGGGAAAGAAAGCAGCTGTTTTTCTACCAGAAAAGTTATTTGGGGAAAGAGCTCCTTTGTTTATTTGGTTTGCCTGTGAAACAGTCAGATTATCTAAGTGATCTCAGTGACTCTTTCCTCCATGCATCATTTCTGCATGGACAGCTTGCAATGAAGTGTATCTTCCTCTTGAAGAAAGGGTGATCTAAACAAATTATTTTGTGTACACCTGCAACTTTTATCCATCATCAGCCAGACTGTTACAGGAGTTATCCATGGAAGTATTCTACACAGTGAATGTCAAATATATAATAAGCAAGCAGCCAATACAATCTTTATGAAGTTACAGCATTACTAGGTGCTCTCTAGAGTTTTACAACCAGAAACTTAAAGTAGCTGATTGCTGATATGATAGAAGACTGGGTTTACTGAAGCCAGTTATTATGATTCCAGAATTTTGCTTTCATCTGCCTAATGTTGCAGTACACAGTTCATAAACTGTAAGTTATGATGTTAAGGCAGTGGGCAAGAAACTTGCATTCCGTCCGTTATTATGGAGCGTTCATACATACAGTGTCAGAAGACAGTATTTCCTCTGTAAATATTAATGCTGTAGCATGGTACTTCACATTGCAAGTAAAGACAAGCCTTTGTGTCAATGAATACACAGGCTAAAATGAGTACTGAAATAGAAGTGGAAGTCTAAGGGAAAATAGCATCATGAAGACAGACAAAATGAACAAAATAAAGTTAGAATCAGTTACAGACACATAAGCATAATGGTAGTTAATAGCACTTTCTCTAACTACAGTGTAAATTTACACTGTTGTTTAAAAGGAATTAGGGGATATAGTTGTCAGATGGTCGGAAAAAAAATATGTTTAAAAAGCTTTCTCAAGACTTAAGCCAAGAATTCACATTGAAAAAAAAGAAAGAGCCCAGAATAAAAGTTCAATTTAGGAGGCCTGTGGCTGAATAGGGAATGAACATTACAAACAAAACCAAACTCCCCTCAAATGTGGTGCATATGCTGCAGCATTAGTATTGCTCCTTTCATGTGTTCCAAGATCACAACTGTTTTTTATTTCTGCCTCAAGTACTTTTAAACAGAGATGCATATAATTAGAAGACAACCAAACAGACTACATCTTCTCATCTATTAGTTGCTCAGAAATCGAGACCTTCACTGTTTACTGAAAGCTCCAAACATGACCAGTTGAGGACAAATCTAACCGGTTTGCATAGTGCAGGCAGATGTGAAAAATGAGAAACTAAGTACAGATAAAATATGCAAGATGTTAAAACAGGCGTTCCAAATACAAAAATGATAGCAATTGTCCATTCCAGATTATTTTCCTCGACGTTGTGAAATACTTCAATCAACAACAACAACAACAACAAAAACCTAGAACAGAAATAAACATAAAAAAGGATGCAGCACTATATATTAGGGCTAGTTAACGTGCCAGTGCAACCAAACTACAACCAGAACCTGCCAATGCGATTAATATTGCAGCTGTTTCTGAATTTTCCTTACCACTGCCATGCCACGGCAATAGAGGAGAGATCTGCGAAATCAGGCTCTAGCACTGTGACCAGTCATTGCTAAAGCTGTTCAGTGCCAGTCTAAAGCAAGTTTCTAAAATCCTAGTAGCATCAGCACACTAGTGTACCTTAGAGCTTTCACTGTTACTATGCAGGAACTGAATCTGTGATAAGCAGAGCTGGATATTTTACAGGGAATAGAACTATCCTGGTCAAGTGGTAGCATTTTATGATCTTGTATTCTGAGTATCAGCCTACAATTCAATACAAGTTCTACAAGTATTGCACAGAATTACTAGTTCTTTCATACAGTAGGGTTAATGCACATTTTCAGAAGTTAAAAAAAAAAAAAAAAAAGAAAAGACTAGGTTTTGGATAAGTTCTGCTGAACTAATCTAGGAAGGTTAACAGCAAGATTTTCCAAGCCTCTAGTGTCTAAAAGAGGTACACAACAGTCAACCCGGTGTAGAACATGAAAGTTGGTGTCAAAGATGCTCTGGATACATGTAGATATTTGAGTTCAGAAAGCAATCAGGCAACTTAATGGAAGAAAAAATAAGATTCACTGAGGTTATTAAACTGATAAATACTGCTTGTGACTGAGAAAGTTCCTGAACTGTGGAATGCTGAAAGAGGTGACTACTGGGGGAAGTATTACTATAAGCTTTCATTTTCTCATATTCTTTATGTATCTGATAGTGATCACTGATGGTGACAAACCACTCTGCTAAATATACATTTGGTCTGCTGTAACATGCTCTTCTTGTAGTGTGACTTTCAAGACCTTATCTGTTTTCACTCTTAATTTGAATTAAGCATATTTGGAAAAACTACATTTGAAAAAAGTTGCAAAAATTCATTAGAAATGTCCTTGTAATCACCTGTCTATGCTGAGACTGCTTGTGGTTTCTGCTAAGCCATCTTATTTTAAACATAATTCATTAAAAGCTTCACAGCTGTTGAGTCAGACAGCCTTGTATCTTCACATGAAATACTGACTAGAAGTGATCTCCTGAGTTTCCATGCAAACTGATTTTGTGCCTTTAGCTCTGCACCTTCTTTCATAGGTTATGATGGCTCACTGCTCCACTGCTCTTACATTAGCGTGCTTACTGAAGGTAAGGTACAAACAAGCACAGCATCAGTGATGATGATAAACTAACATTTTACTTATGCTAATAGGCAATGTTTGAATTTAAACCACTAAAACACTTCAGCAACCATAAAGTTCGCTGTACGAGTATTTTAAAGTTAAAAATTATAATAGCTGACTATTTATCTATGCTTTTGTTTTATTTTGTTTTGATCTAAGAGTAGCATTCATGTTTAAAAACAATTATAGTTTTTGTTGCATGGTAAGATCATCCACATGGAAGCAGATGCAGTTTTTCTGCTGAATCAGGCCCTAATTTATATCACATTTTATCCAGCAGAAATGCCCTATTTTTGTTGTAGTATGTTAACAGTTATTAAAACAAAATTGGAATCTTTTCAGTCCAACAGCTTTCCTTAAAAAACTCTTATAGGCAGGTTTGACCTTTACATTATGAATTTCATTTCATTGTAAGCTCTTACATTTATATTATTGCTTGACGTGAACTCTCACTGAAATGTGACCTGACAATTTCTATCTATATTTATTCATGCTAAGCTTTCTGCTTAACAACCATCGGGCTAAAAGTGTACTATAGTTACTGTAGAAATAATATTTCCCGCTATTTCAGACAATGAAGGTCATACCAGCTTCACATAAAAGGAAATGTAATTTTTCATGTTTTTCAATTGTGGCATACATTTTAAATTCCTTGTTATAATCACCTATGATGATAGAGTGTTTGCCAGAATTGCTTTTTTCCCCAAGTCCCTTTTCTCTTTTTTAAGTCAGGCATGTAGTTTATCATTAGCACTGCCCCGCCTACAGGATAAAAATACCAAATACACAGATTGAAAACTTACTGAGGAATTGTTTTGGGTTTGCGTGGCAAGGTTTTGGTAGCAGGGGGGGCTACAGGGGTGGCTTTTGTGAGAAGCTGTCAGAAGCTTCCACCATGTCCGATAGAGCCAAAGCCAGACGGCTCCAAGACGGACCCACTGCTGACCAAGGCCGAGCCCATCAGCAATCGTGGTAGCGCCTCTGTGATAACGTATTTAAGAAGGGGGAAAAAACCCGCACAACACCAGCAGCAGCCAGAGAGGGGAGTGAGAATATATGAGAGGAACAGCCCTGCAGACACCAAGGTCAGTGAAGAAGGAGGGGAAGGAGGTGCTCCAGGCGCTGGAGCAGAGATTCCCCTGCAGTCCATGGTGAACACCATGGTGAGGCAGGCTGTCCCCCTGCAGCCCATGGAGGTCCACGGTGGAGCAGATACCCACCTGCAGCCCATGGAGGACCCCACGCCAGAGCAGGTGGATGCCTGAATGAGGCTGTGACCCCATGGGAAGCCCATGCTGGAGTAGGCTCCTGGCAGGACCTGTGGGCCCGTGGAGACAGGAGCCCACACTGGAGCAGGTTTGCTGGCAGGACTTGTGACCCCACGGGGGACCCATGCTGAAGCAGTCTGTTCCTGAAGGACTCTAACCTGCGGAAGGGACCCACGCTGGAGCAGTTCATGAAGAACTGCAGCCTGTGGGAAGGACTCATGCTGGAGAAGTTCATGGAAGACTATCTCCTGTGGGAGGGACCCCACGCTGGAGCAGGGGATGAATGTGAGTATTCCTCTCCCTGAGGAGGAAGGACCAACAGAGACAACGTGTGATGAACTGACGACAACCCCCACTCCTCATCCCCCTGTGCCGCTCAGGGGGAGGAGGTAGAGAATTGGGGAGTAAAGTTGATCTGGGGAAAAAGGGTGGGGTGGGGGGAAGGTGTTTTAAGATTTAGGTTTTATTTTCTCCTTACCTTACTCTGATTTGATTGGTAATAAATTGAATTCATATCCCCAAGTCAAGTCTGTTTTACCCATGACAGTAATTGGTGAATGATCTCTCCCTGTCCTTATCTCAACCTATGAGCTTTTTGTTATATTTTCTCTCCCCTGTTCAGCTGAGGAGGGGAGTGATAGATCCAGTTTGGTGGGCACTTGGCGTCCAGCCAGGGTCAATCCACCCCAGCAATACAGCTGAAAAAAGACCCAAACCAAAAAAAAAAAAAAAAAAAAAAAACCAAAACAGGCTCAGGCCTGTCTGTGCCTGAATTTTATTCATGTATTCTTATCCCATTGGCAAAATAATTTTACCTTTCTGGAGTATGCATTCAAAGAAAGGATCCCAAAGAGATCCATAAGCTGCTAAGCTTCATGTTCTTATCAAACCAGATCAATAAGAATAACTGCACAAGTCTAGTTCCATGATGAAAGATGTTGTTGATTTCTAATTCAGTTTTATCTGGACACTAGCACCTCAGTCCCTAGCTGGTCATCAGTACACAGTAACTATAGCTATTGTGCTAATTTCTGCATTACACATGTGTACATTAGACTTTGAAAGTTATTGGAAGGCTCAGAACAATAGATATCACTATCATGAAAAGACAGCTACTGAAATTTTGAGCCATTTTTCTAGTTGAAAACATCAGTTGCTTTTTAAGCAGATAAATGTATTTAGAAATATGCAGATATCATTATTTGTGCTCTGTAAGTATGCTTCCATGCTCACAGAAAATGCTCTATTGTACAATTTAAAACAATATAATTTCAACAAGTTGTAAAACATACAAATATTTATAAGAGTTCTTAAAAACCAAATTTATGGTCTTTTTTGTAGACTAGTTACATGAGACACCTATTGAACATTCATAGGATGTCAACATTTACAGCAATTTAACATACTGAAAACAAGATCAGTAGTTGGGTTGGTTTTTTTTCTGTGTGTTGTTTGCAGGTTTTTTAAGTAACGCATTTTAGCTACAAAATGGAGCATTTTCTGCAGCACTTATTCCATTCCTGGTTACAGTTCCCAATAAAGCATATTTTACTTGGAAATAATTAATGATTTCAGTTACAAAGCACATATAAGAACTTTCAAATGTCAACTCTATGTGGCAGCATTGCAGCACATCTGAAATGAAGTATTTTAGCACCCATAGCAAGAATTCAGCGGGGGAAGAGGGGGCAGGAAAAACCACAACACCATGGAGAAACTAATTCAGCAGCTATGTTAGCTTTGTGTCTGCACAAGTAGTACAAAATGTTTTGGTCCAGGGCTCCTTCTCTCCCTCAATAGCTCCATGCCAGCGATCCTAGACAGCCTAGCTCCTGTCTCGCAACAATCCTTACCTCCATACCCCTCCTTTCCCACAGGGCTTTAACTCTGTCAAGAGACTGGAAATCTAGCTGTTACGCAGTTAGCTTAGGAAAGAGAGGGTAACATGAGTGTCTGAAGGTGGTTATACAAATGCTTACTGTCAAGGTGTTGCACTCGTACAAGTATAGAGATCAGCTGAGGCAAATATTACATTTGTGAAAACATGGAACTTGATAGAAACAACTGCAACACTAGCAGCAATCCAGCCAAAGCATGTCAACTGTATCCAATGAAATCCAGCAATGTCAATTTAATACGCTATAGTACACTGACCAAAAAAAAGACATTATATGGAGATGGAGGTAAGTCATTACTATTAGTTTGACAGGAGATATACAAATTGCAACTAGTTGCAGAACACCATTGCCCATGATTGCACTTATATGCAATCTATAATTATGATAGGTCAAAATGTAGGGTATATAGCTCAAACTACTGAATGCATAGTACTTGCAGGCCACAAACAAGTTTTGAGCCATCAGCTCCATTACTAAGTCCCTCAAGAGTTTCATCTAAAAACCTGCTATCATACTAACTGTGGAACCCAATGCTAATATTGAATGTCATACATCCAAGACATGGATGTTCACTGTTTTATATGTTATTTGTAGACTTCAGTATTGAGAAGCAGTATTATAGAATGGTTACAGTGTGCTACTAGATAGAACTAGACAAACAACCACACGACAAAAGAGTTTGGCTGCTCCTGACACGCTTCTTGACAAGGGTAAATTCTGCCTCATGGACCAAACTCAACACAGGCATTAATGTAATAACTCTTCTCTAGAATATGTCCCTCCAAAATGATTTGACTCTGGAAGAATGCAGACCACTGAGTTCTATGTGTTATCATTGGCATGGATGATAGCAACCCCTACATGAAATCAAGTATCATTGTGAAGTACCTCTAATATGCTTTCTGTATTAAAAATACAGCAGTTGCAAATGACTCTTATAACAACTTCCACATCAACTGCTACAGTTGCATGGATCATACTTGTCCAGTGCACCAATAACTCATCTGAGTTCATTTATGATAGGCATACCATAAAGAAAATCTTTGCAGCAAAAAGCCTGAATAAAATTATCTTCACCAGAACACAAAATTACCTATCAACAGAAATCACTCTAAAATGGTTGGCCTTTAACACTAGTCCTAAAAATATGATATTGAATTGGCTTAATTTTCTGGATCATTCAAAGGAACACTGGAAAATATCATGTTGTTTTTGAAAACTACATCTATAAGGATTGGATTTTTTTCTGCTTTTAAATATCTCAAAGTCTAGTAGGCTTTTAACTTACTGCATCTTAATTTTTCCCCTCATGTTCCCTTACACACAGTATGCTTAACTCAAGTGTCATGCAACAATCACACCGAAGCTTAGTGCAGGGGTTTTGCCTTTGAAGCACCAATAGCTGTTTGTGTTATTTGTACGGACATATATGAATCTTAAAATCTGGCTTTGATCACAAACCAAAAAGTGTTTGATGCATTCATCTCTAAAGTATGACAGCAATGTAGGAGAGGAATGAATTGCCTTCTTGTATTGCAGTCTATATTATAAAGTCATGACTTTCTAAGGTACTGGAATTATGAAATATAATTCAGATCTCAGAATTGAAACACACTATGGCTACCAATTCATCTGCTATGCAATAAAGATGCACTTCCTAATTAGGTAAAACTTTCAGATATAAATTTTATATGTTTATGATGAATAAAAATTTTAAATGATCAGATTTACTACAATGATCTTAATGCATCATTAAACATTCTCATCAGGCTAAAGTTAAGACTGTACTTTCAACTCTAATTTTGTGCAGTGCATGTAGGATGTGTAATGTAATACAGAGCACATACGGTAAGTACTAATTCAAGACTATGGCTTCCTCACAGAGACTCAACTCTTCTCCAGAATGCCATCTTGACTGTGGAACAGTCTTCAAACTAATCCACATAGTCTAAATTTGTTTATTGGATTTTGTAAATATTATTCTTCATAAAAAGTGAGGAGCACATATCTCTGTTAGGAGAAAGGGTCTAGCACGCTAGCAATCTTTGGAATAAAACCATTAATCCAAGTTTTTCTAATAACAGGACAAACAAGTCTAAAAAGGTCCATCATATTTACTATTCAATCACTTGTTCACTACTGCTCTCTAACAGCTCAAAGATTAAATCACTCACTTCCATGCTGGTCGAATTACTTTCATGTAAGCAATTGCTAACTTTGGGACTGACCAAGATGATCAATGAGGCAAATCAGAGTAACAACAAAAGAAAGTAGAAATTACTGCACACATTTTCTCTAAAAAAAAAAATATCTATTGTTCTTTAATACAGGCACAAAAAATTCAAAGTGACACTGAAGTAAAATAACCACACATTTTAATAGCTGATTCCTTAAGTTATGTCAAAAACTGGTAAAAATCGTCCAATATCAATGCTGAATTCACATTTTTGGTATTACCTTTTCTTGGAATTGTTTTAAGTCAAGTCAGATAAGCCTACTGTTGGTCTCCATTGAATATGATCTAATTATCCATAGCTATCAAGTAAAAGGTATTAATACTACTCAGAAATATTCGATTTAAAACATATTTTTTAAAACCATTGTACAAACAATGGTCCTCTGAGCAAACCAAACATTTATAGCAAGATTTGGTATCAATTGTTGCATTTATCTTTTTGGAAGTTCTAGCTTGTTAGTTCCACAAAACAAACAAACTGAGATCAATTACACTGTATTGTTCCTGTAACACATCAAATTTGTAAGCACTGACAAAAAACGTCCACAGACTGAGTGCCTTGTAGTCAAAATGAGACATGGTATGAATCCAGCCTCCATGACACTAAAGAAAAAGCTTTGCATTGCCCATCTGTACAGCAAATTTCACCCTGTGTTAATACATCTGCTAAGAGGGACTATCTGGCATATTAACAGTTCCCTCAAAATTGGCAGCTGTTTTTCTAAAAGGCAGTTGGTAATTGCTTTGTAAAACAATATGGCTTTTACAAAATCTGAAATCTCACCTGTCATTTTGATGTCAAAATAGTCTTTCTCAGTAGCTATTGCAATTGCTTCAAAAGTTATAGTGTATATTCTTAAAAGGTGAACCAAAGCAACCAAAGACACAAAAGATAAAAGCATCGAGCAAATAAATATAAAAGATATACATAGCTCCTAAAAGAATAACTACAAGATATCTGAAAACATTAGTTTATCATAAATATAAACGCTCCGGGATTTAGACTGGAATTTTCCATTTCTTTTTCTGGAAGACCTAGCTAACTGCTATTGTAAACTGGAAAGGAAGAATCCCACCAGTACAGACTCTGAACCACCATCAGCTGTGAAATAGAAGTTTGAGCCCTAACTTTCATAGAACCATAGAATGGTTTGGGTTGGAAGGGACCTTTAAAGATCGTTTAGTCCAACTCCCCTGCCAAGGGCAGGGACATCTTTCACTATATCAGGTTGCTCAAAGCCCTCTCCAGCCTGACTTTGAACACTTCCAAAGATGGGGCATCCACAACTTCTCTGGGCAACCTGTTCCTTTGTCTCACTATGCTCATCATAAAAAATATCTTTCTTATAGCCAATCTAAACCTACCCTCTTTCAGTTTGAAACCATTGCCCCTTGTCCTGTCACTAGAGGCTCTGGTGAGAAGTCTCTCTCCGTCTTTCTTATAAGCCACCTTTATATAATGCAAGGCCGCAATAAGGTCTTCCCAGAGCCTTGTCTTCTCCAAGCTCGACAACTCCAACTTTCAGCCTTTCTTCATTGCAGAGGTCCTTGAGCCCTCTGATCATTTTTGTGGCCCTCCTCTGAATCCACTCTATTATGTCCATGTCTGTCTTGTGCTGGTGGCCCCAGAGCTGGATGCAGTACTCCAGGCGGGGTCTCACAAAAGTGGAGTAGAGGGGGAGAACCACCTCCCTTGCCCTGCTGGTCACCCTTCTTTTTGTGCAGCCCAGGATGTGATTGCCTTTCTGGGCTGCAAGTGCAAATTGCTGGCTCATGTCCGACTTGTCATCCACCAGTATCCTCAAGTCCTTCTCTGCAAGGCTGCTCTCTCTGTACATTTTCTTTAATGTTCCTTTTGTGGTCAGTGTAAAAGCCCTTCTTCTTCTTTGCATCCCTTGCCAAATTCAGATCCAGCTGTGCCTTAGCTTTCCTGATCCCATCCCTACACATCCAGGCAGGGGCTCTATATTCTTCCCAGGATACACGTCTGGTTCCACTGCCTGTGCATTTCATTCTTACACTTTAGTTTGACCAAGAGGTCCTTCCTGAGCTGCGCTAGTCTCCTGCCTTCCTTGCCCGATTTCTTATATGTGGGAATGAAGAGATTATAAAAGTCAAAACCTTGAGTACAGCACCAGCCACACAGCCAGGCATTCACCTGTTCAATTCATCTCCTCCTTCTTAAACCCCTTCTTCTGACTGGGAGGATAGGGAAGACCACCTGTGCCCTTGATCCTTTTAGCATTGCTTCAAGGGTTGGATAGTCTCTTTTGATGGTTCTAGTAGGAACGCATGGTAATCTGTAGGGTTCATCAGGCTCGGCAGCCTCTCAGTGACATTGTACAGGTGAGCTTCTGGTAGGCAGACAACTTTCCTAGAGAAGTTGTCTGGACAGAAAATGGGTGCTTTGGTGCCTCTCAGTAAGGAATGTTCAATTACTAACACTTCACATCCTTGTCTGGTGGCATTGGTTCTAATGTATAAATCTCCTGCTCAAGTTCCCAGATGTTGCACTGCCTGATGAGCTCTTCTGGTAACTTAGCTTCTTGTTTGAAAAACTCTAGCTGTGCATGCTCCCAGCTAAGACATTGACTGCTGCCTTCAGGTGCTAGGGGGACTTCCAGATGCTGGAGCTCCACCCAGCCTAAGGTTTGGACAGGAATTTCATTCCTTGGGAGAAGGCATCTTCTGTCTGGGTACAGATGTCAGCACAGGTAGGTTGTAGTGCTTCTATTTGGGTTTCAGCCTCAGCCTTGCAGCTGCAGCAGGTGGATACCATTTTCTGTCAGCAGGACACAGTCTCCTCATAGTTCTCAGAAAAAAATGGCCCACTTACTTATAAAATCATCATTCTTTTGAAAGATGTCGACCTTTTAAGTGTAATTCCCCGGAGACCTCAAACTTCTGGGTAGGCTTGCAGAGCCACCAGTTACTTTGACTAGCAGGGCTGCAATCTAAGCCTGCTGGTGAGGAGAGCAGGATCATCATCTGCTTCTGCTCCAGATGAGCTCACTGAGGTGGCAGACTCAACTCCTGTCCCTCCAGGACTGGACAAAAGCGCACCTTGAGATGCTTAGCATCTAGATAGGATGAAAAGGATTTCCAGACTTGCAAGAAAGATGGACCAGAGAAGACATGTTCTCTCAGACCATGGCCAAAGCCTCGTTCCTCAATATTCCTTCTAGCTGGTCATGTTTGCATGAATAACTTCACTAAAGCCGTCAGGCAATTACCTGTACTAGTTCTCAGTAGCAGCTATTATTTTTATACAGATCTTGTACTAGTACAAACTTGTCCCTAGCTTCATCCTCTTGGCTTGACCAGCCATATTTTCTCAGCCTACAGACACAGCCCTTCTTTCACAGGCTGTTAAGTTGAACAGCACTGCATGTTAACAGCAAAGGCCGGCTGATTTGCAACTTGCATCTGCCTGGGCCAGGCCTTCTGGGATGCTCCGGCACTTGGAGGAGACCCTCCTTACTCTGCCTAAACTCCCATTAGTTAGCTCTGCCCAGAGGGTCCAAAGGCTTAGTTGTCCTCATCTTTATTGTTCAAATACTTAGGCCAGGGTTTTGCAAACCTCCCAGGGACAGATCCAAATGCTGAAGGGAACAGAAGCACTGATTCCCACTGGTTCTACATCAAACCTGTCCTTTACAGAAAAAACACTTGATCCAGTAGAGAGGGTGTCAGCTCAGAAGATTGACACAAAATTATTAACTTTGTTCATTTGCTTCCTGAATTTTAAATACAAAATAAAAGCATAGGAACCCATGCAAAGAAAAGGGGGTTTTCCATATCTCCCATTTGTATCATTTGCAAAATGTCCTTAGTCTTTTAATTCCAGTTGCTCCTACAGAGCAGCCACGGGACACTGCTGAAATCTGGGAGCATCACCTGGGTACAGGGACTGCCCAGGACAGAAGGAGTGCTACTGAAATCACAGACCCCTTCTGAGGCTAGAGAAGAAATAGAGAGGAACTGGGGAGAGATTTTGATCTCCTTTGACCTGTGCTGCTTGGGAAATGCATTTGCACGCACAGCTGGAGAACCCAGAGGGAAATGCAGGAGGTCAGAAGGCAGCTGTTCAGGGCACCTCATGGCCAAGGCCAAGCAATGTCTGCAGGAGGAGACACCCCACAAACCCAGCAGGCCAGGCTCTGGCTGCAGCCACAACCCTGACCATCACAACTCTTGCTCCAGCTCTCAAGTGGGAGCTCCAAAGCCACCACTACGGCAAAGAGGACAAGAACTTTTCTGCATGTGGGAGAAGTGCCCAACTGGATAACCTCCACAGTGGGGCACTTTGATGCCTAGAGCTGCAGCCTTCCCTCTTCCTCCCTGGCCACCAGCTCCTACAGCCAATGGGATACAGCACTGCCCTGGCATTGCCTACAACATTTCAAGACAGTTGGATTTACTGCTTGACTCTCGAGTCCAAACACCTGCAGCTCTGGAAAGGACAAGCAACAATCGCTATTCAGTAGCTTCTCCTCTTGCTGCTCCAGCATGCCAGGACACGGGCACCAGGCTGTGATGTCACCACCATGCAGCACATGCATCATGGTGATGTTTGAGAACTTCCCTTCAGCACCCACAGCCAGCCGGTGCCAGTTTGTGACTGGGCCTGATCCCCTGGTTGCCCTGTAAGTGCCGCATGATGGCACTCAGGATGATCTGCTCCATAACCTTCCCCAGCACCTAGGTCAGGCTGACAGGCCTGTAGTTCCCCAGATCCTCCTTCCAGCCCTTCTCGTAGATGGGCATCACATTTGCTAACCTCCAGTCAAGTGAGATCTCCCCGGTTAGCCAAGGCTGCTGATAGATGATGGAAAGTGGCTTGGTGAGCACTTCCACCAGCTCCCTCAGGACCCTTGTGTAGATTCCATCCGGCCCCATAGACTTGTGCATGTGTAAGTGGTGTAGCAGGTCACTAACCATTTCCCCTTGGATTATGGGGGCTTCATTCTGCTCCCCATCTCTGTCTTCCAGCTCAGGGGGCTGGGTACCCTGAGAACAATTGGTTGTGCTATTAAAGACTGAGGCAAAGGCGGCATACCCCAGCCTTTTCCTCATCCTTTGTCACTGTTTTCCCCCACATCCAATGGAGATGGAGATGGGATGGAGATTCTGCTTAGCTCTCCTTTTGTTGCTAATGTATTTATAGAAACATTTTTAATTGTCTTTTACCACAGTAGCCAGATTAAGTTCTAGCTGGGCTTTGGCCCTTCTAATTTTCTCCATGCATAACCTCACAACATCCTTGTAGTCCTCCTGAGTCGCCTGCCCCTTCTTCCACAGGTCATAAACAAACTCTCTGTTTTTCCTGAGTTCCAGCCAAAGCTCTCTGTTCAGCCAGACCGGTCTTCTTCCCTGCCGGCTCATCTTTCGGCACATGGGGAGGGCCTGTTCCTGTGCCTGTAAGATTTCCTTCTTGAAGAAAGTCCAGCCTTCCTGGACTTCTTTGCCCTTCAGGACTGCCTCCCAAGGGACTCTCTCAACCAGGCTCCTAAACAGGCCAAAGTCTGCCCTCCAGAAGTCCAAGGTAGAAGTTCTGCTGACACCCCTCCTTACTTCTCCAAGAATCAAAAGCTCTGTCATTTCATGATCGCTATGCCCAAGACGGGCAACCATCACATCACCCACAAGTCCTTCTCTGTACACAAACAACTGGTCCAGTGTGGCGCCTGGACCCAAATACTCTCGAAAGCAGATTCCCAGGGGACCTTACTAACCAGGTCCTTGAGCAGCCTAAAGGCTGCTCTTCCAAAATACAGGGTAGCATCTCTGCTGACAGTTTTTCTCATCTGGCCAAAGATCTCAAACTCAACAATTTCAGGATCACTGTGGCCAAGACAGTCACCAATCATCATTTCACCCACAAGACCATCTCTATTTACAAACAACAGATCTAGGAGGGCACCTTTCCTAGTCAGCTCCCTTAGCACCTTGTCCCGATCCGATATCGGGAGAGGTTTCGATACGATCCCAAGGACGAGATTAAGACGCAAACGAGGTCAAATGCCGTACAACCTTTTACTTTTATTAGAGGGGAGAAGAGGACGGAGGGAGGAGGGAGGGCAAGGGAGGAGAGGAAAAGAATAGGGGAGAGAGAGAGAGAAAAAGAAAGAGAAGGAGAAGGAGGAGTTTGTCACCACCACTTCGAGTCCGGTGATCTTCTGCAGGGTCTTCGGTGGCCTCGGGTTCCGGCGGGGATCGAAGCGGGGGGGGGGGTGTGAGCCTGGAGGGTGCAGGAACAGAAGGAGTGGTCTCGCGCGCGCCGCTGCCGCCCCCGCCGAGGGGCACGTGCGCTCCTTATATAGGGGCTCCCACGCATGCGCAGATCACAAATGTGTACGTGCAGCTCGCCACGGCCGTGCTGCCCCCGCCTCTGCTCTTTTCGCGCCTTTTTGTCCCCGCCTCAGCTCTTTTCGCGCCTTTAGTCCCTGCGCAGGCGCACGAGGTTGCTTTTTCTCAAAGCTGTGGAGAAGATGGTCTTCTCGAAGCGCTGCGCTGGATGGCGCTACAGCAGCAATGTCGAGACAAAACCGCATTTGGTACCGGTTCTCTACACCACCCCGTGGCTCGACATTGCAGCTTGGTGGTATAAGACAGAGAAAGAGAAAACAAAGGAGAAAGAAAGAAAATGCAGAGTTGAAAGGGTTGGAGATAAGGGTGGAGGAAAGTTGTGGGAAGGGAAACGGGAATAACATTGTTTCAGGTGAGGGAATGTCTTAACACAGATTAACTGAGGTATTGCTCAATGCAAGCTATTCTTGAACGACTTTAACAATTCTTCAACTTTGAAGGGTAAACATTAGAAATAGGGTTGACAATAACTGGCAACAGCAAACATTAGAAATAGGGTTAACAGTAACTGGCAGTACACGGTTTCTTCCTTTAGAAGTAATTGGGGATGGGTTTAAATGATGGGTACTGAGGTTGGTTGTGGCTGACGGATGGTACAGATTTTCGTTACACCATCAGGTGAGGTGTTAGGAACAAATTGCATATTTGACACAACGTGTCGAATTAATTGAATAAAACATGGAATTATACAGGGTAGGAACAGTAAGGTAGCAGTTGCACATAGCAAGTACAATATTAATTGTTTGACCCACGGTGCCCCTGGTAACCAGGACCACAAATCGCCATTCCAACCACTCCAGGTTTGAACAGGGACATGGGCTATTTTCCTGATATCTTGGGTCAGTTGGAGAACCACTTCTCCCACATCATCTATTTCTAGGCAGCAGTTAGAGATATTTAATTTTCCACATACCCCTCCCTCCTCAGCCAGTAAATAATCTAAAACCATGCGGTGTTGAAGGATTGCCGTGCGCATTTGTTGAGACTGCCGAGTTAATAGGTCTATGGCGTCAGCGGTTTTATTGGTGATAATTTCTAGGGCCACCTATAGTCTGATTATTCGGTTTAGATCATAGACTGGTTCTCTTGCCCCTGCAATGGGCTTGTTCGGATTCCAGGTTGCTGGTCCATAATGTTCAATTATTCGCTCAGGGGGCCATTCATCATTCCCCCATTTTTGTGTCCCACCTAAATTTACCTTGGTAGATTGCGTCTTACGGGCAATACTTCTATGTCCGAGGTTATCATACACTTTTACGCCTAATTGGGGTCCACCAGTTTCTGGCAGGAGGAAGAATAGGGGCCTTATGATTCCTATGTAACAAACTCCCGACCACCCCGCGGGTAAGAATTTGTATGCCGTGTTTCCACAAATCCAATAATGCCCTTTTCTGGCTTTATTTCCTTGAGAAAATGGCCCATCTTTCCCTGGTGGAAATTGAAAGTAAGTTGTGTCTTTGTCACCCAGAGGGCTGAAAAAGGTCATTGCCCCATCCCTTATTCGGCCGGTACAATACCAAGCCCCATAAGTACCCCTCCATTTGCAAGTTTGTTTGTAATGCTGGAGAACCAAGGTTTCGTTTTTGCTTGACCAATATCCCTTAAACCCCTGGTTACGCCCCGTTTCATTAAGCCACACCCACAGGTTCCTTTCCTTGTCGAGGGGCTTACGTGTGAGTGTCCATTGGCATTTGCTTTCTCCCACCTCGACCCCTCCTTTCTGAGTGCGATTCAAGCAGTATTGCCCCTTAGCTGGAAACTGAATTGGCCAGGTACCACTGTCATCCCACGGATTGTCTGCGGCTTCGCTGTATTTGCTTACGATTTGGTCTGGGGTGAGGGGTGCGGATGTCCACGGCCAACTCGATAGCCCTAGGGGTCCGCCGCACACCCAACAGTGACTCAGATTGAAAGTTTGACTCACGGCTTTCGCTAATAACACAAACTCGTTTTCCTCGAAGGGATTATATGGAGGAGGGGAAGGTGGAGGGAATGGTCGCTCGTCACTTTCGGAGAGATGTCCCTGAGTCAAAACGAACCAAAGCAGCAGGTGCGCCGTGGTCATATCGCTGCCCTTAAAAACAGAAACAGGAACAAAACTCGCTCCTTGGGTTAGAAGGAGGGAATAATCCATTTGGTGTGTATTTTGTGGGTTCTCCCACTGGTATCTTTCGCTTTCTACATGTGTTTATTTAGGGGGGTATCTAGTACAAGAGGCACAGCTCCCACAGTGGGAAGCTCAACCAGAACCGGTTGACCAGGAGAATAACATGGTGTCCTGGGGGAGTTGGGGTTTCGAGAGACGGGTACCATGGTTGGGGCTTGTGGACAAAATGCTGCAATTTTCGGGCACCCGTTTGCACCCCAGCGATTATTGACGTTGGTCACCGCCTCTCCTACCCGCTCAGCCCACCCCGGTTCATGTGGTTTCAGGAAGCGCTTCAGCAAGCCGTTTGTTCTCTCCACAATCCCATTTGCTTGGGGGTAGTATGGAGTGTGGAATACCCATGAAATCCCCTCCCGAGCCGCCCATTCCTGGACCATCTTGGCTGTGAAGTGTGTGCCATTGTCAGATTGTATCAACTGCGGTTTAGGGAAGGTCCCAAACCATTCTTTCAGGGCCTTCACCGTATTCTCCCCTGTTGCCTTAGCGCAGGCTTTAGCCTGTGCTAGGCCAGATACTATTTCAACACCCACTAATACATAGCACTTTCCTTCTGATTTACGGAACAGACCAATGTAATCAACCTGCCAGGCCTCCCACAAACCTTTTCCCTCTCTCAAATGTAGGGGACTGTCTTCCAGGGGGTGCCTGTCTAAGCGGATACGACATTGCTCACAGGCCGAAATGCAAGTTTTGCAATTTTCTCGGGTAACCGGCCAGCCTCTGGCCTGAGCCTCTCGGTAGAGGTCTTGGGCTCCAGTGTGCCCTCTCTTAAGGTGCAACCATTCCAGGAGTCGCTCCCAATCCTCCGCTACTGGATCACTTTGCAAGGGGGCGAGGCGGGCCAGCTCATCAACCCTATTGTTCCAATGACCGGACGGATCTTCTCCCGTCTGATGGGAGGCTACCCATCCTACCGCAAAGTTCCCCTGTCTGGCAATGGTTAAAATATCTTGCCACTTTTCCTTTTGCCATACAGGTATTCTGTTAACTTCCCACCCATTTTGTTCCCAAAAGGGGAGCCACTCTGTACACCCCTTGAAGACAGCAAAGGAGTCAGTGTAGATATAGATTGGAGAGGCAGATTGGGCTTCATGTTGAAAGACACTCCATACGGCCACTAATTCCCCTACTTGAGCGCTGCCTTCTCCTTCGGTAATTATTTTTTGGTCGGTCCTTATCTGTAGGGCGACTGCACGGTATTTCCAAGTCCTGCCCTCTCGTTTAGCAGAGGCATCAGTGAACCAAGCGTTCTGTAATTGTTCGGAAAATGGGGGGGCTACCTGCACAGCAGAAGGGGGCACGTCATCTTCCCGGTCTGGGGCCACTCCCTCTTGGATAACTAAATTTTTGGCAGCGCCCTCAGAAACTTCAAAAATACCACAATAATGTTCTATTTGCGCGTACCATTTCCGCACTGAAGCTCTTTGTGCCACCCCGTCAGGGGGAGGTGTCCCAGTTAAAACTGGCTTAATCACTTTGAAAGGACCTCTGAGCACTATTAGTTGCTGGCGAATGGTGCGCTCTGCTTCTCGTAAAGCCAGGCTGACTACAAACAGCCCCTTTTCCCACGTAGTGTACCGTTTTTCTGCATCCTTGAAACTCCGAGAATAAAAGCCAATGGGCCGGATGGGCCCTGCCGGCCCCCGTTGCCACAAATGAATCGATAGCCCGGTTGCGGCAAACCCCCATTCGATCTGCACCGGGTCTGTCGGGTGGATAGGCCCCAGGGCTTGGTATGCATTTGCCTCGAACACCAACAGCCGTAGCGCCTCATCGTGGACCGGGGTCCACTCCCATTGCGCCCTTTTCCGTAGCAAATCATATAGGGGTCTCGCGATAATTGAGAAATCGGGGATATGCTTTCTCCAGAACACAAGCAGCCCTAACGCATGCTGTAAGTCTTTTTTCGATTCTGGTATCTTAATTTGGTCGAGGGAGGAAAGGGTGTCTGGTGGGATACATGTCATCCCTCCCTTCCACCAAATTCCTAAAAATTTCACCTCACTTGAAGGGGTTTGCATTTTCTCAGGTGGGATTGTCAATCCTATACTCTCTAGATGGGTGATGATGTCCTTCTGGACTTCCCCAACCTCTTCCACCTGATTTCCCCCTATGAGTACGTCATCTATATATTGGTAAACTTTCACCCCCGCCCTTATGGGAATTGCTTCCAGCTCCTGTGCTAGAGCATGGTGGGCTAAGGTGGGGGAGTGCTTGTATCCCTGAGGGAGCCGTGTAAAGGTGTACTGTTGCCCCGCCCAGGTAAAAGCAAAGCGGTCCTGGTCCTGCGGCTGCAGGGGGACCATAAAGAACATGTCTTTAACGTCAATAGTCGCCATAATAGGGTGTGATTGCTCTTGAATGGCGGCTATAAGCTCGGCAATGTTCGGTACGGCAGCTGTTAATGGGCCTGTGTTGGCATTCAGCCTCCGGTAATCTACTGTCAACCTCCGCTTGCCGTTTGGTTTTCGGACAGGCCATACCGGGGAGTTAAAGGGGGAGTGGGTGGGGACTATAATCCCCCTCCCCTTTAGGTCCTCCAGCACTGGCACGATTCCATCTCTTGCTCCTATCGGTAGCGGGTAGGGTTTCACGTTTGTCAGTTTGGAAGGGGGGAGGGCAGGCGCCGCTTGCAAAAGGCGCACCCCCACGCCGGGGGCTTCGGCCAGCCGCCTGATCTGCGGGACGCCGAAAGACCACGAATTTCCCTGGGTGTCGCGCCACTGTCTGCCCTTTAAAACGTCTATGCCCAAGAGATTCATTTGAAAGGGTCCTATGGCTGCCATGGTGTTCACCGGACTATCATCTCCTGGTAGCCATAAGGTTACCGGGGTCATGGGCACAGATTGGGTTTTCCCTAGGGCGTTTAATACTATCAGGCGCTTAGAAGGAGTTGAGACGCCGCACCGTTCTGCCTCGCTTTGTTTTATTGCTGTGATTTGGGCCCCCGTATCAATTAAAAAGGTCATGGGCCTCTTCCTCGGCCCTACTGCGACAGTAATGAGGAGGTCCCCTTTATTGTTGCAGGTGAGTTGTCTAATAAACATCCACCCTCCGCCTCCCCCCTCACCCTGAGGGGGCGGAGGTCTTAGTTTTCCGCCACCCTTTCATCCCCCTTGAACCCCTCCTTCTTATCCAGTGCCGACACGGAGGGCGCGTTTGGTTTGGGAGAGGGTCCTTGCCCGGACCACCTCCGCACAAGGAGCTCTAATTTTTTGGTGGGGAGCCCATCCATTAGGTCTCGGGGCACACCCTTTTGCAGTCCCTTCTGCCACAATTCTTGTCGGAGCAGGGGTTTTTCCCTTTTTGTTGGGCCGGGGCTTGTCCCCGAAAAAGCCAGCGGTTTATTTGCCGGCTCCGCTGCCCGCACGGCCCTAGTTTCCACCTTGTGGTAAGTTCTGCCTACTGGCCCGTATTTCCTTCCATAGTTTATCAGTTCCTGAGCTATCTCCCCCCAAGTCCACACCTTCCTCCCCCGCTGTCGCTGTTGCGGTGTTACTGTTCCCTCCAGGGCAGATGCAATTCGCTCTTCGTGAGGCACATTTTGGATTCTCCCCTGTAATTGGATCCCGATAGGTTTTAACGAGTCGGGGAGTCCTCTTATTAGCGGTGTCAGCCGCTCGGGGTCTACTGGTAACAACATCGGAGAGCTTAAGTTTGGTTTAAGTTCCCGGTCATACATCATTTGCAGGCATGCTGCCTTTTGTACGTTTTCTAGTAGTTGCTCAACCGAACCAGTTATAGCTAGGGGATCCCCCCTTTCTAATGGGTTCAGCCCCCCCGCCCAATATGCTGCCCTCTGGGTCAGAGACCATGGGGCCCGGCGATCGCCCGTGGTGAGGAAGACGCCGGGGCCCCAATACCCCTCTGCTTCTTTTTCTGATAGCATGATCCCGTCCCCCCCCGACAGGGATACCCTCCACACATATTCGGTTTCGGACTCCCTTGCCGTCCTAGCAAAATCCTTTCGGAGTTTAGCCAGTTCCGTGGCAGTAAAAGGGATTTCTTTCGTTACAACTTGGGGACGGTTGTCGCTATCGTCCTCATATATATACTCCGTTTTTACCAGCGGGCACATATGGGGGGGGTTATCCACCGTCTCCCTTAATTGCTTTAGGTCTTTCTGGGGGTAGATTTGGCGTACGCCTTTCTCCTCCAACACTACCTCCGCCTCAGCGAGGGTGTCTGCCTCCCTCAGGAGCTGAACCCTCAGCTCCTCCTTCAAAATCATATTTTGGCGCTTCTCCTCCTCTAGCGCCCGTTTGGTCTCTAGTAGTTGCTCTCGCAGCGGCGCTATCGCTGCTTGCAACGCAGCGGCCACAGCCTCCGATTGGCAGGGCGCTCGTTTCTTGTCCTCCACCGCCGCTGCCAGACACGCTCCTAACACAGCACAAACAACAGCCTTCCCTTTTCCCTTCTTCACCCTAGCTTCTTTATGCAAAACCGCTATTCGGTCCATAACACTTTGCAGTTGGAACCAGTGGTCCCGTGCCCAATCTCGTCCCGGGGGCGAGGGGCGAGAGCGGTACGTTTCTAAAAACTCATATAATTTCTCTGTCTCTTCACAAAAATCGCCTGCCTTTTGGGCAGCCATATCCTACAGAGGGGAGTTCGTCCCGGGAGGGTTAAACCTTAAAAAAAAAAACCACGTTTCCCCTATACGCTCCCAGGAGGCCAATCCACACACTACTACAAGACAAATACGAGCCTACAAAGGGGATATCGTCCTGAGGGGGTCACACCGTACAATCCAAACTTCCCCTATACTCCCCCAGGAGGCCAGACCATAAACTACTGTAAGACAGAGCAGAGCCTACAAAGGGGATATCATCCTGAGGGGGGTCACACTATAAAATTCAAGTCTCCCCTATACGCCCTCAGGAGCTCAAATCACAAACTGCTACGCGCGCTTCAGTGCAAAGGTCTCAACATCCACTCCGTCCTTGCGCTTCGTTCGTCTCCGGCTGCTTCCCTCGCGGGAGAGCAGAACCGCGGATCGGAACTCCGCACTCGCTTCGTACTTGCTCGTACGTCTCGTTCACACACACTCGCTCAGCACACTGTAAGGTTGTATGACACTCTCGTCTCAAGGGATCCTGTCCGTGACGCCAATTAAAATGTCCCGATCCAATGTCGGGAGAGGTTTCGATACGATCCCAAGGACGAGATTAAGACGCAAACGAGGTCAAATGCCGTACAACCTTTTACTTTTATTGGAGGGGAGAAGAGAACGGAGGGAGGAGGGAGGGCAAGGGAGGAGAGGAAAAGAATAGGGGAGAGAGAGAGAGAAAAAGAAAGAGAAGGAGAAGGAGGAGTTTGTCACCACCACTTCGAGTCCGGTGATCTTCTGCAGGGTCTTCGGTGGCCTCGGGTTCCGGCGGGGATCGAAGCGGGGGGGGGGTGTGAGCCTGGAGGGTGCAGGAACAGAAGGAGTGGTCTCGCACGCGCCGCTGCCGCCCCCGCCGAGGGGCACGTGCGCTCCTTATATAGGGGCTCCCACGCATGCGCAGATCACAAATGTGTACGTGCGGTTCGCCACGGCCGTGCTGCCCCCGCCTCTGCTCTTTTCGCGCCTTTTTGTCCCCGCCTCAGCTCTTTTCGCGCCTTTAGTCCCTGCGCAGGCGCACGAGGTTGCTTTTTCTCAAAGCTGTGGAGAAGATGGTCTTCTCGAAGCGCTGCGCTGGATGGCGCTACAGCAGCAATGTCGAGACAAAACCGCATTTGGTACCGGTTCTCTACACACCTTTATCAAAACGTAATCTTCAATGTGCTTCAGGACCTTGACAGGCCTTTGGAGTGGGCCCATGCAAACCTCATGAAGCTCAACAAGGATAAGCGCAACATCCTGCCCCTGGGGCGGGGCAATGCCCAGTATCAGGACAGACTGCGGGATGAAGGGATTGAGAGCAGAGAAGGAGTAAAGGGCTTGTGGTGGACAAAAAATTGGACATGAGCTGGCAATGTGTGCTTGCAGCCCAGAAAGCCAACCATACCCTGGGCTGCATCAAAAGAAGCCTGGCCAGCAGGCGGAGGGAGGTGATTCTGCCCCTCTACTCTGCTCTTGTGAGACCCCACCTGGAGTCCTGCGTCCAGCTCTGGAGTCCTCAGCACAGGAAGGACATGGACCTGTTGGAGCGGGTCCAGAGGAGGGCCGCAAAAATCATCAGAGGTCTGGAACACCCCTGCTATCAAGAAAGGCTGAGAGAGTTGGGATTGTTCAGCCTGGAGAAGAGAAAGCTCCGAGGAGACCTTCTTGTGGCCTTTCAGTACTTAAAGGGGGCTTATAAGAAAGATGGAGAGAGACTTCTTACCAAGGCCTGTAGTGACAGAACAAGCGACAACAGTTTTAAACTGAAAGAGAGTAGATTTAGCTTGGATTTAAGGAAGACATTTTCTTATGTGGGCGTGGTGAGACACAGGAACAGGTTGCCCAGAGAAGCTGTGGATGCCCCATCCCTGGAGGTGTTCAAAGTCAGGTTGGACAGGGCTTTGAGCAACCTGACATAATGAAAGATTCCCATGCTCGTGTCAGGGGGGTTGGACTAGATGCTCTTTAAAGGTCCCTTCCAACCCAAAACATTCTGTGACGCTGTGAATTTCCTAGACCTCTTCAGATCTGCTGTATGACAGTTCCAGTTAACATCTGGGAAGTTGAAGTCACCCATCAGGACAAGGGCAACCGAGTTTGAGGAGGGGTTAATTCCCTAGAGATTAATACATCAGTGTCAGCATCCTGGCTGGGTCATCTAGAACAATACCATCTGCTTTATTAGCTTTTCCCCTAATCCCTTACCCAGAGGCTCTCAACCATGCCACCCCCAGCTGCAAGCACTGTACAGTCCAGCCCCTCCTTCACACACAGCGCTACCCCTCCGCCTCGCCTGCCCTGCCTGTCTCTCCTGAAGAGCCTGTGGCCGTCCATCTTCCCACCAAGTCTCACTTAGGCCAACGTTGCCAGAGCTCTGGGACTGAGCCAAAGCTTCCAGTTCCTCGTTTATTCCTCACGCTGCAGGCATTAGCGTACAAACATTTGAAATGTGCTCCACTGTATTGGGTACACTGCGGAGCAGAGTGAAAGCTCTCACTAGCACACTGTCACTCAAACCTCGTCATGCTGTCCCAGAGCTTATCACTAGTAACCCCGTCCTGCCTCACATCTCTGCAGAACCAGCTTCCCAAGCAATGGCCACAGCCTGGGCTTCTGCAGGAGAGGGCAGCCAGCACCTCTGGCACATGGAGAGCTGCTACACTTCAGTGCAGCGCTTGAAGCAGCCAGACCACAGCACATGTCACTGCATGGAAGCTTCATGCTGTGGACCTAGCTGGGCCCTTGGTCCTTGAGAAGAAAAGCTGGCTTGAGAAGGCAGGCTGGCCCCTTTGCCAACTGCCACCTTGCATTGAGCTGGAAAGATGGGGTCAGGCTCATTTTTGTGCGAGCTCCCCCTTGTCCCCACTGCACAAACACCACCTTGAGTGCTCCAGGATGGAGAAGTCATGGGGAGGCCTCCTTCTTGTTTCCCTCCCTTCTCCCCCATAAGCTGCGAGTGGCAGAGGAGGGGAGCATCTCAGGGCATGGAGGTGTATTTTCAAGCATTCAGATGTTAAAATTCCAAGTCTCAAAAAGAAGCTTGAGGAAAATTTTAGTTGGAATAAAAAGAAAACATGAACTTGAAAAAAAATCTTTACTTGCAATAGTTCTGTAGATCTGGAAGCCCACAAGCAAATAAAAACATCTGCTTACGAAGTCAAGTGCTAGGAATCTTAACTAGAAGTCTATCAACCAATTTTGCCTATTAACATTGTTCTCAAGTTAATATGCCCTTTTTATATCATATCAAATGCTTTACAGCTAGGAACAACCATCTCTACCGAACAAAAGGTTATGACTGAAGAACTAACCATAAGTCTTCCTTTTCTAGATAACTACCTGGCAAAATTAAAGGCACATTTATTGCATATGTCACAGTATCTGTAATGGCTTTTATTCTAGGTGGCACAGACAGAATAGACTTTAATCCATGGAGATCATCAGTAAATTTCCTGGTTACAAACATGTGCATTGAAATCTCTTCACTCTATTGTTATCATTAGGTATATTACAGCATGTAACAATACCACCTGTTAACTAAGCAAACTAACTATAACTGAAATGTTGAGGTAGCATTTCAAAATAACATGCTTTCAAATTCCTTGCCATCCAAAAAGATTAAAACTGTTCAGCAATTCTTAAAATAACTGCTTCCACTATTTCATCCAAGACTGTAAGAAAGTGGGAAAAAAGGCAAGCTTTAAAAAACTATCTTTATTATTTTGTCTTACATTTAAACAGGGATGTATTTCATTTTTAGACATCCAGCCAATGTTGACTTCATTAGTTTAGACAGGAAAAAAAGGATATAAATGCAAATCATATTGGCATAACCTGAACATACCTGCATTAGTACTGACCGCTTTGCTTTGCTAGAAGAAAACCTTCTTTAGCATTAAAATGAAGCACTTAAAAAAATATTGCTGAAAAGCAAATGCCTAGATACTGATCATTTCAGCAAATAAATAGGTTTTTTATATTCAAATATTTTAAGTCCACAATATACACTTTCTTGTTATGTCTATGGAGTTCAGATCATACAAATACTGTACAGGTCAAAAACTTCTGAGAATAAAACTAATCAGGTGTGTGAGAAATACACATACCATATGTACTTACAAATCTTACTAAGCAACAAATTTGGTCAAGTACTACAAAGAAGGATGTGTTTTCATATAAGAATGGTCAAGTACCCTCCTACCTTTTCAGCTCAAATAAAAACAAAGAAGTAACTTCATGAGTTTGAGATGATCAATAACACAAACTGGTGGAGTGGAAACTCATGACCTGTTATACAGTATGTTTTTGTAGGCCAAGTTCAGGCTTTAAAACAAAAACTTAAGATCATTAACAGTAATAATGACAAAGATCAAAGTATACATATGAGCACACAATCCAAACAATAAAATACACTTTTGGCTGTTAAGGAAAAATAAATTACAAAATACAATTGAAATCCTTGTAAATGCAATGAGGAATTCAAAGGTGTGCATTTATTTTAATATACATTTTAAATGCTACCACAAAACAGATTAAAAATAAATAAGTATGCCAAAAGGCATGTGCGGATAGAAAAAAAATGCTAATTAGGTCTAAAAGAATTATAAAAAGTGAAGATTATCTGAGTTTTGGTCAACACATCTGTCTAGTCACTTCCATCTTTCACACCACCTTCAATAACTGGCAGCTAAACATGACAAAAGCACACCTCTGTCATTATGGCTTTAAAAGAAGCATGTATTTTCTGAAGAAGAAAATACAAAATGGCCTGCCTTGTCTACAGAACTGCTGGTTTGTTCCTATTGCAGGCACTTCATTGGACTGTGGGGAAGTACCCAACATCCTTGCCATCCTACTATAGTAGCGACATTACACTGAAAGACAGGAAATTCCCAGGAAAAAACAACTTGGGGAATTTTGGATGCTATGGGCTAGTATGCAGAGAAGGGAGAAGTCTAACTCACTTCCACTGCATTTGTTTTCTAAATTAAAGAGTAAAATAACTTACAAACGTATCTCTAACATTACATGGCACATCCATATTTTCAAGTTAAAAATGTTGTCAATCATCAATTACCTTAGAGAACATATAGGCTTTAATACTTATTCCACTTTAACCAGATTCACATTTATTTCTTCTTTTATAACTCCTCTGTAGATCCTCTTTTGAAGATATTTCAATCTTACTAACATTACTGGAAGCACAATTTAAATTATACAAACTTCTGTATTCTTTGTACAAACACCCTTGCTATTTCTACTGTACTACAATTCCATTGTAGGCATAGCAGAAGTAGGTTTTCAAACCCAGAGGCTACTGGAAATACTTTCTGTTCATTAGTATTGCCAGCATTTAGACAACTGTCAACAGTTAAATCAGTCTCCTCAGTATCTCTAGATAGTGACTGTACCACGATATCACAGACGGGGTTTAATGCTGATACAATTTCACTACAAAAATCAATGCAAGTGTCAGAAACGAAAAGAATCTTAAGATTTTATTATTTTTCTGTTCGGTTGTGTATCTGTATTTTTCTTCTGCATTTCTGAAGAAAATTGCTTTTGATATGCTGTTATGAACTCAAATAACAGATTTATGACATTTGTCTTCAGCTAAGACACGGCTAGTACTTCCTAGGACAGGAGAAATACTTTCCAAGTTTAGTTTTGCTGAAGATACTGTTCATTTGTACCATTTCATTGGTCCATTTGTTGATAGTCAAAGAAGCACTTGTATTTGACAAAACCTTAAAGCTTTCAGAACAGATGAATTAAAGAAACAAAAGATGAATGCAGGAAAACCAAATCAAAGCTCACAGGCATGACATTGTTTTTAAGGGAGTCCTTGGAAAACATGTGGTCATAACGAAGTTTGTTTGTTTGTTTTTAAAGATCACAAGACAGTAGTTGAACAAATAAGCAATTTCTGTGTTCTGCTTGGTTCTAGTCATTTGTGGCGCTGAACGGTTTTCCTTTTCCTCCGCTTGAAAAAACAGCAGCACCTGCAGGTGTGACATGAATTACATATGATATGAAAAGAAATCACAAAACTGAACTCTGTTCACTGTATTTGTTTCACTTGAAGCATGTAGTTCAGGTATAGCCAGCACCACAAGTAACACATTAAGCTCTATTGCAGGTGATTGATTTATTAGTGAAAGAAACTGAAGTAGAGATAGTTTTGACATCTTTTACATCTTTTTGGGAAAAAAAGTATCCAGTGAAAAAAGCTATCATAAAAATACCTATTAATTTAGAGTATTGTGTGAGGGTATCAAAAGCTCAGGCATTATAGTCTGACTTAAAAATGTATTTGTAAGAACAAGGAATGTTTCATTACCTGAGTACTCTTTCACATTAACTAGTAATATGCCAAATACAAGCTTGAACTTAAGATTGTGTCACCTGAACCGTGCACTTATGAAACTACTGTTGCTAAAACAAGAAAACAATTTGAGCTTCCTTTGTCAACCAGAATTTGCAAAAACTTCCCAAAGGCTATTTCCCAAAATATTTTAGAAGAAAATGTTCATGAATAATATAATTAACATTCTGATTCAGTGCTGTGATATTACTACAGTGAAAAATCACAGCTTTAAGTATATTGAGGTATACTGACATACTTTCTTCTGCTTTGTTGCATACTACATGAAGGAAACTAAAATTGACAAATACTGTGAATTTCACTTAGCAAATAGAGACAGTCTGAAAGTAACTGAAAAAACACTACAAAAGGAAAAAGAATTTGAGGGAGTTAGAGACAGATATTACAGAGGAGGACTGCAGAAGTCCAGGAAGTATTTTTGAAAATAAACAGGAAAGCAACAAATATACAAAGAAAACTTTTTCATATGCATATAATGTTAGCCTTATTTTAAACAACTCCCAGCTCCTGACCACCACCTTTAAAATTAAATCTTCCACTTAGTATTCACAAATTGCAATCAAAAGTGAACATGCAAGCTGTCTACCTTAACAGAGCTTGGAGTTCTGCATTTGGTTATTGAATTCTGACTTGAAGTGCTATATACTCAAGAGTCTTTCTGAAACTATGAAGAACTATGAAACAACAGAAGTGAAAATATAGATGTACTGCATCAATAGCCTATGAATAAGTCCTTAAGTTCACCAAGCATTTTATGTCACTAAAATTGGAAAGGAATCTTGGTGATTTAGTTTGGAATATGGGAAATGGGGAAAGCATTTCAAAACCAGGGAGAACAAGGGTCTAAAAATAAGGTTCTACAAGGGGTGAGAACAACATCCAAAGGAAGGGGAGACAGAAGTTACCTTCTCAAAATATCCAAGGGCACCCTGTTGCTCAGTCACTGAAAAAGTAGCAGTGGGCAGAGGCAGACCACAGCTGCTCTGAGAGTTACATAACTTTCAGTAGAAAAAAAAACACCGATTATTGATGGAGAGGAAGCCCCAAATTAAAACTCAATAGGGGAAAATACATAGATAAATATTTTTACAGCTAACAGAAATATCATACTGTGTTTATTAACTTTAAGTATTTCTAAAAGAGATAATTTTTTTGAAGGCTAATAGCCACCAACTGCAACTGGAATTCCCCCATAACTACTAACGCTTTTTCTTGGCATCTATCTACAAAAACTAACATCTATTACAACTTAAGCTTTGAATTTATATGCAGAGGTATGGAGTCCAATTTAGTTTAATCCTTCTTTCACCCCAATCTTTTCCTAAGTATTTTATATATGTATATACAACAAAACATCAAATCAAAACAAAGCATTTTACAGTGGTCCCTCCCTTCCAACATGCATTATCCTATGATCCTGTGAATGAGGAAATCCTACCCTGGACTGTGATGGCAAATCAGTTTTGTACCTGTTTCAGATTAGGAGGCCTCAAAGAAAGCTTACAGAAAAATTTTGTCCTGATTCGTAAGTTTAGTATATAAAGAACACGCGTTACATAGGTAACCGTAGGAAGATGAAAGTGTGGCAGACAGTTAATTAGTATTCTAGAAAAACAATCTAGACTTTTAACTCTTCAGCGTTTAACTATGTTTTGCTTATATGGAGTATGTCTGAAGGAACAGCAAATCACACTTAAATGTTTAGGACTGCTTGGATTCTCTGTGCAATTGAAGGACACTTTAGGTTTTCTTGCTTTCCTTCCCAGAAAATTTTAACCCATCCTTGCTGCAAATCTCATACTGTCCCTTATTCCTTCTCTCCATAGCCTATTTAGTTTGCTACTTCTCTGTCAACGAGAGAAGAAAAGCATCATTCAATGGGGAATTCAAAAGTTCTATCTTTAACCAACATAAAGCACTGCTTTTTTAATCTCCTGGTCTTCTGGAGTTTGTGTAATACTATTACAAAGAGTATCATTTCTATTAACGGCCTTTTTTTTTTTAATTATAAGAACTATTCAACTGTATTTTAGTTCAGGGAATTTCACTAAAAGCTGAAGACTTATTTGCTGTGGGAAAACAAATCCCTTATTAATATATATCTAAAAAGTATTAAAGGAATGCAAATTCCATAGAGCATTGTAAACAACAGGACTGGCTTGCAAACTTACCAAAATGTATATTTATCAGCCTAGAAGTGCTAGACCTGTCAAACCTTACAATACCAAATAAATGTCATTTTAAAATATATTCACATTTACACGGGAATAAGACAAGTTAGATTACACTGCCTGGTAATAAATTTTATGAAACAAATGTAACCCCAAAATTAGAGCTCCATAGTGCATAATCTCTCAAAGAGTATAATTTAAAATAGAAATGCAGACATGTTGTTAAGAATACTGTCACTAGAGGGTGTCATTATCACTTTTATGTATATATATATATTTTTAATATATGTATTAAATTGCTTGAAGCTGTATTTAAATCTACAGATAAGGGCATTATTAATGGGTATTAAACCACAAATTTATCGTATTATTCAACACACATGCAAAATGCATAAGAATAGATATGCTTTGAAAATTTCTAATTCTAGGAAAGGAACTTTTTTCTAAAGAAAGCATTTAATGTCTGCTAACCTCTTTCTCTGTAGGGTATAAAACATTTCTATAGCAGGCAGTATAATACCAATTTATGAAACTCAAGAAACAACTTATTTTTCCTGTACAATCTAAAGTGACCTTTGAGATATTATCTAAGGTACCAATCTCAGTATTATGGTTACAAACATTTCTTGTCCTACTTAAAACATTATCATACCTTTTTTCTGCTAAATACCCTTCCCTCTACCACTTGAGAAGTCCCATGGCACAACATGCTAAAGCAACTTCAGTTCTCATTTGTGTTTAGATAGTCGTGGTTTTATATTTGTCATCCAGCATGTGGCAGCACTTTACTGGAGGATTATTTTAAAGTGGCACAAAAATGCAAGATGCAAAAAAGACAGATCATATCATCTTTTCCTGTTTGCCCTTCTCTGTTCACCCATGGCAGAGCCTTTTAGTTATCCAAATAACACGTGCTTCATAGAAAAAAATGTTCTGATGGCTAGCAAAGAGTTAATGAAAGAAAGGCTAATTGCTCAGTGATAACAGGAAAACCATCTGTAGAAGATAACATCTGCAAGTGCCAGGACAGAACAGTGATCAGTTTAGTTTTCTCCCTGCTTTACAGCTCCAGTAAGTAGCAACTGAAATAGGGCTGAAAGCTACTTTTCCAAAAAAATCCAAAAGAACCCCCCCCCCAAAATAAAAACCCACAAAAACTCACAACCCAACACCCACGCTAAGTGATGCTTGCTGCACAGCAACACCTGAGGAGCACGAAGATGACAAGATTTAGAATATATACTGCATGTGAGTACATAAACATATATCAAACAATGGAAGATTTGGATGAATATTCTAAAACAATAAAATGCTTACTGAAAAAAATCCTTAGCATTTCTGATTTACAGCATCCCACTGAAATGGTAATAGAAGGACTAATATTCAGCTAAACAATATTTGTGTTCGTAGTTAAAAATCACACATGATAGTGCACCCTTTCTTCAATCTTTTAAACCAAGATATAGTCATGCTAAGCTTCTAAAACTATGAAAACATCTAGAATAAAGAATGAAGTGGTTCTAAAAAAATATTCAAGTTTGTCTCCTCAGAGCATGAAGAAATGTTACAAGCAGAAGATATCAGCAAGAGAGGTTAACTTTGTTCATATTTTCAGATGGAGAAAAGATCATGAAAGAGGTACAAAGTGAGAATCTCTTGATAAAACAATGCCTTATTTAAAACATCTGTATCACAGACATGGAAGATACTGACTGATACGTGCATTTCCTTACACTCTTCAGCAGTGTAAAATCTATAAATGGATGTTTAAACATCTCACAATACCTTTTGATATTAAGCTTGTAACTATCACGTTAAAATGCAAAACTACCTAAACCTTCTAAAGCATTGTTATTGAAAAAAGATGTATACCTATACATCGATGTCTGATAGCAATGTTGGGGGCGTGGGTGAGGGGGGTATGCATGTGTGTTGCTTTAATTACCGTCAAAATAGAAAACGACTTCTACCCCCCAAAAAAAGTGAATGAGGAAACTGCAGTTTAAATAGACACTGCTGGAAAACTGATTTGTGTGTTTCATATTGAAAAAGAAGATTAATCTAAAGAGTAGGATATTGAGACTAGATATTTTGTCTGTAACAAAACCAGCAAAGAGTAGGCCAAAAAGGACCAGAATAGCTTATTTGTCCATCAATTATTCATATCACAGGAAATGAACTCCTACACTTTTAAAGCAGCCGCAGCATCTTGGTTTCTGAGAATTCTCTTACTTTCTGTAGATAACTAAGCATAGGTTTTATTGTGCTAAGCACTACTCAAAACTTTAGAAAGGTAATCTTTTCCTGTGTGTGCCTAAACTGGGCATAAGGAAGGTTATCATTGCACTTATCCAAAGGGAGGGGACAGGGAATTTCTCTGTGTGCAGTCTGTCAACACCCTTGCTCTTTGGGGTCTTTTTTTTATTTTATATATATGTAAGAAAACTGAATTCTTGCCAGAAAAGTAATAATACAGTAATCTGCAAAGATGGCAGATAAAGAACTGGTCTTCTCAGTGCTCACAGAAAGCTAGTGCACAACTGTGGCACAATAGACACCTCCATTCACATTTTTTAACTACACATGCACATCAAACTTACATACCAAAACCAGAAGCTGCAGAACAATCACTTCAAGAAAAATTTGTACTTTGAGAAATTTCCCCTTATCTAAAAGTTAGGAAAATGGGCCCTACAAAACTTATTGCTATTAAGGAATGCTTACTGGATTTTTCTGCTACTAATGTACCCTTCATACGTGAGTGCCTCTATTTTATGATAAACTAGATTCATACCCTTGTAAAATCCTATTCCAAGCACAATTATGAAGAACATGTTGAAAGTTATACTGCCTTTAGCTATCAAGATTATCTTCTGTACTATTCTGTAAGTCTGACTTTACTACCCAAATATATATACATTAGTTGTCCATCCCATGTTAATAGACCTTAGTATTTTCCCCTTTCACTACACTGTAACGTAAAGGAACCCTGAAGTTGTTTTAGTAACTAGTTAGCAGGTTGTCAGAGTAATAGTCCAGTAAATAGTATGTTTACAGAGGTAATGGGCAAAGCTAAAACATTTGCTAGCATTTATTGTTCATATAAGTGAGTTATTTTCTAGATGTTAAAATACTAGCTGAATGCTACAACATCTGAAAATAACATTTTCTCCTCTAAAACAGGATAGCAAGTAAGACAAAAATATTCTAATACCCACTAAAAATGATTAAATAAAGTACACCACAGACTACACAAAAGCAAGCAAGATTTGAAGCAGGCAAAATAGCTCCTGAAGGTGGCTGTTTGTAAAAACAGTTAATTGTTTCATAATATTAAAACATGTTTTGTAATTTCCAAATGGACTTGTTATTTTAAAATTCTCTGAAATTAGTTTTAAACCAAATAACAAGAACAAAGCCCCTGGGGCTATTTCTGCCTGCCTGTGCTGTAGAACTCACCACATGTTCAACACTTTCTGGCAGCTATACAGAAAGAGAGTAAGGGAAAAAAGAGAATCAGAATATTACACAGAGGAAGAATTTCACATCTTTCATACATAACTTTTGGTAGTCATAACACTGTCTTAAAATAAATATTTCAACATTAGTTGAAATACCAAAAATGCATGCACTTCTCTAGTATAGAGAGATGTGTTATTGAGGGCTTAACCTAAAAAGCACAAGCTATAGAAAGTCTACTACTTAAATATTTGAAGCCAAAATTAAGCATAGCACTATAGTTTTGCCCCACACCACTGGCTATTCAGTTTAGACAATATTTTTTGAATAACTATATAAGAAAAATTTTGAAGTAGCTGAGCACACAAGATCCAAAGAATATAAAAAGACGGACATACTTAGTTTCATCCATTACTTCTACTTCTGTAGGAGCTGTGATTGGTGCATTTGAACGGCCTGCAGTTGGGTCATCTGTGTTCAGTTCTCCATTTGTTGAGCTTACTACCTGAAATCATCAGAAATACCCAAAATTATGCTGGTTCCAGACATACATTTGTCAATTCCTACAGTTACAATACATCTTCAAAAATCAGTAATTGTTGTTAATTCCACAATAATTTTTATTCCAATAACAGTATCTTTTCCAGGTTTTATTCCTGCATCCCTGCCCTCCTGCCATTTTTCTTCCATATTTACTAGTGGAACTGACATCTACTTGACAGATTCAAAGTGAGTGGACTAAGCAAAGCAATTCTGTTGATCAGGTTTGCTGATCTCCCTCATGTCTCTTCAGAGCCTTAAGGGAAGGCTCTAATCCCCTTCCTGATATCAATTCAGCCAGTCTTACCCTCCCTCTGCTTCTTTAGTGTATTTAACCTCCTTAGTTTTCTTGTTTTATATCTCAAAGAGTACTCACCAGAAGAGGGGAAAACTAAGACATTCTCTAGACCCAAGACTGTAGGTGGTGTTTGGTTTTCACTCTTAGAGAACAAAAACACTTACTGCCGTCAAAAAAAAAAAACAGATTAATCTTCATTCCCATTAATTTACTCTCAAATTCCTTTGTAAATTCTTGAGCCACTGGGACAGCTCTGGTTCTCTGGGAATGTTTATTTTGACTTTAAACCAAATGGAACCTGCTATTCTCTCTCTCAGTTCCTGTCAGCCTTCCTGCATGACAAATGCAGCTATTCCAGAAACCTCTCCCTTATTCACCTCACAGAATCTACCAAGAAGATGGTTAACTGGGTATAGACAAGTGCTTATCTGGTCAGGGCAGCTGACAGTGCTAACTGACCCATTAAAGTATCAAGAGGTCTACTAGCTACAAAGCAGCAGCAAACGTTTGGCCAAGCAACACTGCACAAAAATATCATTCTGGCCAAATAATATAAGAGGCTGCAGAGAACATCTGTAAAACATAATCAGCTACAGGAAAGTGGACCAATAGTAGTTCATAGTTCAAGATTCTTACCAGCTGTTGCCTGAAGGTCAGAGACTAAAAGTAGAAGAAAGCAAAGGGAAGGAAAGTCATCATCATAATGCTACTATTCCTCTCACCCTTCCAAACTCTCCTCTTAATGTAGCAGTTATGTCTCATCTATTTATAACCAGAGCTAATAGCCTTGCCTATTGAGGTTTGCTTTGTGGTTCCTATTGTAATTAAGTACAGAGCTTCAAAAGTTTGCTGAACTTAAGCCATTTTCTGTGCCACATGCTTACATCAGGCTGAGTTTTCTACGGTCCCAACCACGTCACCAGGTATCTTACTGTGCAGATAATTTCATTGCTTCTTGTGAAATATCCAGTTGAAACAGTGATAAGCAGAGCAGAAACATATGGTGTTTACATGGGAAGTACTTGCTAAATAAGACAGGATCATTCACGAAAATGGAAGGGCAAAAAAATTTGCTCAACTTGTCCACCAAGTGAGTTTTGGATCCAAAGGATCCAAATCATAACTGCATAACTAATCACAACTACAGCCTGCGTTAATCTATATAAAGCAATGCTACCCAGTTAAGATTGTAGTCAACCTTGCCTACAGTCCTAATCATTCAGTATTTCTGCTCCATGATGTAGACTTAAAATTAACTTTTCTAAAGAGATCCTCAGACCTGTGCTGAAGGCTTAGTAACAACGGTTGATCAGAAACAGAAGCCTTTATCTTCAGTCTACTCAAGTAAGGGTAAGGTACATCAAGAAACAACATGACAGATATATGTGCCTTTCTGGACGGGAAGCAAACCCATACACCTTAGCATTCCTGCTGTTGTAAAGAACAGGTGACAGTTTGCACGCATATTTGCAAGAATTCCTGTTTTCTTTTTTCCTACAAAAAGCAAATCATAACATTTATGACTTTTACTCAAGTATCAAACACACTGCCCAACTCTAGCATCCATGGAGCTTTCACACGGCATTCTCTTTCACACTTCTTTCCCAGGAGTGCCTACGCAATCATTCACCTCTGTCTTCTTGGACAGCAGATTCAAAATAAGCTATCAAACTCAGGCATATACACATTCTTCATTTGAACTAGAAAACACGAAAGTAGATATCTAAAAATCCTTCCTACATTAATAATCTAGTTATCAATATCATTTTTCAATAATAGATAGAAAAAATCCATCTTTCACTTCTGATGGATAAAAAAAGTTGGGAGCAAGTGAAAACATTTTGATAGGAAAACTGTATCTAAGCACATTTTTATAGTCTGCCCTTCTATCACCACTAGAGGAAGCCTATTTTGGAGGGGCAGGCAGAGCAACAAAAAAAAAAGGTTTGCTACTCTGGTTCAAGATTCATGGATGGTTCCTATCAGCCTTTGCCAACATCTCTCTTCTGGTCTCTCTGGAACCTCTTCTGGCAATTGTTAAAAGAACATCTGCAAGATTTGAGCAACTCAAAAAAAAAAAAACTGGTATATGAGAGGTTTGGTTTGAGTTTGGTTTTTGTTTGGTGTTTTTTTGTTTGTTTTGTTTGTTTGTTTTGGTTTTGGTTTTGTTTGTTTGTTTTAAATGACAGCTAAAGTCATACTAATCTAAGCTGACTTCAGCTTTAAAGGAGCAATAACAATCTTCTGCTTGGGTCAATGAACTGCCATACGGTAACAAAGAACAAAGTTTATTTCAGGGTTTCCCAACACATTTATATGCTTATAAAAGAGGAAGCAGAGAAGCTATAACAACCTGTTTGGTGACTCTTTTCTTGAAATTCTTCAAACTTACTTCAAAACTGAACAGTATTTCTTGACAGTGGTTTTCTTTAGTGGGAGAAGATTTTCTTTTCAAGACTACATTTGTCCTAAGATGTTTTTTTATTAATTTGACTGTTTTCTCTAAGAAACTTCGACACAAACTTTGTAGAAACCTTCACACTAGATAGCAGAAGACTGTCCTACCTTGCTCTGGTTGATCTCTATTAAAGAGAGAGAGATCAAGCAGAAAGGGACCTCAGTACTTCCCATATACATACACCGGACACATCCACCAAATACACAACCAACTACAAACAAGTGTAACTGCCTGTTGCGTGGTTTAGTTTAGATGGGAGGAAAATGAAGTTCATCTTTATGGAAAGAGTTGTGACCTCTGAAAGCGTAAGTGAACCAAAGGGTATTGGTAGTCTGAAAATTCTGTAGCCAGGATGTACCACAAATAAGGCACAAAGATGATTCATCATAGTGGATCCACATAAAAAGCTAAAACTTTACGAAAGGGGAGAGAAGAACCAATACACAAAACTAACAGTGTGCTTAAAGAGAAACTTTTAATTTCATTTCTCTACTGATGACTGGAATTGGACTGGGTTTCCTCAGTAGCCTGATGAAAGATGGGAGGCACAATTAATCTCTTAATAGATTCGTATAAGATTGTAGTGAAAAATACGTGGATATTGAAGTTATGTTTTTGCACCTAGAAATTCTGTTAAAAAGTACATGAACATTTTTCCATGAATAGTCACAGAATTAGGTTTCTGAAAACTAATATTTTAAACTAAGTTTCAAATTAGAAGTGTTGCAATGTTGAAGATTAACTTAAGCTATTCACCTATATACAAGTGGGAGATTAACCCCTAAACTGAAAATCTAAAACAACTTTAAGCATTTTGATAACAGATCTTATCCTGGTTTAGATTTAGTTCCTTCAAATTTAATCAGTTCTTTAAAAGTTTAACTTGAAGAGCACATATATAAAGAAGCATACACGTCACACTGACTATTTCTTGCTACCCTCTATGCCATAAGGCAAACAAAATACTAGACCTACTACCTAATAATGAGATATATTACTTGTGTAACAGGTTAGTTTTAGATATATGGCCCTTTAAAAGGTTGACAAGGGCCAGTTACAATAAGACAAAGTTAAGCCTGAACATCAATTCCCCAAACGGTAACAGTAAATCTTCACACTAGCCCCATGCTTTGTTTTGGATTAGTATATAAACTAATCTTTTACTTGCTATGTTAAAAAATCAGTCAGGAAGTCTCTCATAAAACAAATTGCTTATAATCACAATAAGGAATTGCAAAAATTTGAAAGAGACATAGAATATAATCCTTCATTTCATTACCAATCTCAGTAATTGAATTCTCCACTCTTCAAAAAATAAAGCCAGCCTTCATGCCTAAGCAATTCATTAGTGATACTACAGAATGCTATATTTTACCTTCAAAAAGCTTCCAGTTAAAACAAAAGAATAAAAAAAATTCACACTACCTTTTAATTCACAAAATCTTAGAGAAATTTATTTGCTTTGTCTAATGCATCTTTGCTATCTTGACTTCTTGAAAGAGAGGTGTCTTGCAACTCAAAACTACTTAGATCAAATCTCTAACCTTTCAAGCAGTTCCTAAGCACCTTTCAAGACCTATGGCACTTCACTGGGAACTCTTCAACCCAATCTTTTAATCTAACCTCCTTTTAAAGAGTTTCCAAATGGAAAAACAGAAAAAGAAACAGGATAAGAGGAAGCAGGGCAGCTAGCAAGTGAGGGAAAAAAGTAATGAACAGATTAGTACAGTCTTCATGAGTACATAAGCAGTTTGTGGTTCATGCAAAGAAGGGAACAATTCAGTGTTGTACAACCGACATTTTTGGGAAGTGAGGCAAACTTATAAAGACACTGGAAGTTGCTGAATGAATTGTTGGGAGCTACAAGTTGCTCTCAATAAGGCTACACAAACTAGAAAGACGATTACCATACTACAGCATTTTTATCTTATTCTAAACAGAGGAAAGTGGAAGAAGAGATGTGAACCATTTCTAGAGGTCTTCCCTTTACAACTCAATTTGCTAATAGTATTTGAATTTGAAACATGAACCAATGCTACAAAGTAAATTAGACATGATTAAGCACATTAGTATATCTGTAACATAGGCCTAGAGAGTCTGGGACAACTTAAATTAATACAAAAACCAGAATGATGACTATTAATGAAGAAACCATTTAGAACCTGAATGTTTCCCACTTGAATATCGTAGCTAAGAGCACAAAAATATGTACTAACATACATATACGCATATACCAACATTCAGTCTACTTGAATTTAATATGTCACAGTGAAGAATCACTGATACATTTTAATAATCTTCTACAAAAGGATCTCAGAGATCTCAGCAGTAGTATTACAGATGACTGTAATAGCAGTAACCTAAAAAACATTCTGTTGTCACTTTAAAATAAAGTTATCTGCCAGATTTTCATATCTTGCAGAAAAACAGATAATTCAGCATAAAACTGATCTGAAAGATGGACAATGACTCACTAATGTCATAGAAAAAAAATACACTTCAATTTCATACCTTAGACTCAACTTTCCTTTGAACAATTACCTGTGACACTTTTAGAACTTGTCTTCTTGGGGGTAGCTAGGAATCCAACGAAACTAGCCGGCTAATTGTCCGACTTAATAGCATGATTCAATTAGTATTGCTACAACAAAAGGGTATTTGACAACAATCAAGGGCTCAAACTTCAAAACAAAACTGAAGCTATGTAGTTTTATAAGGGCCTTCAATGAGGAATCATGATTGCTCCACATTAAAAAGCAACCCAGTTAAGCTGGCTTGAAAATACCCTTCTGTACAACGCAATCGTCAAAGACACAGACCAAATGGCTGCAGTTGTGCACACTGGTCTTTACATGGCAACTGTTTAGTCTCAACTGATCTAAATGATCTGAACTCAGAATGGCCATATTCTTTGAGGAAAAAAAAGGAAGAACATTGCATTAACAGAAAGGAATACTGCTGGTATTTCCTAGCAAATGTTCTCCCCACCTCCAAAGGGTGTCTAACATATATTACAATGGAATAAAATTTCTTGCGACTGTTACGTTTCACCTGAGAAAGAATAAAAGGTTTCTTAAGTGCTACAATTGCCAAAAGAGTGATATGATATACAATTTGAAAGTTCTACTAATGAGAATTTAACAAGTTAAATATGTATTTTTCTAGTCTAAATTATAAAAAAAGTAATAATTTTGGAAGATACAATTTCAAATCCAATTTCGATTCCACGTTACTAAACTGATGTTATTGAGAGAACTATTGCAATTCAAGTTAAATATACAGGCAAAGTTTTCAAAATATTTGTTAATGGGAAGCACAGAACAATTTTTAAACTTTTCTTGATGCATAGTGATAATTATTATCTATTAGCTTTTCTTACATGACAGTAGTTTCTAAAATAGCAAAATTTAGAGAATGTTAAGTTTGAATTGAGTTTCAAAGCATTTAAAGAAGATATGGAATTATCACACTGGTGAGACTACAGCACTGTTTTCTTTATCCTGGACTTCTCATTCTTTCTTCAGGCGTTGCCAAATTTTTTCCAAAACAAAACTTCAGAAGAAATGTATGTAACTTAGATTGTCAGATTCAAAAATCCAGCATACAAAAATTATTTTCTCCAGATAACACTCTACAAAAATAAATTATTTTCATTTTGAACTGAATGCTCAAAACTTCACATAGACTTTGCATCTGGCATTCTGAATCCTTCTATATTAAATTTAGACTCCCTCATGTATTATCCCAACCATCTCGCCCCTAAATATATTCAAAGAGCAAGACACCAAAAAGTAAAATTAAGAGCAAATCAGGTAAAAAACCTCTTTGAAGATGAAACAAAGTAATAATAAAGGAAAAACTGTTGGTTTCTACACAGTTTTCCACTGATAAGTGTGAAGTACTGCCCTGGGAAACATTCTTCTAGTCAACTATTGTTTGAACAGAAGTAGTAAAGTTGAAGTAAAAATCACTACTTAACACTTCCATTTGAAATTTGCTTAAGGAACAAACAACATGACTTGAGCAACACTGAGTTCAGTCAATAGTGTTTTAGTTGCTAATACAACTGAATAACATATCAAATGTCTAAGCTTCAGTTGCTTGCACTGATGTAAGTGTATATTCCCTCAAAAACACAGATAGTTCCATTGTTTTAGGCTTTCACTAAGAAACATGTGGCAGAAATTCCACACACAAAAAGATCCACAGTTTTCTGCACCTGTTTTAATTTCAGTCTGGCAATTGTGAAGTAGGGAATAATCGGAACATTCTGAACATTACTGGAAAGCAACCTTAATATGAAAACAGGAATCATGTCATGCACTATGGGCAACTAGTATTATATAATGCAAAATGACTGATTAAGTCATGCAAAGAAGAAGAAAATACCTGTACCGAGCCACCATGTCTGTCAGCTGCTAGGTGAGCCCTCAAATGATGTGGATTAGCTTGCTGTGAGTCCCATGCTGCCCTATGGTCTGTTGACTACCATTTTTGAATGCATTAGGAATATATGCAAAAGAAGAAATACAAATTCCAAAAATAAACAATTCATGCATTAATTATATTATTTTTTAAGAGCACAGAAGCACTACATACTCAATTTCTATACAGATTGTACAACAATATTACCTGCATACTTATGTATGCCTACACATACATTTTCATAGAGAAGTAAAGTAGCTAAAACTCAACGTTCCTAGTAAGAAACAAAGTCCACCAACACAACCCTGTAACTTAGCTTAGGTAAATGGACACAGATCTAAATTCCTAATGTTTTTACCACCTCGGTCATTATCCTGGTTTCAAAAGATGGATTGTTATACACACACATTGATTGTTATACACACACATTGATTGTTATACACACACATTGATTGTTATACACACACATTGATTGTTATACACACGTTAGAACTCCAATAGATGATATAGTATATGGGGAAGAGACAGTGATTAAAAACAGAAAATTAAAAGAAAAAATTTAAAGAAATATCAGGAGAGAGAAAATTCACTACTGATGTAAGTTACATTATATCATATAGCATCAAACAAGCAATGCTTCAGGACATTTTAAGGTCTACAGATGTAGAAATACATTAATAAGGACCTACCTAAATCAAAGAAAAAACAAAGAAAACCTGGAATCAATTTTACTTTGGAGTTCTAATAAAAGCAACAACAGAGCACAAATCATTAGACAAAAGACAAAGCAATGCTGATAATCTTACATAAGCAGTTTACCTGATTTTTGGATTGTTGCATTTTATCTCTGTGCTGATATGCTTCTCTGTTTGAAGACAGTGCAGTGTCTGAATGTATTGAACCCACTGGAGTAGGCTACAAATATAAATAATATGTAGCAACTGGTAAAAAAAATAAATTCTTAAGTCCCACCAAAAGTTACTGGTATGTAATAGAAAGTAATCTTTAAATCTGACAGTTTCCTATAACCCAAAATTATGAAATTAAAGCAAAAGCTTCACTAGATATTTACTAATAACAAAAAGAAAAAATCTAACCTAGACTTACACAATTGAAGTACAAATTAGCAATAGAAGTAGCAATTCTGAGTATTGTCAGACATTAATTTTCTGAAAGACTTTAGGCTGATATTTTCTGCAGTTAGCAGTCAGGACATTCTGATGAAAGTCCGAAGAAAGGCTTAAAGTAATTTTTAATGCTAAACACTGAAAAAAGATTTAGCAATAAAATGCTACGATTCTTTCAGAGAGAGTCACACAAGAAACTTCAGGGTAAAATGTATAATCCAAAATTGTCCAACTTACACAACCCTTTCCCTACTTATTAAAAAGAAGCGAGGAAATATTTGAGATGCTGCAAAATTCATCTTTTACCCTTTCTTTAAAGAATATAAACACAGTTTTTCTGTCACTTTACATGCACTGTGACAGAAACTGATATCCTACATCATATTTAATTAGAACTGCATAAAAATTATATACAGTTTCTTCATCATGAGCTGATAAATATCTGGTGTATACCTCAGATGCAGAGAAGTGATTGCTCTACATTTTAAAAATACTGGGAGCAAGAAAGTCCCCAAAGCAAGAAAATGCATGTAATAATGACAATCACCTGCAAAGTTTTAAACTCACTCTTCAACTCGAACACCAGTCTGAATTCCTACAACCTCATTTTGTATTGAACAGAGATTTACTTTGATATTAAGAGTATATGTTTGGAAAGAGACTCGATATAAAATATCTCAAGCCAAAACATAATGTTTGAAAATTCATCTGGAGACCAGTTTATAATAGCAGCTGTTCACAACTCTAATAGCAGCCATGAGATACACATGTATTCTGAAACTCAAGACTAACACTGGCTCAAAACTGATCACACACAAAAAACAGTATATTACTAGTAGCTTAATTATACTCACCAACTGTTTGCCAATCCAGTCATATTCATAATCAAACATGTAGCCTTTCCGATCAAGTAAGTCTGTGAAGAGCTTTCTTAAGTAGTCATAGTCCGGCTTTTCAAAAAAATCTAGCCTTCTTACATAACGTAGATACGTAGCCATTTCCTCTATATAAATAAGAAATGTACATAGTTGCCATACCTGTTTTAATGGCACTCAAACCCCAGTACTTATTATTACATTTTAAAGCAATTTCTACCTCTCACCATAAAACCTGAAGTTGTTCACAATGAATCTGTGAATTACCAGAAAGAAAAGTTACTTAATAGTAATAATATTTTTCAAGATATACTGCCATATTCTAAACATATCCTACCAATTGACCTTCCACTAATTTTCCGTTTGCATTACCTGTCAAGATCTTTCATTCAACCTTCAAGTCCTGATGCAGTGTGCCAAGAAACTGAGGAGAGAAATGCCTCTACTTGTCAATTTTTTTTTTTTTTTTTCAATTAATTGTACAAAGACAAGCCTAAGGAAAGGTAAAGAGGGACGTATATGAATGTACAGAGTGGACTATGTCTCAAAGAACACCTGCTACTGGAATGTAACCTTCCTTTCTTTAAGAGAGGATCCACATGGGCATTCTACAATGGGCAACTCCAATTGTCCTCACAAAAAACACTTGGTATAGGCTCTGTTGAGCTGTAACTGTACTATGACTATGGAAGGCTACAGCAGCACTGAATGCTTCAGGCACCATGTTATGTGAAGGCGTTGAGCAGAACTGGCAAATATCCTGAACAGAAACACTGCAGAGAAGTACTAAGGTTACCTGACCTCTTGTAGAATGACTTCTGACCACTGTTAGTTTAATATCACTGTTTAAATACCATGTCAGCATACAAATGGAGATTCATTTGTGTAGGTGCTACATGGAAATTAGAAGATTCTCCCCGTAGTGGAGAAAACCAGGGAGATTTCTGAAAGGGCCTGGACCTGTAAAGATAAAAGGAAAGACCTTTCCTAGTCGTTAAAAGGTATGAAGTACAGACTGCGCACTAGCAGCCAGAACCTTCTAGTTAAGACAAAGAGTTGCAGCACAAACCTCTTGGCGGGTGAGTAGAGCATGCAGAAGTCCCATGCTTGATAATGGGCATAAGCCATGAAAGGCTTCTGAGATAACAGCTGTAAGGAACAAGCATCTTTATGGACAAAAGACTACAAGAATCCAAGGGTTGATAGGGAGGAGCCATGAACATCTGAAGCACAAGCTTCAAATCCCATTGAGAAACTGCTCAGACATGTGACTGCATTTACAATAACTCCTTCAGGAATCAGTGAAATGAGGGGCATATGGAAATACAACAGTCTGAGAAAACAGCAGATGGTGAGAAGAGATAAATGTTAACAAGCTTTCACAAAGTCCTACAGATCTTTCCACTCCAGCAGGTATTATAAGAACAAACTAAAGTACTGTAAAGAGCGCAAGAACTTAACCATACTGAAATTTTGGTTCATTCAGACTGCCTCTATCCACACCTTCTTGTTACAGAAAGAAAAAAAAAAAAAATAAAAATCACACTGCAGTGGTTTGGAATTGAGTACTGCAACAACTTCTCACAATCTGATACGGATTAGGTGAAGCACTTGACCTGAGTCCTGGGACATGAGTTCCAGGTGGACAGAGCTCTTAAAATCTAACTTCTTTAGGAACGTTTGTAGCTTGTGAAAGACTAGGAAACCACCCACTGGCAAGCCATTCTGAGAAAAATAATGACCCCTCACTCTCAAGCCAAAAAGACTGTTCACATGGTCACATAGTACAAGAGAAAGCACCTCTATATGGCCAGAAAGTCAGAGGACAAAGTTGAAAGTAGATACCGCCAGCACTCACTGATCCTATGAACAGGTATGTATGTCAGAAGCGGCACAACAGTATCACTGCACGCTCACCCTGACCCATACATCACATTCCAATAAGTCTGGAGAAGCTGACGTTCTGTAGTACACACAAGGTGCTGTTAGAAGCCTATCTTCTGACAGAGGATGGTTGAGAAGTGCAAAGGCAGTGCTAAGACTGAGCTATGCTAAGTTAAACTCATTCAGAGATAGTAAGGTAGAAAGAGGGAGAAGTGAAGGTTTAAGACCAGCCTGATAACAAAAAGTTGTGGGGCAGTGTCATGTTGGTGCTGTCAAGAATGCAGCACAGGACAATGGTGCTGAGACATCCCAAATTACTCAGTTCTGACAAAAACAGAATATTAAGCGCTATGTTTTAGGCATAAGCAGATGAAGCAGTGGATAGGAGCAATTCCTTGGCACCTAAGGTCCGGTTCAGCAGAAACGCAAGGCTCTTCAGTAATACTAGCCAAGGAGATCAGTGTTTGAAGAAGGTGAAGATAAATGCTGACACATTGCTAGTGACCTCCTAACCATACTTTCCCAATGTAAACCGGAACCCAAAGCATGCAAGGCATGTCTTCAGAGGTATGAAGGCTGGAACCGAGCCATTCAATGCAGCTGAATGGTACAACTGGCTGACTCCAAAAATCAAATACCACCCTTATCGTGCATTTGAAGCAGAAACTCCACAGTTTAAATCCTTGCTCATTTTATAAAAGGCTTGAAACAGCAATAGAGTTGCACAAAGACAGTGCAATTCCACAGAACAGGGGATGAAAAAGGTAAGTGTTTAACATGTGACAAAGACCAAAGTATCTTTCACTGATACTACAGAGTTCTCTCACCTTATAGAACATCAATCGGCTCACTCTGCCTGCAGGCTGACTGAAAAGAGTTGAAATGATGGTGGATGTACTTCTCATTCTATTCTATGTCTTAAGTGACAAGGACAGGAAAAGGTAGAAAATCCTTGGATATTTGACATGCAAGAACTTCCATATACAAGAACATATTTGTTATGAAAATGTACATATCTACTATCAGAGAAGTTTATCTTTTGTGCTCTCCAAGGTCAAATATCTTTTCCCTCTTCCTTTTTCAGATCCAATCCTGTCAACAAGCATGTACTTGATCAAATTTCGTGGAAACAGTCCACTACATATATAGAGCTACTCATGCATAATTATTTCCAAGAATTGCACCATATACACCTTAAATTAGGTGTTTATTTTTTAAAGGATAAAAATCGACATGCATGCATTACTGGATGCAGATGATTTCTATTCCAGAACAGTTTTTTCCCCCTCTACATTTAAACTTTTGTCAATTCACCAAACGTATGTTCAGACATTTACTCCAAGTTCTGTAACAAAAGTCAATTTCACTTCATTTTATTATTTTTTTTAACACAGAGAAGAAAGTGAAATGAAAAACATAAGAAAAATTGATAATGTACTAGTTTTTACCACAGGATTGAAAAGAACTTCAAAAGACCATCAAGTACACCACCCTATCCCATAGCAGATCGGTTACAGCCTTGTCTGCCTGGTTTGTTCTCACATAACTCCAGTGAAAGAAACTCCATAGTCTCCCTGGCAATGACAATCCCCTCCAATCTTCAGTATATTTGAAACACAGGAGTTCAAGTCTAAATTTAACTGTTCTGGATTACACTCATTACTTTGTCCTAGCTGCTGTGGCTGTAGCAAACTGATTCCTTTCATGTTCGTAGCAGACAAAAGGTACAGAAGAACTTTCCCTCACAATCTTGACTAAACCAATCTTCTTGACCTCAGTCTTTGGTGATAGGTCTAGCATATATGGCATATAAGCACTCCTACTTCTTTATGAGATACCCTTAAAATAGGATACATTTTCTTGAAGTACAGTCCCCAAAGTTGAACATACTGCTTCAGTTGAGGTTTTACAGAATTACATAGAGCAGACATGGAAATTCATGTCTTTCAGGCTATATCCTGTTTATATAATCCAATTTAGTATAGGATTTGTTTGTTTGTTTTTAAAAATATAGCAGCATGACACTGTTCACTTGCATTTACTTTGTGACCAACTGACTTTGAGTCATTACCTAAGGAACCTTCCCATACCCAATAATTCATAATTTGGATTTGATCCTATCTTCATATAGTACCTTGAATAAGATTTATTGAACTGTACCTTATATTTTTAAGACTGTATGTGTAATCTGTCATTTCTAACCCTTTCATTCTAACCCTACTGTCAAGCCTACAAATTTCAAACTTATCATTTGCACGTTTATTAAACACTTACTTATACAAGGCACTCAAAAATACTGAACAGATCGAGCATAGATCTCTGTGGAATACCATTTCATGTTTCATATATGACAACAACGTACGTAACTACTTCAAATTGGTTTACACTCTTCTTCCCATAGTAGATTCTTCTTGATTAAGCTTTTAAGATTACTTAAAAAGACTGTCAAAAGTAAAAGCACTAAGATTTCATGATATAAAACATCTGCCTCCTGTCCACAAGGCCTGCTGTGGACAGGATCTCTTTTCATAAGAGGAAATCAAATCAGTTTGTCATGAGCTATTCTCAGCAAATCCATTTTGCCTGTCAATGACATTGTGATTATTTTTCAAGGTGTTTATTTTGGCGAAATCAAGTCCATATCATGTGTGCGTCCCCTGTCCCAAGCTGATTAGTCCAACTCTTTAAGTATCATATTTGCTTCTCTCCAGTTTTCCAATACCTCATTGGTTCTCTGTGCACTCAAGGAGAACTAGAAGTGACACCTGAAACTACTTGCAAGTTATTTTAAGTATTATTTCAAGCTGTTCCTAATGCAGCTTGTTTTAAAAAGGGACACAATACCAGATTTGAGCTGAAAAGGCTTGTAAAATTTTATGTGTGAAGATACAAGTGTAGATTAGTTGATCACTGTAAGAATATGTATCATAACATTTTAATGTTTCCTTTAGAAAAATCTATCTTTGAAGAACACCAGCATTAGCTTAGTACTGCTTCAAAGGATAATTCTTGTAACTATTACCATAGTACGTAATACACATATTTGGAAGCATTATTTTATTTTTAAAACCAGATATTAAACAACTATCTATGTCAGTTTCGTTTTCTAAATCAATACACAACCTTTTTATTAACAGTAGGCATTACCTGGGAAGTTTTCACACAATACTTCTATAGGCGTTGCTCGTTTTGTGTCTCCAATTTTCTGGTAACGTTCTTTTAACGTATCAGCCTATGATATAAGAATAAAACAAGCTTCTGAAGTTATACAGCTTGCAGACAAACTTTGAAAAAGAAAAAGATCATGGTAAGAAAAGCTGATGATCTGAAAATAGGATAGAGGAAGATATCAAAAACCACTACCTTTAAACCTTGCCATGGAAGGCTTCCTCTGAGAAAATACATAAACATATGACCTAAAGCTTCCAAATCATCTCTTCTACTTTGCTCTGAAACAAAATTCAAATATTATGAGAACATTCAATCTGCATAATTCTACATTATATTTAAAAGGTTAGCTTCCAAATGATGTAAAAATAATTGGGAGGCATAAACTACTTGAAATCAAACTGAGCATGTGGGCGGCTTATTGCATACTATGGATTTCATTAAGAACACAGCTAAAACAAAAAAAAAAGCAGATGCAGACTGCAGGTATATTCATCTCAACACTACTTTAAACAAATTATCTCACTATGAGAAATTGTTCTTATTTTAAAATATATTTTGACCCTTTACATATATAATTGCATTTTAATTCCGATATTTTTTGATCTATTAGTTGTGAACTCGAAACAATTTAAGAAACCTTTAAATCGAACTCATTTTTCCTCTAAAATTATGGAAAAGATGGCATGTTTCTCAGAGGCCCCTTATGGAATTTCTGAGTAAATCAAAGATGGATTGAAGAAGGCTCAGAAGTCTTATTATTTGATCAGAAAGCAGCATGAAGAGGCACGTACATACAGACTGTTCTCAAGTCTAGCTGACTTAAAAGCTAAGTTACAGAAGACAACGTCTGGCATGCCTACAATTTTTCATCTGTAGTAGCGCAGTGGCAGTCCTTCAAAAAGTTCACAGAAGGTTAAAGAAAAAGGGAAGTAACAAGCAAATTGCAGTGCATTCAAAGTTCAAAGTTTTCAAAGTACATTCCATATTATTTTTAAATAAAATACATTTTTCTTAGGAAAACTGAATGTAACAGAGAATAGTAAAAGTCTTTAAATGACCAGTGGAAAACAGATTTTTACATTTTCACCTGATGTTACTCTGTACTGCTGTTGAAACAACTGTGTATTATGTTTTGTAGTAACAGGTGGTATTTACCTCTAACTTTGATTTCCTCCCTGATAGAAGGCAGAAAACCAAAATATTAATATTGTTTCTACTCAGTATTTTCACAAAGACAAAATCACTATGCTTCGACAGCAAGAGAAATGGAGCAGAAAAGTAAACAAAAAACAGTTGTTAGATTTTGAACATAGGAAAGTTAACAAAGGCAACCTAGCTTTCATCTGATCAACACAAAATACTGCCACAAAGACACTGCATCTGAAAAACAATTCTTAATCTTCATATAAGAAGTTACTTACTCATTACTGTTTTCTATCCCTACTTCCTCATTTGAACACTGAGTAAACACATACTAGCAAATCAATAAGAAAATACCAAAAAAAGTATGCTAATTCAGAGCATGGGCTACACCTAGCCCCTTACTTCATCGCACATCTGCCAGCTGTATGAGGCTCTTTCACAGTCATTTCTCCTTCACTCGTTCCCATGTTTCCAATTCCCTTGCCAACACTCTTCTTGTTTGTGCCCACTCCGCCACTCTTGTTGTCCACTGCTGCCACTTTTCTTAGTGAGTGTTCTCCAGACAATCTGATCATATTTGAATTTCTCTGCCAACCCCGCAGCATCCCATGTGCTGACCATATGCTATCCTGATACAACCATGTAGGTTAAGAAGAAAGCAGGAATTAAGCAGTAGAGTTCTGTGCCTGACAGGTTTCAGTACCTGAAGGAAACGCTGACTCCAGTTGCCTGCAGAAATCCTGTGCTCTTTATGAGGTAGGGTGGACATGGAGATAATAAGTACTTCATGAGCACTGCTCAGGACAAACATTTTGTGCAATGCAGCGTGTGTTTTATGTAAGACAGATCACAGTGGTAAGATGGCTGCAAAGCATACAAAAATGTTATAAGTGCGCAACAGATGGTCCATCTATGGGCAACGCTAAGGTATGGCCCACAAAAATGTATTGGAAAGTTCTATTTGGTCTTTGCCAAGGGACAATAATTCCTCTCTTTTGCATTAACTTCTATGGGTTATGCTGATGAAAAATTAATCTCTTCTCCTTTAAAAATAAAAAAACACCTTATTGAGGCAATTGCTCCTTCCCTGAGAGTCCTTTTATGAAAGGAGAAACTTTCAATCTTTACCCTGAGATGATTTTTAATTAAGAGGACTTTTTTTTTTTTAAACAAGCTTTGGACCGTTGCAGATATTTCTGTAGGATAGTTCTGTGGGAACAACTTCTAGGATACACCATTTGAATTTACAATGCCCCAAGAATCTGCTCTGGGAAAGGATTTTTTGTTTTGTTTTAATTTTTGGGGAAGGGGATTGTTATTAAGAATCCACTTGAGTTCTTCAGTGATCACTTTGGAGTAATTAAAAAACAGTAGTCAAATATCCTTTCCTACGGAATTCTTCAAGATAAGCCTGAGAAACAGGAAACCCAAAGATGATATTGCTGTTGTTGGAAGAAGGGACTCTGAAAACTGGGGAAAAAAAAAGTAGCAGTGGACTAGCCGGAACACAAAAGGACTTCAAGCATCAGCTGGAGGAAGGGCTGCTGATGTACACTGATCCCAGTGCATCACAATTTAATGAGATTGAGAGGATCTGTTGCCTAAAAGGTAATACGATCATAAGATGACAAACACACAACAAATCTTTAGGGCACATGGTGTCCTCTCTTTCAAGGAGGTCACCTGAAGCTAGCTAAATTAGTAAGAAACTAATACCTGTTATTTAGTTCACAACCTATAGATAAATTAATCATCTCAATTCAAACAGGTTGATTTTAATAAGACCTAGAACCTCATTCAGCAGGCTATCTCCAGAAATCATCTTTTTTTAGCACACACAGTAAAGTAACCATTACACAGGTCAAACAACAGACATTCAGTCTTCAGTAAGCATCCATTATAAACACTGCATTCCCCCTCCAAAAAAAGTTTTACTGCTTGCTATTGGAATGCTGAAACAGTAGAAACATACTATCTATTTAGATCAGAAAACACAGTATTAGCTACTGGGATGATTACACGGTTTGATACAGAGACTCATTACTGTAATCACAAAGTAGATGGAAAGTGACTATCCACATATCCTGAACTGTCAGTCTATAAAGTTTAGCAAAAATAAATTTGAAAGTTATCACCCAGAGTTTGTAGTCTTACTAAAAATTATGATTCCATACAATAATATAATTTGAGGGGAAGAATACCATGCCTTCCTGAACAAAATCATGAATCCTGAAGTTAATGATTCTGGTTCATAAAAATGAAGTTGTATGACTATTTTATCATAAGTACATATTGTATGCCATACTGTTGTGTTAAGAATAATGTGGACTTTACAGAAGAAATCCTATTTTCAGTTATACCTTTAATTAAGGGAGCAAAGATTTATTTAGCACGGTTTGTATTAGAAGCATTGTTTCTTATAATTATGGATTTAGAAGGTTAAGTTTACACAGAAAAAGGTATTTATCTAAGGCAGCTACAATCCTGCCCCTGAAGTCCAGTGATAATTCAGTTGGTATTAGAAAGAAACTAGTGAACTTCCTATGGGGGTCCTAGGTCTGCAAAAGTACTTCATCCTGCACCACTGGCTCAGTGACAAATGAAAGTTGCTAGGACTCCTGGAGGGCCATCACCACAAAGCACAGCCTGTAACTGCAGAAAACATTTTTTTGTTTGAGTTTCTGGAAAAACTACAGGGTGTAGGCTAATATAATTTTAAGTCCAAGTGTTTATTGTTATTATAATAAGAAATGCATTAAAACTGATCCAATGTAGAATTATTTTTTGCTGGTTTTGATTACAAGAAAATCTAGCCCCTAGAAAACTGATTTTAAATCTAGAACACATGACAGCTCTGATCATGAGCTGCCTAGAGTAGATCTACTATAAGGATAAAGATGAGGTTTTTTTGGTTTTGTTCTAAGGTAAGTACTGTTTAAAGAAATTTACTTCATTTGGCCTTTCAATTAGCATTAAAGAGAAGAGTTGTTTCATTCCTAGAGTCTCAGCCATTCATTGTAAGATAACGCACCTCTGCCTCTTCAATAATTAAGCACCACCAAGAAAAGACTAATACAACCAAGGATATTGGTTGCTTCCCCAGAGACCATTAGAGAATCGCATATTATAGCAATTACAACTTCATGTGACTACACTTCCTGTAGCCAAATAACTTAGACAACAATTCAGTATGCTGTTTTTCTGAATTTAGGGAAAACCCAAAACAACTACCTATTTAGATTTCCAGCAAATACGGAAAATTGTAGGACTTTTATAGATGCAGACTTTCGTCTTCCTTAAGCTCCCAGTCAGAATCTACATCCTCTGGGATCCCTCCCTCTCTTCCTGAAAATGAAGGGGACTGGAAAAGAAGCATGGAATAATTTTATGCCCAAGAGAAACTACTTTATAGAAGCAAGGGCATCAGCGACATGCTGATAAGGGCTGCAGAATATTTCTATTTCCTTCAAATAGCTATCTGAATAAAGCCACGTTATTTCTCACATAGACTACCTTCTATTCCAGATAAAAACTCCCAGCTTGGCACAGAATTACCAGAAGCCCTGGATCAAATGTATGTTTCTGGAAGAAAATATTATTAAAATAATTGGCTACATGATGTTCAGTAACTATACATCACCTTCTACATCCATCTCAAAGGAGCGGGCCTTGGTAATCTTGTGCAAGTTTTGACTAAACATATGCAAACATTTAAGTCTTTCTAATTACTATGCACTTGTTGTGACAGTTTTAAACACTATGGATCCTAAAATGTACTTTTGATTAAAGGACAACATATTTTCTTATTAATCATACAGACTAAAATAGAACAAGTTACAGTTCAATAAACGCATACTTGAAATAAACCTATAAGAGAACGTGAACCTGACAGTCTCCCTCTTCAATGAAAAGACTTTTTTTTTTTTTTAAAGGGTCAGCTGACATCCCAGATAGTCAAGAAGCAGTAATACATGCATTAGTTTTGCTATCAGACCATTCAAGCTGCTAGGAAAATTACCTACAGACCAAAAATATTGCCCTAAAAAAACTCTCTTACTACCAGTATCTTCAGTGCTGAATATATCCTATATGCCACAGTCTCTGCAACCAAAGGGACAACAGAGCTTGAAGAACTTAAGTGTTCTGTACATACCACTGCACCGATTAAAGAAATACTACATTTTTAGAGGGGAATCACAGAATATACAGAAAAAAAACCTTCCGCATAAAGGAGAGGCTATGAAAGTAAGAGCCCCTTTCATACTGTTCAGTGTTTGTTAGACCTAAAAGATCATGATGAATAGTTCTCTGTCGCCCAAGAAATGCCAGCAAAATAATCAGGTCAAGAAGAACCACTGCTCCGAGTTTGAACTAAAGCAGAGTTATTAAGTGAGGTTGTGCTCCTCTGCATGGTTTAGTAACATCAGTGTAAAGATTTCAGAAAGGCACTCTAAACCTTTTCCACCTACATTTAAGAATTATCTGTATATTTGAGAACCTCCTGTGAGAAGGAGACTTTCTACAGTAAAGTGAGATACGTTACTGAAAAGAGTATTAGCTTTGTCACAGCTACCTTTGCAGAGGAGCCAGTATATACCTACTGGCTCTTCCTCATGGCTTTGCATCAGGCTGAGGGGTACAGAACTACAGAACACCCAAGCTAAATTTGGCAAAACTTTCATACATATTAAACAGATTACCATTAGACAAAAATAAACCTGTCCAACCAGAGATCAAGATTCTACCTAAGAAGTGGAAAAGTCTCCCTTGAAGGAGAAAGTATCATTTACTATGTTCTTGTGTTAATATCAGACATGTAATCCACTCAAAATTCAGTTATGTTCTTCAAGTAATTACCAGTTTTATGTTTTGGGTTATTTTCTTAAATGATATAGGGGGGTCTCTTATTTAAGAAGGACTAAAAAAGCTTATTTGGTTTTAAAATTGGTTGTATCACCTGAAGCTGACATCAACTTGGTATACCATAATAAAGGGAATGCTTCCTTTTCTTGAGGAACTTGTGTTCTAAAAAGTTATGTTTAGGAAGCTCAGACCCTGCTATCAAGCTTTTAAAAGTGTTCAATATTCATTATGCTATCAGGAAATACTAGTGTTTATACTGTTATTTATACTATTATTATTCAAATGAAAAATCATTTAATCTAATCTTACAGCTCTTTGGCTCTAATATCGCTTAACAACAATGCAGTTTCAGTCTTTACTTGGTGAAGAATAATAGATCTAGCAAACATGACAAGCTTGCAATAGTTCAGTTACTTTTAACACATCCTTTTACTATGTGAATACATACAGGCCAGCTTAATATACAATGCATTTTGAATGGGTGAGGTAGGAGGTCTTTCATTATATTTAAATTACCTGGAATACGCTATTATACTGTTTTAATTAAGAGACTGCTTCTTATCAAGAATTTCAAGACCCACTAACATCAATGATGACAAGACTTGGAGTCATGAGAAATTTGTCATCATTGTGGTCATAACTAGAAAATATCATAGCACTCTAGTAAATACTGCTGTACTATAAAGACAGGATTCTCCTTCCATTTTCAAACACTAAAGGAACTGTTGAAATAAAGCTGGCATACTGTATTTAATTTCTAACGTGGGGGAAAGGCTAAAAGGTGTTCCAGTAGGCCAGGTCTCAGATATGGTTTCAATACCACTGTGGAAATAAATTTAACTAAGAAGGGAAAAGGATTCGTATTTTTACACAACTGTAAAACAAACCCAAGAAAAAATATTAGTTTAAGCTCATGACCATTACCTCTAATGAATATTAAATAAAAAAATTAATAAACCTTTTATCCATCTGAAACTCCCAACTGCAACTACTAAAACAGTAACAATGTAATGTGGTGATAAAGTAGGGAAAGTTTTCTGCTCTGTATGTACTACAGGAACATATATCACTGGCACAGGTTGCTCAAAGGGTTTTGGAGTCTCCCTCCTTGGACATACTAAAAATCTCTCTGGACATAGTCCTGGGCAACTGGGTCTAGGTGGTCCTGCTTGAGCAGGGAGGTTGAACAAGATGACCTCCAGAGGTCCCCACCAACCTCAACCATTCTGTGATTAGTAGTCTACTACTGGAATCTATCTTTCCTTGCCAAGAGTCACCAGACACTGTAATGAGGAAAGGAACCACTGGCCATGTGCTATGGCAAATGGGGATGCCGATATTTAAACTGTCCACTACATAACCAGTACCTTTTAATTTTGAGACGTTTTCTGAGACTTAAACCAGCAACTGAAGATGAACAAACCAGAATGAGGGTAATATCCTGATGCTCTGAAGTATCAGCTGAAATAAGGAGAGATTCTCCCCCTCCATTCCCCAGTCCACATGAAAACATGTGGGTAGACAGCTGAAAGCAAAGATAGCTGTCAGCTCTGAAGTAGCCAATATCAAACAAAATCGACCTTTAGAGGCTATTGGTTACTGACTGTGGAAGATGAATATCAGATGGCTGACACTGAGTTTGGCCTTCCCCTTATGCCTTGAAATTGCAGTCCTGTGGTAGGGATAACTGAACACTTTGTGAACCAGCCCCTGAAACATGACAGGTTTTTACTGCAGTTTAGATTTCAAAGGTTTGTTAGCTTTAATATGTAATGCTGAAACCTGTAGCTGTTCATCATTTTCTTCATTAGCCATTTGGTCTTCCTTTCCATGACAGCTACTACCAATCATCATTCTTCACTTCTATAAGCAAGCACCACCTTCAGTGGCCCACCTTTTCACAGAATCATAGAATGTCCTAAGTTAGAAGGGACCCACAAGGGTAATCGAGTCCAACTCCTGTCCCTGCATAGGACAACCCCACAATTCACACCATGTGTCTGAGGGCGTTGTCCAAAAGCTTCTTGAATATTGTCAGGCTTGGCACCGTGACTAGCCCTCTGGGAAGCCTGTCCCAGTGCTCCACTACCCTCTGGGTGAAGAACCTTTCCCTAATATCCAACCTAAATCTCCCTTGGCATATCTTCCTGCCATTCCCTTGGGTTCTATCATTGGTCGTCAGCGAGAAGAGATCAGCGCCTGCCCCTCTTCTTCCCCTTGTGAGGAAGCTGTAGACCGCGATGAGGTCTCCCTTCAGTCTGCTCTTCTCCAGGCTGAACAGACCAAGTGACTTCAGCTGCTCCTCAAACGGCTTCCCCTCTAAACCCTTCACCATCTTTGTGTCTCTCCTCTGGACCCCCTCTGGTAGCTTCCGATTCTTTTTATACTGTGGCACCCAGAACTGCACACAGGACTCAAGCTGAGGCTGCACCAGTGCAGAGTAGACTGGGACAATCACCTCCATCGACTGGCTAGCAATACAGTGCTTGATGCACCCCAGGACATGGTTGGCCCTCCTGGCTGCCAGGGCACACTGTTGGTCATGTTCAACTTGGCTGGTTCATGTTTTAATCTGCTATTGCACTGCAAACTATGTGTCTTAATCCGGAACCTACAGTAAACTGCTACACAATTTCTTGTAAAATTTACTTTAATCAATCTATTAAAACCCTTGAAATTCTTAAACTTTTTATCACTGTATTCTACTTAAACAGAGAGAATAAATTATTTAGAATGAATACTAATAAACAATATTTAAAGGTATGAACTACAACTGTGGTAATTTGCATTTTTAACTGTGTAGATTGCTTTGCAGACATTAACTATGCAAAAGTGCACAATAGTATATCTTTCAAAGGAATCGCTATTTATACTATTTAATTATAAAGATTATTTTTGCTTAAAAAAATCTTGCTCATCAGTGAAGATCTGAGTCAAAAAGTATATGAAGACACTGACATACTTCAGGTATTGAAGAAATTCTGGAGAAGGACAGAATGTCTTGGAATCTAAATATGGAAATCAGGGCTACTGAAGTACTTAAGTCAAAGTTCAAAACTTAGGCCCTTCTACTCCTCAGCTCTTTTGTCCACGTCAACCTTGTTCACAAATTGCTTATTTGAAAAAAAGGATGCTTCCAGAATTTGTTTATATTATCAGAAAAAGGCAGTCTGTGAGAATAACAAAAAAATTCCCTTAAACTACCAAGACTCAAGTTGCCAGCAAAAGAAAGACATTTCTCACCTGCTTCATTTCATCTGTTCAACTACAACATGACAGTTAAACTTTGTAGGCTGATTAACTTCTTCAGGTACAAAAGCTTTAGTCTCAAAAAAAGAAAAGTGAACTGGGTAACTGTTTCACAGCTGCTCCATTACATATAAACCCATTTACTAAGCTTAGTCAAGCAAGCTGTGTTCCAGGATCCTCACAGAACCCAGAATCTCAATTGCTTTTCACAAGACTTGGTTATATTCTAGATATTAAATGTGTTTCTTTGACAAACAATATTGTTGAAATTTGTGTATTCCTGATTCATAAGTAAAAAGAATTACACTAGTGCTTCATATACTTAGCAGAAACTATTTCAAATATCTTTTACTTATTTTAATTAATTCTACACTTTCTACAGAAGCAACTCCAAAAAAACTGAAAAGACAGGCACAAGAGCCCAATCTCCCACCTTTAAAAAGGGAAGCAACTATTATTTTGTCTTATTTTCAGAACTTCCCCCTAAAAGCACGCATGTAAGGAAGGCAGCCACCCTGTGATGATGTCTCCAGGATGTGGGACTGCCAAAAAGATTTTAAAAGTGACTCAAAACACAGGGTAACAGTTGGACTTGATCTTAAAAGGGTCTTTTCCAACCTAAATGATTCTATGATTCTACATGTTAATGTCATTTCATCAGCTACAGCTGCTAACCACAAGCTCCTACGGTCTGATTTTATTGATAAAACACCTTAATGCTATCTGGAAAACGCGAATGGTTTCTCATTTGCCATATTAACATGAAGTACTTTTGAACTATAAGTATTGTGCAACATTTTCTATGGGCAATTCAATGAGCAACCTAATTAGTGATTACCATGCAATGATATGCAACTAGTTCACACAAATTCAAAGGTGTCAAACCTGTTTTCACTAGAAAACCTCTATATAATTAGAATAAACAAGAGCCACTTTGAGTGCTCATGTGCCTTTTTCCAGCTAAATTTATTTATTCAATAACAACTTACCTGTCTATATATATCCTGTCATTTCTTTAGCTCATCATATTTACAACACTAGTATAACCTTTAACTACTCTTACAAAGCCTCATTAACAGTATAAACATTCAGCATCAAATATAAGCTACCTTTATTCCACTACACGATGCATTTCAAAGGAATCAAAAAAACTGGCAAGGTAGCATTGAAAACCTATGTTGTTGCAATCTATTCACTTTGATATCTTTAATAAGCTTATCTACTTCCTGCCCACCCCACCCTGCCGTGGTATACTTCTAATGTGAAGACATTATGATACAAAAAGATACACCTCATCTTTCTTTTATGGATATCTAACAAAAATAAGTATTTGCCGAGACATGACCATGATGATTAGAGACCAGAGAACCTTATTCCCACAAATAATACTTCCATAAGGACAAACTATAATTTTGCAAAATACACAAAGCTTGCTGTTCTTAATGACTACAGACTGAGAAAAATTACAACTTGAAAACAAGTTGATTTCAGACAAATGATAGCTGTTGAATTCTTGCTTCCACACTTAAAAAGCACACGTACCTTTTCCTAAATGTGTATTTATACTCATGTATCTAGCTGTTCCTGTAAGGCTCTTGTGTTCTCGATATGGTATGTGCTTCTTTGTTTCTGGATCTATATACTCCTTTGCCAAACCAAAGTCTATAATATGAATAATTTGCTGGGTTTTGTTTCCAGGTCGTCCTATTAAGAAGTTCTCAGGTTTAACATCTCTGTATATCAAGTTCTTTGAATGGACATATTCCATACGAGAAATCTTTAATAAAAGGAAAAAGCAACAGAAAGTTTACTTTAAGCTTGAGGTTGCCACATTCAATTGTGGTAGAAGCTAAATATCTTACATTGGCTTTATATTTAGAGGAAATCACCCCTTCTATTATCTTAAAACCAAAGGGCTATTGCTCTCAACGAGGTATCTCCCAGTTAAAGTCAATGAAAATTGTACACATCCTCTACGTAGATACACCACATCATGTACTGGAAACTTTCACACTGGACATTAGACACGAATCAGTATATAACAGAAGTTATCTTCTTTAAGAACAGCTGGCACCAAGTATATTTTGTGCACATTAAATCTATAACCAGAAATTATGTCATCAAGCAGTGAGCAGCAAAGTTCCATGTAGATCTATTACACATTAACGGTATAAATGAGAGAAGCACTGAAAGTTCACCAATATGCATATAACCTCCATTCTAGCTGGACTGCTTTCTATCAAAGTTTACATATGCAGAAAAGAACAGCAAGTATTAAATAAAGATGATCTTTGGATCTGTAGTGATTTAAGCATTTTGAAAAATGAACTTTGTCATTTTGGCTGTAAATATCCTGAATATGTCTATGTCTACAATTGCAGGCCTGTTATCCACTTAAAGTCATGTTTTAAACAGCTATTTTTACCCTTCACGGGTAAAAATATCACTACCGATTTAGGGAAGTGGAGATTCAATATCGTTACTATTCCATAAGGACTTATTTAAAACACATTGTATCAAGGTAAACATGCAAAGCCTTATTTCTCTTTTGCTCTTTGTCCACTTCCACCCACCCTCAGGGTGGAATCAAATCAGGAAATCTTCAAAAAAGGGGAAAAAAAAAAAATCTTTCATTGAATAATTTGGTGCTCTTTTAGTACTTCTGAAAGGGTTTGGGGGATTTTTTTGTTTGCTTGCTTTCTTTGCAAGAATGCCTAGGAAAAAATTTGTATGCTATTTAGGAGTCCCATCATCCAACTGCTTTTGCAGATTAAAATAATTTTTATTTCATGCAGGTTTGCTTTTTAATTGAATATGTCAAACTAAAATTCATTATTTCGGGTTGTGATTATGAGAACCCCGAAGATACAATGACATTACATTCACTCAATGATTCTTGAAAAACTAGAACAAAGTAAATGAAAGTGACATAAGACAGTGCCTGATAAAACTGTATGACGGGCTCTTTAGAAGCCATCAACACCCATTTAAAACATAGTAAATCTCTTAAGCATCAGTGAAATTAAGCTTAAGTGAAATAAGCATTTAAACCATTGAAGACTGACTTAGTTATTCTAATTAACTCTCAAATTAAGATGTATTCTACTTACCAACTGTATGGCTATCATAAGAACGGTTTTAAGAGAAAATGTCCTACCACACAAGTCAAATAAATCTTCCAGACTAGGTCCAAGTAGTTCTAGCACCATAGCATTGTATTTGCCACATGGGCCAAAATAGTAAACCTGAGGTATTCCATCTGTAAAATGAAGATACAAAGTGATTATAAGGGGGTAAATAAGATTAATGAACATAACAGTAAAATTCCTACACGATTTCAAGTTGATCTGAAGTCAAAAATACATTTTTCACACAAAAGCAACAATAAAATCTTGGAAAAACTACAGGTAAAAGATACAACAGGAGTAATGAAGGTAGTACCAGTTTCATTAAATATTTTATGAATATTACATGTTTGACTTGTGAAAGATTTAAAGCTTTTTATAAAAAATAAAAATCAGAATTTATCTGTTAGGTTTTGTAACAGTAAATTGCAGCAGGATTTTAAAAAGGTATGAAGAGAAGTTTAAATAAGCTCCTTTTCAAAAACTAGGCATTTAAACTTTTTCAATTAAGGCTATGACAAACCTACATTCAGGAATAAAACCACCTTATTATCTATAGAAATAATTTAAAAATCCAAAAGATATTAATCAAATCCTCAAATTCAATGAGATATTAAGTCAAGTTTTAGACGCATCATCAAAATAAAAATACCATAGATGACAAATTGTTATAGTCATCACTTGTTAGTATAAATTTTTTTCCAAATACAAGCATTTTCTACTTAAATTTGCATTGGAAGGCTTCTCCCATCTTCTCTTCCTCCATTATTTTTGGTTTCTATTTAGATAGTGCATAAACAAAAACATTTTTTCTTAAATGTGAGTTAGTCCATTAAAAATCTAAACACCACAGAGTGGAAGTTTGGGGTTTTTTAAATCTAGATTTCTAGTAAAATGTATGGTAAATTGAGATTTATTAATTCAAACCATATGAGGGACAGGTATTTTTTTAATGTAATTGTAAGAACAAATGACAAAGGGAATTTTTATAAGTCTCAAGGGAAATCTATGATAAAGATTCACCCTGATTTCACTTCTGAAGTATCACACCAAACGCCACCTTAAATTCTTTCAAAAATTGATGTCCAGAAAGAATCCATTAAATTCTCTAAGTAATTTTAATTATTTGACAGTAAGAATAAAAAGATCTTTGAATAAAACACAATTTCACATTTAAAATTTTATACTAACTAACACAAATTTTTATGTTTTAGTTTTATTTTTTTTTAACTTAGGAAATTATTAAAATAAAAATTACATTCAGAACAAAACATACATCCTTTCCAAACATAAAGTATGGGAACAAAAATATCCCACTGTATGTTCAGGTAACAATCTCTTAAATACTCTGTAAACAGGTATAAAACACATCTACCTAGGAGGGCAAAAGGCAAATTTAGTGTTAAAGCTACATTTGTTTTAAAATCTTGCATGGAGCCTAAAATGTGAACTGTCACTTTGATACCTTTCTAAGTCTAACAGTTTTCCTGATATAAAATAAGTGTTATATCCTCCAACACAAACATTTGAAGAATACGTTAATTTGCTGTTCACAAAAACTATAAAAAACGAAGACTACACTATTGTGTCAAAAATTTATTTTTGTTGAGTTTTCTATGGCAGCACTCCAGAAACCCTGAAGGAACACATACTTCGAGTACACACTTCCTCAGACAGCTGGTGATACCTACACCACAAATCTCTTGAAAACTAGGGCTAAAAGTCACATGCGTTGCACTGAAGAGATTCCCTTACTACTTAGTCTGTTACTGGAATCATTAAACAAAGGTATCCCGATGTGCACAGCTTAGACCAGCAAAGCTACATTAACTGGAAAAATTACTTCTGTTCTTTTCCCTGAATAGAAGCATAATAAGCATGTCCATATAACAAGGTTTCTCCTGGCATAGCAGGAGAATCAGTTAAATATGTTTAATGAATCAGTTAAAGGTATCTAAACCTCTAGTAGAGACATAACCAACTTTCAGTTTAAGTTCCTAGTGCACATAAGATTACCCACTTCATTGGAAAGTGCTTCCTGAAAGAATATTTGACAAAATAAATGCAGGCATCAAAAGACTGGAAGTGTTGTTTAATATTCTCAAGCACTGCATTTAAAATTACATTAGCAAAAATACAACATTTTCTTCATCTTCATATATCTTCATATATACTCACATAACTTACCAATATGATGAGCAGCACATATATTCCAAAAATCAATACAAAAATATTCTGCACTTCTGGTCTTTATAGTTTTATATAAACACCTGCCTTAAGAAGCCAGGCAATCCAGAAGTTGGAAAATATCAATATTTAAAGCCTTATGATCCAATTTTACTTTTGCCTTTTTGTATATATCCATTGTGTGACTATATAATTAAAAATAGCTTGATATCATTGCCGCTATCCATCTTGCACTTCCTCATATGCACAGGACCTCTTCCTCATTCAGCAGAATAAGTTTTGTTCACTTAAGAAAGCTAGCTATTCTAGAATTTTTTTTTTTTTGCTCTTCAGTATGTATTCTCTGTGTCTCATTTACTCAAAATATTCAATACTCTGAAAACATATTTTCCTTTTCACATGAGCTTTTTCTACTGTCTCCATTGTTACAATACTGTACTATACAGAACTACAAAATCTATTTTCAGAATACCCTAATGAAACACTGGATTTCGTCTTCTTTCTCTGTTGATTAAATGTAAGTTTAAAAATGAAAACAGCCCTAACTCTGGGTGTTTTTTGAGATACATTAAGTCTCAAGTTTTCCATAGCTTACTGCAGTGCTATTCACACTAAGAGCACAGATCTGTAGTTGTGTCCACTACAGCTTTGGGTTAAAAAAAAAAAAATAAAAAAAAAATTACTGTTTTAGCAAAACTAAAAGTAAATCAATGCAGCATTTTTTAAGAGCATTTTCACTAATCTCTTTCCCAACATGCAAGAATAATGAAAACATAAGCCCTAAAAATCCAGTTTAACTGTTCAATTTTCTGAAGACTAGAGCATCCATTCATTTTTTAAATATGCATAATCATATCTATATCTATACTAACATACTTAACATGCATAATCATACCCATTTCAGAAAGACTTCACAACAGTAGCTTATTGCTACTAATGAAGGAGCATAGACTACATTGCACATTACATCAGAACATGGTACAAGACAGTGGTTTTAATTTCAAAAATATCATCCCTAATTATCAGATAATGGATCAGAAAAGATATTTGTACACATAAAGAGATATCATAACTCTAGAATTCAAGTTTTCTGCCTCCACTTTCTGGTATGGTGGAATTACACATGGAAATGTGGATGTATCTGCAGCAGCAAATTAAGTTATCCAATGGATGTACAGAAATGTAAGTCAAAAAAAAAACCAAACCACCTCAGCGTATAAAGAGAAAGAAAAGCACTGGGAATTTGGAAGAAAGAGCACTGCTTGTAATGGCCTGAGACATATTCTGAGAATCTGTTCTTATATTTCCATGTTTAAAGACATTAACTCCAAAATATTCTCAAGAGAAGTTAGTCTCCTCTACTACCACTGCATCTGCTCCGTGTATCTTTATAACATTTTAAAATATTTAACGCACTTCAAAAATACAGAAGCCAGAAGACTTTTGGGCTTTGTCTAGATTTACAGAACTCATTTGCATGACTACATGCTAGTAAAAGAAGAAACATTTGTAGAAAGGAATTTGTGACATTGTCAGATTTGCAGGCAGAGTTGCCAATTTCAGAAGTGTGTTTACAGGAGATGTCAAAAACACCCTTCAACATTTTATTCTACCACATCATACCATGAAAGCACCACAGCAACTCCTGTTAAGTATACATCCAGGGCAGGGAGTTAGTGTTTCAGCTGTGATCAATTTCATTTTATTTAACATGGTCAGAATAGGACTTATTCTACCTACAACACTTGATCATCTGATTAGATGAAAACTCCAGAATACCCCAAAAATGTGTTTAACATGTTGTCACTAACTTCTGCAAGGCAGATATGAACTATTATGTCCAAAGTGACCTGTGTTTATAAAATAATGTCATATTAACCATTCAAAGTATCAAAGTTTGGGGTGGTTTTTTTTTTTTAATCAAAAGTCTTACTGTTTTTGCTTAAAAACAATAACTTAACATCATTCTGTTATTTGCATTATTTCTTCATGTCTCTAGATCTCCAGAAGAAAGGTCAGAAAGTAACATGTTAATAATGAAGAATATCCCCACAACAGAGATATAAATGTAAGCTCTTATATATAAATTTTTAAGAAAAATAGAGTAAGTTAGGAAAACAAAGAAACTTTCATTTCTAGGAAATGAAGAATTTACTCTTTTGTTGACAAGATATTCCAACACTTATTACCAATTAAGGGCATGTATTTTATTCCCATTTTAAATTAGTCTGGCTTCAACCACTGAAGCCCTTTAGTGTAAGAATACAAGAAGGAAATACTGGGAACGTGCAAGACATTCCAGTCTTCTTTCTGCGAAACTAAAGTCAGTGTTCTTAGATATCTTGCTCAATAATATACTTTGATTATTATTTAACCCTTCCTATTAGCTTGATAGATCTTCTGCCCCAGTCTCAAAAATCCTTTTTAAAAATAAGTACCTCCCTGCAAATTATGTGCAGAATGCAATGCTTGTCACACTAATGTCACTATATGAAGTTGCAAGTAACTTCCTATTCTTCCACCAATGAAGAAACTTACCTGCGGCCTAAAAAGAGTATCACATACTCACACTAAATTACTTTAACACTAAAACATCTAATTTCTTTCTAGGTTTACAACTCTGAATACAGTATCCTTATTTTCAGATATGAGTCATATTTATTTATGAGCAAGTATAAATATCTAGGTATAAGCAAAACACTTATTTGAATGGACTTAATTTACTAAAGCCATCTACAATGCCTAACGTGACTGCCCTGTCATAAAACTGTAAATCCATTTTAAGCCAATGTGACTTTCAATCCCATTTTACTCATGACAAAAATAAAGAAAGTCTTGACTTGGAAATTTATTACTTGAATACTGCTTGGATTCCCGTTTCTTTTTCTAGAAAAGCTAGTTTTCATTAGCCACCTAAAACACTGCTGCCATACACAAAAAGTGCACAAGTCTATCCACTGAGGTGCTGGAAAAAATATGAGAACTTATATTTTTTTTTTTATCTAAAAATAAGAAACTAAGCTTTGCTAATATTAAATGTACAGCTTGACACTGGAGCCCTCACTGAGTCAGATGGCTGTGCCGCATACAGTACACACAGGAGAGATCCTGGCAGAAGAACGGGAATGCGGAGATGATGAACAGCAGTACTTGTTTGTTTGCTCACTTTTGGCTTATTGCAGTTTACGTGTGCCCAGTTAAGTGGATTTATGGATTATATTGTCTAGTTTTCACTAAACTACCCCTCAGAAAACGGACAAGCAGCTTAAAATGGTTCTTACAAAGAAACCACACGTTGAAGATAATGCTACTAATGCCAGCACGAGCAAACAAAACAGCAGAGCTGACACTTCTACTCTTTGTATGAGCTTATTTTCAAGAATTTCTTGAAAAGCTAACGATACAAGACTACCACCCTGTGTTTATCAGATCAAGAAAACTGCATTAAGTATTCCGGATAAATTATCATGCTGTTACAAAAATTGTACATCAGCAAAATCAAAAATTTTACCAAAATATCAAATAAGGGGCACATATCCTCCAGTCAGTCATGTTTTCCATAACTCTATACATTGCAATCCCTCCAGTATTTTAATATTAGTAAGTCAGACTTATACTTCACTTTATATTCAGAGAGTAGAAAAGGAAAACAAGTGTTGTTTTCTTTTCTCCTGTTCCCAGTTTCTTTGCACTGAGTAATGAGTTATTGAATAGAGCTACCTCTGTCATCTGACAAGACGGGTTTAACACTCAAATGCTTTAGTCCACCATGTTTGGGTACATGATGTCCAGAAAGTTTTTAAAGCTGACAGGTCTGAGTTCCTCTAATGATAACAAAATAAAAACATGAGAATAAAGAAAACATTATTGGTTGATTACAACTGTATCTGTCAAACATCTTTAAAATAAAGAAAATCACGGAGAAGTTATTTCTAGTTGTACTGGGTTTGCGTGGCAAGGTTTTGGTAGCAGGGGGGGCTACAGGGGTGGCTTTTGTGAGAAGCTGTCAGAAGCTTCCACCATGTCCGATAGAGCCAAAGCCAGACGGCTCCAAGACGAACCCACTGCTGACCAAGGCTGAGCCCATCAGCAATCGTGGTAGCGCCTCTGTGATAACGTATTTAAGAAGGGGAAAAAAACCCGCACAACACCAGCAGCAGCCAGAGAGGGGAGTGAGAATATATGAGAGGAACAGCCCTGCAGACACCAAGGTCAGTGAAGAAGGAGGGGAAGGAGGTGCTCCAGGCGCTGGAGCAGAGATTCCCCTGCAGTCCATGGTGAACACCATGGTGAGGCAGGCTGTCCCCCTGCAGCCCATGGAGGTCCACGGTGGAGCAGATACCCACCTGCAGCCCATGGAGGACCCCACGCCAGAGCAGGTGGATGCCTGAATGAGGCTGTGACCCCATGGGAAGCCCATGCTGGAGTAGGCTCCTGGCAGGACCTGTGGGCCCGTGGAGACAGGAGCCCACACTGGAGCAGGTTTGCTGGCAGGACTTGTGACCCCACGGGGGACCCATGCTGAAGCAGTCTGTTCCTGAAGGACTCTAACCTGCGGAAGGGACCCACACTGGAGCAGTTCATGAAGAACTGCAGCCTGTGGGAAGGACTCATGCTGGAGAAGTTCATGGAAGACTATCTCCTGTGGGAGGGACCCCACGCTGGAGCAGGGGATGAATGTGAGTATTCCTCTCCCTGAGGAGGAAGGATCAACAGAGACAACGTGTGATGAACTGACGACAACCCCCATTCCTCATCCCCCTGTGCCGCTCAGGGGGAGGAGGTAGAGAAAATCCAGAGTGAAGTTAAGCCCAACAGGAAGGGAGGCGTGGAGGTGGAAGGTGTTTTAAGATTTACTTTTTATTTTCTCATTATCCTACTCTGATTTGATTGGTAATAAATTAAACTAATTTCCTCAAGTTGAGTCTGTTTTGCCCATTATAGTAATGGGTGAGTGATCTCTCCCTGTCCTTATCTTGACTGACAAGATTTTCATTAGATTTTCTCTCCCCTGTCCAGCTGAGGCAGGGAGTGATAGAGCAGCTTTGGTCAGCACCTGGCATCCAGCCATGGTCAATGCACCACAGTAGTTCCTCACCGTTAGCCACCTTGGCTACTATCTTTTTCAAGAACTTTAGCATCAAACCTGACTTAAGCCTGAGGCTACATGCTGTTCACTGTAATTATCTAATGCAATATGCATAATGACTAGCATGAACACTGATGAGTATCTTAAGGCAAAAATTTCAGCTTTCACACAGATACTACGCAGTACCCTCACTTATTGCATGTGTGTGCCCTCATTGAGGAAAAAAATTAACTTGGTAAACAACCAGCAGAGACTGTCAAAGAACTATGTAACACAGGGGTCAATGGCAATACCACTTGTACTTAACCTTGTGTTCCCAGTCTACCACCGACTTAATTTTGAGCCGCATCTTGCCAAAATATCTCTATAAAATACAACCTAAATTTGTAAAGCTATTAAACAAGCAAGCAGCTTTTCAGTGCTTTCCAGTTTCTTGTAATACTAGTTTTCTTTTAGAGTTTGCTCTGAGCCAGTCAAGAAACACACCTGCTGATGTTATCTGCATTATTGCTTAGACCATTTGTTAAATCAGATCCATAAAAGCCAGTAAAATACACAAGATCACACTTGCAAAACAAGCTGTTCCATATTCAGTTTCCTATAAAACTACAAATAAAAGGCAGTGGGGTAATTTTCTTATGTGGCAATTGATTGGACACAAGCAAAATACCTTGAGTAGATCAAAGATTTGCGGTAATGGCCATTTTCCATGGCACATTTGTAACTGGTACCCTGTCAAGGATGCAATTCAACAACCTGCCACAAACACAAGTATTCGCTACTAATACTACAGAGTCTGCCCTGAAGCCTCTGAAAGCAAGCGATTGCAAAATCCAGGGTAGTGCCAGATGTGGTTTTTGACTTGAACCAAAGCAGCATACACAAAACCATGCATACACAAAAGGCCATAAAATCTCTGGAGATGTAGCACTTCATGGCTACTGAAACCATGATCATCCATGCACTGTGAAACTCAAACATGAAATGAGACACGATGTATGACTTCAGCACTGCTAAAACAGCATGTTGGAAGCATGCACCACAACACTTAGACTACACTTCTTATTGCTACATATAAGGATATGTTTGCAAATATAAGAAATAGTAATATAACAGTAAGATTTTTCCATTAAAATAGATCTAATTATTTACATTACTAAAACAGAATTCGACATGTATTTTATTGTAAGCCTTATTAAGTATCCATTTATCTAACATTCACAATGTTGTGTCAACCATACCATCAAGCCTCCTTCAAAAGTACAGCTATCTTATATTTTACACAAAAAAGTGATTAATCTCTGAAATCTGTGTGTGATGTCATATTCCAAGATTAATACAAATTTTTGTATACCACTAGGCGTCTTAAGGTCAGTAATTGCTGTTTTTCAGAAACATTAACATGTACACCTATAAGTTACATTTAAATTTATGCAGCTGCCATTATCACCAGATCTCTTGCACTTATTCTACAGAAAAAATTACTTTAAGTATAAAGTGAGAAAATTCTGTACATTTCCTTAATCCAAATGCTAGAAAGGACTGGCATAAAACAAAAAACAACCTCCCAGCAACATTTCTTAGTTTTGGTTGGACTACACTTAAAAAAAAAAATTTGTAATTATCATAATCATTCATTCACTTAAACCTAAATATTAGTATATTCACATTAATAATTGAGCAGCTCGGCCTTCCTGTTGAAGTGTTTCAGCAGCAGTGGAACTCAAAACCAAGCCAGCTTTTTCCCTAAACAACTCACAAAACCATAGCAGTCATCAGTACACAGATTAACAGTGCATATGAACAGATACCTCTTCAGTGAAGACATTCATTATTTGATTCAGTTTCAGTGCTTTTAACAATACATTTTTAAATTAACCATAGAGCATGATTTTGTAAGTTCACCTGCCCTGTATTTTTATTATTTAATAGAGATTAAAAAACACTTCAGCTAACTGCTTTTGTTTATTCTCCTACATAATAACCCCAATCAAAGTAGAACAAAATTAATAAAGCAGGACAGCATTAGTAAAAAAATGGAAAAAAGTCAGTTTTCAGTTTAAGAGTGAATTCTCAGCTGCCTACCTAAGAGTACAGCTAAAGGCAACATTCATGTAAAGTTACTAAAAAAAAAACCACTTTGTATTTATGCTGAGTGACTGTTAGCAAGATATATGGACAGGTTATGAAGTGAGACAACTCAAAGACACACACATAAGAACTCATAAAACATTACTTACATATGTAAAACTAACACTACCCTGAACTGAGTTACTTACTAACTCTATAGTTAACAGCTAGGCATTTTGTCTTCAACTTTCGTTGTTACCAACTGTTAGAAACATAACGCGCCTGTTTTCGAAATGACATTATATTCTAAAATCCAAAGCTCCAGAAAATTATTACTGCTTTACTTAAGTACTGGGAACACTCAATTAATTAATATGTTTGCACATTATTGCATTAGAGTACTCTTGTAAAAATCTTTTCTAACTCACTTCAAACTCTGCTAAGTTTTTATCCTGTAACAACAGCAAGTGCAGGATACCAGTCCCAAAATATTTTGAAAAATATAGACTGGAATAAGTTATTTTATACTGTTTCCGTAAGTTTCATGAACAAAAATGATCACTTGTTACATTAATCTAGCTACAGTTTACTTCTAGCGCTACAATCAAGTAGTCTTGTTGAGATATTTCCTCATGATATGGTAAAATATCAATCTAGTAAATAAGTTACAATCTACCAATTGAGAAAGGAATTAAGAGATCATAATAAAGCAATGATAATTTTGTCTTGGGAAGACTTATAGCAGAGCACAGATCCTGAACACTATGATGAGACCATGCTGTGCTGCATTTTCTTCCACAGACTGAAGTGGGAGGGAAGGTGGCTACGGCCCAGGAGGTGAGCTAGAGGTGATCTCAATAGCAATCTGAAACCCCATTGTCTTCTCCCAGATAAAAGTAGTATTTTTAGTGGTTCACAGTGAAAGATTAAAAAAAAATCACCTATCACAACCTGCAATACAAAAGATAGCCTCACTTTCAGTGCCAGTATCTGTCTCATGCGTTCTATATCCTGAATAGAGTTGTATAAAAAAATTGAAAAGGTGTCATTGAACTTTAAAATCTCACACACACTCAAGCTGGTCTGAACTGAAATTAGACAGAGAACCACATTTTCATTACCTTTTTTTTTTTCTTTACCTACAGGAAAAAGCACTGAAGTACTGAATTTCATTCTTGGCCTTCAGCCTATCAAACACCTTTTCAACACAGAAATCAAAGAAAGAACTCTACACAGCAATGTCTACCCTAACAGTCAACATTAAACTGTGTATAATGTACCTTGTAACAAAGAAGTGTTCAACCTCAAGCCTTAAGGCACTCTGCACAAAGAAAACCCCCAGAAATTCAGAGTATTTCAAACTGAATTTGCTACATTTCCAAGCCAAAACTCAGTCAATCTGGAGAATCCTGACACACTCAAAATGCTAAAATAAGTATTCTACTGAGCCTGATTACCAAAATAGTGAGCAGACTCCACTCCTCTGCAACAGCAGCTAACCACCATGCACAAAAGCTTAGAACTTCCCTGGCTGCAACTTCTCAAGATTACATACAGTCTTTTTCTTACACTAACAGCATTTACTAGTCAATATGTACACAAGTGATCTGGTAACATTTCTGTATCTTCCAAAATCACATTATGCCAGCACTGCAATCTTCTTCAACCACTAACCTAATGGTAACTTTTTCATTACCACTGTCCAATTAGTACGATTCTGTTCTGTCTGAGGCAGGCTCTCATGACCTCAAAACTGAAAAATGTATTTTTAGATAGCAATGCAGAGCACATTTACCACATGACATAGTACCAAACCATGGAAAAGATTCTTATGTACAGAATGCAATACTTAACATTCATTTCACACTGGCCATAACCTTTTAATATACAATACCTTCTTCCATAGTATGCAAATATGTATCTTATACACGCACTGACCAATAGTCACCCTGTAAGAAAAGTATTTGGCTGCCAGTTTTAAGAGTGGAAGTGCTAACTAGACTTCAGCTAAAAGAACAGAAGTACAAAAGTTCAGAAAAAGAAAATACCATTAACAATACTAAGCATCTGCCTTCTCTGAAACATTAATACAACAGTTTCAGAAGTAGGATAATCCATGGCTGAACAGATCTTTGTCTCTTTCAAATATGACCTCAAATGAAAAAGCTAAAATCTAACAATGGGTACCCCTTGTTGCTATAGACAGGTACTATAGTAACAGTCTGTTCTAAGTAAAACAGCAGCATTGCAGACACAAGCTCTACCAAGGCAGGTTAAGCAGCAGGAGCAACCTGCCATTCTTTTATTCCACTTATCAGATGGGTAAATACAAGACAGTCCTCATTGACTTGTAAAGACTCCCAGCCATTACGATTAATAACCCACAGCTTTAAGAGATGTTAGAAAAATCAGACAATAAAATTTGAGTGGTTTTCACACTCTTCAATACATAACAACACATAACTTCAGTATGTACACAGACTCCTTATTGCAAAAGGGAACTGAACCATACTGTAAATACCTACATGTCAAAGAAATAAAGTATTTTAAAATAATAATGTTTTTAAATTGAAGAAGTCCCACATTAAAAAAAAAAAAAACAAAAACAAAAACTCAGCTTTACTGTTCAATACTCAAATTGAGCCAGCAGTTACTGATTTCTCTCCCCCTCAGTCCCTCCTAGTAGGGAAGCACACTGAATTTAGGTGCAGTTAAATTATGGGAATAGCACATGAAAAACATCTACAGCTCATCTTCTTACCATGAGGAGAAAGATTGATAGCATAAAAGATGAATACAAAAATCAATAAAAAATACAAAACTCTTCTATTCATTCCAAAAGTCTTAATGTAACTTCAGGTAAGAATTCAGCTACAGTTTTATTTGTAGTACTGTGCTTAGGATAATGTATCAGTTTTTCTTATCATTCATACTTGGATATTAAGAAAAAATACTTTGAAATTTTATTGGAATTAAAGATATTTTAAAATTCCATCTGTAGGTTGCTCATTCAGTTGACTAGAAATTTCTGCATACTGACTGAATGATCTCAAACTTCATGACAGGAGCATGCTTAGTTACTGAATTACAAAATTTTGGCAGAAGAGGGACAGCAATTTTCATGAAAATCTCTATTAGTATATAAAACTTAAATGAAAGCTAAATAAAGATGTGACCAAAATCAGCCACCTCTTTAAACTAAATTTAAGAACTATTTTTAATAAGTTTTAGATCCATTCCACTGAATAATTAAAAATATTTCAAAAAAAGCCCAAAAGTACATAAAATGCTTCCTGCTTAAGAAAGATTCTTTACATTTTTTCCCTGACAAACACTTACATGCCACTGCACATTCACAGGGATGTTCAGTAAAAAGCATATTTGAGAGTAAAGTTACAGATTATAAGCCTTCTTTATGAGCAGATTCTCTCCAAAGGAATAGTTTTGAAATGTTAATGCTTTTTCATGCAAGTCAAAAGTACTTTTTATTAAATACAAAGAATGAATACTCTCAGTTCAAAAGTCTTGTGTATAAAAACTGCACATCTACCATATTTCATGTCTGTTTTTTCCTTGTTCTTTCAGGCAGCAGAAATGTAAAAGATCCCCCAAATTTTCTTCACTCAAGCATGTCTTCCATCTTCATGGCATTCAAGAAGCAGAACAGCAAAACCCTTACCACAGAAATTAATAATAAGAAAAAAATTAAGTCACAAGGTCATTAGAAAATAAAGAAAAAAGGATATTATAAGAATAATTAAGTAGACTCATAGTAGACAAATACTGTCTGGAGATAAAGGAATACCAAGAAAACATACAATGTCAAAATGCTACTCTTTCCATCAAGGACGCTCACAAGATCAGAGGAAGCACCAAGATGCTCTATTAAAAAGCGTCAGAAGGTTACTGGCAACAGATAATCTTACATTTTCTTTACTTGCTTTCAGGAAGATATTTCAAGAAAGTAACTTTCCAGAACTATTCATTCACACGTTAATGCCTCTCCCTCCTCCCCATGCCGCTCCCAAATAAACTGGGATTTCATAGGGGCTACAGGTATTTTATCCCTTAAGCTTCAGGTTATTTCACACTAAGTATGAGCCTGTTTGTAGTATAGCCTGTGGAATTAATAGTTCTTATTTGTGAAAAATGAAGTTTTGATTATAGGAAATAATGGCTCTGCTTACAAAATTGCGAAAGAAAGGGAGTACTATTTCCTTTTCACCAGTTGCTTCTGAAACCATTTTTTAGTAGTCACTTGCTATTAATAGATGTGTATGCATGTATACATGAGGAGAACAAGTGGAAAGGCTATTTAATACAATTAAATGCAAAATAAGCAGTCCACACTCAAGCATAAAGCTACCAGCCAAACCACAAGAAGTCTTGTGTGAATAAACAAAAAGAGCTAAGGAAAAGACTACTTCATCATGATCAAGAAAGCCTGCAAACATGGATTTTTAGAAGCTTAGAAGCCAGAAGGCTTCAGACAACTGGAACTGCTAGTACAGCAAGTAATTACTTATCAGAGAAACCTCCTATCTGCTCACAATTACTATATTTCAAATTTCTTCCAGCAATAACAGCTATTTTTATACCTCCTGTGACAGACTTTTCCGCCTCTTGCACAATGAGGATACACTTTCTTCAATTTACTCTCTCTCTGACAAAAGTACAACCACTGTCCATAAAGCAACACTATATACAGAGACAGATCTGGCATAAGATTTTTACTATCTCTTGTTCTATGTAGGAAGGATTAACTGCTTCCTGAATTTATCACTTGGTCCATCAACTTTCCACCACTGTGTTTTCCAGCTCTTCATGTGACAAAATTTCTTAAATCTACACTTGACAGTAAACACGTATGTCATGAAAAATCAGTAAAGTAAAACCAATTGCCTCAGATTACATGAGGACAGAAATTATATATTTCTGCAACTTTTTTTCCTATAAAGAATCTTAGGCTGTGTAACTTCCTGGGCTTGAGGGCCCAACTCCTACAAAGATGGAACAAGGGAGAATGCTGCAGAAAGACAATGAATCAGCAATTTTATTTTTTTTTAACTTCTCTCTAAGATGGAAGCATGAATATTACTTTCTTCATGATGAGTCTTTCCCACAAGACCCATTAAAATGAGTCTCAAGTGAGATGCCTGAGAAAGTCAAACAAGACTCAAAAAGGAGCTTACAGGTTCTATTCCTGCTGGGGGAGGCTTTTACTTTGGAATAAAAGCAGGCTACTTTGAAAACAGAGGAGGTCTATAACAAGGCTCTTCATAAATATTGAGATGGCTAGTAACTCATCAGCTTTATCTTCTTGTTTTCACCCCAAAGGTCTCAGAGAGATCATTCACCCTTACAGTACTTCAATAAGGCAACAGAGAAAGTGACAAAGTTGTTGCAACCAACAAAAAGGGTTACAAAGACAGAACGATATCTGAAGCAAAGCCTGACTTGCCTACATTCTTCATAAAACACAGTCCCTCAGTCTTATTCAGTAAAAAATAGGGTAAACACAATTACATTTGCCAAGACATTTTTCCCAAGAAATATTCCCATAAGGGTTCCTACCTCTGAGAAGCATTGCCTATTTTCTGCAATCTGAACTAGCAATTACAGCTTTATTCTTACCTCCACTACACAACTCCTTAGCAATTTTAGATAGTTACACCTTGGTTTTCAAAGCTGGGTACTGTCCTTAACTTGTGGGTTGCCATGTCTCATTAGTTAAGCAATTAAGATCTCTGCTTTCCACTTATCAGACATTTCACAATGCTAGTCTAGTGTACACTGACAATTTACAACTACTTACAAAAAACCAGACATTATACCCTGATGACTTTCTCCAATTAGCAAGCATCTAAGACTCATTTTGACTAGACATTCTATAACTTCATTTTCCATCTCTGAACAGGAATAGACAATGTCATGTCTTGCAAAGAGTTATCTCTAAAGATTCCTGGCTGCAGAGCATTCATACTACAGCATCAAAAAAAAAAAAGTTCTATATGACATGAAAGTATTGGAAAGTATGTTTCCCTAGAAGAGTCTTTAAAGAAGAGCACAAAATTTTCAAAGCTATCTAACTAGAGAAACAGTATCCAGTCTGTGCATCAATGAACATATGATCCTGAATTTTGGAAGTGAAAGTAGTACTAAAAAGTACTAAAAGTCGTAACACCACATACATTCAATGCAACTAAATGAAAGTGGTATGGGCATGTTCATTTTGTATTCCCTGACTTTTGGAGATGACTTTTCAGCTTAAATAGTATTTTACAGCAGGTTAAGCATAACTTTAAAATCACCATTACAAAATCCAAGATGCCTTTGATAGGGAAAAAAAACCACAAGTGTGCATGTAGAAAACAACTATTAGTAGTCCATTTTATACAATAAAGTTCTACGTTAGTAAAAAAAGGAAAAAGTAACTAGCTACATGACCTATGAAAAACTATTCTAGGAATTAAAGGAACACTTTAAAGGAAAAGATATCATAAGATTTTTTTTTCCTAGGGTATAACTGATTTAGGGAAGATTTGTGCTCACTTCCTTAGTTTAAGAAGCTTCATATCTTGCTAACTAACTAGATACAGTTTCGTGAAACGCACAAAAACATGTGAGAAGTTTTAGGTATCGCTCACCTATAAAACCAAAAGGTTCCCTCTTATGAGAGGACCATCATAAGAGTATTTTTGGGTGTAAAAGCACCAAGGGGGACCAAAATGAGAAATTCAAATTTTAAACTGCATTTAAAGTTAAACTTTTAAAAAAGTATTCAAGAGGCTTAAAACTAGTAAGCAGCAATATATACTGTATCAATGGAATAAAGTAAAACTGAGACTAAAGCTATTTAAATATCGTAGCAACTTTATATAAAAATATAGGATTAGTAGATTAGCAGTTTGGTCAGCATTTACAGTGTTGATTCAAAGACAACACATTGGGAATACCTTAAGACTGCTTAGTTTAAGGTATACCCATATGCACACAAATTCTGTCACATTTACGACTTATTAAATAGTCTTAGGATTTCATAGACACACTTTGAAGAGTAGAACAAAAAAGTCTTATAATACTAGAAAAATTTATACATTAATCCACTGACTCATGGAGCTTTTTTCTGCTTTAACTAACTAGGGACACTTTATTAAATAAATTTATACACCTAAACCAGAAAACTTCTGTGAAAAATTGATCCTGGATTACATCACAGTAAAATGCATGACACTGCTTTTTACCTCCAGATCCTAGCTGCTTGTAGAATCTGTATTCCAAATGTAGCTGTGGTGCTCTCGACTTCATTGGCTCCTGATTTAAAAACAAAAACAACATTTAAAACAAAGCCTCTCTGCCAAAGGCTAAAAACTAATACACTAACCTACTACCAGCCAAACTAACCCTACTGCTTCTAAGCCACATGGGAAGTTTGAATGTTTCTCCTGAAATGACTGGTAATTAAGAAACTAAGAAACCTAAACCTCAGTCAGGTGATAATATAGCATATAGGGACATTTACATCTTGTATTGCTCCACAAGACTGGGACCCAATATGCAAACCCAATCACAGACCCGCATAACTAAAAAATAATTTGTCTCTCTAAAGCGTGTGGGTGATGGGTCTTGCAGCTCTTAAAATGTGTCATTGATATGCAGTTTAACAGATTGAAAAGATCATCCATGCACCTGCTATACATGATAGATGTATATATCAAAAAAAAGTTTTACCCTAGGATCTTGACAAAAAAATACCAAATCCTTCCACCAAATAGTAATAACTTAGCAGAAATTAAGTAGCAACATTCTAAACTATAAATTCAAAACAAAAAAACATGCTCATCCCTTTCCTCACACCATCTTCTCCAGAAGCTAACAGTTTATTAATCCTTGTTGTTTCCTACTGGCACATCCAGACCATAGAAACCATGAGCCAGTGTGCAATCATGAGAAACTTAGTCCTCTTCCTCAACCCATCTCCCTCCAACACTCAGGTGTTTCAAATTGCTGCTACTGCTACAGCCAAAGTCCCTGACAGGTACATTTATGCATTTGATTTTGCCAGGATGCCAAAGGTTGAGGACCATAAGCAAAAAGGGGCCAATGTGACAGTTTCTACAAAAAACAAACAGATTTTAATAGATGCTTTTATGTTCCAGAGCATTCATCCTAGCTGAACATTGGAATTCTTTGCAAAGAAGTGAGCAAGAACTTTCTGAAACAAAAAGAAACTTCACAAACTGAATTACTAAGCAAGACTAACTGGGTCACCAAAAGGTCCTACTCACAGTTTATGAGGAGAACACATGAAATTTATTGTCAAGTATTAAAGACAGATATCCCTTAACAAAACGCTTTACAGTAAACATGGGCCTAAGCAAATCAGTGCAAGTATCCACCTTTAGTACTCAGCTTGCAGAGGGGTAAGTAAATCCACTATGAAGCATGTTACTGAAACATTTTAACCTTTTACAAAACCACACAAATTTAGCTACTAGTTTGCCTGCAGCAGTGTTATACAAGTCTTAGTTACAAAATATACCACTCTCTACATAGTCTCTAATTAAAGCTTGTAATTCTGCCTGCTAAGAGGAAAATATTTTAGTCCATAAAACCCTGCATGTTTGCTGAATCTACTAAAACAAGACATTGACTTATGGGCAGCGTGTAATTTTGTTCAATTATACAGTTTTGCCTTAATTGATAGTACATTAACAGCTTAATCACAGCTCAATGTTCTAAGATGTTTCCATAATAGGGATGAAAAATATCTTGTATGTATTAAATTAACATAAATAGACCAAAAAAGTAATTCTCCTAGGGAAAAGAAACAGCTTCCAATTTTTGACATACACATCTACACTTTTTCAAATGAATGCTGCTTGTTCCAGTCATCAGCAGGAAAGAGTTCTGATAAGCTTCCAGAAGGCAAATGTTCTCAGTCAAAGAAGTCTACTTCAGAACTGCAGATGAGCCAAAGACTGAAGTTAAACCCTGTGTAGCAGAAAGACAATTAAATACTTTCACTCCCTCCAGTAATGGTGAAAAAAATGTGGTAATGTGTACTTGTAGTCCATTTACTAGCTGACAGTCTTCTGGAATTGCCTTATTTTTGGGAGGAAGCTTAGGTATCTTCCTAACTGTTCAGTAACTCCAAACTTACAAAGGAAATACAACCTTTTGGTCAACAAAACTTGTGCGAGGGCAAGCACAATAAACTCTTCACATAAAGTTTGTTTTGCTCCTACACATCTCACTTTGCAGTATGCAGTGAACTACTGATAAATGAGAAAAGATAGATAGATGAGGATAAATCAAGACAGAGGTACGTTAAATGTAATATTCTACCATAACCTAAGAGTGAAGAATACTCTGTACACTGTAACTACATTTTTATAAGTCTAAAAAGCGTATTCAAGAATAAAAAAGAAATGGCAAATCATGGTTCTTTCTATTTTCATTAGTATTTCAGTACATTTCAGCATCTGAAAATAAGCTTGGGAAAACATAACTGTTCAAACATCATGTTAATCCCAGAGGGCTTTGAAGCCCACTTCTCCTCTTACTGAAAGAAATTAGTGTATTTTGTTTACTTAAACAAGCTCAGGTCTTCACTAAAGTATCCTGAAAGAACTGTTCCAGGATTTCTGCAATGTTCTGTAAACAACCTTCACTACACTGCTTTCACATTCAAGTCTAATTATTTCAAGGCTTCTATATTAAACCATAGGTAACTTCTTTTCCCTGCAAAAGAGCATTTCTTTCTCTTAATAAGGGACTTGGGGTCTTGCTGCCATCAAAGAACTGATGTGCAGTTTACTAAGCACCAGTTACCTGAGCAGCAGACACAACAGCTCCTTAGTTCATCAGGGAGGTTCTTTTGCATCACGTTTTTCGCCTCCTTTTTTCTTTTGTGGGATGCTTATACATTCAAACAAAAGGATAAAGACAGCTGAAATATGAAATCTGTTTCAAGTTCATAATGGGGGGGGGGTGCAATTATTTTTGTGCCAAATACATGGAATAAACTACTATACAATTTTCAAAATATGCCACTTCCCTCCTAAAGGGCTTTGAGAAAACAGTTTACTTACTCTAACCATAAGGGTAGAAAATTTTGAGAACTCTGATGTTAACTCAAAGCACAATACAAACATTCAGCTACTACCTACTTTTCATGTTTTCAGTAATCCAGTGAGAACTCCTACTCAGTATATTTTCTGTCTCTGCTTCATATTTTCTTAAGCAACAACAAATAAAAGCTATTTTCAGGAAAAAATTCTTTAAGAGGTAGGGCTCTTGTTACAGAAAAAGATCGGTCTATTAAATGGAGTTGCACTTGATTTGGATTTACTACAGCCTTCTAGAGAGGTTCTGAAATGGTATAATTCTAGACTGCAATAATTCTTTAAATACAAAAGAGGAAAAAAACATTCCAGCCTTGGAAGCAGCCACAATCTTCTTTCCACACACACTCCACTTATAATTTTAAGGATTAAAACCTTAACAATCAAATGATTAATGATTCAATGAATTAAAGATTACAGATTAAAAGCAGCAGTGACTAACTCATAACTTGCTATCTTTCACACATAGACGGAAAAAAAAAAATTGACTTATTTCCAGAAACAGCTCAAGCAGAAATTCCTTTAGTTGGTATTTGGTTAGTGGTTAAGCATCCTACAGAGGAGGTAAGTTTGGGCAATACAGAAATTTGTCAACGGGAAAGGGAAGAGGAATGAAGGAGAGGGAAGAGCTGAACAGGGAATAGGAGATTTAAGTGAAGTACAGGGTCATGTAATAAAAGAAGTAGATCTAACAATAAATGAAGAGGTGAGCAGGAAAGATACAGTTCATGTAAACCAGTTATTGCTGAAGAACTACCTGATCACAAGATACTGATTTGTATACTAACAGACCAGCAGAAACATACAAACACTGCTAGACAGTGCACAACTGATAAAGTCCAGTTCTTAAGAGTCTTATTCCAGTTCTCAAAAAAGTCTGTTCTACCTTTCAAACTTGAGTATCTGCCCAAACAGAAGAGGCCATAATGAAAGAAGATGGATTAAGATCCCAGATCTGTAGCCATTTTACCAGAATAAATATGTGTTTACATATAAACTTTGAAGTGCATACATTGTATGACCCTCAGGCCTCACACAGAAAAACTGAAGTGTTTAAACTATTTCCTTACACAAATAAGTCGTGAAGTTGCCATAAGAATCATTAATAGGAACATACTTGTATAACTTTGTCCATGAGGGAAATATTAATTCAACAAAATAAAAAGTTCAGGTCAAAACAGTAGTTATAAAATCCATTTACTTTTCATAGCAGCAGTCTTGAAAGCTGCTGTATAAATGCAGCCATAACTCATGTTCTTGAGAGAAACCCACACAACCCTCCTGCACTAGAGTATACAGTTACCATTTATACACAGAACACCTGGCATAGGAGATGTCTTGCTGCTCACAAGAACCCAAGTACATCAACAATGGAATGCTACCATGAGGAAAACAAATATGATTTTAGGATACTGCAGGAGAGACATTACCACAACTGTACCTGCCAAGGGCTACTACTCAAACTAGAGTACATATGTAATTCAGGTAATCCCATTCAGGAGGGCTAAACTTGAACTACAACAGGTGCAAAACAGAGAGGAAATTAAGAGTACCTCATTTAGGATAACAAAACAAAGACTGAGCATAGGCCTAATGACTGTTCTCAAAACACAAAGGGAGTAAGTGCCAGAGATAGGGAAAAACTGTTAGCCTTACATTTTAAAAGGGAAAGGATGGTATACCACAAGCAAGGTCAACCTACCCAACTGTTAGAATACAGTCCTGGCACTGTCTCCAATAGGAGAAGAAAAACAGCAAAAAAGCAAAATTTAACTAAATCCTAAGATTTGATGCAGCTGCTTTTAACATACTGAACGTTGTGACCCAAACCCCTTTGAATTTGGAAACAAATTCAGAAGAGCTGAAAGATATTAAAAAAAAAGTGAACCATATTAAAAGAACCTACTAGTTCTACCTGCTAATAAATGTATTTTTACCTTACAATGATGATGCAAGCTCCAGTGTTATTTTCATTATGATTCTTTTCATCTGGTGTTTATTGCAAAGACACTATAGCTTTTCATACCACCAAGGTAAGAGGACAACTTGAAAAGTTAACTACATATTCAGAGTTCTTTAAGCACTAGTAGTAAATTATAGACATACTTTACTATACTGTTTCTTTAGTGACTTCAAAGTAAGTTTATTGAATAATGATACTTCAAGCTTTTCGCACAGCTGTAAATGAACAGCTGTAAGATTGAGTAATTTGGAAACAAAGTAAAATTTGCCACTGAACAGTATCTTTGAAAATTAAAATTGGTTGAAATAGCTGAGTTTATTAATAGTTACATATATAATAAAAATGTTGCTCTTCCAAACTGTAACTTGGATGTATATCTGTAACTACTCCTGCAGTAAATATTTCTCTAAGCAAGAATAGTGACACAAATATTTTTCAGGAGTTCATTACATACATTTGTAATGCTTTTTAGATTCCCCCTCTAAAGCCATGTGTTTCTGTTTCATAGTTTACCTTTCACTTTATGGAACCAAAAATTTACCATACTAAGCTATGAAAAACCTTCTGTCCTACTGCAGCAACAAACACATTAATGGGAGTTGTAGAATTCCTTCAATGACAAGAAGTAAACTTAATTTCACCTTGAAATACTTTGGTTACAAAACCAGTCATTTATCAAGAAGTTAAAAGTATCCAGAAGCAAAACATGGAGTCAACTGAGTAGTTCTGATTGTTGTAAAAGTCACTTCCTAGCTCAAACAGAATCCAATACATAGCATTAGGAGCAAGGCCTGTTGGAACCTTAGACTGCAAGCTGTGAACTTTCGCGGAGATACACTGACCATATGCTGAACTCTTACTTAGCTACATGAAGGAAGGCCCTGAAGCTCGTGCAAACCAGGAAGATAAGGCAGCCACAACCACTGGCAGAAGCTGCAGCTATTCAAGATAAGAAAAGGAATGACCTGCCTGGAGACAGGGAAAGGATCCAATAAGGAACAAGAAGACCCCAGACCCAAATATTAATATTGGACTTAACCATCGCATGAGGGGAGGGGAACTTAGAGTGTAAAGGTATAACTGCCCAGGGATTTCTTTGTGTGGGGTCCGTCCCCAGAGGCACCCAGCTCGAGCTGCTCTTCACCACTGTACCACTCAATAAACTCGCCTGGTGTATGTCATGTCGGAGACTCTGCTTTGGGGAAACCTAGGGTTGAGCCTGAGGAGGGAGAAAGCACCCGAGGGTGACTGTGTGTGTGAGCAAGGAGTCGAAAAGGGGCACCCATCAGCTCAATGGAGCTGCCCGCTGTGAAGGGACTCGGGTCCTAGCAGTTAAAGTCTCAGGTGGTTTGTGTGCAACTCCCTGAATGGTGTGTGAATGCTTGGGCGGCTGCTGCTCCCTTAACACCAATGAAAGATTCGGAAAAAGCAGAACAATGACATATTAACAAAATATCCAAATTTACCATGTTTGTAAGTGAAGGAAACATTTTATACATGACTGCAAATAAAACATGTCTCCCAAAACAGATGTGCAAAGACCAATGATTACAGACGAAACACAGTTTGGGGTGGGAGTAAGTGTATTAAAATACAGGCAATCTGCAGAATTTCTGGAGCTTCTCTGTAGTCCGATTCACATTAAATTTGGTGTTCCTTTTGTTGTTGCACAAAAAAGGAATCTACTAGGAAGACTGCTGAGCATATCCTTGAAGCATCAGTCAATCATCATTGACTTCACAAAAAAATAGATTTAGCTCTGAGAACAGTGACAACAATTAACACTCGTTTTATTCAATATAGCCAAAGCATATAATTACATCTATCACTAACTGCTTTCATCTAGTCAGTTTAAAACATACAAGACTATTAAGGATTTCAATTAAGGGAACCAAACCACTATCTATGAAAGGAAAATTCTGATTAGTTTCTCATCCCAAATCCTTAAAAATAAAAATTAACTTACCAGCTTAATTGCCATATATTCATTTGTGTATAAATTTTTTCCTTGAAAAAAAAGAACAAAAACAATAATGTGAGACATTGGCTTTCCTGTTCAAGTAAAATGCCATTTAAACTTCAAGAAAGTCTTTGAAACATTTTTGATTTAAGGTGCTAGGTGTTCTGATTGTGACTTAAAAAACTGTGACTTTATTAGTCTGATACCATAAAGACAACGTTGTTCTTAAATAGCGTAAGAAGTGGCAGTTTCACTGAGAGTTTCAGCTATTTCATCAAGTTTGAAAAATTTTTGTACACTAGAAAAGCTTGAAAATTGGTCAATTACTATAAGTGGAATGTGATATTCTACACTTTCATATTTATTGCTGAAAACTAAAATTTATTTTAAAATTATCATATGGTTTTGGAACATCAGACGCTAATTAAAGTTAGAATTAACTAATTTTTTTCCTCAATTCAGTAGCTTACTAAGCTTAAAGCTAGGACAAACAGGGCAAGAATATGGCTGAGTTAAATGTTTACACCATTTGGAAAATACATCTGCTGCTTTAAAGTGATTCTGTAACTGGATAAGCTTATTTCAATAAGCATTACTTCAAATTGTATGCAATGACTAAAATATTAAACAAGCTTTACAGGTATAAAATTAAAAAATAGATAAAGGAAAAAATAAGTTGTCACTTCCTACACTTTTTGTTTCTCTACAGTCTTCAAATGAGTTTAGTGTGTTTTATTTTAATGACAATCCTATTTTTTCTCTGTAGCATTACTCAGGTCCAAATTTCCCGTGTTTAGCTTGGTTTTGTTAAAGAAATCAAACAAGGAAAAGACACGGATCAAGACAAAAAGGTTCCCTGTGAAGACAGCTACATTTATAGTCAAAGACTGAGATCTCAGTTCTAATTCTTATTTTTAAAGACAGAGTATTCTTGCAAAGCTGAAAAAAGACGTATTAAAACCATGTGTCTTATTAAGGGATCAACTTTACAAAAAGCAAATTACTTGAAGGCTGTACAATAATAAACACAGAATCAGTATGGGCAGCATGCCCTAATCTGACGACCAAAAGAATCGATAATTCACAGACCTATCCAGGGACTAAAGTGGAAATTCAGGCATCTTAAATAGTTATTTTTTATCTTACAATCATCTGAGTTACATTTTTCACAAAAAGCATACTTTGTTTTAAGTTGCTTCTGTGTCTTGGCATGCTATCACAATCTAGAAGACATAAAAAGAAACTCTTTCAGGGGCCCTGCTTGTTCAGTCTATTAGATACATAAATCAGCTACTGGCGTAGCTAACAAATCCAGTTAGAGTTAAGTGACTGGATATTGGGTTCCAGCAGCCAAATGCAGTAATGACAGGCTTATTCTGAAGAAACAGCAGAAGGCACATTATAACTTTCCAAGGGGTGATTCAAGACAATTGTCTCTTTAAAATACGGAAGATTTTACACCACTGTTGATCTATCTCTAAGCACAGAACAGGTATTGCATAATGCATCACGTGCAGCAGCAACAAGCTATCTTAACTGTAACTCAGAAGAGCCTTAAGATTAACAGCTCAATAGTCAAAACAATTTAGTCCTTTGGAAGTTCATGGTTGCACGTCACATACACTCATTTGCTATATACAGCCCATTTACCATTTGATCCCCAAGCCACTACAGGATTCTGGCCATGCCTTTCTTCTCAGGTGAAAGAACTACACTGGCTACTGATTTATAACTGAATTTTTATCTCCTGAAGTGCAACTTCACCATTCTAACAACTTTATTCCTCCTTTAAGTCTTTAAGATTCGACCCTAACACACATGCTCAAAATATATTCCAGCTTGCAGAAGTACATAAAACAAATTACGTGTTTGTGTACATCTTTGTAGGAGAGATGCCTATTTCAAGTTAATTGCTACTGGAGCAATGTAAATGCAAAAATAACAAATTTAAATCAGAATCTGTAATGCCAATCTTAAATCCTGCTTTCAGTAACTTATATTTAAAACATGTGACCCCACAAATAACAATAAATAAGGATTTGAAATATCTACTATACATGCAAAAAAAATCAGACATTAAAAAGAGAAATCCTGCACTTGTCCAGGTGGCTGTTGCAGGACAGTACACTACACTATTATCTTCATCTTATTTCTTTGACTTGTTTGTCCTATTTTATTTCAATACTATCAGACTAAGTCTTAACTACTTTAACATTGCATTTAGAATGAAATAGATGATTTCACTCTGTATCTGCTGCAAGCAAATGAGTTCATCTGATATTTATCTGAAACAGATAATCAACTCTACACTATGACCATTCCAAGATAACAGACAGGGGAAAAAAAAAAATTAACTTTATTAGTTTACAGTTGCCTTCAGTAGTAAGCGTGACACTAATTATAATGGTTTGATTTAGTTCATGGAGAGGTTTAAGAGGAAAATTATCATTCAAATCCAGTTTAGAAAAGTTCAGGACAAGTTGACTTGTGAACTGCAGATGCACATATATAACACTGTAAAGTTCCAAATATGTCAATCTCGTTTAACTATTGATAGGAATAACAAGAGTACCTCTTATTGAAACTATGTTAAATTCAGTATCCTCAGTCAGAGCTCCAGCAATACTATCTTTCATCCCTCCACAGTATTAATATGCTAAGCTTGTTTACATTCTGACTCAGACTAGACGTAAGGCCCCCAGAAAGCACTGTATTAAAAATGTTATATTTTATGCACGTTATAAACATTCATATATAAACATGTTATATTTTATGCAAGCATTATATTAAAAACATTGTCTGAAGGACAATTAGTAGTTCTACGAGAGGCAGAAGAACAACAGACAACACCTACATAGCCCACCCTGCTCTCAAATACCCTACTATCAAACCCATCTCTCTTTAAACCTTGAAGCAGTGCATTAACTCAAGCCTTCCAGGAATACTAGAATAAATTCTTGCCATTAAGTGTCAAGTTATATTTGCTAACACATACAGAATTCCCAGATCTTGAAAACCCTGGCTAACCATGCTGTCATCATGGAAATTTAAGTCTCTCAAACTAAATACATACTCTTCAAAAGCACACACCCATCATTTAGTGTCTGTTTTAATAAATGATAAAATTTCCAGCTTTGCTGCCCAAATTCTTCAATATTCCACAGGTCCTTCTCCATCTGTCCATTCTTCACCATTTGATTTTCGTCCATCTATTCAGCAGGGAACTAAGTGACTGAATTACCCATCTCCCAGGTTCTCTCTACAGATGGATTCTCACTGGCCCTGTCTAAGAGCAGCTCGCTGTTTAGCCTCACTACACTGCTGCTGATGGAAAGGAAACCAAGGAATCCAAGCGTCTGCTGCTATTAAAAACCACTGTAGTGCGTGCTACACTGTCTCCAAGAGATCTCCAAGACCACAGTACTATAAGCCAAACCTACAAGAGGAAGATGTTTCACATACACTTAGTCCCAAATCCATCTGAATAAACTGCTTCAGGAAGCCAGGAAAGGTAGAAAAATACAAGAACCATGAAGTAATTTCCAGCATCTTGGAAGAGACAAACTGACTGAATTTAGGATAGCACTGCACACAGTCATGAAACATTTTCAGTCCCAGAAAGTCTCCTGCTACAAAGATTCTTAGTATGTGATAGAACTTGCACTGGCCAGGGTCAAGGCACAAAAGATATGCAAGGCAAATTTAACCTATCTGAAGCTTGGAAGTAGTCTGAAGAGCTGTATGGTGTGTTCATGTAGACATTTTCATGCCTAGACTGCATACAATGGCCTTGAATAATCTAAACTGAAATAAAGAAAAAAGGATCTTACCCAACCGTAGTTCTCCAAAATTACCGCATCCAATTTTTTTGCCAACTCTGAAGTTAGGTCCAACCATTAACACTCCAGAATTTGAAGAACCAGTTCCACGTGGATTATGGCCTGACCTCCCACTAGGCCGTGCCATTCTTTCATCTGGCTTGTCCTTGTCTTTCTTTTTATTATCCATGTCAAGTTTACGGTACTCCACTTTGATTTCTTCCTCTTTTTAAAAATTAGTTTGAGCAAACTCCAATTGGACAATGTGAGAATGAAAACATCACCAGTGAAGTGCCCAGCTGGTTACTGTCAGTAAGCAGTCAACAGCAGCGTGTTCATCCCATTCGCAAAGCTTTGGTACTATCTGTAGTAAAAAATATATCTCCAGAACGCACAACACCAGCAATATTTACTAGTATTTACAGGAATTCTGTTGAATAAAAAGAAAGTTATTCAACACAGTAAGATTCTTGTACAAAATTACCTCTCCCTTCAACTAGTCATACAATTAAGCTATAACTATATTTGCTTTACAGACCCTCTATGAAAAGCATTACTGTAAGGTTAAAGCCTCTGATTCTAGCACATAATGGCAAGAGATATTGGTGTGACTGAAGTGAGCTAAAAAAAAAATCTCAAGGCTTAATACAAGTTATTTTTCAAAAAAAAAAACACCCCACCTATAAAACTACTTCCTGACTCAGTAGACACACTTAAAATTGACATTTAGACACTCACTGCATCTTATAACAGCTCTGCAAAGGAAAGCATTTGATTTCTGATTTCCACCCCCCCCCAGTAGTATCTGTTGGTCTAAGGAAATGCTCAAGCTGCACAGTTATTGAAGTTATAGGAAGATATTCAAACTTAAAATGATTCCATTATCTTTTCTGAATTATGATTTCTGAGATGCACAATTTATAAACTCATGGCAAGGACACTTCAGTTCTTTCAGTAACTCTTAGAGTCTAAAAATAAAATATTTTTACTTATTCTCCCCTGCCCCATTTAATTACGTCATAAATTTGCTTCCCCACTCCCCTTGTCCACCATGTAGCATCATTGCCCAGACACTAATTCCAACATGGATTTCAGCAAAAACAATGTTAGCTTACTACTGCAATAAAGAATCCCAAGAAAACTTTCATTTTTATCTTGCCCATAAGAATAGTGGGTATTTTCTGTTTGACAACAGAAGTTTAAAAACCCAAAATTCAAAAGACAGTTGCCTACTATACAGCCAAAATTTCAGGGCGAGTTAAGTATCTGTTCAAAATTATTTTGCTACATTTGCTTCCATGTTGGGAATACAATGCAGTAAAAGAAAATATCCTCTGAAAAAATAATGTATATTTTGTATGCTACAGCCTATTTTAAAGATAGTCATCAGGAATTTATTTTAAACACTTGGAACAGAAGATACTTTCATTTCTTAAACCCATTTCTCAAAAAGTAAAGTTATTACTCACATCATAGCTTATTATAACGTTTTAAAAATCAAAGAGCCAGTACAGAAAAGGTACCAAACAATATGAAAAAACAGCCAAATAATTGCACCTGCTGAATCATGGACATTCATAGCATGGTCATTAATAGATGATATTTAAAAATCACTAACCAACAGCTGACTAACCTATCACCTGAACAATGAAGCACATGGGAATTTGTTTGGCAAAGAAACATGATTACCTTATTATGAAAGGGGGAATGACATACTTGTTCAGAGAACAGTCAAAAAATGCAAATGCAGGTTCCAATCCAAGTAGACTTGCTTAATGCAAGGGAAAAGGACTTCAGCAGTGGCATGGTATGGCATAGACAGAGGCATTTAAGAGAAAATACAAGCACATTTGGCTACAACAGTCTGGCAGGTTCAAGCACCACCACTAGATACCCTGAAGTCACTTTCCAAACCACAAGTCTCAGAAGAACAGACTCAATGAGAGTCTATTCGCCCACTGTGCTACAAAAGCTAGAGAAGAAATAAGAAAACTAGAAATGGAGTGTGTTGAGGTAGGACTTCAAGGGCACATTTAGTACTTAAAAAGAAGGTCAGTACACTTGCTGCAGCAGAATGCATAAATATTTTAAGTATCAAAGAAAAAAAACCTTATGTTTCATATCTTACTGGTTCTCCAGTGAGAAATAACAGGGTAAACAATCCTAGAATTTAAGTGCTGATACACAGGCTTCATGGCAAATAGAAGCAATACACCTAAGTATAGCATATTACTGCCATCACCAAAGAGGAAAAAAGCATAGACAGTTACTAACACAATGCTTTGATAATGTCAGTAGCAGTGGAAAGCCAAACTTTCTGGCATTATTTTCCACATGCCAAAATCTACATACTATCAAGTGCTGAAAGACATATCGTGGAACAGGCTAGAAAGGCACTAATAGTTCATACCAGTGATACCAATGGGCTCCACAACAGAGCACTAGGACTACAGAAGGGACTCGGTGGGCAGGCAAACCTGAAGAAATCCAAATCCGATTTCAGAGTTAATAGGATTCTTAGCTTACAAGTTTTCCATAGCTTACCTGTTGACACATATACAATATCTAATTGCATGTCAAATGAGTTTAAAATTGTATTCTTCTAATGCATCACAACTTCATTTTAGAAGGACAAAACAGGTTTTGTCACTTATTTCAGATTTCCCCATTTTGTCTTTGTATTTAACTATCACCCGAGCACAGCATGTAGCCTTGCTAACTGAGCAGAAAACTTAGCTATAACAGGTTGGGTTCTGAGGGTGAAGAGAATTAAGTCGTGATACATGAGGAGCATGGAATAACAAGCAGGCAACATGAGGACAAAGGGCACCAGAAATTCAGTAGCAGCACTAAGGCAATGGCGATCTCTAAAAAAGCAGTTGTGAGCCAAAGAAAGTCCATCATCACCAGAAAAGCTTGCAATCTCACACTGTGTCAGCTCATGTAGCAATAAAACAGTCCCAGAGAATCCAAGCTGGGAGCTCAAGGACAGATTATTTAGTATTTATGCAAAGCATATTAGCTGCTCTGTGTGCATGTGTGTCCAGATGAAGCCTAGTAGTTAAGACACTGAAGCTTTGCCAGTGAGAAATTAATGTGCACAATACATTTTTTAACCCATCCATAACTGTAGGAAGATCTTTAATTTGGAAAGTCCAAATAATAACCGAGCCTACCCCTTAACAGTATTAAGTTACCAGAGATGACGACTTGCAATACATTCTAAAAATACATTGCAATATATTCTAAAAATATCCTATCTGCACACCCAAATACCTTTTTCTACAATTTAACAGTCTAATATTTTAGATACCAGTTTATTAGGCACTAATGGCAACACACTTTGTCAAGTCAGTTTATACTAATACTACAGTCTTCATCAAGAGAACTTTTTCATAATTACTCAATACACAGCTTCAGACACTGAAAATGTCTCATTATATAACACTGCACACTTAAATATCAAATCAGATGCTCTTTTAAGCAATTTATAATATAGAAGTCAATTTATTAATTGAAACAGCCAATTTGGAACAGAATCCTGTCAAAGAAACTATTGCCAGTGTTTTTTAATTCCAGTCTTCACTCTGAGACTGAAGTTACAGCAGTTTAAGTTTTAATTAGTTTCAAAAACTGAGCTAGTTTGAGAAACCTCTTTTTGCCTTTTTTTTTTTTTAAATCTTTTGCAAGATACCCACCCAGCTGCGCTCTCACTCCCCCTCCTCAGAAGGACAGTGGAAAGAAAAGAAGATGAAAAACTTCATAGGTCAAGATAAAGTCAGGAAGATCACTCACCAATTACAGTCACAGGCAAAACAGACTTTGACTTGGGCAAGATTAATTTATCGCCAATTAAAATAGTGTAAGATGGTGAGAAACAAAGACAAAGCTAAAAATACCTTTCTTCCACCCCCCTTCTTCCCAGGCTCAACTTCACTCCTTCACTTCCCAGTCCTCTACCTCCTCCACTCAGCCAAGCAGTGCCAGGGGGGGACAGAGAAAGGGGGCTGGGGTCAGTCCCTAACCACTTGTCTCTGCTGCTCCTTCCTCCTCATGCTGTTCCCCTGCTCCAGCACAGGGTGCCTCCCACAGGATTCAGTCCTTCAAGAACTGCTCCAGTGTGGGTCCTTCCCACAGGCCACAGGCCTTCAGGAACAGACTGCTCCAGCATGGGTCCCCCATGGGTCACAGATCCTGCCAGAAAGCCTGCTCCAGCGTGGGCTCTTCTCCACACGGCCACAGGTCCTGCCAGAAGCCTGCTCTGGCACGGGTGCTCCATGGGCTGCAGCTTCCATTAGGATTTTTCCATCTGCTGCAGTGTGGGGTCCTCAATGGGCTGCAGGTGGACATCTGCTTCACTGTGGACCTCCATGTGCTGCAGAGGGACAGCCTGCCTCACCATGGTCTTCTCCATGGACTGCAGGGGAATCTCTGCTCTGGCACCTGGAGCACCTCCTCGCCCTCCTTCTTCACTGACCTTGGTGTCTGCAGGGCTGTTCCTCTCACATATACTCACTCCTCTCTTAAGGCAGCTGTGCAGCTTTTTTTTTTTTACCCTTTCTTAAATATGTTTTCCTGGAGGCACCACTGTCTTCACTGCTGGGCTCAGCTGTGCCCTGAAGGGTGTTCAGCACAGGGCAGCCTTCGTGTCTCCTCACAGGGGCCCCTGCAGCCCTCCTGCCAGCCCCTGGGCACAGACACCCAGTGCATTTACAAAAGCAACACTCATGTCTTTCAAATTTGTGAAATTCCAAACACTATAGGTGAGTAACTGCTTTTTTAAAGCAGCAAGTGCTTCCAGGAGAAATAGCTTACCACAAACTTTTCAATTTAAGAAACCACTGTTTCCAAAACTTGTGTCCACACACAGACACACCACAAGCTGTTTGCCAGGTGTCATTTTAAAAACTGACAATGCAGTAATAGAAAAGATAAGTTACAATGGATTCAAGGGCTAAAGATAAGCTTGTGTATAAAGATAAGCCTGAGCATAAGCCTCAGTATTTATCAAGTAGATTAGTTTTGTAAATGGCACTAGCATTTTGAGAGCAAATCACAAAGCAGGAATAAAAACTAATAAAACCCAATAAAATACTTTAGAGTAAATAGTAAATAAACTGATTACTGAATTCCTTCCTAAAAAAAAAAAAATATATATTTTCTCATATTGTTTAAGTAATGCTTTACTGAGTGTTTTACCGAAATTTAAGGCAACAAAGCATGAAACCAAACACATTAACAACAACATAAATTTCAGTTTCCAAAAACGCATCTATTATATGAACAAATCTATTATATGGTAACTTATGCCCTTCCCTCTTGTGCTGTTGAACCAACAGATATTCAAGTTACATTATGGGTATGCTTTTTTAAATAAACTGAAATTAGCATTCTCAGATTCCTGCTAAACAAACATCAGAAGCCCCATACATTTTTCCACACACTACATGGCGGAAGGAAGACACACAAGCATTCCTGTCACAGTTTCTCCAGGACACAAGTGTTCACTTACAATGTTTCCTAATACAATAATCTGCAGCTAATTTGAAATAAGGAGAGCACTTAGACTTTCCTCATATTGAAGTTCCTGTACAACATTTTATGAAGTATTACCTTAGAAATACAAAAGGTATTCACGGTTTTGTTTATTTACACTGCACTTACCTATGACAGAGTGATACTGTTGATGCCAATATTTTTCTTCACCATAACGCTCACATTCTAGAGGAAAAGCACTAAAAGGCAAAGAGATATATGTATATGTAGTATTTGCAATTACTTGGGCATGCAAAAATTTCTGATACAGAATGGAAGTAAAACACAAGTTATGGGAATCGCATTAGTTTTCCTAGACTGTTAAGGAAGACGCAGCAGATTTTTTTTTCCAAAGAGTCAACATAATTTGTAGGGCTCAGAAGTCAGACACCATTCAAAAGTGTGCATCATCTAAAGTGAAAAAATAACACAGAGTGTAAGGATTTAAATTATTTGCATAATCCTTTTCTTGCTATGTATTAGTTATATGGGCTATATTCTCTCTACATGCAATCTGCCTGAAAAATGTGCTGTCTAGTCCTCATTTCACAGCTTGATTTTCTGTTTAATTTTCATTTTTCATCTCTGCCTACATAAATGAGCACACTTGACCCACAAGCTTCAGCCAGACATCAGGGAATATTGTTAGGATTTAAATAAGCATTCTTGCTCAAAAAATACATGATTAAATATCAGTATAATGGCAAACACATCATCAAAGCCAAGTTAACAAAGCAATGTCATAGGAGTGAAATGACTATGCTGAAGTATGAAGAGGAGGAGAAGGCAAAGGAAGCTATGAAAAAAAGTCAAAATGGTATTACATAGCAGGAAAAGTAATTAGATCTTAATTAGAAATTAGATCTGCAATCCATATAGATTGAGGATAAAAGGTGAAACAAGACTGGAAGACCTGGAAGGAAGCAGTCAGAGTAACTGAGATGCAAAACTAACATCAGCTAATAGAGGTTTTATTTATGTGATAGAATTTAATAGTCATTCCCAAGCCCTGTAGAGAGACTGCCTGAATAGCAAGAAGAGTAGTGAAGACAAAAAAGAAGAGTGAAGACAATAGCTAGATACATGTTTCAGTTGACTGACAGCAGTCACACCTAACACCTGCAGAAGAGTAAAAGGAATCTCAGGCTCAGTTTTAGAAACATGAATTAAAGTCAATGGCAAAGACAGCCGGGCTACTAGTCCATGTTAACACATGACTTAAATACAGAACATACAATCAAATCAACCAAATAAATATAAACTTAGCCACAAGACTGTAGTAATACCATCCCAAAACAAAATCCCAATTTGCAATGAAGCACATGAGGACAACTGCATTTGTTGGGTCCATAGAGAATTAACTATTTCTGCCAGTACTGGCTTTACCACATTTGATGTAAGAAGTCAAAGGCAAAACTTATTAGCTTGGATTCACCAACACATTGGTGTGGCTAAACTACTAACTCTGCAACTACAGTAGTTACTCCCAGCTCAGGAGGGTTTGCTCAGTTCTCTGCTCCATTAAATGAACATGCTATAATTCACCTACATGCATTATCACTTCCAAACTTTTGTGCACTGGACCTCACTACTTCAAGGAGTGTTCTTTCTGAATTACAATAGGTGATTAAATACTTCTTCAACAAAGCCAAGCCAAGGACTAAACAGACCATTCCCTAAAGACCTCTACTGTCTAAAGGTTAGATGATCAATTTTGTGATATTTGAAGACGACAGACAGACAACTATTTCCTGGAAGGGACATTTTTACTCTACAGAATATGTTTTACTTCTGGATGATTTGCACACAAAGCTTGCTTACTTGATAGACAAGGAGATTCCAACTTGGAAAACCCAGCTTGTTTGAAATGTTTGTTTTGCACTCTCTGGTACATCAAATTCTACACAGAGAGCAACTGAATGAGTTTTATTTGAACTATATAGGTGTGTAAAGAAAAATGATCCTTCAATTCACCACCATACTCAAACTATTTTTTATTTACATTCATGTTGTGCAGTTGTGTAATCCTGAAGAACTCAGAATACTGAAAACTTTCTAAGAATACATACAGAACTAGACATAGGGAAATTAAAATTAAGCAAATATCTCACTTCCAAATGAATTCACTGTGGGAAAACTTCAGTATTTTTTTCCTCTAACAAATAGATTATGATCTCTGAACAATTTATATTTAAAGAGTATTTGCCTAAACATGTAAAGAAAACTGTTTAAAGGCACTGAAGAAAAACACTGTAATATTATATATATGGTGAATAAATGTGTGAGTTAGAAAAACATATTGAGGCTCTATTCTATCTTCTGTTCCATTATACGCTCAGTATATTCAACAGCTTTGCTGCTACTGTTCCAAGTTCACACATCACCCAAAAGAACACATTATATATTAATCAAATGTATGCTGCCACAGAAAATCTGTAAAGCAAAACAATCCTTACCTAAACCTATATTGGAGAATTTTCCTTTAAATAGTCTTAATCTTTTCCTCCTTGATTTAGTATTCAAAACCTAACAGAGCAGTGCAACACCAGCTATAAAAAAAAAAAAAGGATAATTACACAAGGCCACAAAAATTTGATCAAATCTTCTAATCATATTCATATTAAAGTTCTCCTTTTTCAAGTGCCCTGGAAACAACTGCCAGTTCTTTAGGTTGTGCCACTACCAAAGATCATACATACCCACTCAAACAATTTCTTTCACAACTACTGGTGAAAAAAAAACTCAAAGCCCCAGTTGGGCTGGCAATTTTAAAGCACCATTGAGTTTTATTATTACAAAAGTATTTCTAATTTCTTGCACAGCCACACTCACATAAGAACATCCCATTCAAAATCTGCTTTAGGGTCAAAGTCAAATTATTGCCAGAAAGTGGCAGACTGCTAAAATTCAAATTCTAATACAGGGATTGGCACACAGGAAGAAGTGACATCTGCAAAACATTTTACACATCCCTAGATTGCAGATATCTCTCTCTCTCTCTCTACACATCACTCTCAATCTCAGCTGAAAATGTCCCAATTAACACTACCAAAGACTATATGCCACGTAACAAGAACCTTACTCTGCAGCAATAAAGACTTTCAGGACCCTATATAAGGCAGCGTAAAAGACCAACTCATTTAAGCATCTTCTTTATTCATAGATCTCTCAAATGGCTGAGCCTGCAGCAGCAGCACCACTGTAATGACATGCAAGTTTACATATTCTGAAGTGTATGTCACAACAATGTTCACATTCAAATGTGCAAGTCACCTTTAAAATAAAAACTTACTAGCTACTTCATTGCTTTTTCATGTTCAGGATTCACTCTTAAATAAACCTATTAAGAGCACATTAAAGCTGCTAAATAAAACAGTCCACTGTCCAAAGTGACAAAGTTAAATGAAACACGCAATCATGACCGCTCCCTTAGGTATTGTATGCATTACCTTTCAGAGTTTAATTACAAGGTCCTATATCACTGCTAGTATCAGTATACTAACATTTTTCTCTAGTTTTAGAAAAAGCATACAGTAGCACAACAACTAGGGAGGAAAAGAAAAGATTCCATGAAACAAAAGGAAAGACTGTAAAGAAACACCTCTGGTTTAAGCACAAACCATTTAAAAATTCACCCAGGCTCCTACCATTTTCATACATCTTCAAATTTTTCTCACCCCTCAAGCTTCTTTGTTCACATACTCCTACTGCCAAGGTCTCATGGTTTTGGGCACTGACATTAATCTAGCAGCAAAGCTTCTCCTCACACCTTCTAGAAGAGCGCACAGAAAGTTTCTAGTGCCTCTGCCACAGATTTCCCAAGACCCTTCCTCTAACGCGACACTTAGTTTTTATGGAATAATTGACCTGCTAAGTAGCCTTTATTTCAGGCAGAGAACAGTCACATTTAATTTCCAATATTCAGTTGAATGTTACAAATGTATTTGGACCACAGATAGAGCAACATGGAATTTTATTCAGCAAAACTCCTTTAACCCTAGAAAAACTGCAATTCATACTACAAATCTGAAATCAAGCTCAGAATGAGAGCTTCATTGTGAGGTAATCAATACATAATTCAAATATCTAATCAACTATTTCTGGTATTGTTTGTATGCCTCATGGAAAGATTACACTGTTCTTTCTAGCCTAGCTCTAAGATGACTACATCATTTTCATATACATGTCTCCATGCAACAGAGGACACCTGTGAAATTTCAAATCCACAGCAAGAACGTTCACAATTGAAGAGCCCTTGAAAGTTTAGGACAGCAGTTTCTAACCTCGAAAAACGCTTGGGATTAAATTTAGAGATACTTTACAATTTAAATTCTTATCTGACCTAGTAGATTCATTGTTTACTTAAAATGAAAAATACATCTACTCTTTAATCATTAATATTTAATTATTTTCAATTTAGTCCAAATTCAAACCTTCACGTGATCTTCATGTGGCCCAAAAAAGTAGAGTTGCTATTCCAACAATTTATATTAGGAAAATTTGTCTGCAGCTTTATTTTTTGGACAAATAGATGCTTCTAACACCACTTTTGATAGTTGTTTCCTTTCATCACTAATTTGAGCCTGAAAAGAAAAATACTTTCATATACAAACTCCAAAATAAAAACAGACGTCAAAAGGTTCATTGCATAACTCAATTAAACATAACCAATCTAATTTTGATTTAAGAATATTATTTCATCATTTTCCAGATTTCAGAAGCAGAATAAAGGCAAAATCATTAGCATCTCAGTGAAAGCTAAAGACAAAATGAGAGCACTGAAACATTCAGTACATAGAACTTCCACAGATGCTACACACTCTGACATGAGCGTTGAAAAACAAAAAAAACCATTTCCAAATGAATTTCTCCTGACACAATTTCTCTCTCTAGCTATCAATAACCTGTATTGAAATTGCTCATTACTGTATCATGTTACATTTTTTAGGTGTTCTCTAAATGTAACCTCAACATAATGAAAACTCATTCATCAGTAACTCATTTTGTTCACAACAATGTAATCTACTTGATATACCTGGGGAATTTCAGTCTAACTTTTGCAAGTCTAATGCAGCCTAATTTTCTAGTTTTTTAAATCTTTTAACATAAAAAACAAAATACAGCTTGGTATTATCTGTTCTTTCCTTTCTACCACTTCTAGCACACCTTAAGATTCATCGTACTTTCAGATGTTAGTTGATTCATCCAAGAATGTTCTATTCTCCCATTTTTTTAAGGTGCTTATCATTCTGACTTCAGTCAGGTAAGAAAACTACTTTGGATGACCTGTAAAAGGAACATGCAAATTCTCTGAAGCAACACCATTCTCCCCCCCCAAAAAAAACAATAATATTTTGCAGCAGATATGAACTAATCCAAGAAACAAGGATGAACTTTTTCAGTTTCACATAAGAGGACTGGTGTCTTTACATGAATAAGATGAGAAACATACAGAACACATGAGAAGTGAAGATGCACCTGAACCAGATCTTCAGCAGCATCCACATTCAGGCCATCAAAACCCACCATTCACATTCTTTCCCAGCCAGCTTGCCTTTCAAAATACTGAAGATCAGATCCCATATTTGCTACATTTATTCCACAAAGAGAAAGTAAGCAATATATTAATGAGCTGGAAATCCTTCCTAGAGTTTCAGCAGCAAAGAGGGAAAATTAGCAAAGCAACTACTACGTCTTGATGACATACAGATCAAACTCTTCACACTTCAGAAGATACACATGCTTATTTAAGAAAGCAAACATAATACCCTAATTTCAAAGGCAAATGAAATATCCTTGTAACAGATCATGCAGGAGCTCAGCTGTGCAATTTGTTTCTCAGTATACAGAGCCTGAAAACATTTTTATTTTGATTTGTGCTCTTCAGCACTCCAAGGCAACTAACAGATCACAAGTGCACTTAAATTTGTTTGCATTACCAGCACTTCCAACAATGCAGTGTTTGTATCTCAAGTACCTTCTACATTACCACTTCTCCCTTTTTTACTTAAAAGTTTAAGTTTTCCACAGATTCTTCTGTTCACTTTCTATGACTAGCTCGGACAACTGCACTGTTCAGGCAGCATCCAGTCTTTTTCTGCTTCTACCTTCTGTAATATCAATCCATTCTAGATTAACAGAACAGTTTTGCAAAGCAAAACAAGAACAGAATTTATTAATTTTGGCATGCAAATGAGATTATCAGCATTCCTGAAAATGATGATTTTTTTAAAAATAACTATTTGTTTACTTTTATAGATTTGAAAGATTCTCCCCATACAACATTAAGTTTTACGTAAATGAATGTAAGTCTACATACACACAGTCTCGGTCCACAAACACATACAAACAAGATTCACTCAAATAAGCAGCCTAATTGAAAAAGTCAAAGTAAGTCTGAGTGGCTTTCTTGCAAATAAAAATTTACACAGCCAAGCCTTCTAAAGAGTCAGGTTTTCTTGTCAAGTTGTATATATATTAAAAAACAAAATTGCATTTCCTTCTTACAGTATCACCTGCCACACATTATTTTCAATGAACATTAGTTCAAGATTCTACAATGAGCTTTTAAATTTGCAAGTAAATAGCTATTTCCCTAGGGAAAGTTCATCAGCAAACTGCATATGGCCACATATAATCCTTCTTTAATACACAAAATCTGACAGAAAAACAGCTTTATTTATTAACATATTTAGTTAAATCTTCCTCCATACAAACACTAACCAAATATATACCTTATCTTTATTGAAGCTTGTTTTAAAAGTTCATTCTAGTTAAGCCACTGTAATTTTTCTTGCACTGAGGTTTAAAGCCACATGAAGAAATCTGAGGGCTACCAATACCCAAACTTCAGTATCTGATCTGTACATTTAATTTTGTCACTAGAAAGCCTACTAGCTAACCAACAATAACGCACCCTTCACCACCCAGTCGCCAGTTCTGATCAAAATACTGTCACATCAGAAGACACGTACAGTACTTGGGGTCATCCTAACTCAATACATTTTTTCCCAAAATGACAGTGGACTACCTACATAATAATTAAGATCCCCAAACAATCTCTTAATCTATGTAAACTTAAAATGAACATCAACTGAAGACTGCTATTTTCTGTTCAGTGCATAAACATTTATATTTTCTCACTGATCTAGAAGAAAAGTTTGGCCCTAATCCACAAATCACACTTCATTATAGGCTTTCACCACAAAATCCTACCAACTTCACTTTAGGATTCCATGCAAGTGAATGCATTTACTTGGTTAAAATTTTTGTGCATGCATCCTTCTTGCAGGATCATATCATCATCATTTTAGATTAACAGATGAAAGTCAGTTTCCAGAAAGGAGTGGTATAACACAAGGAATAATTAAAAAAACCTAATAATGACAGTATTAAAGCTTATTTACTAAAGAGCAGAGAAAGGACCTACCTGATGTTTGAGCAGCATTCCAGTAATTTGTTTTTCCCCTTTTCCAACACCACCCACACACACACTTAAATGGGCTATATCGTCGACAGCTGATGGAACACTAATGCTGAGCTAGCTAATACTACATAATGGATGTTTCAATTTTCTACATCAAGCATTGTACCATCAGCACTCAGCTGTTATAGCAGAACAACTGAAAGGTATAGATTAGCTTAAAGCAAGGCTAAAGAAACTGGAAAGTGGAACATATCTAAAAGTTACAAAACAAAGCAAGGATAACATTACATTTCATCTGACACCATAACTATGTCTGAAGACACAATTAAGCACAATGGTGAAGCACTCCAGTGCTATGTGGAAAAAATACCATTTTCTAAGAGTCCAAAAGACACTGATTCTGTTTTCAGGTTAGAATTTGAATAGGACAAAGTGCATACTTTGCTCTAGCAGTGATTGTGAATAGCAGTTTTCAAAATGAAATGTGTATTTAATTCACCGAGTCCAATTCCTCCTCGCCTTTGTCTTTAATTACTCGGTCATACTCTACTGTAAGAACTTAGAGGGAAGCCAAATTCAAGTTAAATGATTTTAACTCTGGAATTTTTCAACTTGCAACTGCAGTCACATCAGACATTAACTACTGTGTTACGCTCCTGAAAACAAGCCTAGAAAATAAGGCATCACATGCTTATGCCTGACAGATCATTATTTGATCCCATAAGGCATCTATTACCAGTAGTATTGAACATTATTCCTTTTTATGAGGTCAGACCTCCAGAGGCATGTACTTAAGTTTCACAGGCTTTGACAACACAGAACTACTGAGAATATGTTTTAGTACCTCTGCCTTTCTTCATTCTGACCTTACCAAAATTCATTTGCCTTCTCAACTGTTCCTGAATCACTTGGGGTTTTTTTTCCCCTATAGCTCTCCTACTTTAGTCTGACTACAACTGTACTGAACTGCAGCTCAAAGTGTGCTCTTCCAAACGTGGCCAGTATGGATACAAGCACTGGGATCTGAGAGGTGGGAAATACTCCTTTGTCTGCCAGCTCAGACAAAGCCCAAGTCACAGCCCTAGTCACCCACTCACTGTTGAAGTTATGTGTTTCCTCCTTTTCCCAGGTAGAAGCAAAGAAAATGCAGAAATCACAGGCTGGAAAGTCACTTTGTGTTAAATTCCCGTGCCTGGCAGCACAGTGATCTCCCATCAACATAACAGAGCAGGTTCCAGAAAAGTTTTGTGCCATTCATGCAGCCCAGACTTGAACACGGTCAGGACTTAATTTTTGTAGAATTTCTTCCAAACTGCCAGCTCCATTGAACTGTTATAAATGGTGTTTCCAAAAGCCTGAGACCTCAGCAAAACTTGACTAAGTAACAATGAAAAGATTGTGTAAACCATGCCACCAAAACTCTAGTACGTGCTTTAACTTAACAGTACCAGAACTTATCAGCAAGTTGGTTAGTTGGGTGAGAGTTTTTCTTTGGTTTTGTTTTGGTTTTTTTTTTCCTCCCCCCTGTATTGGTAGGTCTTTCCCTATGTTTATTTTCCAAATCAGCCAAGTGGTTTAACCCAAACTATTCCTATTTCTGTTTGAGGCAGAAACTAGTATGAAATACTTCAGACTTGATTTGACAATGTTTTTGCCACTGAAAATACACAACCTTACAATAGATGTTAACCATAGATGTTCCTGCCAGCTCTGCAGATAAGAAAAGGGATAACCCACAGTTCGGGAAAGTATTTCCAGAGTAAGTTTTGCAACTACGACTCTGTTGAGGTTTTCTGATGATAAAAAACTACATGGTAATCAAATGATTCTGCTGTTTTAATAGTCTCCATAAATTAGATAGGTACTTTCTACAGCAATGAATTCCAAGTACTTTACTATCAGATATACTTGCAACTCTCCCCTCACATGCATGGCTTTCACTGCAATGTCTACCTAAAATGTCTTTATTAAAATGAAACTACAGCATTATATTCTCAAAAAGGCTTCTATAAAGTTTTCTTCTTGCTTTATAAGTTTAATATGGAGTAATATGTTACAGATAAAAAAGCCTCAGACACCACACCAATTAGAATCATGCTTGCCATCTTCATACTGAACACATAAGATGCATATTGACACAAATTTAAAGGAAAAAAAAAAACTTAGCCACCATTAAGACCTTAAATTCATCATTAGTCATCTAATATAAAACATACTGAAACCAATGACTTCCTATGACACTCAGTGGAAAAAAGTCTCCCAAAGCTTTATACAAAACCAAACAATACTAAATATGAAATCATTTGGTGTAAATGAGAAGTTCTGAGAACAAAATAGCCTGTATGCTACTGACATCTGTTTTGCCAAGGTCTGATGGCAATTAACTAACCACACCAATTTTAATTTAAAACAAAATTCTCATGCACTAAAATGAGAAAATGTCAGTATCTTGAGGCAGGCACTGTGTAGTAAACTCTTGATTTACTACCTAGGAAGACTAAGATTCAGACTAAGCAAATTTTTCCTCAAAAGCAACGTTAGCTAAGCTTGGCTCTCTGAAGATTAGTGTTCAACACCCACACAGCCTCATTGCAGTACCTTCAGCTTCTTGGATATCTTCCATGTTTCCACAGTATTCCCAGGCCTCCCTCTGTTACAGCTGGAGCTCTCTTTTTTGCAAAACCCCTAGTTTCTTCGCACAATAAAACTCTTACCTTCACTTCTCATTCAGTGAAAAAGAGAGATGTACTGTTGCCTGCCCTGTATTACAAGTTGCAAGCTGAACAGCTCTCAAGCTACTACCACACAGAACTGATAACGTCCTTCCTTCACTGTGGATAGTTAACCAACATCTCCTCTACCTAAACTGTTTTTTTATGAAGCTTATAGGAATGTATCTTCAGAGGCATAGAAATCTAAGCTTGGTTAAAACTGCCCAACAAGTTCCGCATTTGTATAGGCAGCAGATGAGAGAACTGCAGATCAAAAATATCTTATTTCCTAAAAAATGGATTTTTTTTTTTCAGAAGAAAATTCCAAGTACAGTCAACAGATTTCACTTAGAGCTCAAAGTCAGAAAATTAAAAGCAAACATTAAAAGAGCATTTTTGGAAGGCAAAGACATTTATTTCTCAGTCTGGCAAAAGCTTAAGGGTAAATTTAGCTATTCTGTCTTCCTGTTGTCTGTTGGTAAAATTCTTCTCTGCCTGTTTACTGTTACCTGCAAATTCAAGTTTTATCATTTGTTATCTCTCCAGATTTAGAGATGCCTCAGCCTACTGGCAGCAAATGTTAAACAGAAGTAAAAACCTACACAACCTGATACATTGAGTAGCCTGCCCCTGGAATACTGCAAGAAATGACTGAGTAGCAATTGTTTGAAGCAATCTTCCACAGAAAGAGCAAGGAAGAACATTTTATACCAAACTTCTTTGTTTTCAGAAGTCAGTGTTTGCAAGGCACCAGTAAGAAAATACTAGCGGTCGAGGTTAGAGTGAAACATGTCTCCCATGACCCTTAAAGCAATCACATCCCTGACTGTAATCTCTACAATATTACTTCATCTTCCCAAGGCTACTGCAGAATTTAAGATATCTGTATTTATATGGACATTATCTACATTTAAACTGACATCAACAATATCTGAAATTAATTACGTACTTCATTTTAAGCTAGTGGAACTCTTTTCAAGCAACACTGAATACCTTTATAAGATTGCTTTATATTATTGCATTAAACAGCTGTTCAAACATGAAAAGTCTTTCATGTCTCTACATATAGAAATGCAAGCTACTCCATTTAAGTCCAAATATAAAGACCTAAAATGGAAAATGTTTAGTGCCTTAAATACAGAAAGGTACTCAAGAGATTTTTCTACATATACCAATACAATTTTTAAATCGTACTTTCTTCTAGGCTGCAAAGGTGTGCCCTACCCTGGACTAAATCACAGGCTCCAGCATAACAAAGATAATCTGTCAAGGAGCATGTACTTCTGAAGCCCAACAGTATTTTTTTTACAATACAGCCCATGCAGCCTTCCAAACATAAGAGATGAACATTTACTAGGTAATTAGTACCTCAAGCCTGAAGACAAGCTGAACCAAAAGGAACAGTTTCAAGACTACAATACAGACAATCCAAGTCTGAAATTTTGTTTTGAAAAATGCAATTAGAAATTATAATGGGTCAGCATGATGGCTCTCTTCTCCTGCTGCATCTGGCCAAAGGTATCTGCTGCTCCTGTTGCTTACTTTAGACCGGTTTCAGCAAACACCTCTGTAAAGCCATTAGACTCACTAACCTAGTAGAAAGTTCACACATTCAACAGTACCTTGCTACTGATCAGAAGCTCAATCAACTCAGTGAAGGACACGAGAGAGTGATGAGTAGAGGTACAAAACTGCACAGCCAGGAATGGGGCAGGGGAAGAAATACCTGGTAGTAGAGAGGACAACCTTCCCAACAGCCTGCGATATAATTTCAGTGACTGCTGTTTCACAGAAGGTTTAGTGCATTTCTTAAAAGACAGCATGCTTGTTCTCAATGACCTCCATAGGCTAATTGCCACCCAAACATCACCATTAACTATGCTTCTGTTTGAAACTGTTACATATGCTTTCTATTATCATACATGGTTTACTGAATAAAGTGCATGGCACCTAAAGAATTACTCAACGAATAAACACAGAGACTATAAGAAAGTGTGACACACCACATACTTCAAACAGGAATCAAGGCCCTGCTTGTCATGAAACATCTCTATATTTTTGTACTACTGAAGAGGACGTTATCATCCATTGTCATAGTCCACATCTTGTCTTAATTGAAAATAACTTAATTTAAACATGTGGTCGATGAAGAGTATAAATTCCCACACAGGCAATTACATCCTTGTAATCTTGAAAACAAAAATCCTTTCTAGGAAAATGCCATTAAATCACTAAGTTAGTTAAGTAAAACAGTTATTAGAAAAGTCTTGGTATGTTAAAAGCTAAACAGGCTAGTAAGCTTACAGGGAAGATCATAAAGCATATGAAAACACTGTTGTAGTTACATTAGTGATGTTCTACATGAAGTCTGATTAAGTAATAAACCTACTAGAAGTATGCAAATCTTACCTGTGTGTCTGTCATGGACTTCTGTCACCTACAGTTACCCGAGTAAACATTTTTGCAAAGACACTTATGACTTATTAATGTGTCTCCTCCCATTCCTAACTCCACTGCACAAGGCACCAATAGGATACCAGACACACAAATAGCAAAAAAAAATTGTCATCTTTCCATACCTACAGGGTACACTTATTGTGTATAAAATACCCTCCTTTGAACAGCCAAAAGTGGATATTATCCATCTTGTATTAAAAAGCTTTCCTAAAATGTATGCTGAGCTTTTACCTGTAGCTATACTCAAAAAACAGATAAACAAATAAACAAGAGAGAGAAGAGTGGATGAGGGGTAACTACAATGAAATGAGTTCAAACAAAAATGCTCTGTGCAACAGATGAAGGATAATGCAGCTCAATAAACATCCTAGGAGAATGCACTGGTAAAGACATTTGTAGTATTCTGAAGGTGTTGCATATTTAATATTTAAAAATATTCTCTGCACCTTTTCTTAGAAAGAATCCTTCTACTCATTCATTTAAGGTAATGAACATGTCATCAATTGAACACTAGAACTAAATATAACAGGCGAGCTAAATCTGATCAAAATAAATTAATCTATATTCTTGGAACATAGCTGAGTACTTTACTACTTACTAAGAGTTTCAGAACTCCTTTGAAAGTATAGCTTTCAGAAAGCTCTCTAAGTAACCCAAATCCAAACCAATTCTACAGCACAGACTGGTGTGTAACGTCTCCTCTTCTACATTCTCCCTATGCCGAAGAGGAGACATTGAATTATAAGTAGCTTACCTAAGGTCACAGGGAGGGACAGGTGTTCCAGTCACTGGCTTTATCTATGATCATCAGCCTAGCTTTTAACTACTTTCTTACTAGTCTGCTTTTATTTATGCAACTATTTAGCTCAAACACACACATTTTTCTTCACTGAACTATTTCAGAAGTGGACCACAAACCCCTAGAACCCCAGCAACAATGTCTAAGAAGCTACTCAGAACTACGCTCAGAATAACAAGCTCAGCAGCAGCAGGCTTGATTTCACTGCATTGGTCCTGCAGCAGCACTGAGGAAGCATTAAAATGCCTGCATAGCAAAAAAAAAAAAAAAAAAAAAAAAATTTCAAATTAAGGATTGCCAGAAAGTATACAACAGTTAGATAAAAGTTACTTTTTTACCTTTTAAGAGGTCAGAGAAAAGAGTTATATAGAAGTCTCAAAACACTTTTGAAAGAATGTTAAAGGCCCAGAAGCAAAGCAAACAACATGTTCTAATTCTTATGCTTTTGCCTACTCTTCCAGGGTACATTAGTTGCTCCTCGGGAATACACCATCCCATTTTTATTGCTAAATAACCCCCAGGTATCATGATCATTTTAAGACCATTTAACGACACTCCACTGCTGAAAAGCATTGTTCCACTCTTCCCCTAAGCACGGTGTCAGCAATTTTGCTCATACAACTGTGGGTAGGGTAGGTAGGATCGACTGAAAACTCTTGCAGTTAGTTTCCATTTGAATCAGTGAGCTTAAACTGTGAAGAAGCAGCACCCCAAACTCCTTTACAACTTTGTTCTTTCTATGGTTTGTGTGTGCTTTTAATTGTGTTATTACTTTTGTGTATGCCATTCCAAAATAATCGATTAAAAGTAAAAATAAAAACCTAAGAAACAAGAAGTAGCTATATGTTTTGTTCACAACAGACTGAAAAAAACCTGTTTAGCTGGTATGACTTATAGTTAATATAGTTAATATAGCTGATCAGTGTCCTGTTCTTTAGAAAGCTGTTTTTTGTAATTACAAGATACCAGAGAAAAGTAACCACTGCTACTTCCCTATTCCTCACATTTGAGTTATTGTTGCCTCAAAATCATAACTAAACTAAATTCATCTTAAACACCAGAAGACTTCCTGATATTTTATTGAAATATTATTTTAAGACAAAGGTAAAGATGTTACAAATGCATGTAACTCATATTTCTAACCACAGAACTTAGCATAGTCACTACTGAAGCATAAACAATCCTATTTTCATAGGACACACTTTGCAGATGCAGCTGGTACACTAAGTTTCGATACACTGCATCAGCTTTAAAAATGTATTTAATCTAGTTATGAGACTATTAAAAAGTGAAAAATTACCACAGGAAGCAAATTCAGTCTTGTTAATTGTACATAACTAAACTGGATGAGGAAAAACTCTTTTGCAGGTTCAGCGACTTTCTTTTTTTTTGTTTAGGAAAGAACATCTTCAGAAAGGTTATTAAGACAGCACCTGCAAGTCTTCCGAACAAACAGGTTGAATCCCCTAACTAACCTTGAATATCTTTATCTTTATCTTGACCATGCAGAAAAACACCCTACAAGATGTATCACTGTATCAGAACTAGTATTCTAGATTCTGAAAATCATTTACATTTTATAAGCAAATACATCTATTTGATTCAGAAGTACAGTGGCAAGACAAAAAGATTCATTTCATTAGCTGGAAGTCATTCACAGCTGATGAACTAGTCTGCTGTTTTCCAGGTAATTTCTGTATTTCAGGCCAGCACAATAAAATACCACTTATTTCCATTGCAAATACTGTTTCACTTGTTGAAACTTCTCCATTCAAAAGAAACTGACAAAAGGATGTTGACGTCAGTAGAAGACATCTCCTAAAATATAGTTAACAGAGAAACCTCTATCTCATCTTTTTCCTCTAAAAGGAAAATTGCATTACTCCCATCTTGGATTTTAACATCCCAACGGACCTCATGATAAAATGCATCTGCTAGACATTTATTAGTTTCAGAAAAGGTGTGAGTCTACAGTGCAGATAAATTGTTTATCCCTGTAAGTAGTCATAACCCAGGTGGCAACAGTTAATATACTTAACAGTGTGCTTCACTTACAATCATGCTTAAGAACATGCAAAATAAAGGATAATTTTGCACAGTATATATTTATAACTACATATGTACTTACAAAAGACCTTACATACAAAATGCATTAAGAAAAAAATCTTTGATTATATTCCAACTCCTTTTACACACAGCACATCGTTTTAACATCCATCAAGGGTTTGCCAGCAAAGTCCACAAGGAAGCCTGAAAACAAGCTCTGTAACAGTTTCAAAGCAAACCACTTTAAGTATCACTCATAGAGATTTTAATGAATCAAACGTAAGACCACTGTATTCAGAGTGCACTTGTAAATAATTTTTTTTAAAAGAAAAAAAAGCAGTGGTAGCTCAGTCTGCCTCTAATCTTCTAATCTGCTAACCAAGCCAGTACAAATGCACTCCAGCAACCTGCTTCTACAGAACAGGAAAACGAACTTACTCACTTGTTCCTACAAAACCAGCTCCGCGCTCGGCCGGACTAACCACCGCCAGCACCGCCGAAATCGGCGATTAGTCAGGAAGCAAAACAAGCCGGCGGCAACACTTCTTCAGAAGGAGAGGGCAGCCAGAGGTCTCACCGCTTTTGCCACCCAGGAGAGACGCTACAGGAAAGCGAGGGGCCCTTCCACCGCCGGCGGCGGGCCGCGTCGCGTCCCCTCGCCCCGCGCTGCCGGCGGGGCCGGGGCCCGCGCTACGAGGCGTTAACCCCCGCCCGCCTCAGCCCGCGGAGGGGCGCGCAGCCCCCGGCGCCCTCCCGCCCCCCGCCAGAGGAAGGGGCGCAGCGCGGACCCGCAAGGGCCGCAGGACGGGCGGCCTCTCCCCCCGCCCCTCCAACCACCGCCGCCCCCCCGCCGCTGCCGGCGGAGGGGGGAGGGAGCCGGTTCAAGGCCGCGGCCCAAGGGGGTGCTGCGGACGCCACAATCGGCGCCCCCCCCAACGGCGGCCAGGGACAGCTACCTACCGGCCCCGCGGAGCCACCCCCGCGGAGGGGCTGAGGGGAGCCGGCTCCGCCGTGCTGACGGGGAGGGAGGCTCGGCGGGTCGGCGCCCGGCCGGCAGAGTCGGCGGCGAGCCTTTCACTTCTGGGCACTGCTCCCTGACCCTGCCCTGCCGCGGGAGCTGCCAGATGGGGGCCAGCCGGGGCGGGCGCAGCCGGCGAGGTACGCCGAGGCGGCGGGCAAGCGGCGGCAGGGAGCGCCCGCCCTTTCCCACCGCGGCAGGAGCCCCGGGCGGCGGGAGCCCCGGGCGGGCGGGGCGGGGCGGGGCGCGCCGCCCCTCCCCCCGGATGCGGAGGGGGCGCGTGGGAGGGGCCTCGGGGAACGCTCGGCCAAGGCAACCGGCGCCTCTCACCCTTCGCGCGAGAGATTGACAGCCCCGCCGGCCACTCGGGAGACGAGAAGCGAACGCCAGGCCTCGGGAGAGGGCGGGGCTCGCTGGTGGGCAGAGGAGGTAGCCAATGGGGGAGGGGCGGGGCGGGGCCGCGGCGCGGGAGGTAGGTCCCGCTGCCGCTCGGTCCCGCCTCGGCGCTGCGGGGCGGATAACGGTCACCCCGCGCCGGGCGGGGACGGGCGGCGGCGGCCGAAGGGGTCCGACCCCCGGCCGCGGCAGCCCCGCCGCTTCCCCTCAAAACTTAGAGATCCGGTTCAAAGGAGGCGGCGGTGACCCCTCCGCCTCAACTGCTCGCCTCCCTCGCCTTCAGCCCCGGTGAGCTGATGCTCTGGGCCGCTCTCCTTAGTAAGGGGCAAAGGTGGCTGCTTAAAATGGGAAGGGCTGGCTTGCAGAGATTGCCTTGTGCCCGGGCGCGGCGGAGTCAGTTGCAGACCACAGCCGCGGAACGCCTGGAAATAGAGCTCTGCTTGATCCTCTGCTGGGCACCGTCCCCCAGAAGGCCAATACCCTTCGACGTCGGACGAAGGGCTCACGTTTTGTCGTTTCTCCAAAATGCTGTTGCCCGCGTTGTACCCCCCACACTTGACAGGGCTAACACCGCTTGTTTGGCACTGTAGTTGGAGATAGGTGAGGTTCCACGCTTCACTCAGGCCTCGGGCGTTCCCTGTGTATCCCTGCAGCAAACGGAGAAATCAGAACCCTGCTCTCGCTTGATTGCTGCGAGAACTACCATGTAAATGTTGAAAAATAGACCTATAAATGCCATATAATAGACTTTGTGCCAACACTCGTGCAAGAGAAAAGATCTTTAGGCCCTTGTCTTTTTCTCTGATCAGGGGAGAGCAGCAGTTAGGCCACTGAGGGCCTAAGGTTTTAAGTAAAAGGATTTTTTTTTTCATTTGAAAACTTAAAAATAGCTTTAAAAGTTTATTAACAGCTTGTTTTACAGTCACTATAAATATAGAGGAGAGAGGGCGCAAAGGATAAGTACTGGAGCTTCTGACAGATGCTGAGTATTGCTTGCCCAATTTTTTGCCCAATTTTGTAAGGAAAGTTTGCATCTTTCCAGAACCTCCTAGAAATCCCTGCAGAACAAAGAATTAAAACCAATATACCTGCAAGAGACTTTAAGAAGTCATTCACTCAGTCTTCTTTTCCCCAACTGTACATTTCCTAGTTTCAGCAGACATTGAATGACCTTTGCCAAAAAACCTCCATAGACAATCTGTGGTGTTACTCCCATTAAGAAAGATTTCGCTGATGTTTAACTGTGATCTTGTCACTTAAGCCCATTGATAATTGTCCTGTATTTGTGCTAAGTATTTTGTGGTGTGCTGGTATATAAGGCAGACCTCAGTAATGTCATTGCTATTTATTCGCAGAAATGTGTAACTCCTCGTTTACCACGTGGAGCGCAGATTCACCTTCAGAACATTTAACTTTCTTCCAGCTATTCACCTGGTCTTCTCTAGCATCTTACAGGATGCAGTCTTGGAACAATGCAGAGAGGTTTGTGTTGTTTGCATTAAACATTTCCCCTCTGTAAAAGATGGTTTTCTTGAAGAGGAGTGAGCATATACTTAGTTCCAACTAGTACTGCAGGATCCTGTCAGACACTTAAGCAGTCCACTCTTACAAGTAACTAAGCAGAGACAAAAAAAAAGTCTTGCATTACTGTGATTCCAGATTTGTTTTGTAGAATCTGTCCTCCAATTTTCTATCAACTTGAATCAGAAATGGACACCTTCTCACTAATACTAATATTGCATTTCCTGACCTTTTCTAAACAGGCTGCTGTAACCTAATAATAAGTGGAGAGTTATTTTTTATGTAAAAGCTGTAAGGTGTTTTTCCAGTTAAGTCACGATTTCTGACTTTAAAAAAAATTGCAATTCATTTGCCTTTAGTTCAACTCAACAGACTACTTAATAACCTGTAATTGTAGGATTTAGGTGAAGAACATAAGGCAAAAGGGAAAGATGTCTTCCACATCTCAGAATTTTAAACAAAAAGTGCACCTGTTTAGGGTGGTTAGAATTACAGTCAGTCAGGCTGCAGTGGTGAAGAGGATAATTGCTACATGTAAAATGTGTTTCTACTCTTAATCATTAAGAACAACACAGACATACCATGCCAGATGTCAAGTACATAAAATAGGAAAGGAATGCTATGGCTTCGACTTTATAGTGTAATCTACCTTGCAATGTACATGCATGAATGCTGTTCCAAGTGCAGGAAAAAGTACTTCCAGTGTTTAATCCTAGACTGAGCGTTATTGCCTTCATGGAATCCTTTGAAAATTCCTGCACGCAGAGCAAAATAACAAAGCTTGCCAGATACCGTGCCTCTTTCCAAAGTTTCTCATTTTTAAAAAGTACTTTATCATAAAGTTGACAAGATATTTAATTCCCTGTGAAATTTCAACTTTCATTTTAATATTCATCGTTTGGCACTGAGATTTAAACATCGGTTTCCAGAAGCCTACACAATTTCATTTATGCAGTGTTTTTCTGATGAACTTATTCCTCCATGACATGTTACAATATTTAATTACTAGATACTAGTAAATTAAGAACTTGCACTAAAAAACCCCACGGGCATAACTTCTGGCTTTTAAGTATTACAGTTCAGATTTTTCTAAATAACTTAACAGCTCTTCCAGTTTGTTAAGATCTTTGTTCTTTTCTCATACATGGAAGAAATAATCATATGATTCCTCCTTCCATCCAATGTTTTAAACTCATATTCACTTCTAAATATTGGTCTTTTTTCCACTGTCATGACTTGAGCCAGTCAAGCTCATTTAGAATGATTGCTCTCACTGCGGTATGTCAATCACAGTCCTTTCAAATTTCTGCCATTCAGGATCCTGTAATTTAATCCATGTACCTAAGAAGATCTCAACAACTAAAAATAGAGCTAAACAGCCAGTAATGTAAGCTGCTGCAGTAAATTAATTCTTTCTTATGTATCACCTAAACGCTGTTTGACTAACGTTTAGCTTAAGTTTTTTGTTGTAGATTAAGAGCTCCCAGTGTGTGATACAAAAATTTCTGCAACACAGTAAACTACAGAGTCACGAGCCAGCACCGAGCTAACTTATTAGCCTTGTGTGGAGAGGCAGTGGAGGGAATCTGTTCCTGGCTGCTGTAAATGTGTGCCTACAAACAGAGAAAACAAACAACACGCGGTACGTTTCATTTGTTCTAAAGTTCACGCAGTTTGGCAGCACTCACTGTTTGTGAAGGAGAAAGTCTTACCTGGCTGGACTTGACAGTATGCGTTGCAGATGGGGGTCAAGGTACACCTGTAGGTTCCAAAATTTCAGGACCACAAGGAGCCTTTCATAGTCCTCTTCTGAATGCAGAGAGCACAGCAAGGAACCTAGACTTGTTAACACCGTGTGAGAGAAAGGTGGGGCTCGCCTTCTGCTGTGCATGACTGGGGCCCAGCAAAGAAGCAGGAACTTGCGCGATTGCTGGTGTAGTGCTGTCATTGCTAATGATGGTGGCAAAAAGCATGCCCAGTTTGAGAATCCCTGTAAGACATCATCCTCATACATCATACAATGTTAAGCAGTTGACAGAATGTCATTACTTTAAATAAAAAAGCAAAACCAGGCTTCAGCTGTTTATGTCATCGGACCCACATACAAGTGTTATACTACTTTTTCTCCGTAATCCTGAAGCTGTTGGTTGACCTGACTTCTCAGGAGTTTGCCGTCCTCAATTTTTCTTCAGAAGAACTCCTTATAACCTTGGGGGGAGTACTCTTACATGAGGGAGAGATGTGAAAAAGTGCTGTGCTCAGGCTGATCCCTTCCAACCTAATTGACAACAATGAGCTTTTAAAAGCTGGTGGAAATCAGTTGCACAAGAAAAGCAGAAAGAGGACATGTAGATATTCACTGGTGCCATGCCTCAGCTGCATCAAAATCTATTTTAGTACAACTGGAGAATTAGCCCGTTAAATTGTATAATGAAAAAATTATGAGTCATGTCAAGTGAAAAGACCACATGCATAAGAACTACATGATAAGGTACAGAAACACTTTGGCAGAATGTCAGAATTCTCAAGTTTGAGATAGTGGTAAGTGTTCCGATTGTTGATCTAAGGCTGCTTCATGTACAGAGAGGATTTTGTTTGTTTTAAGCATTTGATCATATACCCGCTTCAGCCAATGGTAATCACTTTGTCATTTATCCAAGAGGTTGAACGGAAGTTACATATTTTTTCATTTAGGTAAAAGTGATAGTTAAAGCTTGAAGTTTAGGGAAAAGAAAAACAGATAGAAAGATTTCTGCAAAATTTTTAAGAGGTATTTGAAAAGGTTTTCTGCCCCGTGTGCACTTTCAAAGTTAAGCTGCTCAGTAACTGTTGAAAATAACACTAGATCCTTGGGTTAGAATATTTAGAAATAAATGTATTGATTTTATGATAAAGCCACTTCTTTATTTTCATTCTATGATTCCAAGTGTAATTAATTTAATTTAAAGCTGATACAGACTTTTACAAGTGGAGCTTTCTTTTATTAATATAAAGAGGTTTTTTTAGAGTAACTTTTTTTTCAGTAGTATAAACTTCCTTATATTCTCTTTACCCCATTTTCTCTTTTCAACATGTTTTAGAAATGTCTCCATAACTCTGCAAGTTGAATAAAAAAAACCAAACAAACAAACAAAAAAAACAAACAGAAGAAATACTAGTATGATGTAAACATTTTCAGTATTTTTCAGGCACTGCATCTTTGTGTTTGTTTTCCTCTCTTAATGTAACAGTCAGGGAGTACAAATAAACTATTTATGTGTTTCAAGCTATTCCGCAATATTTCCACTTCCTTTCATAACAGCAATTAGCCAAGTGCCAGGGTTTTTAAAATGTTGCGTTTGCTAATATATCACAAACTACACTATAAATTGTACTTGTTTTTTATGCCAGCTGCTAAATGGTTCACAATCTGGCTTCACCAGTGTTTGTAGTTTTTCCTAACCCTTTCCCTTAAGGAGGAGCAATGAATAGTCCTTTACCTGAATCTAGACTTTTACCTTTCTTACCCCCAATACCCTGCCCTCAAATCCTGTTCTCTAGTTTATGAATTGTTTGAATTCTACCTTAGAAAATCAATCATGAATTAGTCACAAAGCACTAAATCTTAGCGCACAGAGAGTACTAACAAGGTGACTCTTCAGCAATGCAAAATTTACATTTTCCAACCATTGTTATAACTGCCTTGCCTCCTCTGCCCCCTAATCATTTGCAGGTTATGTGAACAACAAAGCAAAAAAAAGGAAGGTTTATTAGAAGCAGATGGTAAAAATGTAGAATAAATTTTTTTTTCTGTAGACACTTCTGCCTCCCTCTCATCATCTCTTAGAGCTGTTGCTCTTTCCCATGTCAGATGATGGCCTTCAGTGTTTTCCAAAGGAAATCCACCACTGTCTGTATTCTGTCTGCTTCCCATGAAACTCTCTCAGTCTGAGAGATGAGACAAAATGTTTCATAATAGCACCAAGTTAATTTGTGTGCTATTGTATTGAGTATGGTCAAAGGTCACCAAATATAGTAGGAGATCATTTAAATGGAAAGTATGTGGGGGAGCAGAAGTGTACTCAGATGAGGAGACTCATTAACTAGCTTGCTGAATCACTGCAGCTCTTTCCCAAAGCCAATTATTTTTCTTTCAATGTTATATAACATTATCAAGAATATCATGTTACTTATTAGGAGATCACATATTCCATAATCTCTGTGAGCCAGATTTCTTGCACATGTCAAGGGCTCCCTCCATTTCAACACAAAAACCTCCTGTGTGCTACCTTTCCTTAGGAATCTTTTGGAGTCCGTATCTGCCATTAATTCTGTGTATACCCTAATTTTGACTATCCAAAATCACAATGGCTCCTTTTGTCCTTTACCCTTACATACCAAAAGCTATGTCATTTGTGTTCCTTATCTACATTCTAGGAATAATTTTCCAGCCTTGTTCTACAGAGTGTGAGTACATTTCCATTTTTCCCTTTCTATAACACCAGTTGTTTGATTAATGGAAAATGATGAAGGTGCTCAAGTCTGTCACTCTACTAAAGAAGCAGAACAGATTATACAGGTTTTGCGTTTTCACCTTTTTGGCTTTCTAGTTGTCCACCCAATCAATAGCATTCTGCCCATTGACACTAAAAATTTTTGCTGAAATTGAGGAATTGATCAGATACAGAGCTACATGGCAGAATTATGGCTGTGCCACCTAGACAAAATGGCTTTTGTACAGTAGAAGCTAGAGAATTCACTGAAGATTTGTGTCCCATTATACTGGCTTTTATGAAAATGGTTGGGAATGCATATTTCTCATTAAAATGTTAAAGAGAAGCAATTCATATCTATCATCACCTAAGTCTTGCTTTTCTGTTGGAAATAAAGAGTTTTACAGTAGTAAAATGCATATTCAGATTTGTATTGCTTTTGTTTGGCTTTCCAGATATAAATATTGCACTGGATTGATCATGGTATCTTATGCTTTCTCTGGAAGTTGAGATCAATGAACTATATTTCACAGACAGGAAATAAAGGCAGAACCTGGCCCTAAAAAAATAACTTTGCTGCTAGCTTGCATTGAAAAGGAGATTCTCTTGGCTTTCTTTATGCTTCTATCTATGCTATTGATTTCCTAAGAGTTTCTTCCACTAGTTATCAATTAGAAAGCTTTGAACTTTTATTTTATTTGACCATTAACCCTAAAGAAATCCTGTGTATCTTTTTGAGATATGAGTATTACATTTCTGGAAATTGGATTCACATGGATTTGGAGGGCAAAATAAGATTTCCTGCTCCATCCAGAAATAGAAACCATTTACACCGTCAGGTGGAGCATAAGGGATGAGGTACTAATTGGTTGGCTTCCTTAACATCATTTCCTTTTCATTAATTTAATAAAAGTCTGGTTTTAAAGGCTCCTTATGTGCTCTGTGTTACTGCTATTATATAATTTTCTCCTGAAACTCACTAACGATGTGCTGAAAACATGGCTATTTCCACAGAACTTGTCTTCTTTATTCATGAAAAGTAATAGTATAGTCAGTAAAATGCTAAGCTCAGGGGATGATCATTACTATGACAAGATCAAGGACATTTCTGTGAACTGCTTTTCTGTGAAAATCCTTGTATTTGTAATCTACAAATTCTGGCAGCTGCTATATAAAAAAATTGGATTGTGTGCAAAGAGTAGAGAGATAAATACAACATGAGTTTTTTTACAAATAGGTTGCTATACATAAATTATTAGACATTCTATTAAATTTTTTTTTTTTGGTGGGGAGGTGTCCCAGGAGTTTAGGTATTACTTTAAGCAATTAAATTGAAGAGAGAATTTTTTGTCAATCTAAAATCGCATAAGCAAATTTCTAGTTCTACAGATCACATTTCATCCTTAGTTATATTCTGTCTGTAAAGGTTGCAAAGGTAAAATATATCCTGATTTATGGTCCTATATAAGCAAATGCGGCATGGGAGTATAACTGGCTTGAAGCAGCTAGTGAATCCCTGAACTGACTAGCTTATATATTTCTTAATTTTCCCTCCTTTGCTTTCTGAAGACAAAAATGTATCACTGCCCAGAGGTATCATTGGACGCTTCCCATTTTCATCTGGAAAAACAGTTCACTTTTACAAAACTTCCCCATTCTGATAGGAAAATTACTTTGATAAGATACATTGCAACTGCTTTGTATTCATAGCAATCCCATCTGAAGAGACACTAACAAAAAGATAAGATCAGACTGACGTAAGGACATACTGAGGGATTTCCCCTGGAACCAGCAAGACTGGAAGCCTGCAGCATGTTTGGAAACAGGCCCTTGGCCTTTACATGAGAGCAAATGCAACCAGCGTTCCACAGCTACCTCGTTATTTGTTCAAAGGGCCTGAACCATCAATGCCCAGGGATTAGTAAGAAAATAACAATCACATATGGGACTGCCCCGATGTACCTTCTTAGTCCCTGGTTACTTTCAGGTCAGGGAATTCCTTTGCTTTTGCTCTTTAGTAACCCTCAATAGATTTCCTTTACAATACTAGTCCAGGCTCCACTTGAACTAATATCAAGTTTTTGCATTGACAACAACAACCTATAGTGAGGAGATTCACAGAAAACTTAGCTGCTGTCTGAAGAATTTTGCTTGTTTGGAACTTGGCTTCTCCTGGTCTTGGCTCTTTTGTTAGAAGTCCTGCTGAATTTATGCCGCCACTGATTTTGCAACTTCTGCCATAACCCTTACTAAACTGTCTTTTTTTTCCAGACTGAAAAATCCTACTTTATTCAGTTGTTCCTTGTAAAGAAGCTCTTCTGTGCTTTGGTCATCCTTGTTACCCTTCTCTGAATCTTTTCTAGTTCCAATGCTTCCTTTTCTGAGATAAGGGGATCAGAATGATCAGAATGATCCCCTTGTTGTATTTCATATTGATTTTCAACTAAATCCTAACATCCAGTTTTCATTTTTGGCCTCTATAGAGCATTAAGCTGAAGTTTTGCAAAGATGTTTCATAAACTAATGCCCAGCTCCTGCATAGTTATGATCAGCCCACCATTTTATATGTGAAGCTAGGATTGGTTTTCCCGCTGTTTATCACTTTACATTTGTCTGTCTTGAAGTTCAACTGGCATTTCAACTGCTGTGTCATTTCATCTTATAAGGTGCAGTGTTGTCCAGGAAGTTTTAACAGTAGATCATCTAAAAAATCAGATTGGTACACATTTCTAAGATAAATTTAAAACATACATCAATCTTTGATTTGTAGTTATCTTTTGTTTTTAAGAAGTGAAATGGCATTATAAGATGAAAAAGTGAATGACAAGACATTTATCTTAAGAACATTGGAAATTCTTTCATATTAAGTTTGGTACAGGAAGTCAACATACCACTGAAGATTTATCTCTGTGCGTCTGACTCAAAAAATTTACTCTTTCCAAAGAGTAAGCAATTTACTCTCTTCAAAACACTGCATTGAAGTTAAATTTTTTCCATTCAAATTGGCCATAAGTCCATATCTTTGTTTTTCCATGTGGCAAAAGAATACCCCATGGTGCAGTTTTAGAGAGAATCCACACTGCATAAAGGCATTTAATGCCAGTTCCACCACATACCTTAAGGTGCAAACTTCATGGACAGTAGAACATAGAAGCTATCTTGGATGTGGCTGGCTAAAGTTTTTGAAGGTGTTGAACTTGAGCAATAATGAAAATAAGTGTTAGAGCAAAGAAAATATAGGAAATATTTTCTGCTGGGAGGAGAGAGAGAGGAGAAGAAGGAAATGCTTTAAGGGGTCTGGACCAACCTACTTTTGTTGGCAGAAAAGCATGGCTCATCTGTTCTTAGTGTAGTTAATAAAAGTTCTGGCAGTATTAAATGTATGCATTCTACTTGTTTCCCCCAGAATCAGAAATACCAGAAGGAGGAAAAAAAAAGTGTAAGGATCTGAGTTACCAAGTCATCGCTGGAGTTCACAAAATCTAAACAAGGAACTATATGAATAACCACACAAGCTAAACTGAATACTGTACGCTCCTGAATTAAACATAATGAACTATCCTTATGCCTGAGCAATCCCTGTGGACTCCAGAAGAAAGGGAATGAAGAAAAAGGCTTGGATTTTATCAGGATGTATCTGTAGCTGAAAATAGATGTCAAAGGAAAAGAGTGGAATGACTTTAAAGGACCACCTCAAGCCTTGAAAAGGTGTCAGGAGATAACATGCTTCTATTTTAATATTTTCTGATCCTTCCAGTATGCATTTGTGTGGTTCTCTCCTGGGTTGTGACATCCTCCAAGTTTTATGATCTGATCCACTTTACAGCTGTTTATTCCTAATATTTCACAATAATTTCACAATTTTCTTTCCAGTTGTAGTTTTAGTAACATTTATAATTATCTGTCAATAATGCTGTATTTTTCAGCAATATCAATTTAAATGTGCTGAGTTATCTTTCCACTGTAATTTCTCTACTGCTATTTCTATTACAGTAATTTCATGGACTACAGCCTTGTAGAGATATAATTTGTAATATATATAAAATTTATTATGCATTCCTGTCAAGCCATAGGCTGTAGCACTGCTTGTGGTATATGCCACATTGTATATTGATAAATGTATATTTTACATTTATCCTGGTAGTTTTATTTCTGCTATTATTATTATTCAAACTTCCATATACTCTACACAAATTCTATTTTTGTAGAGTGAATTCTCAATTATTTCACTAGTTATGTGCCTCTTATTTTTTCTCTGGCAAAGCTAACATAAGCGGAACCATAAGAATTTGTAGAAATTATGACGTCTTTTCTTATTCTTGCTATTCAGTTCATATGCTATCCATTCTCAGGCAGCCCACTGTAAAAATTTGTAAGGCAACTCTTAGTAGACTACTTTCTCAGTTATTTAGATCATTGTGACAAAAAACCCAACCCAAACCAAACCAAACCAAAAAAACAGCTCAGCAATTACAGCAAGGGGAAATATTTTTTGTGTCCACACACAACATTGCCAAAATTAAATAGTGTTGCTTACCCAATGTATTTTTAACATTCAGCCAAAGGATAAAAGAACTGAACATTCTTTTATTCTCCATCTGAACAGTACTACTATTTAAAGGAATCATTTCCCCCCCTAAGTTTTGGAGACTTTTTAGAAAAATTCACCAGCATTTTATCCAACTTTGTCTAACACTGCTTTTTCACTTCCAATAAATTGTTCTTATTTTTGTGCCCTACACTCATGTAATTTCTTGAAATCATAAACTAATTAAATCTTGAAATCATCAATTTTAAATTGTCAATACATGTGTTGTAGGCATCTGACAATTAGACACAGTTAAATTAAAAAATAATGCTCTAAGAGGCCCTTAGAGATCGTAATTTCCAACTCCCTGTTTCAAGACTATACCTGCGTTAATTCAAGCTGATGCTTGTCTAATCTTTTCCTAAAAGTTTTCCAATGGCCATGTAATGAGGAATACAGGCCAAAAATCACTCTTGCCTTTAGTCCTATGTCAATCTATAAATTCTATACTATTGAAAAATTAGGGACCATCAAGAAAAAGCTTCATTTTCTTTATGAGGATGATATTTATATTGTTATGTTGCTTCCTAGCTCTATCAGAAAAGGATAGACCTAGAAGTTAAGTTTAGAAAAAGTATATAATCAATAGTTGCAGCTGAACTTCTATGGTAAAAGACAGGAAGATGGAACTGAGTAAATTAATACTGAAGTAGCTTGGTCTGAAAGAAATTAATGTCCTAATCTAAAACCCTTTTAAAGTCAATGGACAAACTGTTGAAAGTTGAAATGCTATCAAGCATTGCAGTGTATGAAAATGTAATTAATTTATTAGAGTAATTTTATATTTAGATGTAAGCACCCAAAAGATATGGTTGAAAAGGCCTAATTACAAATACACATACAATCAAAAATGTTCCAAAACAGTAAGCAGTAGAAGCACACAGGAAAGTGTAAACTCAACAATCCAGAAACAAAAGGAAAAGACAAGACCAAGTGCTGCCAATTAACTTCTTTTTACCTCTGCGCAGTATTACATTAAAAAAATAAATGGTGTGTGTAGGGTTAACCTCCAGGGAAATTATGAAAATATAGTTATGTTGACTCACTTCTCTAATAATTTATTCCACCTTTCACTAGAAAATTAATTATTTTTCTTCATGTAAAATCATTTTTCTCCAGAAATATATGTGATTATTTTGTTTTGTCATGGAATGAAAATGTGAAATAGTCATCAGGTATAATTTCCTCTCTCAGTATATCATTTTTTTTGAGATCTGGAGGACATACATTTCTCTACCATGCAGAATGACTGTGAGCCAATTGTAAAGTTATACGCATTCTTACTATTGAGAAGAAGTCATGCAAAAAATTTAAGACCTGAACACTCTCAAGCATATGAATAGCTTTTCTTCCTGTGCTGGCTTTGGCTGGGATAGAGTTAATTTTCTTCATCGTAGCTAGTATGAGGCTATGTTTTGGGTTTGTGTTGAGAACAGTGTTGATAACACAGGGATGTTCTTGTAATTGCTGAGCAGTTCTTACATGGAGTCAAGGCCTTTTCTGCTTCTCACACCACCCTGCCAGCGAGTAGGCTGGGGGTGCACAAGAAGTTAGGAGGGGACACAGTTGGGACAGCTGATGCCAGCTGACCAAAGCGATATTCTGTACCGTATGACGTCATGCTCAGTATATAAAGCTGGAGGGGAGAAGAAGAAAGGGGGGGACATTTGGAGTGACGGCATTTTGTCTTCCCAAGTAACTGTTATCCGTAATGGAGCCCTGCTTTCCTGGAGATGGCTGAACACCTGCCTGCTGATGGGAAGTAGTGAATGAATTCCTTGTTTTGCTTTGCTTGTGTGCGTGGCTTTTGCTTTACTTATTAAACTGTCTTTGTCTCAACCCATGAGTTTTCTCACTTTTACTCTTCCAATTCTCTCCCCATTCCACTGTGGGGGAGTGAGCAAGCGGCTGTGTGGCGCTTAGTTGCTGGCTGGCGTTAAACCATGACACCTCCACATGAATTATCCTGTTGACTTCAGTAGGACTGCTTACATTTTTCAAGCAGGATGACGATTATCATTGTTATCATGTTAAAAAATCACTTAATAAGATAAAACCAAGGCAGAAATTTGTTATTGTTAAGAAATCACAAAAACTTGTGAAATTATCGCCAGAATAAAATGCAGTGAAAACCCACTGCAAACAAACCAGATTTAGATATGCAGGTATCCAGTAAAATGAAATATTTTTAAGTTACTGCTTTTTCAGTTTTAGTATCATCTCATACGTCAACATTCTCCAGTGTTATCTTTTGTCATCAATGCATGCTTCTCACTAACGTACACTTCAGCCTTTGATTCTGAGGTATTCATGTGATCTTGCATAGCGCCTTGGGTGGAGTCCACCACCCATCAGTGCCAGTAGGAACTGTGCCCTTAACTTCAGTCCCAGAAATTCCTATTTGGAGTCCTGGTTACATGCAAGTAAAAGGCAAATTATTCTATTCAAGAGATCCATCCTTCACGTGAGGGAGATTCACGTTTTAAAACAGATAAAGCAAAAGTACACGGTGCTGATACTCTTTAATGATCCATGCTTTCCTTGAAAATACACACCACCAGTAAGACAGTTTTAATCACATTCTTTGGATGAATAAACTAGGAAAAAACCCAAATCAATCTGCAAAATTCCTGCTTTTTAAAAAAAATTTCTAGTACCATTTCAATATTTTCAGTGGATTGCTATAAATCTAAAACTGCAGATTAAAAAAAAAAAAGGACCCCTGGAAAAAGATCTGCTTCTATGATTTAACACTCCCTCATTTCAGTCGTACGAGTAAAGTTTTCAATCACTTTAGAACATGCTTTTAGATGTTATTTGAATTTACACTGCTAGATCATTCACTTAACATTTTACCATTAAAATCTTATCCAAAAGAAGGACAAGCACCAGAACATCCTAGAAATACTTTCTGAATTAGTAACTAATGGAAGCTTCCAGAATTAAGAATAAATATATTAATTTCTTAGATAAATACTTTTTTTCAGACACTGAGGCCTTATTGATTTTCTGCAGAGAGATTTTTGGAGCTTGGAAATATTAACATACAGCAGAAGGTATTAACTTACAAATTCATACAGTATATTTATTCACCCCAGAGGTGGAATGATATGGAAGTCATCTTCTTACAACTCTGTATATTACTAAAAATGTATGTCTTGGGAGCAGCGTCCTTTGCAATCTAGTTATTCTGGTTGCACTCCAGTGTAATCCCAATTGATTAATTCTTATTTTTTCAAGGTTATTTAGAAGATGCAAAAGAAAAAATACAGCCACTGCTAAATTTTGCTTATCTGACACTGTAAGTGAATATTATTGATTTTTACACATCACTTTTAAAACCTAATAGCATTTAAATTGAAGGCAGTGGCAAAACTAAAATCCTTTATGTCAGTAGTGTACTAAAGAGGTAGAAGAAAAAGTAAAATATTCCAAAATAAATTAGATCTTGTTTAGTTTTTGGACACTGCCCAATTTAAGCAAAGTATTTAAGACTTTCAAATGTTTCTTTGATACTGCTATGACAGCAAGAGTAGAAGGGAGGAATCTAGGCTAGATCACTTTGAAAGCATTTGAATGCACTAGCAAGACAAAGTTCTTAGGTTTTCAAGTGTAAATTCTTTGGAGCGAGAAAAATATGCAACATGCAGGATATTCAGTTATATAATATTCTATAATAACATAAAATTAAATACCGTCATTTGCATTAAATGGTCTCCAACACTTATTCTATGCTTACAGTTAAGTGGGGATTCTTGTCAGAAGAGTGCTATGCCTGACAGGCAATAACTGATAATTGATTTACCTTGGTAGTGAAGAAGAGAGCCAGAGACATTTTTTTCCTTTAATATATGTCAACATTTTGAACAAAGGAACTGTGATCCTTCTTGGGAGCACCTAGGACTGGTACTAATGTACCAGTAAAAAATAACTATGGTCGATTTACCATAGTTCTACAGTAGCTCTGAGTCTGTGCATTCTCATGCTATATTAGATGCTGTCCAACACTGTAAATATTTAAATAATTAATATTCATGGCCATTTTATCATGAATAATAATTACCATGGCCACATTTTACACTTCCATCTCATGTAGTTCCAATAATAATGGTATTTGCTTTCTGACAATGCTGAGAGAAGGAGGCCTCAGACAAAAAAAGTAATTGAACCAACATCTCTGTAATCAGTACAAATACATCAGCAGAGAATGCAAACTTTGGATAAATTGTATTATACCTACAGAAACTTTCTATGTTTTTAGACTAGGCATTTCATCTAAGCAGTTTACCTGGATTTTATTTTTCTCATTTAAAATCTATTTAGCAGAAACCATTTTCAGTATGGTTCAGCGTCACTTTATGCATTACAGAATGTGTTCCAAAAACACCTCAGAATGGTTCATGTGTAGTGTGAATTTATTTATTAGGGGTTTTTTAGTTAATAATATTGCCTTAAATGGGCATTGTATAATGAAGGTTAAATTAGTTAATTTAAACCTAATTATCTCTAAAATACATCCTTTTTTCACCTCGTTGAGTGCTACTAGTAGTCTAGGGAACAATAATTCTAGTTTACTGAAATGAAAGATCAGGTGAAGATTGGCCACTGGATTTGGCAACTGTTGATGGTATTGCAATTCCTATAAATATGTATTTAGAGAAGAAAATTAGCATTCTGGTGAGAGGAGGAAAGCACTCACCCCCATAACAATTCTAACAATATTGTTCAAACTAAGTGCAGGCCATAATGTATGTTATGAAAGTTGCTTGGTTTTTCTAGTGCTTAGGAATTACAACTCTTACTACTCCCATTTAAAAACTATGCTGAAATACTTGTTTACATTCCCTCTCTCACCGTCCAGCCCAAATGTAAAAACAGATATATCCAGATCCCTTATGAAGTCCTAAACTATCAATAGGATTAAATTAACTGAACATCCACATACACCACCTCTTGTATGTATACACACTACAGATGTAGTTGACAAGACCAGAAGTTGATATCATATCTGTAAAAATTAATCTTTTACTAAAAGTCTTTTTCAGTTTTATATGAATTACATGGGAAATTAAGATATATGATACTGTAGATGCACATTTTACAATTGCATAAAGATCACTGAAAATAAAGAGTTATGTGTTTATATTCTTTTGTTTCAGTTTCCTGTAAGATTTCTTGAAGACTGAGTGGATAATGAAATTCTAATAACTGATACCAGAAATAACATTAAAAACATTATAAAAAGTAAAGATAAGCTCCTTTGTTTCCGTCTGAGAAATATTGTAATCTGTTGTCAGAAATCCTAAGGACAGGTGAAAAGCTTTTTACAGAGAACACTACTGAGCATAACTCCAGGAAGAATCAAAGCAGAAGGCTATACATGGCACTTTTAACTAAGCAGAATTTATAGCTGCTAGCTCATGAGGGACAGCTATGATTTTTTTCCAATATACTCCACTCTCATGAAAAATCAAAGGGGATCTTTTTTTAACAAGACTAGGGAAAAAAAAATTGTGTCCACATTGTGTCTGGTCTGCAGTTCTTTTTGATAACCACTTAACATGGGTAGCACCTCTGGCACTGACAAGCTGGTGAACTTTCCAGTGGCATAAAATGAACATATGCTTGCATCCAGTGTATGAGCTAATTTGCAGCCAGCTTTGGACCACTGTACTGATAACTGATAATAAGCTGATCATACAATGCAGTAAATAATTTGGCCTTTTCTGCATTTCATTTTTACACACTGCACAAAATTTCAAAAGTGATTTAGGTTGTTAAAAATAAGACAGTTGTTTCATTGCTGTATATTCTGTTGCACTTCCACTCTTCTTCTAATTTGCACCAATATGGTAGGGAGTGTTTGAGAGATGTCAAAGTGGGCAACTGAGTCAAGCTTCTGGTTTCTGTGTCCTTATAGACCGGCTTCATTGAACACAAATGTGTTGAGCTCCAAAGGCAAGGTCAGGAACAATATCAGTTTTCCTCTGTGGGTATCTCAGGGGGATTTCACTCCATGTCCCTCAGTGGAGTGAAAGCCTTTGATTCTGCCTTACATGTGAGGCAAGATGTGCAAAACTTCTGGGGATGGTGATGAAATTAATATGTTCTTTAAGGGATTTATGTCTTTGGAACACTCCACGTAGAAATATAAAAAAGCTCAATGGATGAGGCAAGCCAGGTAAAATACTTCTTTCTCCCCGAGTTCGAGTTGTAATGCTGAGAACCTATGTAGCGCACAGCCTCCAGTGACCCCTATAAAACTGTTTTCAGCCTCAGGCAGGATCACATTGCCCAATTTTTTTTAACATGTCAGAAAAATGCAAATACGAGATGATATATTAACGGTTATTCATTATGTGGTATTCTCTCCCCTCTGAATCAGTTATAACTAGTGCTATAATGCAACACCTAACATGGGTGATAGTGTAAAAGTTTTTGGATATTATGTTGTGTTATGTTCTTAGAATAACACATAAAATCAAATTAAGTCTATTAATAGTCACTAATAGTATTTTGGCACCTTTCATAAAATCTGTAGAGCTAATAGGGAATTTCTAGCAAAATGCTACTTTGCTGAAAATCAAAAATTATTTTCCAAACACCTATGAAAAATATTTTTCTTTAATAAATATTAATAAATATTAATAAATATTAAAAATAGAGATAGAATATAATAATAATATACTTATTGTGTCATTTGCATGGCTTATTATGTCATTTGCATTACAAATTTTATGGCTAACTAAAATTCTCTCTGCAGTGCTACTCAGGAAGGTATTCATTTCACATCCCAAATTGTTTTGTAATGTTCATGCATGTTGTTGAGTTACTTCTTGTTTCCACAATGCATCTATTAGAATGACAGCACTTGGTGAAGGTTGTGTGTTGCATTGTAATGTACTGCCAGATGTGATAATTTATGTAAGTTTATTGAAAAAGACTATCAGACACACAAGCCACATAGTGTACTTTTAAGCACAGGTCTGTCTTCATTTCCAGTTTCAAACAGGCCTGAAGACAGCCTGTGCTTTCTTGCTTTATGGCATCTGAAACAAATAAAAGAATAACAACAGAAGTCATGGTTCCACTGCTTTAGAAAATGTATTTCTTGAGAACTGGCTGACAATGTTTTAACAGTTTCCCCTTGAAATCACAGGGTTTTTTTCCAAAATGATTAACTCCATTAAACCTGAACTGTTCTTTTATCATTAAACATCCAGGAAAAGTTAATAACAGATATTCAAAAATTTAATGCATTCATACCTCATGAATATTTTAAAAATGCAGAATGGCTTTTAAATATGTGTAAAATAATTATGGGACAGTCTCATTCTGAGTAGAATACAGTTGGCCTGGAACAATTCCTACAAATTTAACTAAGTTGGACCAGAATTTTAGAAACCTTCTTTTAAGATTACTGGGAATATATCCTTCCAGCAGTATCACAGATGTAGTATAAGACAGCTTGATACAAAATATGAAAATGAGAAATCCAAGAGAGCATTAGGAAAAATGGCAATACCAAACCAGTGAAAAATAATATTTATAATATTTTCTAGTCAATTTATGCACAATAGCCTGTACTATGTGGGTAATTACGTAATTTTGTTTTCTTTTTAAAGGTGATGCAATTCAGGCACATATTTTCAAAAGTTTCTGGCTTCTGGATAGTTGAACAATTCCAAATGAAATCAATGATAGTTGTGAGTTTGCAATACCAATGAAAAATCATGAATAATGTATTTTAAATTAGATACCCATAGAGCAAGATGCACTAAATATGCCATTACTGAAAATGTGTCCATATATGATGCAAGCTGTGCTCCAAAAGGTTCAGTCTGAAAGCTGGAGCTAAAATGGAAACAGTTCCAACTTAAACCACCAGAGTCCGTACCGATGGCATTAACAGAAATAAATACTGTGTTCCTGTGGTTTTATCTCACAGACACTGAATTACCAAAATGAAACTATGGCACAATATAAATTTCTTGTACATTAATTTTCTACTCTTTCATTATGCTAAAAAGTTGCAAAAATAAACAGTCATTCCTCCATTACTTAATTCTCAAGTGATGAATAAAACCGTTATTATTCTGTGATATGGTGCTGTGGTGGGTAAAACTTGGTTGGCTGCCAGATACCCACCCAGCTGCTCTCTCACTCCCCCTCCTCACCAGGACAGGGGGAAAAAGTAAGATAGAAAAGCTCATGGGTCGAGATAAAGACAGGGAGACCACTTACCAATAACCATCATGGGCAAAACAGACTTGACTTGGGGAAGATGGAGCAGATCCTCCTGGAAGCTATGTCAAGGCATATGGATGACAGGGAGGTGCAGCAGAAGCCCCTGGCCAGGGCCAGGCTGTGACCTGACTCTTGGCCCTGCCATGGTGACACCGGGAGCCTGCTGCACAGGTCACAGGGAGGGAGCCCAGCAGGCTGTCCCAGCTGTGCCCAGTGCATGGCCACCAAGGGGAGAGACAGCCCTCAGACCCTGGGCACAGGGACGACCCCACAGCCAGAACCCCAAAAGCCTTCCTCCTGTGTAGCCTCCACTGCGACATGGGGGGCTCACCACCCCCATGTCACGGAGCCACCACCCGTCAATGCAGCGTCACCGTGACTGGGCAGGATAAAAGGAGCATCCTCCCGTGCCCCATCGCCAGCCTGCCAGGCTGCGCCATTGGGACAGAGCTGGCCAGGGGCCACCCCACAGCATGGGAGAGGACATCTTTGAGGGGCCAGTGGGATTAACTGGAGAGGCTGAGGGTGGAAGACTCAAGGCTGCTGGAGGTTCTCCGCTGCAGTCCCAGCTCCTGGCAGGGCCATGTTCAAAGCTGCATCTGTTGCATGGAAATCCTGCTTTATCCTTCCTTCAGGGAATGGAGACAAGCTCCTGGGGAGAGAAGTGCCACAAACACCTGGAGGTGCCCACGGCTGTCAGGCCTTTTCAGCTGGATAGCAGAGGCAAAGGTTGGCTTGGTGGCCTGCCAAGACCATGGGAATGCATTCTCGGTGCTTGAGGAGCACTGCAGAGCTTGCTGTCCTCATCCCACGTGAAGCCAGTGGCAGTGGCACTAAGGAACAGGCTGCAAAGATGTTGCAAGGGGTGTCAGAGCCAGCTCCTTCCCCAGTGCTTTGGAGCACCCACTGGTGTCCTGCCGGGCACAGGAAGGATTCTCGCCCCCAAGGTCGATCTGACTGAGGGCTTTTGCCACTCTCAGAAGCCCCTGAGATGGATTCCGCTTGCAGGAGCGAAGGGGTTGGGCAGTGGTGGCATCCCTGGTAGGTGTGACCACCCGGCAGGGCCAGGAGGCAGGTCTTGCTCACATGCTCAAGGAACAGCTGATTGCCAGCTCTGGGATCAGGAAGGAATTTTTGCCCCTGGGGGAGATTGGCACTGGGCCCCAGGGGTTTTTTGCCTTCCTCTGCAGCATTGAGCATAGCCCCTTGCCAGGGCTCCTCTGGGCCATTTTGGGTAAGTGAGTGCCTATTGCTCTTGCAGCAAATAGACGCTGCTCTTGCAGCATGAAGACACCACTGGTGCCTTGGGTCTGCGGTCAGGAGGCATTTTTTTCCCCCAGGGCAGACTGGCACTGGTCCCCAGGGGTTTTTTTCCATTCCTCTGCAGCATTGAGCAGAGCCCCTTGCCAGGGCTCCTCTGGGCTGTTTTGAATAAGTTCCTGCCTGCTGCTCTTGCAGCATGAAGACTCCACTGGTCCCCTGGCTCTGGCGTCAGGATTTTCCACCTGGGGCAGATGGACATTAGGGAAGTGGAGCAATCACAGTCCCTGGAAGTATTCAAAAAACATGTGGCGCTTAGGGACATGGTTTAGAGGTGGACCAGGCAGTTAGGTTAACGGTTGATCTCAGATGATCTCGATGATCTCAGAGGTCCTTTCCAACCTTAGTGATTCTATGATTCTATGGTCCCTGGGGATTTTTTGCCTTACTCACATTGAGCACAGCCCCTTGCCTGGGTGTCTCTGAGCCATTTTCGGTAAGTGCCGTCTCATTCTTGCAGCATGAAGACACCATGGGTGCCCTGGATCTCTCAGGAGCTGCCACTTTGCTGCTGTCCCTGAATGCAATAAAAGTGAAGTTTTCTCCTTGATCTGCATGTATGCTGGTCTCAGGCCAGAACCCTTGTCCTGCAGCTATGCTGTCAGAAATGGCGTGTACGCTCATGTCCACGGGCCTGGCAGCGCCCTGGCAGAGCAGGAGGGTTGATCAGTTGCCCAAGCCTAGCCTGGGTCAAGGTGTCTCAGCAGCTGGAGTGCAAGGCATGTTCAGCTGCTGTCTCCTGGACACTCAAGCTCAGCCTCATGGATGCACTAAGAGCTGCCTCCAGCACCTGCTGCTCTGCATACCTATGTTTCTTCCCATCCAGGACTGCTTAGGCACTTGCATTGTGCACCAGAGGCGTGGGCAAAGCCCTGCTCTACATCATGTACTCGCCCCCCTTACTCTTCTTTGCTGCCGGCTCTGCCCTGAGATGCTCCCCTCCTGTGCCACTCGCAGCTTGTGGGGGAGTAGGGAGGGAAACAAGATGGAGGCCTCCCCATGACTTCTCCATCCTGGAGCACTCAAGGTGGTGTTTGTGCAGTGGGGACAAGGGGGAGCTCGCACAAAAATGAGCCTGACCCCATCTTTCCAGCTCAATGCAAGGTGGCAGTTGGCAAAGGGGCCAGCCTGCCTTCTCAAGCCAGCTTTTCTTCTCAAGGACCAAGGGCCCAGCTAGGTCCACAGCATGAAGCTTCCATGCAGTGACATGTGCTGTGGTCTGGCTGCTTCAAGCGCTGCACTGAAGTGTAGCAGCTCTCCATGTGCCAGAGGTGCTGGCTGCCCTCTCCTGCAGAAGCCCAGGCTGTGGCCATTGCTTGGGAAGCTGGTTCTGCAGAGATGTGAGGCAGGACGGGGTTACTAGTGATAAGCTCTGGGACAGCATGACGAGGTTTGAGTGACAGTGTGCTAGTGAGAGCTTTCACTCTGCTCCGCAGTGTACCCAATACAGTGGAGCACATTTCAAATGTTTGTACGCTAATGCCTGCAGCGTGAGGAATAAACGAGGAACTGGAAGCTTTGGCTCAGTCCCAGAGCTCTGGCAACGTTGGCCTAAGTGAGACTTGGTGGGAAGATGGACGGCCACAGGCTCTTCAGGAGAGACAGGCAGGGCAGGCGAGGCGGAGGGGTAGCGCTGTGTGTGAAGGAGGGGCTGGACTGTACAGTGCTTGCAGCTGGGGGTGGCATGGTTGAGAGCCTCTGGGTAAGGGATTAGGGGAAAAGCTAATAAAGCAGATGTTGCTGTGGGAGTCTGCCATAGATCACCCAGCCAGGATGATGGCACCAATGTATTATTCTAGAAGGAATTAAGGGAAATCTCCAGATCAGTTGCCCTTGTCCTTATGGGTGACTTCAACTTCCCAGATACTATCTGAGACTGTTATACAGCAGACACAAAGAGGTCCAGGAAATTCCTGAAGCACGTTGAAGACAACTTTTTGGTACAAGTACTAAGGGAGCTGAGAGGGAGGTGCTGATCTCTTCTCTGGTGTCCGGTGATAGGATGCAAAGGAATAGCTTAATGTCAGGGGAAGGTCAGACTGGATATTAGGAAAAAGTTCTTTGCTGAGAGGGTGGTCAAGCACTGGAATAAGCTCCCCAGGGAAGTGGTCATGGCCCCAGGCCTGTTGGTGTTCAAGAAGCAGATGGTTTATCTTTTGGTTGTCCTGTCAGGAGTTGGGCTCGATCCTCATGGGTCCCTTCCACCTCAGGATATTCTATGATTCTATATCATATATTTAACTGTCTCATAAGTACTTTTCACTCAAACAGTAACATACATAAACTTTCTGAGAGAGGAGGAATGAGTCCATTTATATGATAGTTGCAATTTTTTTACATCATTTTGGTGATTTAAAAATTTAAAAAGCAGTTGCCTTGCAACGTGCACAAGAATTAGAACAAAAAAGAAACAATATCTATGACAGAGCATATGCTGTCTAGTATCTAATGAATTTTACAATACATTATAATTAGCTCAAATAGTAACTTTTCAGAGACAATACTATGTTCTGGATAGGACACCATAATGGAATGTGGAAAAGAGGATTGAATTAATGGCTTTATCATTCCTATGCATCCCTGGGCAAGTCATTCAATCCTTCTATTACACAGTCATCTATCTCCATAATGGGATTAAAAATCCTGTCTCTAACTCTCTGTTCATCTGGTCCTTCTAAGACCAGATGCTAACTCACCCTGGCACAGAGTTACCAGCTAAAGAGACAGTTTGTGTGATCAAATGTGAGTGGCGTTCCTCAGGGGTTGATATTGGGACCAGCACTGTTTAACATCTTTGTTGGCAACAGGGACAGTGGGATTGAGTGCACCCTCAGCAAGTTTGCTGATGACACCAAGCTGTGTGGTGCTGTCAACATGCTGAAGGGAAGGAATGCCATCCAGAGGGACCTTGACAGGCTGGAGAGATGGGCCCGTGCGAACCTCATAAATTTCAACAAGGCCAAGTGCGAGGTCCTGCACATGGGTCGGGGCAATCCCAAGCACAAATAACAGGCTGGGCGGGGCATGGATTGAGAGCAGCCCTGAGGAGAAGAACTTGGGGGTGCTGGTTGATGAGAAACTCAGTGTGACCTGGCAATGTATGCTTGCAGCCCAGAAAGCCAGCCATATCCTGGGCTGCATCAAAAGAAGCGTGACCAGCAGGTCAAGGGAGGTGATTCTCCCCCTCTACTCCACTCTCATGAGACCCCACCTGGAGTACCGCATCCGGCTCTGGGGCTCCCAACATAAGAAGGACATGGACCTGTTGGAGCGAGTCCAGAGGAGGAACACAAAGATGATCAGAGGGCTGGAGCACCTCTCCTATGAGGACAGGCTGGAAGAGTTGGTGTTGTTCAGCCTGGAGAAGGGAAGGCTCCAGGCAGACCTTATAGCAGCCTTCCAGTACCTGAAGGGGGCCTACAAGAAAGCTGGAGAGGGACTTTTTTTCAAGGGCACACAGTGATAGAACAAGGGGTAGTGGCTATAAACTGAAAGAGGGTAGATTTAGATTAGATATAAGGAAGAAGTTCTTCACCATGAGGGTGGTGAGGCACTGGAACAGGTTGCCCAGAGAAGTTGCAGATGCCCCCTCCCTGGAAGTGTTCAAGGCCAGGCTGGATGGGGCTTTGAGCAACCTGGCCTAGTGGAAGGTGTCCCTGCCCATGGCAGAGGGGTTGGAACCAGATGATCTTTAAGGTCCCTTCCAATCCAAACCATTCTATGATTCTATGAAACACAAGTATATATTTGCTAGACTGTAAACTCCCTGGGACTTGGACTGTGTTTTCCGTCTATCACTTTCTATGATCCATACAGATAACCACAATGAAGTCATCCCTGCCTTAAGGATCGGCTTCAGCACACTCTCAGTATTCTGGTCTTTGGAGGTAGAACATTCATACCTGTTATTTTTTGTTAAATAGATGTTATATACATGTTCTCCATATTCTGTACTTCATACCATATAGCAAAGACTAGTTGCTAATTTAATCCTCTGGAAGGACAACTTATACATATATACAGATATTTGAAAGCATATCCTAGAATGTGACTTGCATCACTTGATTTTAGTGTCATAATCACCAACATGTATTTGACATTCATTTGGATTTTTTCTATGTACCTAAGTGACCCAGAATATTAGTGAATTGGTCAAGAATATTATGGTGTGCATCTGCACCGATAGAAAGTTAGAAATCAAGTATTTATGGGAGGGAATATAATCCCCGAGTTGGAAAGGTGACTGAGTGCCAGCAGCCTTTGATTGTCATTCCCTCAGGGCAGAATAGCACTAGTGCTTCTTGTCATAACTAGTTTATTAGGACTACATAACTACATTTTCCCACTGATTTGTTAGCTATTACACCTATTCTGAATCTTCCGCTTGCCTCCTTATAACTAAACTTACATTGCTGCTTGTGATAGAGAAATTGGAAAAGAAAGTTGTTGCACTGAACATACTTCTTTTCCTTTTTCTTTTCTTCATGAACGTCTGAAGAACACTTAGTGTGTGACCTTAGCACAGACAAGCTGATCCAAACTCCCATGCAGCGTCCAAGTCATCTCTGAGTCCATGTTCTCCTCTGGTTTTCATCAGATCTGCTTCTGCCTACTCTTAACCTGTCAAGTCTAAATAAATTAATTAGATGCATACATCCCATATTAACAGTGGGTCCGGTAGCAACCCAAACTGGAATACCAGACCCAAGTGACTTTTTCTTAAAATGCTCTAAAAAGTATCTCATTTTAGCATCTTTGCTGTCACTGACACAGACTGAAGAATTATTTTGATTGTTTTGTCCTTAATTTCTCCTTTCATATATTACACAGCATGTTCAGCTTCACAAATGGTCTCTTTGAAAAAGAAAGATAATATCTTGATTTATATTAAGACCAGCAAGGCCTAGTGTATAGGTAAAAGAACTAAGATTTGGGAGATCATGGTTCTTAGTTTTTCACTGACCTGCCGGGTTACACAAGCCAAAATGATACCATTCTTTTTGGTTAAATGACAAAATCTACTGTCTTTGCTGTTCAAATACAACCTGAACTGTGCAGATGACCTTTCTACTTGCAGAGATGTAGGAGTCCCTGGTCACTTGGGACAAGATCCAAAATCCACTAAAGTTATACCTTTAAAGAAACCTTTCTTACTGACTCACATGGATTCTCAATTAGGCCCTTAGTTTAACGTCATGTTTAAGTTTAATGTATTAGTGCTCTCAAGATGCAAGGAGTTTCCTGGGGATGAATGAGTGATGAGGGCAAACTGATGATTTAAGAGATTCCCTTCATCATTAATCATGAGGAAATACCATTTGCTGAAATTATTTCAGTTTAAATTTCAGTCACAGCGTAACCTTTAAGATGTCTTACCTCTAGACAAGTATGTACTTTGAAAAAGGTAAACATCTATAAAAATAACAGAGCACTGAAAAATAGAGCCTGTGAAATATGCGTACTTTTACTGAGTCTTCCCCCCCCCCCCCCAAAACGTTGACTGGCAGTTTTCTGCCTTATAAATAATTAGGATTTGGCAATTCTTGATTTTTCAGTATTAGCAATACTTACTGGATGAGCACTGAGCAGCCAAATAACAGAAGACCATGTGACAGAAGACCATCAGGAATGTATCCACTGATGGCATTTTTAGATTTTAGAAGCCATTAGCCATCTCCAGTTTTGGGAATTCCTATCACAGACATTTTCACACAGAATCTGACCTGATACTTTTACTGAAAAAGTCTGGAAAGAAATAGGAACAATGTGGTAAGTTACATGAACAGTCCTGGAAGTGTCACAGCACAGGCACACTTAAGAGATACAGAATATATTCTGATATTCTCCAGGATGCTCTATTTTTTTATCATAGAGTTCTAGATAGTCCTAGACTTGAGAGAGGAACAAAGCCATTGCTTTTGTACCTACTTTGGGAATATCCACTGGATACCTTGCATTCATTTCTCATATATGTAACTGTCCATTTCCTTTTCATATCCAATTCTTCTAACAGTTTTCCAGTTTTCATTAATAGCACTATTCATGAATACAGTTTATGTGAATTAGACATTACAATAAACTTTCCAGCGACATCTACACCATTTGGTGACATGTACTACAGCTGTCAGTAGAGAACAAATAATCTTTTCCTACTTATTCTGAAGAAATGTATTTCACCATTTAGTTCTCCCTTATCCAGAAGAATAAAAGTTATTGCTCTTCTAATTTAAAAAAGCCTCCAGCCCCTCTGGGGCTTCTTCATGTTTTAACAACATGAAGTTAAAAGCATCAGTCATTTTTTAAACTGGGATGATATTTATAGAACCTTCTCCAACACAAATGGTGAATGGAGCAATACTAGCTTCCAAGCAGAAAGATCTTCAGGACTAAGCTACCATGAAACAAGATGCCTGAATGGAGAGGATTACGCATCCCTGTTTGAATTGTATATGACCTGTTCTCAACTATGCACATGGTGATGCTATTCCAGCCTGTTAGAGGTGGCAAGGGGGAATCTGTGAAGCTATCACAACATGCTGTGAAACCTCAGTAATGCCATTCTACAGCTGATTGACTGCTCATCTGATCTGTAATGGGAAACACAATGTTCCCAATTTGAGCAAACTAATAGGAGCCATGCTTGATGAGAAAGGACTGATTGCCTTCAGTGGGGTGAACCTGCAAGTGATATAGAATACTCACCAATCTCATCATCCTCTTGCCTTATTTGAAAGCTCATCCCCCTGGCGTTTTTAATATAAGCATATATTATTAAAAATAATTCCAAAGCAAACATTGTCTGTATATATTCTTATTAAGGAGAGGGCCAAACATCTAAGACATGCTAGTTGTAATATTCAATGCCTTAATTTGGCTTGGCTAGTAGAATGATGAAAGCCATGTAGGAACAGATACCTAATGTAGATAAACACAATGATCAAGGATGTAATTTTAGCAAGAATAACTTAATCTTCTTAGTTGTAAATTTAGTCAGAAATGCAAAAAGTAAAAATCTTTTGATGTTAATAGAAATGAATTTTTAAATATTTATTTAAGACTATGAAGTAAAGCAGGGAGAGTAAGTAGCCTTGTAAAATGAGGGATAACTTAATATATGGAGGCAAAATTAACATGGGATATCAACAAGAAGTGAAACTGGGACTGAAAAAACAGCCGTGCCAAAGAAAATCAGTTAATAATTATGAAGAACTGTTATAACTTAATAACCTCTAAACCAAGAAGATAAAAACAACTAATTTCGACTAAAGCATTTACTAATGGTAGTCATAATTTATTAATTCAATAATTACTTCAACTATTGGCTGTATGAAGAAAATTTTGTAACCAATGCTAACTTAAATGTTGTACCTAATATTCACTATTTGATATCCTTTTATGAGCTACTCTATCATTTGTATTTACATAATTTTAATTATATTGTTCCTTAGAGAGGCAGGATAAGTGAAGATAGTAATGAAACACAAGATACTGGACAACCTCTATCTTCTTCATGGAAATTGGATTATACATTGACAAATGAATCTTGAAAGTGCTAGAGTTCTAATTCTATTGCTAAAAGAGAAGCATAATGACGTTAATTTGCCTAAAGTGCATTAAACAATTAAACTCAGAAAATGGAAACTCACACTGACTTTCACGTAATGTTTCATATAATGTTATAGAAACTGACTGCGGTTGAAACATAGGCAGTTTTATGAAAAAAATATTTGATTGTCCAGAGTGATGATTTTTTGCCTGTTACAGCCTGTTTTTTTTTAATTCATATTTTTCAGCTAGATTAAAAAACATCTTCCAAACTATTAAAAAGGAGTTTGCTGCATGGCAATAACATTTAAAATCTTATTAATACAATCATTGTCTTTATGTTGCTCTGTTTAGATACCATTCCAACTCTAATATGTCTGAAAGTCATTAGGTTGTACCAGTTCGGTGTCAAAAAATGTCTTTAGAAAAAGGCATAAAAAATTTCAAGAAAGCAGATTTTACTAACTGAAAAGATAAACAGGTAAGATTTCTTTGAGAAAGATGTTTTTTAGAAAAGTGGTTTAGGAAAGTTCATAGGTCCTTGAAGAAACTCTTTAAGAATGTACATGCAAAGTATTCCAGTGCAAGGAATGGGAAGAACAGTTCTAGCTAAATTAGCTCTTCAATGATTTAGGCTAATTACTAAAGAGCAGTATGAGAAGCAGCAAAAAACAGAAGACAGTATTAGAATAACAGAATCGTAGAATCATTTAGGTTGGAAAAGACCCTTAAGATCATTGAGTCCAACTCTAAACCTAACACTGCCAAGTCCATCACTAAACCATGTTCCTAAATGCCACGTCTACACGTCTTAAATACCTCCAGGGATAGGGAGTCAACCACTTCCCTGGGCAGCCTGTTCCAGTGCTTGATAACCCTTTCGGTGAAGTTGTTTTTCCTAATATTGAATGTAAACCTCCCCTGGCGCCAACTTGAGGCCGTTTCCTCTCATCCTATTGCTTGTTACTTGGGAGAAGAGACCGACACCCACCTCATTACCACCTCCTTTCACGTAGTTGTAGAGAGCAATAAGGTCTCCCCTGAGCCTCCTTTTCTCCACACTAAACAACCCCAGCTCCCTCAGCCTCTCCTTATGAGACTTGTTCTCCAGACCCTTCACCAGCTTTGTTGCTCTTCTTTGGACACACTCCAGCACCTCAATGTCTTTCTTGTAGTGAGGGGCCCAAAACCGAACACAATATTCAAGGTCTGGCCTCACCAGTGCTGAGTACAGGGGGACGATCACTTCCCTAGTCCTGCTGGCCACACTGTTTCTGATACAATCCAGGATATGATTGGCCTTCTTGGCCACCTGAGCACACTGCTGGCTCATGTTCAGGCAGCTGTCAACCAACAGCCCCAGGTCCTTTTCTGCCAGGCAGCTCTCCAGCCACTCCTCCCCAAGCCTGTAGTGTGGCACAGAGTTGTTGTGACCCAAGTGCAGGACCCGGCACTTAGCCTTGCTGTATCTCATGCAGTTGGCCTCGGCCCATTGATCCAGCCTGTTCAGGTCCCTGTATAGAGCCTTCCTACCTTCCAGCAGATCAACACTTCCACCCGACTTGGTGTCATCTGCAAACTCACTGAGGGTGCACTCAATCCCCTCCTCCAGATCATTGATAAAGATATTAAACAGAACTGGCCCCAATACTAAGCCCTGGGGAACACCACTTGTGACCAGCTACCAACTGGATTTAACTCCATTCACCACAACTCTTTGGGCCCGGCCATCCATCCAGTTTTCTACCCAGAGAAGAGTATACTCATCCAAGCCATGAGCAGCCAGCTTCTCCAGAAGAATGCTGTGGGAAACCACGTCAAAGACCTTACTAAAGTCCAGGTAGACAACATCCACAGCCTTTCCCTCATCCACTAAGTGGGGCCCCTTGTCATAGAAGGAGTTCAGGTTAGCCCAGCAGGACCTGCCTTTCATAAACCCATGCTGACTGGGCCTGATCCCCTGGTTGCCCTGTATGTGCCACATGATGGCACTCAGGATGATCTGCTCCATAACCTTCCCCAGCACCTAGGTCAGGCTGACAGGCCTGTAGTTCCCCAGATCCTCCTTCCAGCCCTTCTTGTAGATGGGCATCACATTTGCTAACCTCCAGTCAAGTGAGATCTCCCCGGTTAGCCAAGGCTGCTGATAGATGATGGAAAGTGGCTTGGTGAGCACTTCCACCAGCTCCCTCAGGACCCTTGTGTAGATTCCATCTGGCCCCATAGACTTGTGCATGTGTAAGTGGTGTAGCAGGTCACTAACCATTTCCCCTTGGATTATGGGGGCTTCATTCTGCTCCCCATCTGTCTTCCAGCTCAGGGGGCTGGGTACCCTGAGAACAATTGGTTGTGCTATTAAAGACTGAGGCAAAGAAGGCATTAAGTACCTCAGCCTTCTCCTCATCCTTTGTGGCAATGTTTCCCCCCACATCCAATAAAGGATGGAGATTCTGCTTAGCTCTCTTTTGTTGCTAATGTATTTGTAGAAAAAAATTTAATTGCCTTTTACCACAGTAGCCAGATTAAGTTCTAGCTGGGCTTTGGCCCTTCTAATTTTCTCCATGCATAACCTCACAACATCCTTGTAGTCCTCCTGAGTCGCCTGCCCCTTCTTCCACAGGTCATAAAATCAAACTCTCTGTTCTTCCTGAGTTCCAGCCAAAGCTCTCTGTTCAGCCAGACCGGTCTTCTTCCCTGCCGGCTCATCTTTCGGCACATGGGGAGGGCCTGTTCCTGTGCCTGTAAGATTTCCTTCTTGAAGAAAGTCCAGCCTTCCTGGACTTCTTTGCCCTTCAGGACTGCCTCCCAAGGGACTCTCTCAACCAGGCTCCTAAATAGGCCAAAGTCTGCCCTCCAGAAGTCCAAGGTAGAAGTTCTGCTGACACCCCTCCTTACTTCCCCATGAATTGAAAACTCTATCATTTCATGATCACTATGCCCAAGACAGACTCCAGCCATCATATCACCCACAAGTACTTCTCTGTTCACAAACAACAGGCTCAGCGGGGCATCTTCCCTAGTTGGCCCCCTCATCAGCTGTGTCAGGAAGTTCTCTTCCACACACTCCAGGAACCTCCTAGACTGTCTCCTCTCCACTGTATTGTATTTCCAGCAGACATCTGGCAAGTTGAAGTCCCCCATGAGAACAAGATCATGAGACTTCTCCCAGCTGCTTACAGAATACTTCGTCTGCCTCTTCATCCTTGTTGGGTGGTCCATAACAGACTCCCACCACGGTATCTGCCTTGTTGGCCTTTCCCCTGATCCTTAGCCATAAACACTCAAACCTTTCATCACCATTGTCAAGCTCTAGACAGTCAAAACACTCCCCAACATACAGGGCTACCCCACCACCTCTCCTTCCTTGCCTATCCCTTCTGAAGAGTCTATATCCATCCATTGCAGCACTCCAGTTGTGTGAGTCATCCCACCATGTTTCTGTGATTGCAATTACATCATAATTTTCCAGCAGCACAATGGCTTCTGAGTCCTCTTTGTTGCCCATGCTGCATGCATTGGTGTAGATGCATTTAGTTGGGCTATTAATCCCACCACCTTTTTGGGGGAGAAGCCCTAATTCCTATGTGACTTTTCAGGTGCTTCTGTGGTTTCTAACACTTCCACAACCCTTATGTCTTTGCTACCGCATGGATCTCCATCCCCTGCCTCCACGGAGATGGCTAGGGTGCTGTGCACATTAATACAGGGACATTTCAAGTGTGCTCCAGTGTACTCGGCACATCATGGAGCAGACCAAAGAACGTCACTAGCACACCATCCCTCAAACATTGGCATGCCGCCCACAGGCTTATCTCTAGCAAGCGTGGTTTTATCCCTTCCTCCCTTCAAATCTAGTTTAAAACTCTTTCAAGGAGCCCTGATGACTCCTGCACAAAGATCCTTTTCCCCCTTTGAGACAGCTGTACTTCATCTGTCACCAGCAGGCCTGGTGTTGTGTAGACCGACTCACGATGAAAAAACACAAAATTTTGCCAGTGACACCAGTCCCGGAGCCAGGTATTGATCTGCTGGCTCTTCCTGTTTCTTCCCTCATCATTCCCTGCAACAAGGATAGAGAAGAACGCCACTTGTGCTCTTGATCCCTTAACCAGTTGTTCCAAGGCCCTCAACTCTCTTTTGATTGACCTTGGACTTCTAGTTGCAACTTCATCACTGCCTACATGAAAAAGCAATAATGGATAATAATTTGAGGGCCGCACCAGCGTAGAAAGTTGCCTCACCACATCTTTAACCTGGGCCCCAGGGAGTCAGCAGACTTCTCTAAGAAGTGGGTCTGGTTGACATAGTGGACCTACAGTTTCCCTCAGAAGGGAGACTCCTATGACAATGACTCATCTTTTTTTCTTTATGGAAGCGGTTTTGATGCAGGGTGTAGGCCGACTTAACCTTGGCGACACCTCCGACCTAGATGAACCATCGTCCCCATCATTGTTTGGTTCCACTTGCAGAGTTTCGTTCCTATTATGCAAGGGCACCGGGGAAGATGGGATGATCATGGAGGAGACGCACCTGCTGCACTGAGCAGGAACTTGGTCCATTGCCCCCTATCCCTTAAGTCACTGTGTTCAGCCAGGTGGAGAGAGGATAGGAAATCCTCCATATCGTGGGTCCTGTCTGCCTGCTGGGCCTGTCTCAGGGAAAGCAGGGTGCGATTCCAGTTGTCTCTCTGTCTCTCTCTCTCTCTCACTCCCTGATACTCCTCAACCTCCTCACCGGCTCCCGGACCTCTGCCACTAAGTGGAGGAGCTCCTTTTCCTGGGCACACCTCCTATGGATGTGTTCACTGCTGCCATCTGGTCCTGGCGTGAGAGCAGGGGACACCCTGCAGCCTGACCCCTGGGCAGGCAAATGTACAAGATGAGACACAACTAGGCAAGACTATGAAAGTGTAGTAAGAAAAGTCTTTGGTGGTGATAGGAAGATTAGAGAAAAACTTGGTGCACTGCAAAACAAATGAAGCTGAGAAAGCCAAGGAGGTCCTAATGTCTTCTTAATGGCGTTTTTCTCTCTTGTCCCCCCTCCCCCTTTTTTTTAAAAGTCTTCACTGGAAAAGGTTAATGGTGATGAGGCTCTTGGCATAGTTAGTACCTGTAACATAAAGATAAAAGTCAGGCTAGGGCAGGGAGATAATGTCTAAGGATAAAGTTTCATGAGGTAGGTGACTAGATTTAATGGCTTGCTGTTACCAAAAGGGGAGATCCCACATGCTTTGCCATGTACAGACACAAACACCCATAAACCAGCATTGTTAGCCACATGCTCTCATTCTTTTGTGCTGGCTCTGGCATTTGTCTGACCCTGTGCTGAACCAGTTCAGCTTGCTGAATGGGCAAAAAGCAAATCCAGGAACAGTTACAAGAAAAAGCAATAGTTTTTCCGTCAGTAGTTGACAAGAAGAAAGTGCAGAACATTCAGGAAAACACACAGTAATTCTGTTCTAGGTAACACTAAGGCAGCCTTCCCTGATGTAGTCTATCCACCTACAGACACTGTCAATGAAGAAGGGTGAGGGCTAATTAAGAGTTCAGAGAAGGGCAACAAAAATTAATAAAATCACAGAAAACACGACTAACAGAGACAACTCTGGTACTTCGGATTATTTATTCCAAAAAAGACTGATAAGAAAAAATTACAACAGTCTTCATTCAGGTAAGCAGTACATAATAGAGCAAAAGGAATTAAAAAGGAAAGAGGCTGACTATGAAGACTGTCCCTAGAGGAAGATGCCAGTCTGGAGCATTGGTCTGCAGAGAAGGTAAGAATAAAAGCGGAAAAATCTTTCATGGGATTGGGAAGGTTAGAGAGACAAAATATGGAAAATATGAAGTGAAGAGAGGCCAAAAATAGAAGGGAACAAAAAGTGATGAAATATAGCTGACTGTTGTGAGGAAAAGGAGAGGCCCACGGAGGGATAATTTTTAATTAGTTTTTTCAGCCAGAAAGCACTACTGGTTTTATTTCTAGAATAAACAATTATTTTTTTTAACTCTTTATTTACTGACAGAGTAGTTTATTCTGGTTACAAACTGCAGCACTCTGATATGGAATAAACTCATGTAAGTCAGCAGAACAAGACATTATTTCCAGGAATGACACCAAGAGAAATCAATTTTCAAATAAAAAAAACTGCCAGGTAAATTGTACATTTTTGTCATCTTCTGTGATCATGTTTGTTCCCTAGCCAAAATTACTCACTTTTCGGAGTCTGCCTCCAGGTCTTCTTTAAAAAGTACCTACAACCTGGTTTGCAGAAGCTGACAGTGATTGAAATTTAAGAACTCAGACTGTAAACGTAGAGAGTTGTCATGCCAAATGCAGTGTTATACAATAGAAGATGCCACAACAAAAAGCACCAACCAGAATTGAACCAGAATAAACTCTTGCAAAAGGAACGGGGTTCTTTCTCTCCTGATGTTTGCAAGTCGTGACTCAGTATCATTCTGGAATATGTGTGTTACTAAAACAGAAGGATTTTATGTCAGTGAAAAGTTTTTTCTAGGCTATCTAATAAACAAAAGATTGTAAACATAAAACTGGTTTCTTTTGCCTCACAGTCAAGGCATGCATGCAATTTGGGATGCCTGGGGACACTAATTCCTGGTATTATTGCTTAACTGATTATTACTTTATATGGAAGATAGAATACCTTAAAAGATTGTCTAAGCACAACAAGCTGAATTTTGCTGGAACTAGATTCAGATTGCCCTGCCCTGCCACTCATCCCAGTGGGAAAAAAATAATGAAACTTCGCTGTTTTCATGACAGGATGTCTTTAAAGTAGCTGGTATTTGTTGACGGTCAACGTGAAGTGCTTGTGAAAACTGCAATGCCATGTTTGTATTTTTATTTATGTATATGAGGTTTTCAACTACGTCTCCTTGAATCCACACTGCGCACCACACGCGTTTGACGCTGCCCGTGCCAGAGCACCGCCAGTGCTGAGCTACCAGACCTCGCGCAACAGTTACAGCAAGAGCCACAGCAAACACCCCAGCTGCTCGGCGGCACCTCCGGCCTTTCCTGAAACTCCCCATTTTTTCCAACCCAGAAAAGGGACAGATGACGCAATGCAGCAGCAGGCAGCGTTGCGACGACCCTCGCGCCTCAACCAGCTGCAGCGGCAGCAGGTGACGGCGCCGGGAGGGCGGGGCCAGGGCGGGGGCGGGGCGGGGGGCGGGGCCGGAGTGGGGGCGGGGGCGGGGCGTCCCGCGCCGGAAGCGGCGCGCTGTGCGGCAGGCGGGGCCGCCGTTGCTAGGCGGAAGTGGGGCGGCGGGCGGCGGTTGGGGTTTAAAGGCTCCGAGGCGGTAAAAGGGCGGTGAGTGGCGGCAGGACGGGAGGGGTGGTGGGGTCTTGTTCCGTCCTCCGCTCTGCCTCGAGAGCGGCTGTGCTTACCGGCCCCCGCCCCAGCAGCCCCTGGGCGGAGCGGGGAGATGGTCTCCAGAGTCGCCGATCGGCTGCTGATCGTCGTCTCCGTCCTGGAAGGTAAGTGGTGGGGCGGGAGGGGTCGCGGCCTCCCGGCTGCTGGTCGTTGTCTTCCGTCCTGGACGGAAAATGAGGGGTGGTCACTGCCTCCGGATATGTTTTCTCTGTGGAGCGAGCAGGATAAGGCGAGCTGTATTTCATGAACTTGTTATATTAATAAAGGTGTGGAGGTAGCTATCTTAAAGCCAGGAGGGACGACCCCCAGTTTGTTTCTGTAGGTATTTACCCAAAATATTATTTAAAATGAATGACGAAAGCATCTTTCCTTCCCTGAAAAAAAAACTCTGTTTTTTTTGCATTGCAAAACTTGCCTAGCGTGTGTTGTTTAAACTCCACGCCGCTGCGTTCCCAGGGGATGCAGAGAGTCGTCTGCCACCGTTCCCTCTGAATCAGGCCTGTATGTAGGCAAAGACTGCCCTGCATCGTGTTAGTCTTCTCTTTCTCTGGCCACAGGCAACAACATCGCTAGCCCTCCCTTACGGGCTGTGGAGGCTCAGTTCTCGCTGGCTGGCCATGAAGCCTGTTCAGCTGGGTCACACTTCAGGAAAGCTTTGGACCAGAACATTGGAGTCCAGCCAATGTCTTACGATGATCAGGATCACTTCATGTGTCTGCTCCTCCTTTTTTTTTTTTTTTTTTTAAGTAGTATTCCGGGGTTTCTATCCCCTACTAGCGATCTATTGTAAGCTTTTTTTAGTGTTGATGCGAATACCTAGCTAATCCTTCTTCATCCTGTATTTCTATGGAATATACTTATTAGTGTGTAATTAGTGTATGAGTGTGGGGTTTTTTGTTTGGGCATTTTTTTTTTCTGTTTTGGGTTGCTTGGGTTTTTTTTGGCTGAATGCTTTCTCTTTGTCAGGTAAATCCTATTATTTGTCCATTTATGTAGTTTGCCAAGGTTGCTTTAAAATAAGATCCTGTCCTCCAACATGCATGTAGCCCCTCCCCATGCTGTGATACACGTAAATTTGAAAAGTGTTTTTGTCATTGAAATTATTAATCAGAATATGGGATGATGCTGAACCCAGGATAAGTCCTGTACAATTTTTGGCACTCTCCTAATCTAGTAGTGATTTTTTTGTTCAACAACAAGTAGTTGGAAAAACACCTTTCACTGCTTTCATTAGATCATGTTTTGCTGCTTTGATGTGGGACCATGATAAAATCTTCAGTAGAGGCAAAACATTTAATATCTGACTCTCAGCTGTTTATTTGATCTATTCCCAATCATAGGTTTCTCAAAATTAAATCATACTAGTTGCCTAGTTTCTTTCTCTCTTTGTTCTTTGTTACTTAATGTGACAAAGGTGTAACTGGATGCTTCACAAATAGTCTGTTTCATGTTATGTTCTTCTTTCTTACTTCTGCATAGTGTGAAGACTTTTTTTTTTAATATGAAGAACATAGCTTTAGATATGCACAGGGAAGATGATATGCGAAATATATTTTTATGTAATTGGTCTATGGCATAAATCTGAGCATAAATCTATGGTATAAATCTGAGTTCTCACTTCTTTTTTAGTGATGGCACATGGTAATTCTTTTACAGGGCGCTATTTTCCAAAACGACCCAAGTACATGCTTATAGTTGAAGCAAAGTTTGATGGTGAGCAGTTGGCTACTGATCCCGTAGAACATACCGATCAGCCAGAATTTGCTACGGAATTGGCTTGGGAACTTGATAGGAAAGCACTTCATCAGCACAGGTAATATTAGAATATTAAGTCTAATTTGGAGATAAAATTTAATTTTCTTGTCTTTACAGTTACTTAAATACAATTTTGTGTTACTGTTGTCTGAATTTTTTTTTTTAGAAACTTTCTTCTAGCGGCACACTGATCTACCATAATGTTGCCACAACAAACAAAAGTAGTATGTGGCAAGATAGGTGATGTTTAAAAGTTCTAAAGGGTATGTTTTTACACTGCTGGAAGAAACCCAAGAGCTTACTGCAAATTAATAATGCTGTAGTTCAAGCATTGGATTCAAGCTTTCTTATGTATACTGTGGCACAGAATTTACTTAACTTCAAGCCTAAAAAGCCTAAGTAAAATAATTTTGAAAATGTCAAATAGAAGATCTGAGAAATTGAATAAGATTTCCATAACTGTCATTTGTGTTTCACAGAATGTCCTGAGTTGGAAGGGATCCACAAGGGTAATCAAGTCCAACTCCTGTCCCTGCATAGGACAACCCCACAATATGTCTGAGGGTGTTGTCCAAATGCTTCTTGAATATTGTCAGGCTTGGTGGTGTGAGTACTTCCCTGGGAGCCTGTTCCAGTGCTCCACCACCCTCTGGGTGAAGAACCTTTCCCTAATGTCCAACCTAAACCTCCCCTGGCATATCTTCCTGCCGTTCCCTTGGGTCCTACCATTGGTCACCAGGGTGAAGAGATCAGCACCTGCCCATCCTCTTCCCCTTGTGAAGAAGCTGTAGACCGCGATGAGGTCTCCCTTCAGTCTGCTCTTCTCCAGGCTGAACAGACCAAGTGACTTCAGCTGCTCCTCAAACGGCTGCCCCTCTAAACCCTTCACCATCTTCATGGCTCTCCTCTAGACACTCTCTAGTAGCTTTGTATCCTTTTTGTACTGTGGGACCCAGAACTGCACACAGGACTCGAGATGAGGCCGCACCAGTGTGGAGTAGAGCAGGAGAATCAGCTCCCTCAACTGGCTAGCAATACAGGGCTCGATGCACCCCAGGACACAGTTGGCCCTCTTGGCTGCCAGGGCCCACTGTTGGCTCATGTTCAACTTGCCATCAACCAGAACCCCCAGATCCCTCTCCGCGGGGCTGCTCTCCAGCCTCTCGTTCCCAGTTTGTATGTACATCCAGGGTTGCCCTGTTGCAGGTGCAAGCTCCGGCACTTGCCCTTGTTAAACTTCATATGGTTGGTGATTGCCCAGCTCTCTAATTTGTCTAGGTCTCTCTGCAGGGCCTCTCTGCCCTCGAGAGTGTCAACAGTTCCTCCCAATTTTGTGTCATTGGCAAAGTTAGATAGTAATCCTTCAAGTCCTGCATCCAAGTTGTTTATGAAGACACTAAAGAGCACTGGCCCAGTTTTTGACTGATAGGTTATAATATTACCTCTGTATTTTCAAAGAAGTTAAAAAGGCCATATTATCTTTGATGTTTGAGAGAAAAACACCTAAATGTACCGAATGCTAGACATCTTATCTATGCCTCCATTTATTGTTAGGTGCTTTGCACAAAAATCTTTTGCATAAGTCCTATTTTTAAGATACCTTCACAAGTGAAATTCCAGTTTCATCTGAGGTGCAGTGCTTATTTCTTATACATGGATGAGATTGAATTTATTTGTCACTAACGCCTTTTTAATAGCCCTTGAGGCTCTGTGACACTTCAGTATGCTCCTCTTACAAAATTAATCTACTTGTTCGTTATCTCACTTAATGATGAATTTTTAGACATTCAATATAAACTCAGTTTCTGACCTACTAAAACTAGTTATGTAACAAATAAATTTTGTCATTAGTATGCTTGAAACTTATGAATTATTTTTGTGAACTAATTGCAGAGAACTTTTACATTTTGGATTTCAACTGAGTTATTCTTTCAGGCTGCAGCGTACACCTATCAAACTACAATGTTTTGCACTGGATCCTGTGTCTTCAGCTAAAGAGAATATAGGCTATATTGTACTTGATTTAAGGGCTGTGCAGGAAAAGAAACAGGTATGTTATGGGGTATAAAGCTTTAAAAATTTGTTTTGACAATACTGTTACAGATAGTAGGATTTGAATTAAGGCACAGGCATAACTTTCGAGTCTTGTTTTCGAGTATGACTCCCAGTTGATCACATACTTTTCTTTTTTTTTTTTTTTTGAGGAGGGACATCTTGGCTTTATATAAGAACATGGGCAAATGAAAATACTTTGTACTAATCTTGCACTTCTGAATTTGAGAATTGGAACACTGTAAGCAATACTTTTAAGCAATTCTATTATTTAATCACCTGGAAAAATTTATCAAAGCAATTGATATTGAGCAATTGAATTGAGTCTCCATCATCAAATCAAGTCTTAAGTATTTTGAATGGGCCTCTGTGGAAGATGTGTTAGGTGATCAGAAGTTCTAGCCCCTTAACACAGCATAGAGTAAACATAATTGTTTATATAAATTTAATTAATCAAAATTCTATGTTGTGCTTGATCAAAACATAACTGATATGGATCACGACAGGACCCTTGTGGCTTATTTTGACATCACACTTCTTACCGATTTGTGAACCATATAACTTATTGTGCACTTTCAGTTGAGAACTTGAAGATTCTCTTCTAATTAAAGATTTATGGCATATTTTTCTTGCTAACTTGTTTACTGTACAAATCCTTGGGGAAGAGTATGTTCAGCTAGTCTTCCAGGAATTATTCTATAGAATCTTTTAGTATAATAGTGTACTCAAAATAGACTGAATTTTTGGAAATAAAAACCAAGGTATATTTCTGTAGAAGATGAAGTAGAAATGCTAGAGCAAGTCCAATTTTTCTGTAACAATATTATTTTCCTGTTTTTTAAATGCTTTTGGGTTTTATTTTTGTTTTTAATTATGTAGGCACCAAAATGGTATCCTCTGCTTAGTAACAAATATACTAAATTTAAATCTGAAATACAAGTAGGTGTTGTGTTGGAGACTGATTCAAAACCACTGGTCGATGGCTTTAAAGCAAAGGAGGCACCCCCTAGAGAAGGGAAGGGTAAGTAACACAATATCACTCACTTTGAAATAAAAACGTTCCTGTGCCAGATGAACTTAGCACTTGTTGCAAATGTGTTGTTTTAAGTCAAGAGAATTTTAATTTCATAGCATTTCCAATGCAAATCCTTTACAGCTGATTAATGTACTTTGTGGTAATAACTTTACAAGGATGTTTTACTGTCGTAATTGTGTGGCTTTCAGATGGACGCAGTTGCAAACCAACTGATCTTTAAAATCAGAATCAGGGACTCATAGTTTACTCCTATGGGCATTTTACTCATATTTCAGGGCTTTAGAAAGTTCTGTAATGAAAGAAATAAAAAAGGAGCTTTTATTTACAGAATGCAGTTTCACTAGTTTGGGCTTGTAATGATAAAGTAGTGTAGTATTTCATTTGTTGGGTAGGCTGCTTCTCTTTTCTGATGGGTTTTTCATATAATCTAAATCATTCAGTACTTAAATCGTGTTCTATTGATAAGTTTTTGGAGTAATATCTACTTTAAATCAACTGTTGGGACTCATTCCACTTCTGGATTTGCTTGTACATTCCTATTGAGTAATTAGTGAAATGTGTCAAAAATCTATTAGAACTCAAATATTAATGCTAGCAGGTGTCTTTGTGCTGTGCCCTTCAGTCATTTTTTTAATCTGTGATTTTTTTTTTTAATTCAAGTTAGTTTAAAAACAAACCCTTAGAAACTTGATTAAAAAAGACCTCCAAAACTAAACCAGACTTACCTCCCCCACTCATTCCCCACCTCTCTACTTCATTTCTAAAAACTACACTTATGTTACAAGTAGTGGATTTTCTCCTACTTACCTTAAATACTTTGTGTTCTTGCCCTGAGGGTAACTTTTCGGAATTCTAAATTCATTATCTGCTCATGATCTGTGGCTGTGGTTTTATAAAAACAAAGTGGTCAGTGGCAATAAGTGTTTTACAAGGTTTCTGGCCCAGACTTTCATGACTTGGCTGCATTGCAAGAGTGGTTAAGGCAGTATTGAAGTTCCAGTGTTATCACTTAGCTTATGCCATCCAGGTTCACAACAAAGCACAGGGTATTTTGTTTACTGTAAAGTTTGTAAAGGAGGCAAAGAACTACTGTAAGTGATTTTGTTAATCTGCACTTCCCTTGTGATCTTTCTGCCTGCAAGCTCTCCTACCCCTCCTGACACTGGCAGAAAATACAAGAAATCCCTTCTGCCTTCACAGAGAACTGTCTTCCACTTCATGCTTTCTGTGGAATAATTAATACAAACAAGTTTGCTAGCTTTTCCCTTTCTTCTGTCATCTCAAGATTAATCAATACCATATTTAGGCAATGGAGGAAAACAAAAATGTAGATTTTCTCACTTTAAAGTTTGTTCCAAGCATTGGGTATGACAAAGCTATACTACCCAGTTCTGGTCTAGTCAGATAGTTAAGGAGGTGCTTTCCTTATGAATCATATGCTTTGATTTTTTCTTTTTTTTTTTTTTTTGCTTCACTGACCTAAGTGGTCTAAAGTTTCCAGTGTTTGAAGCGGAGCCTTTTGGTTCACAACCAAAAGTGCTATGTGATTATTACTAATTGGTGTAACCTGAGGTGCTTTGGAATGTATTGAATTACTGGCGCTATAGAGTAGAAACTAGTAAACCAGAATACAAACAGCACTGAAGACTTCAGATGAAAAATCTTCAAATGAAACATTTCAAAGGTCTGTGGAATGAGAGATCATACTTCTTTCAAGAATTGAACAGGTTGTCACATGCAGTTACTGTCTCGCATTTCCTTTAATGAGTAAAATAAAGAAACAGCATCATAGAGTCTAACCTAATGAAATAAAGTTCCAGTCACTGTAATGTTGCTCACTGTAACATTAAATAAAAATATGCAGTAGCATTCTGTCTAGCATAGTGTTCAAAATAACGTCTGTGCCCACTGAACAGAAATTAATTTCAGATTTTTTTGTAGCTATACCTAAGTATATTTAGGGACCTTTTTGTGTTGAAATGCTTTGGAATCAAGCATCAAGATCTTTATTTGTATCCACACATAGAGTAATTAAAGGTAAAATTACAATTATATATAAGATTCCTGCAGCAATTAATAAGGTCACAAGTTACTTAATTTTTTTCTTTTCTCTTAGCATCTACCTTTCTTTCTGGACTAGACCCTAAAAGTATTGTACCAGTCTTGAATGAAGAAGAGGGCTATCATCAAATTGGACCAGCAGAGTATTGTAGAGACTACTTTGTCTTGTCTGTAACCGTTGCGTTTGCCACACAGTTGGAACAGGTTTGTTTCCTTACTGTGTGTAGTTTTTAAGAAATACTATCCTACATTTGTATTTTCACCTTCCCATGCCTTATTTCTAGTTAGGGTAAGTTTCTTGCAATAAATAGCCTTGTCCCATATAGAATTAATATGTGAGTTTGAATCTTAAGACTTTATGTAGTGCTTACATGTCAGATTACAGATGAAAGATCAGAATTCTTTTGGAGCAAAAAGTAAGGTAAAAAAATTCAAGTCAAATTGCATTTACTTTAAATTATGCACTTTTATGAAATGCATGCATTTATATTACAATACAGTATAAAAAGTATGTGTATGGATAATATCAGTCTTCAATGTGGTGACCATGTGCTGAAGTTCAAACAAGATGAAATACCTTTCAGATCTGTAAGATATATGAAATAGTAAAGTTTATATGTTGCCTAAGGGAAGAACTTACGAACTTGGATGAAGTGCCATGCTAATGTGATTATTTCAGCTTCAGACCTCAGCTGCTGTGTTTATGCTCTACTGTACTACACTGATACACATTGTCTGATTTAAGAATATAAGTATGCCTAAGTTACTGTGAAAGCCATGACTCCAAGTCAGCATGATTTAATTGATCTATAACTCATAGTGTATGATAAACTCTCCTCAGTCTTGTCATCTTTTTTCAGAGAAAATAATTTTCCATGTCAGAATTATATGGCCTTGTGAAGTAAATTTACTATGATCACTCTGGGGTAGCTTGTGCCTTTTTAGGCATTGAACTCACAGTTGCAGTGGCTACAGGATGAAGTAGCTGTTTCTGGCTGTTCCAGTCTTTTATTCAATCACATAAGTTGATTATATAACTCAGCATGAAATCTGCATTGTTTATTTACACTGTAAATGTTTTGTGGAGGCACTAATTTCTGAATATTTGTGCAGTGCTTGACATGGTTGAATATATATGATGTCAGTTAGTCTTTGGTGCTGATAACTCTTAAGGTAATTCAAATGGGTCATTTTGCAAATTATTGGTGTGCTTGTAATAGGGTTTTTTTATTATTCAGTTTCAGTATTAATATAAAAGTGTTTATTTTATGTGTGTAGTGCAAGCTAGGATTTAGGTCAGCAGCTTGGTAGTTTGAGATCACTTTAAGCTCCTTAATTCCCATGGTAAGGCTTAAGGATTACTGTAACTGTACATTAATGAGAGATACATTCTTTTTTCTACATCTTTTTTAGTTGGTTCCTAGTACTATGAAGCTTCCTGAACGACAGCCTGAGTTTTTTTTCTACTACTCCTTACTGGGAAATGATGTCACAAATGAACCTTTCACTGATTTAATCAATCCAAACTTTGAGCCAGAAAGAGCTTCAGTTCGAATACGTAGTACAGCTGATGTCCTTCAAGTTTATCTTTGTGCACAATCAAAATTGCAGGTAAGCTGTTTCTTCTCAAATGTGAATGAAAATAAATAATGAAAACAAAAGAAATAGAATATGGCTCAAGCTGAAACTGGAAAGCATTTCTTTACAAAATGAGATTGTATTACAGTATTTTGACCTAAATATAAGTTGATTCTTTTGGTGATATGAGGGAATCCCTAGCAGCAAAGTTTCCCAGCTCAGATGGAGTGCAGTCTCTTTAGTGTGGTTGCTATAGTAAGCTGGGTTACATGTCATGATAAAAGGTATTGCTGAAATGTTATATGCCCAAAGAGCTAATGTGGCATTCTCAAGAGTTCTGAGCTCTGGGACCTGCTCTGCAGTCAGACCATCTGCAACCCACAGTCCTGCGTTGTGCTGCCTGTGATAACCTCACCCACACCAGCTGCTCGGGTCACTCTTGCCTAAGTTCTAAAATCGCTGTCCTCAGCACTCTTTGTGAATAATAAGGGAGGTCTGGCTTTTTTCCTACTCCTTAGCCAAATACTATTTTTAAATACACTGCAGCTGTATTTGGGCTGTTATGGGATATTGCTTATCTTTAGCTATGCCTTTAAATGGGGGACGTGCTTTAGTGATGGAGTTGGCAGTGTCAGGTTTATGATTGGACTCAATGTTCTTAAGGGTCTTTTACAACCTAAATGATTCTGTGATTCTAAATATTGGGTAGTATTGAAAGTGTTTATGGCAATCTGTGTCTGGCTCACACTTAACTCATTACAAAACGAGAGACTGCTTGAGGGTAATATAGGGTTTCTAATAACATAGCTGGTAAATAAGACGGTGTTAGCTATACAGAGTAAGTCTTGGATCTGGACCCTTTTAAGGTTATTTCTATTTACCTTATACAGACCATTCTAATTTTGTTATCTGGGTTAGTTTAAGAATGTTTTTGTTTAAGTCTTATATGGTTTTGGAATTTTTTTGTCTGAACTCTTAAATATTTTTCTAATGACAGTTTTTGAAGAAACATATGCGCTGATGTGTTTGCAATTTAATGTTAGTCTGTGGTCTTGAAATAAGGTATTTAATATAGCATATATTATATATGTACATATACAGAGAATTATGCATGTTTTCATCATGTTAAAGAATGACTTTTTGAACAAGAGTTTTCATGAGGTAAGATCCACATCTTGATTTACAGTTTTCTTTCTCTGACTTCTCACGCAGCTTCTTAGAACTTAAGATATAGGATCAGAGCACTGTATTCTGATCCTTAATATTTAGTGTATTTTTTTCCAAAAATGAAGACTTTAGTGGTAAAAGGTGCTAGCTGCCAGACTAGGGGGGGTGTGTGTGTGTATATATTGTGTATGATTGTATTTGTATGTGTGTGTATACATATATATGCACACCTAGGTATGTACATTGGCAGCTGACACCTTTTAGCATTAAAGTCTTCATTAAGTGTAATAAATATTAAGCATCAGAATACAGTGCTCTGATCTGCTAAAACAGAACTGAAGTGACTCTTATTTGGGAAACAGCAAGTTGGTATGTAAGTTTCAAAGAGTAACTTTCACTGAGAAAACTAAATTACCTTAGAGTATGTTGGTTTTTTAAGATCCTTCTTTTACTTAGGTGTATAAATATTAAGCTGTGGAAGGAAGAAAGCGTTGAGTCAAGTTTTGAAAAAGGAATAGTGATTCTTACCAGGAATTAAGAACACAGTTACTTTATTCCAAAAATCCTTGCTAGTTAAGTGGTGTCTAAGTACATGGACAAAGGCTGAGCTTGCAAATAACTTTTTTCTTTACCTTGCAATCATGCATTTTATATGCCTATACATTAAAGGGAAGATTCTGTGCTGTGTTTAGAAGCCACAGACTATTGAATTTGTCCTCCAGAAGGGATGATAAAACAGGTCCTCAGAAGGGCACTGCTGCTGTGCTGGCACTGGGCAAATCCTGCCTGCTCAATAATGAAATTTCATAGCTGTTCTTTTACTCCTCAAACCACTTGTTCTCAGTCTACAGGGACTAGAGTAGGGATGATAATTTTAATTTGTATTTATGCTACTTTTAGTAGGGGCTGAACAGACAGTTCAAGTGGAAATACACATGCCAGTTACTTTCTAGCACTTTCATATGTATACAGATCCATCTTTGCTGTGGGGACCAGTCTCTTGGAAGCACTGAAATACCCCTGTCTGGACTACTGAAGAAAGGAAATGTGGAGATTGATCATCATCCTCTGGCAATAGAAGGAGCATTTGTCCTTGTTCCACCAAATAGAGCTAAACAGAAACTGCCACAGTTGCCTTTGGATATGGCTCCTACTGTTGGGGTATCTGTAATTCTGCAAAGGGAGAGCTTGAGTGCCCAGGTATAGCTTACTTGTTTATTGTTGGTTTACATGCTGTTGCACAGTTTCATTTTTTAAAAAAAAGTTGGTATTTCTAAGTCATATTTGACAGTTAAGTATGTAAGAGAAAACCTGGAAGAATAAGTTGCTTTATATGAATAATCCTTTAATTGTTTCAGTTTTCAATGTCAGAAAAATAATCTCAAACTATAAAAATGTTGTAGACAGAATTTTTCAGTGCAAGTCATGATCAATAAGAAAACTATATCACTTCATTCAGCCTTTGATTCCCTTAAATGCTCCAACTGAACCTAAGGAGCCACAGGAGAAAGTTCTTTCACCTATTAGCGGAAAATCAGAGGGCCTGCAGCAGAGATCCCAGAATGTTCCATCGCAAGCTGACCACTCTTCTTCAACAGAAGATGAAGCAACAGAAAGTGAAGTGGAAAGTCTTAAGTTCGAAAAAGGCATGAGACTGAAGAAGGGTATGTGGTATATAATTTGGTATATAATTTTTTCCACAGTTGTCAAGTGTGGTCTTTGATAATGCGCTACTCGTTTGTGGTGATAAATTTCAGGCAAGTAAGAATTATTTACAGAAAACAAATAACAGGAGGAGAATAAATTGTAATTTGAACATAGTGGTTGTTGAAAACACTTGGAAGAGCCAGATTGGGGATTTGGTGGTGTGTAGATTACAAGTGATGTGGATGGTTATCAGCTTGAAAAATAATACCAAAAATATTTGGAATTCCCTGAATTTGAGAATGGGAATGTTCAATACAATATCCATGAAGAAACTGACTTGCGTATTGAAGAGATGAAGTGGTCTAACATTCACATTTATTAAACAGAAAGGCAGGGGAAATGTGGGATTTTTAAGGTTTCTAAGGAATTTACTATGTGGATAATAAATTGTGAAAACAACCATTCATACTGTACAGATTCCTGGACAAAACGAAGAAGCTGTGTTTTTTGTTTGTTTTAACGTTATCCTTTTGTAGGGACTTGGTAGCCCACATAGCCTTCTAAGGCTTCCCTTGTTTTGTTTTTGATTTGAGAGCTGGGTTGGGGAGAAGTCGAAGAGGAACAGAGATGAGAGAGGAAGAAATACTATAATGATATAGTAAAGCTCAGAAGAAAGAATGTTAGTTTGCCAAACATTACTGAACATGCATCTTCCTAAGAGATGATTCATGAATAAAGCTGAAAGATTGTTTTTCTAATGATATTTGTATTACTGTTCTTTTGAGATTGGTCCTAAAGACACCCAGTTCTGCAGAGGAAAATCTGTGTCCTAGGACGTGCTCTCAGGATTTGTCTGCTAATTCAGCCAAATTTTCTTTTAATCCTAACAGATCTTATCTAAGCAAGGATTAAGTCCTTTATATAGAATGTATCAGGAAAAAGTATTGTGAACCCAGCAACTAGTTTGAATCTGCAGTTCAGAAATCCAGGATTCTGGTTTTTTATTAATAGTAATAATAATTGTATAACTCTGTTTTGGTAAGACGTCATTTCACATTTGTCTTTCAGGACTGGTGGCTGAGTCTTGCCAAGAGGTTAACAAACAGTATACTGAAGAGCTTCCAGTTTTCAAATCGGAGAGCAAACCAAAGTCACCTCTATTGTCAGATCTCCAAAATTCCAGTAATGCAAAACTTAACAAATTTAGTACATTGAATGAGATTTGAATATAGTAGCAACTTAAATGCATGTTAACAGTAGGCTGTATGCAATTTTTGTTCTTTTGTGTGTGACAGCCTTGAACTTCTATTCAGCCATTTCATTGCTGATGATTTCTTACATGAGCACTGCAATTGACGTGGTGCTCTGTCTCTTTCAGTCTCAAACTGAAGAGGTTAGTTAATGCAAAGCAAACTAAGTTACTACAAATGATTTTTTGGTAAGCCCACCTCTTTTGCATGCTGTCAAGTTGGCTAGGAACAATTATGTGAGCTGTTGAAACTTAAGTCTTATAGCATCCTTCTAAAGAATTTAATATCTTAGATCTTAGTCTAAACTCTTCTTCAGTGAGATAAACTTACATAGCTTTGAAGACTAATAAAAAAGGGAAAAATATTACAGAATCTTTTAAGAAGATTTGAAGTATATTGGGTTTTTCGTGTTTTTTCTTTGGAAGCATTAACTTTTAAATAGAGTGTCTATTTTTCATAGTATTAGCTTATATTACAAGGAATTGAAATCTCTTGGGGAAGCAAGCTATCTGTACTTGCATTTAAAATGTGAGACCTATCTTTAATATATTTTATTTTGGGCAGAACAAATTATTAAAAACGCGCACAAATTCTCTTCTGTGTTTTCAGCTGATAATGGTCCAGTAGCTGCATCTCAGCCCAACCCTGTGGGTGCATCCAGTTCTTCTGAGCCTGTGTCAGCACAGAAAATTGTCATTCCAGCAGCCTCTCACCACTTTTGCTTTTCAATAGACTTACGAAGTATACGTGGTCTGGAAGTTGGTTTTCCAATAAATTGCATTTTAAGGTACAATTTATTTTTGTTGACCTTATTCTTGGTAAGAACAACATCTTTCTCTTCAATACAAAGCCTTCATAGTCTGAGTGATTGCTGGCAATACACTGCATGATGCCTTTTACCTTTACGTAGCTGACTATCAATAACAAAATACTTTGGAATGTTCATCTGGCTCATCACTGAACTTCTGAGCATTGCAGCATTAAAGATATTGTGTAATACTTCACCTGCACTGTAATTTGCATTAAATCTCACTTGAATATCTGAGCTCAGACAATACAGATCGTCATTCAGTCCTTAGAGGAAAAGGAGGATTACTGGTCTCCTTACTTTCTGGCTGCCTTTGCAGCTGATCAAAGGACTGATTTCTGTAGCTTTTGATGTCTCCACCAAGAACTCCTTGTAGTGTTTTAGTAAGAGGCAGATCACCTGGTTTGTGTGTGACAGTGAATCTAAAGGAAGCACATTCTAGTCTTAAAGTGAAGAACCGGTGTAGTAAATGCATTATCATTCTGAGAGGTTGTATCAGGGTTTTTGATAGCCTTTGCATACAGGAAGCAAACCTTAGTAGGGAGAATTAACATCTTTTGTTACATTAATTTGTGGAGTTACAAAAAAGACAAGCTTTTTGGATACATGAGATTTGTGCCTGAAGCAAAACTAGAAAACTACTAGTGCTAGTTTGGAACTATTGCTTAGAGATTAGTTTGTTACTGATGTTAACATGAAAGAAAATTACGGGAGCACTTTTAGAGAATCAGCAGATGTTAGCTGGGAGGTGAATGCTACGTTGGGGGAGTAAGAACTGAAAAGGTGAAGGACCAATTAAAAGTAAGTGTAATGAAACCAGTATGTGTATGCAGGTTGGAGTTTGGTTGTGTTTTTAACATTGCCAGTGAAGAGAGAAACTTTGTTTTATCAACTTGTTTGTTTTGTTTTAGGTTTTCCTTTAAGTTTAGGACCAAGAGTTTGTAGGTACAGGGATGAATTTGTTGCTTCTTAAAAAAAAAAAAAATTCTACTCGTTGAATATTAGTTATTGACGGCATATGTGAATTCAGTGGTTCATAGCAGTTTTTACAGTTTGCCTTCTAGTTTCTATTAGGGCTCTTTTAGTACACATGATGATGCATATCTTTAAATGGTGAAAGCATTGAATATTTGTGGCTGTGGAGGTGCAGCTGCGTTTGCTTTGCATTAGTTGTTCTGACAGAGTTTGGTTCAATATGGTTTTAACTGGTCACCAGGAAGTCTATTTATGTTAATGATTCTTGGAGTTTGAGCTTTGTCTAAACTAGGGTGAAAAGGTGGGGTTGGGATGCGGGGGGTGGAATATTTTAAAACAAAACTAATATAGATTGCATCATTAACGGTTTTCTGTATAGACTATGTTATTAAATAGTATGTAGAAAACAATGTACAAAGGATGGAATTTTGTCACACAAAAGCTTTTTCACATAATATTCCAAAAACGAATTTGCTTCAGAACAGTGACTATAAATAGATTTTTCGTTTCATGCACTTCAATTTTTACAATCAGTGATGAATACGGCAAGAAACTGAAGAGGAGCAATATCCAAACACATAAATACTAAGAAAAGTTGCAGGGTAAAAATTGCATTTTCACTGTGTATTGGGAGCTTTATTTCATTCAGGTCTAAACAAGCTCTTTAAACAGTTTTGCACAAGCAGTTGAGGTATGGAATTTTATAAGTGGCAGCATTTGATGCAGCATTTATCTTATTAGTAACTTAACTGACAGCTGGCATCATCAATCTGAGCAAAGCAAAGCTCAAGAGGTTTTTGGCCTCTGTAGTTTATCATACACAGAATTGTGCTAGTAGTTTCAAGCCACGTTGTGAATCATATTGGTAAAATGATTCGACTTTCCTTCTAGTGAATTAAATTCTGGCAATTAAAAACTAAACTCTTCAAATGTGACTGAAATTTTCAGGTGGTTCTGACACTGCGTCTATGTATACTTAGTTATCAATTATTGTGTGTTAGACCAGTCTTAGCTGTAAAGATAGTTATAAATGTTCTCAAGTAGCAATCTACATCTGAATATAATACTCCTTTCTTCTATTTCTCTGCTCATTTCATATAATGATTGCAGAATTTTAATAGAAGATTAATTCATATAGTTGTGAACATACAGGTTATTAGACCTTTTTTGTCAAAATAACAGCAAATATAAATGAAGCTGGGTCAGTGCTGAAGTAAATGAAAACATGAATATCCGAGAACTAAATTCTAGTGTTGGATGTATTTGTGCAAATTTTGCTAACTTTAATACAAGTCGTGCTTCCGTAAAAGATGTCTAAACTAGTTGTCTTATTGCAGAAGGTATAAGAAAAAAGTATCTGTTTATTAGATTATTATTTGATTGTTTTTATTATTCTTTTTATTAGGTACTCCTATCCTTTTTTTGGCAGTGCAGCACCTATTATGACAAGTCCACCTGTAGAAGTCAGAAAGAACATGGAAGTCTTTCTTCCACAGTCCTACTGTGCGTTTGACTTTGCAACTATACCTCATCAGCTTCAAGATACATTCTTCAGGTGATAACTTGAATTCTTTTTATCTTAATTACACTTTTTCTCTTTTTCATTGTAAAAGCAGTCACAAGTTCGAATTTTTTACTTAAGATCATCAGTTTGAGAATTCAGTAAAGAATCCAAGTGCTAATGCCAATGAATATTTAATACACTGCTGTTCCAGTTTCTCTATTACTTATATTTAAAGCAGGGACTCTAAAATTCTGGCTTTTATCTCTTGACTTCTTTTACAGGGATCATTGCTTACACAAACAAGTGGTGTTGCTGTAAGCTGTTAAATTAAAGGTTGATAGCATAGTTTTGTCAAAGCATTACTTCAAATGAAGTAAGTTTTTTATTTTTCTTTTTAATACATGGTGACTATCCGATATCTTTGAAAATACAGCATGTACCTAGGCGGCCGAGTACAGTGTTGAGGGCTGTGGCACAATTTTCCCAGTAGTCCCACCAGTTTTTGATAACTGATTAAGAAGTGGAATAAAGAATCATCAAAATGGTGGTATTGTGAAAGAAGAGGTGGAGGAGATGTATTTTGAGTGCCAGTGACTAAAATTTATTTATACGTATTTAACAGACCCAGATCATCTTCATTTATAAGGTTATTCAGTCAATCACTTTCACTGCAGCATTGTTCGTTCTAATAACTGGAGAAAGGAATGATAATCTGACCAAAGTGAGTAAGTGATGGAGAAGATACAAAGTCAGTCAGTCTTGTTCCTCTGAGTGAGAGGCCGTAAACCCATCTCATTGCTTGACAATTGTGACCATCAGTGGTTTGGGAAGTTACTTTTAGAACCTGAGGTCCTTTTCCCAAATGCATAGTAATGCTTCCTCTTTTGTGTTAATGCCTGACACTAAAATCACTTCTTTGTTTCAGGTTACCTCTGCTGGTTGAATTGTGGCACAAGGATAAAACAGCTAAAGACTTACTTCTAGGGATGGCGAGACTTCAGCTTTCAAATGTTTTGGCTTCAGAAAAAACGCGGTTCTTGGGTGGTAATGGTGAACAATGCTGGCGTCAGACTTGTAATGAAACAGTCAGTGTCACAGCAGCACAAGGGTAAAACTATTTTAAAAAATTATGGTAGCAAGTTTTGAAGAATTGTTTGTTTTGTATTTCCCTGAAAAAGGACAAGCTCTTCCTCTTTACCTTTTTGAATAGGTAAACAGGCTGCATGGTACTGCAATGTGGGGGTGGGAATAGGCATCCAAGAGATTAAAAGTTAAATTGCCGCAGGCATGTTCTGCAACCCCACACCACTACCAGATTCATCATAATAAACCTTTTATATAATCATGATCTTGAGTAGGTTTCACAGACAGATTAAAGAAATGAATAATTGGAAAAAATGTTATTGAGGCACTTTCCTGAGTAAGTTACTTAATTACAAAAAGCTGCTGATATTCCAGAAAATAGTTAAGACTCTTTAAGCATAGTATGCTTTTAGGTGCAACTGACTTCAGTGAAAGTTAGGAGGATGGATATATCCATATAGTGGAGAGGTTTCCTGTTAGTTCCCTGATAGTAGCAAGGGTTTGAGCTTGTGTACAGCAGAAGAACTGTTATTAGTTAATATTCTGTTTGAAGATAAATGTTCATTTATATAGAGGAGTGATGTTCTTCTTTTATGTATGTGAAGAAACTTAATTTATAGTTACGTCTGTCCTGTGTCTTTGTTGAAGATGTGAACTGTGCTAGCAATCAGTGTCTAGACCCTCATCTTTTTCTGTGTGATAATGGAGCTTGATTATGCCTTTAGAAATAAATATAATGGCTCTTAATGCTGAGGTTGATATTAAACCTCTAATCTTGCAGATAATTAAAACATGCTATATTTGACAGACAGGAAACTTCAGGTTACTGACACAAAGGCTGATATCCTCCCTCCTCCGAAATTGATAGAAAATTGATCTCTGACTTTGTTTAAACTTTTTTGTGTGAAAGGCAGCATGGCCTGATTCTGTGGAGAGTTAACTTTATGATCTCACTGTACATTAAGGTTCACACTTTCACCAATAATGTTTGATAAAATGAAACCTCGTTTTGCACAAAACTTAATAACCACTAGGTGGCATTCTCAAAATGTAATCAGGTCTGCATTTTGGTGTGCTGATACCTTTCTAGCTTTACTCTTGTTGATGTAACATTCTTTTTACTCTGATATGTTAAACTGACTTAATTACTCAGATTTCTGAGGTGCACTACCTTGAATCTTGTTTTTTTTTTTTAATCAGTGACTGGTAGAAAGTTGTAAGAATTTAATGCACTAATTTAACTTAGGTGAAGTACAAATGTTTGGTGCTTTTTTTCCCTTGCAAATAACTGTGTAGAAGATTGCACCTTTGTAAAAATATTATAACATCATCTTTTTATATTTGTTGGAAGAGAATTTCTGTGAAAACTATAGCCGTGGTTAATTCCTGCAGGCTTTTTTTTTTATTTCAAATTGCTTGATAGCTAATTCTGCAGCTTCCAGGCTTCAAGTAGTTGTGTAATTGCCTTTACATCACTGAGTAGTTATAACTGAAATTATAGTATTGTTTCTGACCAAGGACGGGTCTACACTGCAGTGTACTTTCATGTTAGACTAGTGATAACTTTCAGTAACATGATTTGTGCGTATTCCTTCTCTCAGTATCTTTCTGTGCAGAAAACCATCTTTGTTTACTACATTTTGTCTATGATTAATGAGACAGCAGAGACAAACTGTTTTACTTAAGCAGAAACTGCAACTAATTTAAAATTAGTTTATTAAAATGTCAGTTATCTAGTCATCTTTTCCCTGTACAAGAGCAGATAGATATTTAACCTGTTAGTGGATTTAAAGTTGTCAGTTCTCTGTGCTGAAGCTTCCAGAAATGTGTTTTTTAGTACTCCAAGGATGACTCACTACACATAAGTGATTTACTGTACTGTGGATAACTAGAAAGTTACTGTTAACATCTACAAAAACAAGACTAATGAAATTCATTGAGTATCTTAGAACGAAGCCAGCAACAATACCTGTATTCAACAGATACATTTGTTAGAAAGATTTAAGACTGAAGGTACAATCTTGGATCATTCTCTTGTTACAGGGATATGTTGGTTATAGTAAGCTGTTAGTTGACTAGGTTCCCAGTGACAAGTTATCTGTTAAAGTCAGAAAGCTTACTGTAGCTGTATAAATCAGTCCCTAAGTTAAAACAGTATACATGGGAGAACATGTTTGGGCTCTCACATAGGCAACTGTTTAGAGCCTCTGAGTTTGTACAGAACCTTTTAGCACTTCAACTTTGCTATTGTGTGTTTTCTTACAATTCACTTTCTGTATTTTTAAGACAGTTTTCATTAAAATGACATTTATAGGTCAGGCAACAGAATAGCAGAGCTTTCATATACTATCACTTTGGAAGACTACGGACTTGTGAAGATGCAAGAAGTCCTGGTGTCAGATTCTTCTCAAGTAAGTTTTACATAAATCTTATCCTTTATCCTTGAACACTTCTTTGAAAAGTTGGGTTTCCAGTTAAAAAAACACTGTTATTTTATCAGTGTGTAGGTGCTGGTCAGCAGCGGCATGTCCCTCACACTCAGCCTCGCTGTGCCCCAGAAAACCATCCAGAACCTCGAGAAACTCTTGAATACAAAGCAGCGCTGGAGCTAGAAATGTGGAAGGAAATGCAAGAGGACATTTTTGAAAATCAGGTTTTTACTTTCTGTTTACTTCCTAAACTGCATGACTGCCAAAGAAGCGTTAGGAGAATTGGTGAGAGGAATATTAATTGCATTTTTCTTAAACTTTGCCACTGTTTCAAATAAGAACTAAGTTTTGCTCATACAGAATATTAAAACTTCAGATATATACTAATATCTTCCATACTCTTAAGGAAGAAGGTTAATTCTTTTCTGTTAAATAACTGAAGTAGGTGCTAGGTAGTGAAATACAGAATACCCCCTTCACAATTTCCCCTTTACTGTTTATGAAGTACAGTAGATGTTAAAGATTCAGATTATTAGTGTTAAATATTAACACTGCATTTCTTTATTCTCAGTCAAAACCCATTGCTGTGTTTCCACTCTTGAAGTCATTCTAGGTGTTCTCAGAGTCACATGCTTCTTTTTAAAAGATACTGAGAATCTAGTGTCTAGATTTTTTTCTCCAACGTGGGCTTATTTTGCATTTTCTACTTAAGAATAAGAAATATCTTTCACTATCAGAATTGTACCTAGAGTTGCATAATTTAGTGTACTAAGTTTTTCATTCTTTTGCTTCAAGGCTTAGTTCTGCTAGTACTCTCTCCTTTAAAGTTGCACTTCCAACAACTTTGATTTGCTTCTGTGGTTTGGGGTTTTTGTTCCTTTTTTGGCTTTTAAAAGCTTAAAAAGAAGGAAATGGCTCATATGCAAGCGCTTGCAGAAGAATGGAAGAAAAGAGATAGAGAGAGAGAAGCATTAGTGAAGAAAAAGGTAAGGAATCTCATTCTTATACCTGCTGAAAGTCTCATTATGAATCTCACATCACTATAAAATTTGACAAGATATTTCATAACTATAACATAAAACATAGGTCTGTGATTAGTCTTCACACCTACTGGTATGCATGCATCTAGTCTACAACAGTGCAAAAAATTGAAACTAGCCCTTAATCATGGAATACTTGTTAGAAATCCTTTAGGTTAGCTTACTTTATGTGGGCTTTTTAATTGCCTTTCACTTGCATGGCCAAAAAGCACTTCTACAGCCCAGCTGTGTGTGGTTACCTGTTAGCCTTTATTGTATTAGAAAGGCTGTCCATCATGATTTCATCATTAAGAGCTGGAGATCTGTTTTATATGTAAATTTCCAAACAAAAATTGTCAATTTTTTTATATCATAACAAGAGTAAATTCTTCACCTGCCTAAAACATTATTTTTATTGCAAGAAAAAAAATGCGGGTTTTTTTGTTCTTTTAGGTAGCAGAATATACTGTTTTGGAAGAACAACTTCAGAAAACCCTGCGAGATCTAGATAAGCGAGAGCGACAGCTTTTTAGTGCTGAATCAGAGGTAAAAAGTGTTTGGTCATTTTAGACAATTCAATGGCATGAGCTGTTTCTATAAGGTTTGTTGAGTTTTCGTATAGAGACAGTTGTGACCTGTGTATAAGAACTGAAACAGCCACGTTCATACTGATACATAGAGGAGCACTAATATCTTAAGCCAAGTTTTGTTACAACTACACTGTTGTACTGAAATAGAAATTCAGTGAACTTTTAAGTGAGTTGCTACAATTACAGAACTGTAAATTTTCTGTTATTAACAGAATTAGAGTATCAGTGGAGACGTTTATCTAACACTAGCATATTTCAATTTTAAGTTTAGTACTGTCAGGTGAACATTGTACATGTGTATAAGAGTGCCTTACTTGAAGCAGTGATTCCTAGAGTAATAATTGAAATAGGAGATGGTGACAAGGAGAGCTGAGAGAAACTGCAGTTGTCCAGGTTTTGTTATCCAGTGATTTGATAGAGTTCCTATTTCGTGTTTTTTTTATAGCGACAGGGCCGAAGAAGATGCAGGAGAAACCAATAGCTACCACTGTTTCTAGATCTCACTGAATACCCCTGAGATGTGGAAATGGGGTGCGAGTCCTCAGGGAAGCTAGTCATATGAAAAGAGAAAGAAAGAAAATAAACTTCCTATTTTTGTGCTACAGAACAAACTCACAATTACATAGGTAAACTGCTGTGGTGATTTAGCAGTCCAACAAACTCTCTTTCCTCCTGTAGCTCAGATTAATCTTTTCGTCATATCGGTCCCTCCTGTGCTTGTGAACAAAGTTAAGAAAGCTCCCAACACAGGGACTGGCTGGTTGAGCCTATGTCCTGTTCTGTACTCAGGCTCTCCCATACCCCTCAAGATGCAGTTTGTGCTGTAAATAGTGGCTGACTTTAACATCTATGCAAAAAATTTGGTGATTAGGTTTGGCTGAATGCATTTCAGTCTGAGTAGAAGTATTTATTTTGAATCTCGTACATGTTTGTCTCAAAACTTGCTCTAAATTTAGTGAGATTCTGACCTGAAGGTTTAGAGATAATAAAAATTAGTGGATTCCAAAAGTGTCTAGACAAAATGATGTAGGGTTCATTTAGCAATTACACAGTTTGAGAAATGGGCCATTTGGACATGCTTCTATTCAGCTAGCAGTTATCTGAGCCAGTAACATCTTTCTAGAAAGTTCAAACATGTCAAGAACTGTTTTCCTGTTTAGCTCAATGAGAAATTCTCTTAATATGCTCAGTTTGAAGAGCGCGATCTTACTGATGTAAAGGCATCTTGGCTGTAGCTGTGACTTCACTGTTTCTGCCATGAAGGGGTGTATTTAGCTTTTTAGTTTGTAGTAGAAAGGTGGATATAAAATTTGCCTTTAACAATCCCATGTAGAAAGTACAGTAGAGATACAGATAACTCAATTTTTAAAATAGTCAAGCAAGAGTATATTTGTAGCCCAAATATAGTAATTTGCAGGTCATTAGTTAAATTGAAAGTCAATAAAAGTATATAGCAAACATATAGATAACAATGGAATTTCTATTGTTTAATTTCTAAAATGCTTAACAATTTTTTCTGTCATGAATAGTAGTAACAGTTGTAAAAAAGACTTAAAGATATTGCACCTATGGATTAATATAAATATGTCTCACTTCTAAGCTTCAAAGAGTAAAGAAGGAGCTGCAAGCAGAGCATGAACGAAATCTGCAGGAGCTACAGGATTCTCTGCGGCGAGCCAGAGAAGAATGTGCACACCAGGTTGAGCTAGAAAGGTCAAAAATCAAACAGCTGGAAGAAGACAAGCTTCGCTTACAGCAGCAGGTAAGTACACTTAAATTTTCTGTGTCAACCATTTGCTAATTTAAGTAAGCATTTTTTTTAAAGTAAGTATAGTAAGTTGAGCAATGATTTAGAGGCAGGTGCATATTGGCAACTTCGTAGTAAATATTTTATCTCCGTTGTTCAGTGAGCTATTTGCTGGGATCCATCTCTTCCCAAGTCTTGCTCAGTAGTAGGGCCAGTTTGCAATGCAGTGGTTAAGTTGTATTTTTAACACTGAAAATCAAACTGTGACTGCAAGCATACCTTACATGTAGAATCTGAAGAGCAGTATACATTTCAGTAACTTAATAAATTGTTAGCAATTTACATCTAGTAAAACATCTAGGTAGCTTGACTATGCAGTTCATTTTATTCTTCCATTGCAAAAAGAGCATTTCTGTTATCCTTATTGGGGCAGGTGTGTGGAGGGGGGAGTTATCCTGATATTGTGATCTTCTATTCTGAAGGTAGTAGTTTCATTAAACCGAGAAAATTTAGACCACGTTCTTTTGTCCTGTAAGCTAGCTTTTGCACTAATGAGAAGGCTAGTCTAGCTATTTTTCTTGGCTGTTAAACCATACTGTAAAGTTCTAAAAGTTAGTACTACCTTTTTTGAGCAGTTACAATATTAGACACTTAATTTGTTGTTAAGTAGATTAAATCTTAGTAATGCATAAGTGTTTTTCAAAGTACGTAGTTTATGTAGATGAATTCCTTGCTTTGGTGCTTGTCATTTCTGATATGTGACAGTGATAATCCCACAATAGCTTGGACTAATTGAAGAACTATATCAGCCAAAGACATATTTTTGTATTAGGAAAAGTTGTGCTGAGTTTTTGTCGTTTTTTTTCAGTTTAATATTAAAGATTGATATTAACCTACTTCTTTTCACATCAGCATATGTTAACCACATTACAATGAACTTCTTAAGTATAGCTAGTATAAAAAATGTTGCTCATCTAGAAGGTGCTAATCGTGGCTATTCTACTGAACAATCGTTGAATTGAGATGAGCAGTTTCAAACTGCAGAGTGCAGTCCACTTCAAAGTGATAAGTGGATCGCTTCTGCATTGTAGATGTGTTGTTGACAGCTACCAATGCTGTACCAGTCCAGACAAGACAGCCAATAGTTCTTCAGGCTCAAGTGGCCAAATGCTACCACCTAGGAGTCATCTTCCAAATTCATTCTTTTGACTCTCACTGACTTTTTTTTAGCTAGCTTGCAATACCATCACAATCACACTATTTTTGCTATTCAGAACAGACATACTGTATCAGAACAAAGATCCAGTTAGCTCAGCATTCTGTTGCAGCAATGGTTGGATTTAGAGGACAAGAAAATAAGAAATGGGACAATGAGAAAATACAATTTTGGTATATCCAGCAACACCATCAAGAGTTACATGTACACTCATCCAGAGGCAGCATTTGATATTTACTGTCCATCAGTGAAAGTATTCTTCGTGAACTTGTCTGATCCCTTTTAATAAGTATTTCTACTTGTAGCATTGCAACATCCTGTGGCAGTGAGTTCTAAAATTTAATTGTGTGTTGCATATTTAAAAACATCTTTTTGTTTGTTTTAAGCTTGTTGCTTAATAATTATGAAGAATACTTTAGTGCCTGTGCTACATACCATTCCAGATTGCTTAAGTGTCTGTCATACTGTCTCTCTTCCAAACACAAGCCCTGCTATGTTTTGTCTTGCTTTGCATGAAGGCTGTTCCTTCCAGCTGATCATCCTGGCTGTCTTTCTCTGTGCTGTTCATGCTATGTTGAATCTCTCTTATGTTTCAGTATGAGGTGGCTGTTACTGCATATTCTGCATAAGACAACGTTTTTTTGTTTGCTTTGCTCAGGGTGGGGTGGGTTTTGTTTGTTTGTTTTGGAGTCTCACTGTAGGATAGTTCCCTTTTGTAATGTGCACAAGCAGAAAGTTCCTGTTGCTACCAGTTCTGATGGGCCTCTTTTTTTACCTTTTTTGGGTGTGGGGTTTTTGTTTGTGTTTTGTTTTTAAACAAGGAGTAAATTATAATAGTTCTAAACAATATGCTTTGACTTATTCCTTGCCTTTTAAGGAGATGTGTCAATACACAATTTTCACACTGGAATTGTAGAATTCTCTAGATGTCTAACTTATTAGGAGATAAGCCCCATGGTGTGCGAGAGAAGATCCTTGAAGCATCCACCTTGAAGAACACCACTCTTACTTCCTGTATAAGGAAGCTGTGCTTTATTTGTATGATTTGTGCAGTTCGCTAACAGTCCACAACCAGAGGTCTCATGAGAAATTCAATTTTTGAACGCTTTTAGAACTAAGCAAGAAACTAAACAGTATTGTAGAAGTTCTAGGGAGAGCTGGCATTTTTCATAGCTAAAGAAGCTAGTTACTGTCTCTGTCATCAGCATCATGTCTGTATGCTTGCTTTAAAAAAAGAACTGTAAAAATGGAAAGGTGGCAAACAACAATATCTATGTTTTGTCAAAGTTGGCTATTGCAGCTATATGTGAAAAGTAACTGCAGTGAACTATGTTTTTGCATGGCTCCTTAGGAAACATTGTTGCTTTCTTACATCAAGTCTGTAGACATAACAGATGCAGAAAGCAAAATTTTGGAAGAAAAACAGGTGACTCAATTATGAGATCCAAAGATTTAAAATACCGATGTACTAATAGAAGAAGTTGTCGACTTTGAAATAGAAATGAATTCTCTCAAGCATTTTCACCCAGTATTCTAAACGGTTGGATACAGTTAATGGAAATACTTACATTAATTAGTTGGACATAAATACAACTGCAGCATTTGGGATCATATTCTGTGATGGACTGCATCAGTTCCATCAGGTGTATTAAGGTATTTGTAGCTGAATAATATTTAACAGAAGAAGAATATAAGCTACTCTTAGAAAACATCTTATAAAAATAGTTAATATTTTTGTTATGGTATTATGAAAAAAAGCTGTTAAATGTTTGACTTGCATAGTTTCTTTATTGCAAAGTAATTGTGTATTGGCATCATTTTTCAAATTACCCATTTTAAGATGAAAAGCAAAGCTCTCTTGTAATATCTTCATGAAACTGTGGAAGTACACAGTGAGAGCAGAGATACATAGCATTAAGTCATTAGTCACTGCAGTCTTTCTACTTCAGCCTTTCTTCTAAATCATTATTTGGCCGTACAAAGTGTTAGTTGTTTCTTATTCCAGACATTCCTAAACAAGTTATGCTGGTGAAATTGAGTAAGTAATAAAACTTCATACAGTAGATAACACTGTTGGCTTTCTTTAAAAGATGTGTGTAAATCTAAATAATTTTGTTTTCTGTGTTTCTTCTCTAAGTCACTTTAGAAATGTGAAAAGCAATGTATATAAATCTTAATCTTCTGTATATGAGGACAGACTTGTTTTTTCTTTCCAGTACTACACAAAGGTCCTCTTCAAGATTCTTCCTATTAAAACATCGCTGTATGCCATCATCAAGAAATCATTAATTATGAATACATGCTTTCAGTGTCTGTATTATATCAGATAATTGACAGTAAGATGTTTGTTCCAGGGACTAAGGAGTAACTTCAGTTCTGTAGCCTAATTCTTTGTCTGTGAATGTTTTTTTTTTTTCTGCTAACTTGCATTATATCTTGATATCTTTAATGTAGCTTTATGAAGCAGAAAATAAGCATAAAATTTTGGAGAAGGAATTCCAGCAATACAAAGAACAGCAAAGTAGCAAACCAGAAATCCAGCTACAATCAGAAATAAATCTTCTCACTTTAGAAAAGGTATCTTGGATCTTTCTAGTCTTTAAAAACTGTCAAAAGGGTTCATTCACTGATAAGGGAGGTGTAGAATAATCTGGCATGATAAACTGGTTGATTTGTCCATTTTGTTTTACTTTTTCCAACAATATTTTCAGGCTTTAAATATTCAGATACAAATAAGGCCAACAGGGGCCTTATTTCTATAGAGGAAGCAGTAGTGTTAGAGTCTAAAGCAGGAAAAAACTAACCTATATATTTAAATTGCTACCATTATGATTTATGACAGGGACTCCAAGCATTCTGTTTATAGAACTAAATAAAGATTTTCTTGTGAGGATTAATTTAGACTGGTATTCCGTTATGTGCATTGGGATTTTTAAGTATTTCTGAAAAGAGATTGTTACTTATCAGCGGAATGGAATCACTGTCATAAATTGCTTTCTTAGAAACTATACGTGCCTTCAGTACAGGATGTTTTGCTTAATTAAAACCACAGATATGGGCATTTTTTGCTCAGAATTACTGTGAGGTTTGGGTCGAATTGTTGACTGAATATGCTGAAAAAAATTGGACCAGGCTTCTTGGCACAAAATGCACTCACAGTTATATGGCCAGTCTGCGTGTTACTGCATGCTTGAATAACTTCTAATCAAGCAAATGATTCAGAGTGTTTCTGCCTCTTCAGACTTTTTAAACTCTTAGCTTAGATATTTTGTTAGATTTCCTGTTTTTTTTAGATTTAAAAAAAAATCAGTGCTTTAAGATATTCACAAATTTAATGGTAAATAATTTTTGTCTGATTAAAAGAAAATATCACTGCCTCAGATTTGTTAATTAAAAAGGCTTCACTTTTCAGGTTACTGTGTTCTATGGGCTTTAGAACAGTTTTCATCTGCCTTTTCATGCTAAGTTTTCTGTACAGAATGCAATGAATTTTTTTAGTGTATAACTTTTTTTAAAGATTTATTTAGATAGTAAGATCAAAGATTTACAGTAGATACATGGATTTTTAAAAAATGGTGTGAACAGATGTCTATTTCAGAGAAAAGAATGTAGCATATATCTTCTATCAGCTGCAGGAAAGAAAAAAAACACACCTTTTAAAGGCAAGATTTATCCATCAGTGTTTCTGTTAAATTATTGTTTATAATCTTCCCTTGAAAAAAAAAAAAGGGGGAAGGTTGCTAATTTGAGAATCTTAAATTTAAAGGTTGCATCAGCAGATTTTAGTGCTAAAAACTAATCTTTTTTGTATAGACAGCTATCTAATAAAAATAAGGCTATATTTTAAACAAGAAAATGTTCATGTGCCATAATATTTATGTTATATTATATAACAGCTTTAGATGATGTTGTATGTTACACTACATAAACACTTTTCTTAAACCAGACCCTTTGTATATATACATCTTTCAGTGATTGTTACTGCTGTTATTGCTTCAGCTGATATGATTTTAATTGCTTTTAGGTTGAACTTGAAAGAAAGTTGGAGTCAGCTACCAAGTCAAAGCTCCACTACAAACAACAATGGACAAGGGCTTTGAAAGAACTTGCAAGGTTAAAACAGGTATGCAGGTTTTCTTTTGTCATTTGAGACAACCAAGTTAATGTACTGTTGGAAGCTACTAATAGTTACTGTTAACTACTGGCAGTTTTCATTTTATTAGTGTTTATCTTTGAAAAATTAAAGCTCTGAACTATGCTTTTTACAAAAATGAGAACAGCAAAACTGATTTGAGTTTGATGTTGAACTCGGGAAAGACCAAGGCTCAGGTCTGCAAGGAAGGTTGGCATAGCTAAAAGGAGGCATGATTCAAAAAATAAGTTTCATTAAGGTCATTCCCAATAATGCTCAGTCAGCACTTCCAGTGAAAATATTTTGTTCCTGTCCCAACCCTCTTGGTCAGTTAGTCCTAACTGTTCTGTATTTTAATTGTAAAATTAATGAAGAGTAAAGATGAGAAGCAAAGCTTAGCTTTTAGAAACAACAGTTTAAGGTTTGCTGAATGCTGTAAAATGAAGTAAGCTTGCAGAAAAGTTGAACTGGAAGTGAAACTTCTTTCTCCTGCTTTTGGAAATTCTGATCTCATGTGACATGCTTTTTTACTGCTGTGTTTTAACAGAGCTCGTGTGTGTGTGTATATATAAATAGTCATACACATATGAATTTAAAATATTCTGTTAAAACTTGCAAGAGTAGCAGTTTCATTCTCACTGAATCCATATGCCTGTGTTTTTTGTCATTGCCTGTCTTTCATGAATTACAGTAAACATTAGCTAAACAGTATACTTAAGAATGGCAAGCATTTCCATTGGCCTTGACAAACAAATTAGTAAATCATTAATCCCTGTTGCTGAACAAACCTTGACACAGACATAAAGCTTCAGAATTCAATTTTAGTAAAAGGTTTTTATTACCTGTATTCACACCTACTTCCTGCTTGAGGAAAAGTGTTTGGGTTTTTTTAAGGATTCTAGTTCCTACTTCATTCCTACTGCTAGAGTATTCAGTTTTTGGAGAGTAAGAAGCTAAGCCCACCCTCTCCTAATTGGTAATTACCTTTTTTAATTTGTATTTCTCTTTGAAGAGAGTGAATGTGCTGTATAATCACTATTAATAATTAAAAACTTGTCTTTATCTGCCGTCTTCAAATTCGTCCTTTCTTGCCTAGTGATAAAAGGAGTCATGAATTCTCATCTCCAATTTCTGAAACATCTATGCTTGACAAGATGATAGAAGGAAGAATATAAATCTTATCTCTCTGATTAAGATTTCTTCAGCAGCCATGAAATGTTCAGGCTATTTTTTCTTACTGCCATATTTAAAAATTCCTGTAGTATAAAAGAGAAGATTGCTTGCCAGATTAACACTAGTGTATATCACAATCAGGTTTTTATTATTAACTTCATCAGTGTAGACCTGATGATCTGAATCTAGTAACATATGTAGATGGTTTCAGCTGACCCTCTTGCTGAAAGCCTGAACCATAAAATAAGTTGGCATGTACAGTGAATACCTACAACTTTTCTACTACAGAACAAACCCTTTCAAAGTAGTTCCTTGTGGTTTTTGTACTCCTGTGCTTCATCTTATACTTAGTCTATTGACAAAGGATTTAAGTGACTTTAAAGAGCCAAATAAAAGTTGAAGCAGAGCTGATCAAAAACCATTTACTGTGTTTTAAATATAAATTTGGAAACTGTTGCTTCAGGAATTCTAGATTTGCTTTAGTTCAGATGATTTGTGCAATTGTGCATAGTTTGACCAATTTCTTGTTTAAATTGGATTAGTACCATGTTAATTTTGCATTGCCTCTGGTGAATAGCTACAGGGCTGTAATCTGTGCCAGTAATTTGTCACACCAAAGCTCTCTAGAGAACTATACAAAACATTTGTGTAGTGAGGATTAGACGCTGAAAGCCATATCTTAGATTGTTAATAAATGTTAATGACAAAACCCAGCTGGTAAGTCTTGGAAATGAGATCTAATGCTTTGTGCCCATTGCCAAAAAAATGTTTAAACAGAGATTTCCATTACTCAAAGGTGACCTAGTACAGTCAATTTGTGAATTAAAGAAGCATAATCTACAGGCTAAGCATTTAGTAAAATGCTCTTCTGATTTGCAACCATAAAAGTCAATGTTTCCTTAATTAAAAAGTTTCCTTTTACTTTAGAACTAGTTCTTAGCACACATCTGTGATGGTTTTATATTTTGCAGAATGAGATATGCACTACATAAATTAAAGTATGGGACTGTTAATAGAAAATGCTGTAAACTTCTTCATGTCTAGGATTTTGAATGCTAAACACAGTGCCAGTGGTAACCAAAAAAATGTAAAGTACATGAGGATGCATATACACCATGTTTACCTGTGCCTAACAAAACACAGAAGTTAGTTGAATTTAAACAGTTTGTAAAGCTGAATGAAAATAGACTTCACCAGCTCACTTTTCTTCCCTCTTTGTTATTCAGTGCAAGTCTGTATTAATACTCTGTTTATTACACCCCTGTTCAGCTTTACTAAGACAAAAATGGCAACAAGTTAGCTATGTATCTATGCACTCAGGTACATTTTATCATTTCCGGAGGTTTCAAAAACTGCCTGTCAAAGTTTACTGACTGGGAGATAGCAATGCTACACAAATGAGACATCCATAGTTCTTATGTATGTGAGCAGTATTTCTGGGAGCAATCAAACTATTTACACAAAATTGCATGCATGCTTACAGAGATCTTAGATGGTAAATTCAGTAGCTGTCTGAGTGCAAGAAACAATGTATCAGAACAAAAATGAAAGCTGGCAGAAATGTCATTTTCAGCAGTTGGTGTCTGTTATAATCTAAAAAAACAAAATCTCAAAATGTATGTGCATACATTATTCAGTGTTCTGGGAGAAATACTTTTTAAGTCTTTTAATGTGTTTGTGCCCTACAGAGCTGTTAAAACCAGTACTGATGCATTTGTTTAAAACAAAATAGACCGTATTGGCTGGCTGACATTCACTCTGTCTTGTCCAGTGTCTTGCTTATCCACTCAGTAATTAATTTGATTAATTTATAAGTAATTTAGCCAAGGATGGGATGTAAATCTTTGTTTAAAAAAAAGGCACCAAAAAAAAAAAAAACCCACAAAAACAGTTGGAGGTCCAAGTCTTGGTTAAAAACTGTGTCTTGAAATCATCCAGGCCCTCCTACTGACTTGTCAGCTCTGGGTTATTTTCAGAAAACTTTACTTGAGTTCCTTAGCTTCAATCGTAAGTTTTTCCCACAGACTTGCATGGTATGTGTGAGTGGGAGAGTGAATAGTGGCTGCTATTTAGCCATTGTTTAGTCTAGTGTATGTATGTTTACATCTCCCTTTTGGATTTATAGGCAGCTATGGCAAAATAAAGATTGTGCTTCCTTGATTGAAGAGCCTCTTAACTGGAGCACCTGGTGGTATACAGGGATTCTTTTATGATCTGATTATAATTGAAATTTTGAGGGTTTTTTGTTACCAGTTAACTTTTATTTAATGCTGGTATTCCTGTGGTACCATAAGTTTCAAAACATGATTGAAGTTCCCACCATACAAGCTCCTAAAACGGTATTCTGTCTTAAGCACTAAGTTACAGAGATGCAAACTAATGACGAAAAGTAGTAAAACATTGAAGTAAATGATCTGGTAACTAGTATGTGGCTTTGTTTGGACTGGATTTGTTTTGTTTATGGGGGTGTAAGAGGAGGATGGCAAAATACCAAATTAGTAAGAGAAAGGAATACCAGTGATAAGTTTTACCGAGGGGGGGAAAGGAAAGAAAATGAGCAAAAGGAATAGTGCAACTTGCAGTGCTGAGACAGTAGTAGAGGAGAAGGTACCTGAGCCAACTGAGGGTACATTACAAAAATCATTTTCAGAGTAACTTGGAAATGATACTCTTGGTTCATCTGTGGCTGCCTCACTATGGGAGAGTGGCTGATGATAATTAGATGTTGATGGAAGAGTAAAGTTTCCAAGTGTTCTAGTGCATCTTATCTTCAGTCCATAAAGCTGCCTTTAGTCCAGCAGCTGATGAATCCTGAGTGTTCCCTTACCTGAAATTTAAAAATGCAAAATTCTAAAAGTTTAAAATTAAAAATTCTAATAGTTCTTACTGAGGCTTAAAACAGCCTGACTGGCTGCGATAAGCAGTTGGGAGTACATATGAAGTGTTCCTTATTTCAGGATACATTATAGGAGCATATTTTTCCTGGAAATGTAAAGTATGTCATAAAATCTTGACTGAGAATTTTAAGCATGTGGGTATGTATGTATATACTTGTGTACCCTGAGGTACACTTAAAAATACTTTGTATTCAATTGTAACTGTGTTTTTAAGTACACACAGAATAAAATGAAGATGTGACAAGTGGGTTTAGAAATGCTGGACTTCGCTTTATTAGTACCATGCTGGACATCGCTTTATTAGTACCATAAATGTGCAGAAGTGTTTAATATTGTTTTTTTCATTTTGGAAGATCTCACTGTAAATTCTGCTACGTTTCAAGTACTATTATGCAGTAGAGTTCAGTTCCTTCTCTGGTTTAAAAAAAAAAAAATGGTTGTTGCCCAATGGATTGTTAAACTGTGGTGGAAAAAGTAGATTTCATACCTGAATGTCTCTGATAAAGTGGCACCAGTTTCATCACTGTGACGAATAAGAAATCCTTCCTTCTCTCTCATCATAACAAAAGACAGTCTTTTTATGGTCCCTCAACTTATCATAACAAAATTCTATATAAATTTGAAATCAGCATGCCTCACTTCTTATCAAACAACTGTTGTAAATTCTTTGCCATTTTCTTGTATTGATTATTAGGAAATGGGTTTCTGTTGCTCTGCTATGAATGGTATAAATAGAGCAAGTTTGCTGTTATGCACCCTACAAATTGTTATGACAGACTTTTAAAGGAGTCAAAGACTAATGTTGGGAAAGACATTTGAAAATCACAGAGTATGAAGTGTGTAACTTAAATTACACACAGGATCCATCATAAATGCATCTGTAAAATCCCTTCTCACTTGCTTTCATGTCTTTTTTCCAAGTTGCACTGTCTTAAACGGAATGCTAGGGAAATCTTGCCGCAGAAAATGTTGGGTTTTATTTTTTAAATTTACTGTTATTGTGCTTAAACGTCATTATTCAGGGTTGTGACATGGCATGCTACAGAAATTCTTGACTTTCACTGTTACAGGACTAAAATTAATCTCGTCTTTTCCCTCACCCCTCCCAAACAAGGAAATGCTGAATATTTGTCATGTTTACAATCACAATTTTTTAGTAGTCAAATTAAATTTCTAACCACATTTATCTGAAAGGAAGTCCTACTCAATGTTAACTTGGAGACAAAATGTACTGATAAGAGTTTTTCTCCCCTATGGAGAAAAGGAGAATTTAGCACACTCTATATGCAAACTTACTTCCCTGCAAATCTAGGGTTATTATCCTGAGCACTGAGCATGCTCACTAGTGACACTGATTTTTTTTTTTTAATATTTGTATAGACATTTTTCCCAGAGTAAAATATTAAAAGGAACAAGGAGTGAACAAAGGATTCTTCAGGAAAGCCTTGCTTTTCCTACATATCTCCTTGGCTTTTGCATCATTCTCTCTTTTGTCATTTTCTTGGTTTTATTAAACATCACTAAAGATGTTTCTTAATCAAAAAAACTTATGGTTCTGAAACTAGTTCAGTGAGGACCAAGGTATTAAATGAGATCCCTTCTGATCAACAGGAAAGCATTATGAATATTCTGTCTTCCTGGCCTGATTGAGCTTCGGACTTTTTTCTATTAACCTTCGGTATATGTACTTCTTCTAATGTATACTTTTTCTTTGAGTTTGTTTAAAATACCTTTTTTGCTATGAGTTTGCCCTTGTGAGCATGTTGCTGAACAGCAGAAATCTCTGTATCATTGAACTTTTCTGCCGCAAATAGTAACGTATCAACTTGTCATGAAATTTATATTCCCACATGCTTCTTATGGCCAGCACGCAGGTATGTGTTTCCACTGAAGCTGCAACTGTAGGAACACTTTCAAAATCTTCCCTTATAGATCTCAGTAATACACTCCACAAACTGAGGGACTGGATTAGAAGACTTCTATTCACTGTCATCACAGCTATTTGATGATTTGTGTGTATTATATGTCTCATTATAATCTGTTTCATTAGTAGGCAGGGATGTCATTTTCCGCTGGCCTGTTAAAGTCTTGCTCTGCTAGTAACAAGTATTACTCTGTTTTGCATTAGTTTTTCAGTATTTTGTTTTCAGGTGATGTTTGCCTAACATACCTTCAAGAAAATTCTCTTATAGAATTACTGAAATACACAGATTTGACAGACTTATATTAATATCCCAGCTTCCCATGACAGTAGTCCTAATTTAAAATGGAACAATTAGAGCATGAATAAACTGAACTGCAGAGCAAGGAGATTTTTTTTCCAAAGTTAATCTTTTCCTCACCATCTGCAACAAGGCATTGGACCAAAGCTAATCATGTGTACAAATCACCATAGGTGGAAAGGCTATAGGAGATAATGGCAGTTAGAAGTTCTGTCTTCTGTAAAAGATTTAGATTTTTTCACATCATCTAAGAAGATGTCAGCCCCATCCTCCACAGTAATGAGGGTGTTTTCCTACAGATGAGGCAGTTTGCTTGTAAACTGCATTCTTATATAATATTTTGTGTGGCCTCCAAGACTCTTACCACTGTTAGATAATGTCAACAGGAAAACCAGGTTGTACTAGAGAAATTAATTTCAAAACCAGAACTTGGGTATGCAGCCTGTACTGCATCTACTACAGGGATATGTATAGCAAGTTTCTGTAGACTTCTCTAATCAGGAAAAGTAGCTAGTCACCAGACTGAATTATTAGATTCTTTACCTGTAGGGATAGACAAGTAGAAATTTCTAGACTCGTTCTACATGTACAGGGCAACAACTCCTCTCCTGAGGCTAAACAGAGCTTTACAAAGGAGATTTAACATACTCGAAATTTTAGGTCTTGTGTTTGCCTCAAGGTATTAATCTCAACTGTTTGGTTTTTTTTTTTCTGAAACACAGCAATATTTTAATTTGCTTCATTCTGAAAAGGATTTAACTTAGGAGATCTAATGAGAGCACCAAGAATAGTGATGGTCTCAAAAAGAAGTAAATATTAGCCTGTCTTCATATTTTTAGATTTTGGGTAATGGAGATAATCAGATTTGCTGTCCATTTATTTACTTGTGCTATAACTTTACTTGTACTGTTTTTATTCCAACCTATCTGAGACTAGATCATGCTCAACATTTTATCTTGCTACCTGCATTTAGCAAAGCAGACAACTCAAGATAAGTCCAACTATCAAAATAGTTAAGATAATTTTATTCTTCTTCATAGCCCATTGTATACTTGAAATTTAGCTTTACTGTCTGGGTGCTGTTGCCTACCCAGATATTTGGAAACCAGAGAATACCATTGTGATATTCGCTGCGACTTTAAGGGGGGGGAAAAAAAATGCCATTCTCTGTCTTTTCTTTGTTAAATACTTCAACAGTAATGCTTGATCTGTAGCGTTTTTTTAAATACAAATGTTTATTTTAATTCAAAACATTTTGTGATTAAGAAGCTCCTCACATGTTTGGTATATCACTTAAGTGATTAATTTCCATTGTTTTAATAGCTTGAATCATATCTCTAGTTGGAATTTACCTAGTTTTGACTTTCAGCCAGTGCTTTTCATTGGGTGAAAAAACCAAACTGGCCAATGGATGCAAAATATCAATCTAGCCTATGCAGAGGCCAGCAGTAGATGCGCAAGATCTAGAAACCTGGCTTGAATATATTTTGAATATCCTCCAGCTGCCCTCAGTCAATTAAATTTTCAAAGTAATTCACATTTTAGTCCCCGTAATATCCTGCTCTTTCACATCCACTTTTTCCTCACAGAATAATTTTGTATTCACAGCAAACTGTTTATTCCAGAATGATATATTCATAAATGGGGAAGTCAGAGTAGATTCTTATGGAGTCCACTGTTTCTTGCTATTGTGGAAATGATCAATTGCTATCCTTTCTCTGGTCTTCTAAACCCTGAGTAATCTGAGAGGACTTTCTCCATGAGAGCTTAGTTTTGTGTTTGCTTGTAGGTGATTTCTTTGGTGTGGTGTTTTGTTGTTGTTTGGGTTTTTTTAGGACTAGTTGGAAGTGTGGCTTTTCTACAAAAGCTGGATTCATTCTTCCTGGTGTACCCATATGTTCTGTTAGTTTTGTTTTTTGTTATGGTTTCAACCAATTTCGCCACTGCAGAAGTAAGTCCTGCTGGTAGTTCCTGGATATTCCTAAGGCCTCTGTTTAAAGAAAGAATAAAATAAAAAATGGGGAAATAATTATTCCTGTGGTATCAACACCAATTTTAGTGACTGATTACACTTCCAGTTAGTCTTGCGACTTTGTGTTTAAATTTCCCTATAACTCTCAAACTTTTTGATAAATATCAGCTGGCTCCAATATCTTTTTAATATTTGCTATATGTATTTGTAGATTCCTGTTCTAAACCCCATTCTGCTTCAGTCTGAGAATGTTCTTCAAACTTGTCCTGCATAAAAAAGGTTGCCTCTCACATGGAAATGTTCTTCTGCAACAAACTCTTTTTGGGGAAGGAAGGACTATGGCCTTATATTCCCCAAGTGCTTTTTTTATACTTCAGTCATATATCAGCTGTAGACTCTTTGGCAGGATTCCTGCTTCTGGTTTTATTATTAGTATGTATCCCTTTAACAAGTTGTTCGTCAGGCTTTTTGGCCCATCCCACTGCAGTTCTAACAGTTAATTTGCATGGCTGGTATATTGGATTGAATGTAAAAATAAAGTATTTTGGGGTTACATACATACCATGATTTCTTGTCAAATACTTCTCTATCGCATTGCCTGTTCACATGAACAATTAGTCTTTTGTTTATACCAATTCCGTGTGAAATTCAGATTTTCTTATCACTTATTGATCATCAATAGGGAGTGCTTAAGATGCTGGGAACTGAGATTCAGGAAGCTGCCTGACTAGACTCTTCCAAATATTATTAGGTTGACTGTAAAATGAATACGCTCACACATCAAACAACTTTCTTTTTTTTACCCCTATAATAAATATAAAACTGATTGTACTAAACAATCAAATATTTCAGATGAAAGCAATGTCAAAATTACAAAGGTAACCTTGCACTTCACAATATGTCTAGATCCAGGATGTTTGTGTGACCTCCTGCCTTATTTTTTAACTACAGGAAGAAATGCCATTTTACCTCAGGTCTTCTGTCTCATTCAGAGTGTAAGACTGACTGTACTGGGTTAGTGCATAAGGTCAAATGGAAAATGACTGGGAGAAAAACAAGTGGAGAAAGCACCACACTTCTCATTAAGACACTTTAATGTCACAAAGTGGTAGTGAATGGAAACCCTAGTTATGTTACAGTGTCTGTATAGAGCTTAAAAAAAAAAAGTAAACTTTTAGAATGGATAGATTAATTGGATTAAATCCACAGAATATGTTATCTAAGGTTTTGCATAGACCTAGACAAAGTAAAAGGAAACCTCACCAGAGTTTTGTTTTCCAGGCTTATTTTTTAACCACAAATTGCGATTTCGAAAAGTAGTTCTTGAAGCTTTGACACTAGGCACTATGGGGCTTATGATGGAAGTTTCCTGCAGCTATCTAGCATTTTTCTGGGTTTTATTTCTCAAAAAAAGTTAAAATATTGTGAAGCGAAGGAATAAATCTCAATATCCTGAGCAGTTCTGCAAATGTAAGTTTTGTGTTTACCAGTTTAAGCCAGAGTTTGTAAAAGGGTTTGTAACATTTTTGCTATTTTGTTAATGGGAAGATATCTGTGACTGGGCTTCAGCTGATCCAGCCTGAACAGGTTTACTTTAATTATGATAGTGACTGGTCTTACTGCATTATAGATTCAACAGCTAAGACATTCTGTTTAACTGCTGCATTTCTAATACTGCTGGAGACTTAATTGTCATGACTTCATTCCTGAAGTTTTGCTCATGTTACAATAATTAGTGTTTTTACATGTAATCATGTAGTCAACTGAGTTGTGTCTTCACCCCTTCTCACATTAGCGTGAACAAGAAAATGCAATGGCTCACCTTAAAAAGCAGCAACAAGAGCTGGAGCACATGAGGTTGCGCTATTTGGCAGCAGAAGAAAAAGAGCTGGGGAAAACAGATCGACAAGAGCTGGAGGATATCAGAAATGAACTTAACAGGTATGAAAGCATTTGGAAGATTTTCTTTTTTAACCCTCTCCCCTCTTTTCTTGCCCTCTGCCTCAAAATAGGAGAAGATTCAGTTAAATCAAGATTATAATTGACTGTTAGTCCAGTGAAAGAACACAGTTTAGTGTCTCTTGGGTAGAGATTGCACATTTATAAAATGCAACAGTACTGCAGTATAGAAAATCTATGTTTAAGGCCACTGTACCCTGTTTTTTTGTTATGGTTGTAGTTGTGCAGCACCAGGCTTTTTTCTGTTTTAAACCTTCAGTTCTAAGGATAACTGCTGCATTAAGAAAGAGGCATGTACTATTCATATTTTGCATACATTAAAATTTTAAATTTATCTATTGTTGCCCTCCAAAAATTATCTGCATTAGTTCTGTGTGTTGAACCCTTTCCGTTGGAGTGCTGTTTGCATTATCAAAATAGGAGCCTTGGTAGCAAGTGTTAGTGTTACATATGCATATAGGAAAGGTATTGTTAGAATTTTATTACTTTAACATTTCTTTTACCTATAGTTGTTTTGCCCTAGAGAGAGGATAATTTTTTACCTTTTATAGATTTCTTTATTTACTAACTACTTTAGTAGATTAATAGCTTAAAGACTTAATATGAAAATAATTGGAGCGGTTTTTAATATGGCTCATCCTCTGATTCTTTCCATTTTATCAACATCAGGCTAAAGCAACAAGAAGAGAGAAAGCAATTGCAAGATGTTAGAGATAATTCTGCTGGTAGAGTGGATAGTCTTCATTCTAGAAAATTAAATGAGAATGTGGATGATTATCTCTCTCGTCTGATAGAAGAGAGGGATACCCTGTTGAGAACAGGAGTATATAATCATGAAGACCATATTGTAAGTGAACTTGATCGTCAAATCAGAGAAGCTATTACAAAAAGGAACATCACTAAATAAAAACATACATAAAGTTGTTAAAAAGAACCAAAATTTGAACAGTGACTGATTTTTATAAATCTATACTACTTACTCTGCAGAATACAGAAGGTCACGCTTAATTTTGCACCCTATTGTTAGCTCTTTTTGAAGTCTGTAAATATTTGGAACATGTGAAGTTAAGCACAGTTGCAAGTTTTATGGGGGCAATGGCTGTTTTTAAATGTTTTTATACTCATATGTGTATATATATGTAAATATATTTATCTTATGTACTTTCTTCTGAAATGTTTTCTACCTCTTTTTGCATCATAAATGTTTATTTGTAATATTTTTAATATTCATTCTAAGGTTTTTGGTCAATATTGTCATAGTTTCTTTCAATTTTTAAAAAGATGTCTTCAGCTGTACTAGGGAAAAGTGACATCAGCTGTTTTCCCTGACAGAACTCTTTTAATTCTGAAGTGCAGCACTGACCAAATGTCACTTTTTTACTAAATCACAAGGTAATCAATTTTTGCTTCTCCAACTGTAGTTAAGATAACCAAGTTCTGTAGCAAGTAAGAGACAAAGTTGCAGGGGGATGACTGTCAAACCTTGTGAAACTGAATCCACTTATCAAGTAATGAGCCTGATTGTACAGGATGAAAATCCCATTGCCCTAGTGGTTTTGCACATAGGCCTGTAAGGGTGAACCCAGGAGTGTAAAGAAAAGTAAAGTTCAGAAATAGACATTCATTCTTACATCCATCCTTAATAAGGAAAGATACTTGAAGCACTAATTCAGTGAATTTATATACTTCAAATTCTGAACACATACATAAAGCAAGAGCTTTTCTAAGTACAGATGTTTTCCTTAATCAAGACCTAACCACTTTGCAGTTACTTAGCATATATTTCAAAGCATGTTATCTTATTGCCACTTAAATTGTATGTAAGATTTTGTTTGATTGTGAAAGTATGAACAGGGCGCAGGCTCAAGGTGATAAATGCCAGAAGAGAAATCCACAACAAATGTTAGTTTGTGCATAATCACAGTTGAAAAAGTTTTGGTTTCCAGCCTTCGTTCTATTTCAGTAATTTTAAAATCATATTTGTGGATCTAGCTAATAACATTAACTTACAACAGTGTCCTTTCAAAAGGCATTTTTGTCTGTCCTGTAGACACAAATGTTTCTGTACTTCAATGACACGTACTGAAAACGTCTTAGGATTTGTTACTTTTGGAATGAACAAAGACACCAATGCAAAAATTCCTTTTATTTTTTTTTTCTACACAAAGTCAGTGAACTTCCATGGACATGGCTGTATAGATGGGGCCTTCCTGTTTTCTGTGGTATTAATTATAAAATGTTTATTTTTAATATTTTATCTGGCTTTGCCTCTAGGTGCATTGTTTTTCTTCTTCCCTACCATGGGCCTATCTCCTGGTAAATGAACTACTGGTTTAGGCTCCTTTAGAAAAGTTTTAAGCAAGGTGTATAAACATAGAGATCACATTCTGTGAGGAACTATCACTTACCAATACCAGACTTTGTAAGAAATGCTTTTGTAATACTTTGCATGCTCTACTGTATTTTTCGAATCAGTGTGCTTAAAGAGACCCCTTTATAACTTTAATAAATCCAATACAAATTCATGAAAAGTGATTTTACAGTCTTTTTTTACATCATGGCTTTGTCATATCACTGATGTGTGATCATATGCAATTATTGTAAATGAATCAGGGAGCTTCTATCTTGACAGGAAGACTTGCTCATGCCGTTTTTCTTCAAATGCTTGCTCACTTGCCAGAAGTGTAGTTTTTTCTTCAAACGCTGGAGGGTGCCTTAGACTCAAAGATCACAAAGATTGCATTGACTAAGTGTTCGTAACTGGTGATTGTTTTGAACTGGTATTTTATAACTCTTCAGGTGTGTTACTTTATTAAATAAAATTCAGATTTTAAGTATTAAGGATTTTGTGTTTCCTTTTCGACTATGTATTTGAACAAAAAATTTTTTGTTTATTATTTCTGGTATGACAAATATGACAGTTTTTAGTGCTTGAATCCATAAAATTGACAAGTTCACTTTCAAAGTTAATTTCACTTTTTAATTTTTAATTGAGTCTCTTCCATGGCTCATAAAGAAAACAGCAGTCATGTTGCTGTGGGGTTTAAAAAGAAACTACTTGGGTAAGTTTTCTTTATAGTAAATCAAAGTTTTGAGTAAAATAAAAGGTTGAGCACTTTTTTTTTTTTAGAGACATAAGCCTGATAATTGAAGCTATTTGGGTCAATTTTGTCATTTGAAAGACCACTACTTAAAAGGTGAGAAGCATGAATTTTGTGACTACTAAAAAACTTACCATTTTTGTTATATAGTCATTACCCTTTGTGTTCATTGTATTAGGATGAGAAAATGAATGATACTTTAAGCGTAATGTTTCAATTTCATTTTTTCCAGCACACTTTGTCTATATGCTTCAGTCTGAAGTACTCTAGAAAAAAAATCTGTATTTGTAGTAGATACCTATAGCAGAGATGAGCTCAATATTACTTTTTTAAAAAATATCTTTGTGTTGGGTTCCATTTACCTTTTTATTGCCTCAAAACCTTTTTAAAGGTTATAGCCATTCAGTGGAAAGACCAAATACCATTTTTTTTGATCAAAAAATCTCTTAAAAAATTTTTATCTTAATCTTTCTTCATGGCAAAAGAAATGCCATTTGAAACAGATGCATGAGATAACGAGCTTATTTTAATTCACCCAGCATAAAAAGACTGCTGGAAATGAAACCCATGTTTATGGGTTCAGTCCTGGTTCTATGCGCCTTAGAAAAGGGCATGGGAAGAGGAGCAACAGCTAGGCCCTCTTGGCATTCTGGCAGACTCCTGCTATTGTTTCCAGTGCACCTAGATTTCACTAGGGAAGTTGATGAAATTATTTCGAAACAAGTGTTCTTACCAGTATGTTTCTTTGAACCCAAATACCTGTAAAAATTAGTAAATGGGGCGGGGAGTGATGGTGGGGGTTGTTCTATGGCCAAATCAATTGCAGCTTGCATCTGCCTTACAATTCAGGCCCAGAACTTGCAGTTGGCTTTGGATAAGGGAACTTCGATTATATCCTGTATTTGTCCAATCCAGTCTTTTAAAGGAAAAGCATTAGCCCATCTAAAAACAAAGGCATTTAGAAACACCATTCTTTTTTGTGATAATCTTCAGCCAGAAGATCCCCTTCTGTCTCTGTATGCACTCATTATTCTTAGAGCAGTGAGGACTTGCTATTACTGATCTTTAGTACTGAAGAGTTGCCTCAAATTATTTAGTACAGGTTTAAAAGTAACCCAGTAAATCTGGATGTAAAATATTTATACACCTTGATATGGAGCATTAGCTAAGATTTTGAGAACTGTTCCAAAGAAGTGGACCTTTTTTGCCCTGTTAATTGTTAGACTGTTTATCAGAAAAAATGTCTCTAAATTCTTATTTACTCAAGCAGTGGAATGCATTATGAAAAAAGTATGTCAAATTATTTTAAAAATAAGACAGCACTGTTTTGCTTTGTATCAGGATTATTTAAACACATAGTTACATTATTGATCTTTCCAGTATATTGTTTTTTGGGGTGAAGCTATAACCACTGTTTCTATAATATTTTAGCAGCTATCCAACACTTCTAACACTCATAGGCTTTCAAAACTGCTATTGCAGAAAAGAAGCAATGTTATGTCTGGCACGGAGCTTTCAAGTATTCAATCCATAGTTCTTCACTGCAGTTTAAATGCTTCTCCCTTCCATCCACTGTGATAAACCTTAATGCACAACTAAAGACGGAAGTCCTTTATCATATCTTCTAAGTGCTACTGAAGTATTTATACCACTTATTACATATTTACGCAATTATTTATTTTGCTACTACTGTGCCTAAATGATCATGACCTGTGTCAAGTCTGGGATAGGAAGCACTAGCCCCACTATTGTTCAAGACAGAACTGTGGAAAGGCGGCTGCGTACTTAGATCTCATTTCATTTGTTTCTCCGGGGGGTTGTATTAGTAGTGTTTTCATTAGAAATGTTTTTACAGATGTCGGCTATCCAGATATGAAGTCTCTGTGGTGGAGAAGCGGTCAGGAGTTTGGCATTCAGAACAGAAAGGAAAAAAAAAAGTCAACTTTGAGAGACTAATTTATAGAAAAATAATTTACTGACTTTCTGATGTATAAATGTACAGTAACCCCATGGCAGCTTTAATGCAGTGTAATTGAATTCTTGCAAGTACAGTTATTTTCTATTCTTAACTTGAAGAAATGCTACAGCCTCTTGTTCCCCATCACTGAAGACAAAAATAGTCCCCATTAATAATGCTTCTGGAAAAGCGACACCCATTACTTTGTAGTCCAGTACTCTTTTTTTTTTTTTTTCCCCCAAGTGAAATACTTGTAGTAGTTTGACAGCATTTTAAACAATTTATGTATTACTACAAAAAGTTTTGTTCTAACAATATACATAGAGAGTAGATGATTATGGAAGTGTAGTGTTACTGAATGGTCGACCAAAGGGTTTTGACACAGTTACCAAGACATAACTGCATTGACAAAGTAATATGGCATCAAAATTTAGAGTGGGTTTACTGGAGCAGATGGAGTCTAGTAGAACAGTCTGCAGCCTAATAACTGTTTCAACAGTAACTGTATGTTGCCCGTAGCTTTAACTGTACTATGAAAAAACCTGCAAAAATTGTTGTCAGAGGACTATGATTTACTATGACTATCATAAGTTTTGTTTTACGAATACAGATGTAAATAGGGCAGCAAAATTAAATCATTGGGTTTTGAGTTAGGCAGGCAATCAAGCTAGTAAATGTTTGTAGAATTTAGGTTTAAGTGGTAGTGGTAAGTCTTCAACGTTTTTGTATTTACTTAATAGCTTAACATAAGTGAGGGGGATTTTTTTTGAGTTTTTTTTCTTCACCTCTGGAGGTACAGAAAATAGTTTTATTGATCTCGTGTTAAGAGATGTTGGTTGTACAGGACACCCGATCGTCAGTATGTTCACCTTGGAAGACTATTCTTGGCAACAAGATTAATATTGTAATACAATAGGTCATCCAGATCAGGGCTGAAAGGCATCGTAAGCTGTTATTTGCTTTATAATCAGAGATGTGGGTGTGAAGGTTGACTCCCATTCATACCAGGCATGAAGTTGACATGATCCAAATAAAGAAGACAACTTAATGGTTTGTTCTTATAGCCAGCACTTTAAGGCAATACTGCAGATACGTTTTCATGAATATCAGTGCATATTTGGTGTAAACCACAGAGCCTACCTCCTTCTCCAGGAACCATTCAGCTGATGTAGACAGTATGTTGTTTGGACTATGTAACATTTTTGATGCTTGTATAGCCATAATGTTTTTTACTGCAGTTTTCCTGAATGTGGGTGCATATGATGTTTTAAATACTCTAGCTTATTGATTATTGATTATCCTGACTTTTCTGATAATAATCCAATTGTTGCATTGAAGAATTGGGGTTAATATCACAAAAGAAATGAAAAAATTAAGCAGAATGTCAAAAAGCAAGATCACACCACTACCACAAGGATTTGGTAGGTGTATCTCCACAGATATATCTCCATGAGAGGGCACTGCTACTTGTGGAAGAACTTGCACACCTCTGCAACATGCTTATGTGCCACTACAGTGAGTTTTACCTGTCCCATCCTACTGCATCTTGCAGAACAGGTGCATTTTTTTTTTTTACTCCATGATTTTATCTTCTTATTGCATATCATAGAATCATAGAATCGCTAAGGTTGGAAAAGACCTTTAAGATCATCAGTCCAACCATTAACCTATCGCTGCCAAATACACTACTGAACCAAGTCCTCAAGCACCACACCTACCCATCTTTTAAATAAACTCCAGGGATGCAGACTCAACCACTTCCCTGGGCAGCCTGTTCCAGTGCCTGACTACCCTTTCGGTGAAGAAGTTTTTCCTAATATCCAACCTAAACCTCCCCTGGCGCAACTTGAGGCCATTTCCTCTCGTCCTATCGCTTGTTACTTGGGAGAAGAGACTGACCCCCACCTCGCTACAACCTCCTTTCAGGTAGTTGTAGAGAGCAATAAGGTCTCCCCTCAGCCTCCTTTTCTCCAGACTAAACAGCCCCAGCTCCCTCAGCCACTCCTCATAAGACTTGTGCTCTAGTCCCTTCACCAACTTCGTTGCCCTTCTCTGGACACGCTCCAGCATCTCAATGTCCTTCCTGTAGTGAGGGGCCCAAAACTGAACACAGGACTCGAGGTGCGGCCTCACCAGTGCCAAATACAGGGGCACTATTACCTCCCTAGTCTTGCTGGCCACACTATTCCTGATACAGGCCAGGATGCCATTGGCCCTCTTGGCCACCAGAGCACACTGCTGGCCCATGTTCAGGTGGCTGTCAACCAACACCCCCAGGTCCTTTTCTGCCAGGCAGCTCTCCAGCCACTCCTCCCCAAACCTGTAGCGTTGCATGGGGTTGTTGTGACCGAAGTGCAGGACTCAGCACTTAGCCTTGTTGAATCTCATACAGTTGGCCTCGGCCCATCGATCCAGCCTGTCCAGGTCCCTCTGTAGGGCCTTCCTACCCTCCAGCAGATCGACACTTCCACCCGACTTGGTGTCATCTGCAAACTTACTGAGGGTGCACTCAATCCCCTCATCCAGATCATCAGTGAAGATATTGAAGAGGACCAGCCCCAACACTGAGCCCTGGGGAACACCACACATGACCGGCCACCAACTGGATTTGACTCCATTCACCACCACTCTCTGGGCTCGGCCGTCCAGCCAGTTTTTAACCCAGTGCAGAGTGCACTTATCCAAGCCACGAGCAGTCAGCTTCTCCAGGAGAATGCTGTAGGAGACAGTGTCAAAGGCCTTACTAAAGTCCAAGTATACAACATCCACAGCCTTCCCCTCATCCACTAAGCGGGTCACCTTATCATAGAAGGAGACCGGGTTAGTGAAGCAGGACCTCCCTTTCATAAACCCATGGTGGCTGAACCTGATCCCCTGGTTGTCCCGCACATGTAATGGCACTCAAGATGATCTGCTCCATGACCTTCCCTGGCACTGAGGTCAGGCTGACAGGCCTGTAGCTCCCCGGATCCTCCTTCCGACCCTTCTTGTAGATTGGTGTCACATTTGCTAACTTTCAGTCATCTGGGACCTCCCTGGTTAACCAGGACTGCTGATAAATGATGGAGAGTGGCTTGGCAAGCTCCTCTGCCAGCTCCCTCAGTATCCTCGGGTGGATCCTGTCTGGCCCCATGGACTTGTGAGCATTCAGGTGGAGGAGCAGGTCAGTGACTGCCACCTCCTCAACAACTGGGGCTTCATTCTGCATCCTATCTCCATCTCCCAGCTCAGGGGTCTGAGTACCCTGAGGATAATCAGTCTGACTATCAAAGACTGAGGCAAAGAAGGCATTAAGTACCTCAGCCTTCTCCTCATCCTTTGTGGCAATGTTTCCCTCCACATCCAACAAAGGAGGGAGATTCTCCCTGGCCCTCCTTTTGTTGCTGATATATCTGTAAAAACATTTTTTGTTATCTTTAATGTCAGTGGCCAGTTTAAGTTCTAGCTGGGCCTTCGCCTTTCTAATCTTCTCCCTACATAACCGCACAACATCCTTGTAGTCCTCCTGAGTTGCCTGCCCCTTCTTCTGAAGGTGGTAGGCTCTCCTTTTTTTCCTGAGTTCCAGCCAAAGCTCTCTGTTCAGCCAGGCCCATCTTCTCCCCCACCTGCTTGACTTACAGCACACGGGGATGACCTGCTCCTGTGCCTTTAAGGCTTATTTCTTGAATAACATCCAGCCTTCCCGGACTCCTTTGCCCTTCAGGACTGCCTCCCAAGGGACCCTGTTAACCAGACTCCTAAACAATCCAAAGTCTGCCCTTCTAAAGTTCAGGGTAGTGGTTTTGCTGACCCCCTTCCTCACTTCTCCAAGAACTGAAAACTCTATTATTTCATGGTTGCTGTGCCCAAGACGGCCTCCGACCACCACATCGCCCACCAGGCCCTCTCTGTTTGTAAACAGCAGGTCCAGCAGGGCACCCCCCCGGTTGGCTCGCTTACCAGCTGCGTCGGCAAGTTATCTTCCACACACTCCAGGAACCTCCAAGACTGCTTTCTCTCTGCTGTGTTGTATTTCCAGCAGATGTCTGGTAAGATGAAGTCTCTCACGAGAACAAGGGCTAAATATATACTATACTATACTATACTATACTATACTATACTATACTATACTATATTATTAATGCAGGAAATCACTAAAAGGGTCTTAAAGTTTTACCCGAGAATAAACATTTTTATGCTACTGTTTCCTATTTCATTTACATATATGGTCATCGATGCAGGTGGCTTGTAATAGCCTAGGTAGAAATAGGTAAGCTTAGCAAGAGGACATCTTATAAGGCATTGTCTCTCTAACACCGTGTAAGGCAAAAGCAATGCTTTGCCATCCTGACCAAAAGCTTGTGTTGCAGTACTTGGTACAACACGGCAAAATCTCCCCTGAATCACTCGTGAAGGGACTCCCACTGGTAGGCTGAGGGTTGGGCACAAAGTCTGTGGTTTCTCTGCCCATCTTGGTTATAGGGGTGTTGAGTGATCTTGAACAGGGCTCTGGACCTCCACTTCCTATCAGCAAAATGAGAATAATGTGGGAAAACCTTTTCTGTGTAAGTGGTTCACAAACTGCTTTAAACTCAGACTATGTGTGCTGGATACAGTTGCCTTAATGACATAAAAGGAGTAGTTACTAGCTTCTACTGGGAAGCTTCTTCAGCAAATGAATACAAGCTATTTACTTTGCTCTCGTTTAGTAGATAAATCAGTATGTTCTTTGGTTCTCCTGGCTAATTACCAATTAATCCAAAAACGTTAGAAAAAAGCAAAAATATGTTAATCCTCATGTATAACTCTGATTTGTAATGAAATTAAGGGAGTCCAAGGCTGTAGCCTTCCAAGAAAGGCTAGGTTAATCTTCTTGTTAAGAGATGAATTAAGTAGGATCACCTGGTAAGAGCAGAGAAAAGGCAAAATATCTGGAGTTTTGGGCCTGCCCCAAACAAGGCTGTATGTGGTATGAGACAGTGCTGTTTACTTTTTTCTCTTTATTTGTAAGATGAAGGTGATTCCTCATTATACTGATGCTTTGATGAATAGCTAGTTAATGCTTGGTTGTTACAGCTCTTTGGAAAAGAAAAGGTCAAGCATTGTTTGGCATATCCCATCTATTGAGCAAATAAGTAATTGTGAGGGTTTTAGTGAAAACTTTTATAGGAAAATCATTTCATGACTTATTAGTATTGAAATAATAATAAAAGCAAATCCCTATTACCCTAACAAACGTGACAGATGATACTGTTGCAAATGAGTTTTGAATGTGGGGGGAGGCCAGCTCTTACTGAAGTAACTCTCAAATACTGTGAAACCAATTGGCTGCTGCCGAGCAGGGCACCTGCAGCCCCATGCCGAACATGGCCGTGCCCATGAGGTGGTCACAAATTCTCCATCCAGGTCTGGAGCTCAGCACGAAAACTCGGGGCCCACCTTGCCGCAGAGAGCAGCAGGAGGAGAAGGAGGAGGAAGCGGCGGCTTTGCTCCACTGCATTTGCCATCGCAGGGAAAAGACATTATTGCTGCCGCTCACAGAACACAAACCTAAACCTCACCCTGTATAGCAACAAATTCCCAGTTTTTTGCCAGAGCAGACTCTTGCCCCCACCTCCTCTTTTTTTTTTTCTTTTTCCTATTATCAGATGTACACATGATGAAGAGAATAGCAGATTTCACCAGCAAACAAATAAATTGGGGCGGTTTGTTTACAGTGAATAATAAAAGAAATGTTTGGTAATTAAATATGCAGAGAAATTACATGTTACTTTATAAACTTTATATTGAAAGCAATCTTGATCAGATAATTCTCTTTAAAAAAGCAGCATCTACAGGAAATAAGTAGGGTTGTTTTTTTTTAAGATAGTCTTTATGCTTACTCAAACAGTCTTTCACAAAGAGCTGAGGTTTTTTTTGAGTTTTCTTTTTTGCCCTTCCTTTCGTGCTCATTGAATAAGTCATTCACAACATCTGTACCGTCACTCCTGGAAATATCCCACTGCTATAAAAGGAAAGTATCTTAGCTAAAATAAATGCTTGTAGAATTAAAAAAAAAAAAAAAAAAAAAAAAAAAAAAAAAAAAAAGAGACTGCCCATGTCTTTATTTTGCTTGCTGCTTATTTTACCACTTGAGTTTCAGATAAAAACGCATTTCATGCTTTATGGAATGCAATCTGTTACAGAGCACGGACAACATACCAACTTGTGTACCACAAAATAACAAGCTTGTATGAGTACAGGCAGGGCTGCTGTTTATACTGCCAGATTCAAACTTTTAGTTAGATAATTTTTGGCAGTGAAAGCACCCAGTCTGTTAGTTATATGCTAGTTAATCCTGACTTAGAAAAAAATGAAAGTCCATTTAGGGCCTCTAAAATCTTAGCTTAACTTTTATATTGTGGTAAGAGATGATTGAGGGTATGTCAAGTTAAAGACTGTAATTCTTAAAATCTTTCTTCTGTGTCAAGCATTAGGTCTTTAAATGCTAACAATGTGTTTTTACGCAAAAGTTTAAGAATGAATACTGAGTCGAACTACAAAGCAACTTGTAGTGGGCTTAGCTCAAAATTTGTTCTATTTAAGCTCACAAAAGAAGAAAAAACAGGCATTTAGTGTTGTCTGCTTTTTTAACAGAGGAACAAGAGCTATGATGAGGAATAGCAGTATGGAGTAAATAGACTACCCCTATGTGGTTTGAATGTATATATATGTGTATTTAAATATGCTGATGAAAGAAGGAACATGGTTAACAGAATCCACCCAGATTTTCTTAAGGCATAGAGACTTGCTTTATCTTACAGCACTTTCTTAATTTTTTTTCTGTAGCACAGAGCAGTATATCAGTGGCTCGGCATCCACATTACGTAATGTCATTTTAATAAGAAGAAGAAAAATTGTCTCTGGGGACATGGGAGGCAACATGTAACCTGGTTCACAGTATCTTCCATTTCTGATTCTCTTATCCATATGAAATAAAAACCAACCAAACAAAATCCCACCGTCATCTGGGGGTTTCCTTATAGAGATTTCTGAAATCTTGCATTTATTCATCTAGGTCTCATAAATATATATTTTTAAAATATCACAAGCTCTACTCCCTTTTCTAGCTCCATTTTTGTTATCACAGTATCTATTTTAATGGCTATTAAGCTACAATGTCCGTACCTTATCTTTGTCAGTTAATGTATCTAATTCCACCATCCCAGAGGGAATAAACCTGAAGCTAAAGCCTGCAATATATTAAAGAATCAAGAACGCTTATGCAGAACAAACAGAGGATTTAGCTTGGATAAACAGCAGAGAGCTCAGTGTCTTTTATGTCCAGAGCTCAGGACTGGAAGAAGAAAATGACTATAAATCATCCCTGTGAAACAACATAACATAAATGTTGTATGTTTATTTAAAACTTTATACAATCATTTATCTGGGCTATAGCTCAGTTTCAAAAAGTGCTCTGCTGTAATGAGGTAGTGAGACTAGCAGTGATCAAGAGTAAAATGATATATAGTCTTCAACCAGAATTTGCTTATGGGAAGAATGGAAAGCACTTAAGCAGACACCAAGAATCTATAGCTAGTAGATCAAGCAGGAGGATAATGCAATAATAACAAAAACTTTGATAAATTTTTTCCTGTTTCTCTTCAAAATATCACATTTCTTGTAATGTGACATTGTTTTGAGAGCTAAGCAGCCAGCAATTTATGCCTTAATTTTCACACTTGAATAAAGGCTGATTTGTTGTCAATGTCTGAGGTATGACATGTTGCTCCACCAGACTTAAATTAAAAAAACAGGCTAAATCTTTGTCTGGGCTTGCATTCCAGGGAGAAGCGCTGTTTAAAATATGCTGCTGTTTTTTCTCGCTTATAGCAAGCACTCCTGTGAATTCATAGCTAGTAGTCGCTAATTTTTTTGCTTATGGGAAATTGAAGAGCTGCTGGTGATATATTTACTGCTTAAGGAGACAGACAAAAAAATATAATGCAGATTTTACTGGAGAAGGATTTTTTTCCCCCAAGTACTTTGCACCCTGGAGTGTCCAGAGGGGAGCCGAAAGTCTCCCAGGAGATGTCAGCATTTGGCCCCAGTGGTGCCCAAGCACCCATCAGGTGCTGGGTTGGGGTTTAGCCATGATGTCCCAATTGCAAATGTGCCCAGCCAGGACTGATTCAACTTTCATTGTGTGTGGGCATGCTCTTGCACAGAGCAATTCCCACCGCAGTATTTTTTACCTAGTGTTTCAGTGTCATTCGGGCAGATCTTTCTCTGTGGAAATGTGCGCTGTGACACAGGAGATCCCACCCGCTGCTTGGGAAAGTGCCTTTGGCCGTGGCAGCTTCTGCTGTGGCTGCAGGCACCATCCCTCTCCCCAGCTGCTGCATGCAAAGATTTTCAACACTGCCTGACACATCTTCTGTCACTTTGACAGTGCATTTAGGTCCCAAGCTCTCTAATTTTTTATTACTTCCAGAGCTGATCTGGTGGCACCTTAAAGCCTAAGCTGCTCTGTGTTACCAAAAGCAGTATTATTTCAGTTTGCAGGACCGCAGATTTGTTAGTTGTTCAAGAATTAACCATTAAAAAAATAGTAAATCCAGCCACATCGTTTGCACCTTGATTTTTTGAAAAATTTTATTTTGTGGCCTATGAAGACAAGGGCCTGTAGAGATGGGGCTGACTGAAGCACTGTATCTGCTGACAAGAACATAAGGGGTGAAAACACCTTCTCTCTCTTTCTGTTTCCCCCTGCAGTTGACAGCACCCAGTAAAGCACTGCCATAAAGAACACAGGCTCATAAATACTTCTATGCCTATGCAGCTCCGGATGTTTTCAAGCAAATATATTTATTATGTCAATAACGATAAAAAAAAGATGACTTATTCAATAATTCATAATGGTTTCAGAGCTGCTGGAGGCTAGTACAGCTCACTTTAGTTTAGATAACTTATAAATGTAGATTATTTCCATGACAGACTGAAATTACTTTCTGGTGAATATTTATTTGAGCTTTAATTTTCTTATTAACCCAGTATGTTCTAGAAAAGAAGATGACAGTGCTACTGTCTTCTTCATGCTGCTCTCCTGGATGCAAGCAACAAAATCTCTGAGAAACATTTCATGGAAGCAAGGTCTTAGACATTTCTCCATGCCATTGACACCAGAGCAAACTCTTGGCAATTTTTTTGGTAGCTGAAACCATTTTGTCAGTCCAGCATCTGGATGTAAACAAACACCTGTACAAGGAATAGGGGGGGCTGGGTTTCTGCCCTCCCCATGGGAGCCACTGCCCAAACCCTGACCAGTCCTTGCAAAATGTACCCCAGGTGCCCAGGACAGCCCTGGCACAGCTGGAGCACCTTTGGCAGCCGAGGCACCCGAGGGAGGGCTGGGATGGGAAGAGGCTCTGCTCCGGGGGGCAGCTGGGAGACAGGATGATGTGCCAGGTGCCGGAGGGTGCAGAGGAGCCCCCATCCCTGCTCCCTGGGTGCTGCTGCCATCAGACCCCCTCCAACCTTCTTCTGCATGGGGCAGCGGCCCAATTCTGCTCTGTCCTTTGCCTGCACATGGCAAATACTGAAACAGAAACAACATCAATATTCTTGAAAATAGTTCAGATTGCCTCTGGAGTTTCCCCTTCAGAGTAAAGAAAAGCTGAAATATCTTCTGGAGAGCCAAAGCCAGGCAGCGAGAGCGTGGGGGAAGGGGCAGGAGGCAGCAAGAGGAGGAGGGACCCCTACATCCAAAAACTGGGCCCACATCCCTAAAGCAGATCCCTTCTCTTTTTCCTTGGGTAAAATATCAAATTCAAGATATTCTGTTAAGCATGTATCTATATCCCAACAACTCCAACATTTTAAGTGAGTGCTGTTGTGATGGTGCTTGAACGCTGAAGAAAGCATTTGTTGTACATGCAGAAAAACATACAGGGAGCAAGTTTAGGATAGCTTTTCTAGCTTGTTGTTGTTTTTTGAAATTAATTTTTACAAGCTAATAGGTTTTGAGCTTATTAACAGTGTGTTTATATTGAATGGGAAGCATATATTTTATAATTCTTAAATATGAAATTGCTTTATTAGTTTAATTTCGCACATGCAAAAAATATGCAGCTGCGGGAATCCATAAATACAGGCCCAGTTAAAAATAAACCTTGCTCTAACACCAATAAAAGCTGGCAACAAATATTTGAAAACTTGAACTCTGTACAAATATGCAAGAAAACCACGTGGACCCTGTTTGGAGCCAGTTTCTAGGCCGAGATGGGTGACAGCAGAGCATGCCCAAAGTTGTGCACCCCTGGCCGGAGCTGGGGTTGTCCCCGAGCGTCACAGCTGCACCGCTGGGTCCCGGGGCTCTGCAGCGTGGGTGCATGGAGGCTGCCGTGGGCATCCTTCCATCCCGCATCTGCACTGCCATGGCGACGGCTCTCCTCCTCAGCCTGCCACATGGCTCGCCCCGACGCCCTGGCTCCCCACGCCAGCGCAGACAGAAAGCACCCTCTCGCTTTAATCGCTTAAGAAGTTACTTATGATACGCAACTAAATATTTAGTTGTGCAGAGGACAGCTTGTCACAGACAGCTTTGTTGCTAATGTATACAAATGCTGGTATGGCGCTGGCTTCCTCCCTGCGTACACAGAGATACACACACACTGACCACAGCCTAAATAAGCTGATTTATTTGTTTCAGTTATTTGATAAGTGCATCATACCTCAAACCCTAGGAAACCACTTTAGGAGGATTATAAGTTTTATGATGTGAAAAGATTACCCTGAGTGTGCTGGGCAAAGTTTATATTCAGAGTCTGTGCAGGAGGTGAGGCATTCACAGAGGCTGGGGAAAGAGGGCTTGATAGATAGAAAAGGGATTTTCTTTGTTGCTGCACCTCTTGTTGGATTATTTTTCTCTTTTCTTCCATCTCAAGAGTAGCCCCAGTGAGCCCACGAGTTGTTAACCTTGTGATTCTCCTCTGCCTTCCACTCAGCAATGGGAATTTCAGGATCTGCACTTTTTTAAAATAAGAAGCAATCAGTTCACTGGCAAATGAAGGGAAGGAGGGGGAGAGGCTTGGGGTTACCTGCAAGGGGGAGCTGTGAGGCTCCTCCTGAAGCAGGTGTCCAGGGAGGGCATCTCAGCCCAACTTCCCCCAGGGCTCCCTGAGCACATCACCCCAAACCACATCATCCCTGGGAGGCTGGTGCAAACAGGGCACCTGCAGAGGCACTGGGTGCTTGTCCAGTCTTTTTGGGGGCTGCCCCATCACCCTGCCCCAGGGCAGGGGCCAGCATCTATTAGCCCCAGTGCAGCTGAGGGTCCAGAGGGGTCAGTGGAGAACTGCAGAGCTGGGACCATGGCTTTGCTCATGGCCTTGAACTGGCACTGCTGTCCTCATAGCATGTGGCTTTGCTGGGCTTGACACTTGAGTCGTGACATGTCAGAGAGGAGAAAATAATTTAGCTTTTTTACCTTTATTGTTTAATGTTTGACACAGGCTCAGGGAATCATTGTAAATACGAGGAAGGTTAATTGAGCAAAATACCTGATGTATGTTTCCACCTGCCCTTTTTAAAGGAATGGACTTACACATCTAATGTTTAATATTGCACTCTAATAATGTTCTTGTATTAACAGGACAAGGTGGAGGTAATAGAGAAAAGAAAACAGCAACAGCAAGTGGAGTCAGCGCACACAGAGTTGCAGAGGTCTGCTGATCTCGGAGGGCTTTGCTCAGGTGCTGGGACAGCAACCAGGGAGGGTGCCTGGGGGTTTTGTTTTCCCACAAAGTGCTCCAGGTCCTGCTGACCCCTTCCCCTCCGCCACGGCCACAGCCCAGCAGGGTTCCCAGCCCCCGGGCCCTGTCGCCCCCTCCCCTGCCCCCCGCCACACGCTCAGGCGCTGCTGCCCCGCAGAGCTCCATTAAATAATGCACTCGCACCCGGCGCTGCGGGTCCAGCGGTACTCTGCTGTTACTAGAAAGGCATTTATATTATATTCTGTCTCCTGCGTCTTTCATAAGGGAGTTTTTATGTGTCACCAGAAAATACTGGGTAACACACTTTATTAGCCTCATGATACTGTGGCCCATCAATACTTGTCGAGGCCTGATGAGATCATGCTACGATTGTTAATCAGCATGAAGGAAGGAGGTGGAGAAGTGGGAAATACCTTTAGGAAAGAATCAATTAGAGAGAACAGTACTGCAGGTAAGCACGCAATGTGTTTTTCAGTAAAAAACAGCAGGCAGCCGATCAGCCCATCACTGAAGTTTAAACCTAACTTGCATGTAATATCAGATATGCCTTTTTTCAAGGAAAGAAGTAGTATTGCATTAGCAGAACATGGTTGGGATCAGTGAGTGGGTCTTTCAACCACTGTCAGCCTCCTTAAGACCCATTATTTAGGAAAACACTTAAGTGCACAGCTGGCTTTAAACATATGGAGTGTTGCTGGGACAGTCTCATTTATCCTTCATTAACCTAAAAGGTTTTGGCTTTAAGAGACTGCCCGGCACTGCTCAGTGCTGACTACTCATGTGGAAGGGTGCTCTTGCCTTGGGTTTTTCCTCTTCAGTGAGGAACTATTTGCTGGGGAGGGAAATGATTAGTTTTGACTTCTTTGCATCTTCTTAAAAACTCAGAGCAGGGGCTGACCCTGCTGCCAATGCGATGCACGGGCAAGGCGAGGGATGTGGCACACGGCAATCACTGGGATACATTTAGCAGTGTGACTCCAGTGACGTTTGGTTTTCAAAGCCCGCTACTGTTGCTTTGTGCTGATAGTGCACAGTTCCTCTCTGCTGTGTTTTTGCATCCTGCCCAGGGTCAGAGGAGGGTAAGCTTTTTATGGCAGAGAAGTGGAGGTCGAGTGGTTAAATGACTGTTTCTTGGACTGCAGCAGAAGTCTATAGCTCAAGAGGCAATGTCTTATTCACCCAGATGCTTGTTTGAGTTTCTAGGAGGCCCTTTCAGACTGTGATCAGTGGGAAAAGCCCAAGATACTTTGGTGAGACCCTGGGTGAAAATTACAGAACCTGCTTTGCACACCAAGCTGAGCATGAACCGAAATATTCAGTGGTTTACATCTCTCAAAGTAATGCAGGCCATGCTGATGACAGATGCCAGGCTGTTTGTCCAGTGCTACCAGCTTAGGTAGCACTTTGTCTGATTTAAGAAATACATATATCTGCACCTGGTTTAAGAAGTACAAATATCTGCACCTTAGACTCTTCTGGCAAGTTTGGCGCCACGTGGAGAATTTCAGAAAAAAAATGAGGAAAGAATGGGATAAGACCCTGGTAACTCATACTGGCAGGGTGCTTGCAGCACATCTCCATATGCATGTCCAAGGATACAAACAGCACTTCGTTTTGCATGGCTGGGACCAGCAACTGCCATTCATTGGTGCAATGTTCAGTCTTTCAATAGGAAAAAAACTGGAAATTCTCTTGCATTGTTGTCAGTACAGCAAGGTCCTCCTCTATTAATTTGGCTCCTAGGGACATGACATTGGGAAACAAATGGATGCTAACAGGCCTAGCAGAACAAATGCAGAGGAGAGAAGTAAGCCATACACAATACCTCCTGATACGATAGCTCTCGCAGCCAAAGGCAGCCAGCTAAATGATTTCAGAGAGTGCCCAGACTTATTTTTTGAAATTGTCATAGAAAACTCTTGATCTGAGCTATGTCAGCACTTCTGTAGGGACTTTTGGCAGAAGCTACCTCATCCACACTTAACAAGATCTCTATCTTCATGGCATGGTGAATGTGCTCTTACGAATGTTAGGTGCAGCACCAAACTTGGGGCTTTCAATAGACGGGAGGAGTAGGTTTTGAAAAGTATGTATGTTTGCCCCTGTTTAAACTAAATGCATGAGCTCAGTGAGTATAAAGAGAAGCAGGAAATCTCAAAATGATTCCGAGTGAAAAAAAACAAAACAGAAAGCAGCAATCACGAATTAGCAGATGCTGTTACAAGCCAAACATAATTAGTTTCATTTAAAGCACTTGTCTGTATTCTTGAGTGAGGGAATAGAAATAAGTGCATCTCAGTGAGATGTAAATATGTTTCCCTGTGACCTCTAGGAGCTGCTTATCCCACTGGGTATCTGTATTTCTGTTCTGTTCTGAAACAAACTGGGACTATACGTTTAACAATAGCAACCTACTTCCAGGGCTTTCCTGAACCAGAGGTAGTGCCAAAACCACTCCTGTGCAAGTCCTGACATAAGTGATGACTGCACTGGGTACGGGGACAACAAAGCTGTTTAAAAGCGTAAATTCACCGCCCATTGATTAGCACAATTCCTGCAGGCCCCATGAAATTCTTTTAAATGGATATCAGATACAAGAACAAAGCTGAGAAATCAAATACAAATCCGCTTTGCTCAGGGCAAAATTCTGTGTTCATACGTTACTCCTATTCCTTGTAGAACTATTCCACTTAACAGTGCATCTGATAAACAGAAGAAAAAAACCACTAAATACGCCAGTTTTGGTGGAATATTTGAGTCCAGAAGGGACCATTAGATCATGCAACCTCATTTTTGCATATCGGAGGGCTTTAAATTTCATCCAGCTATGCCTGGATGGGGCCCAGTAGCCTCTTTGGCTGGAGAACACTTGCCTTGGCTAAAGCACATCTTCCAGAAAGACTCTCAAGCTTAATTTGAGGATGTCGGTTTGGGCACTAAGCATCCTGCCTGCCCACAGGCAGATCCTCTATATCTCCACCAGGATGATGGGAGGAGAGCTCTTCAGCTCTTCTGACAGGGCCAGATCCTGAAGCAGCCAGCAAGAGGCAGAAAATTTTTCTAAACCCATTTGCAAACAATTTTCACTAAACACTTCCGTAAACCTTCTGGGCTCTGTAATTCAACACTGGCTTTGAGCTCCAGCCTTTTACTGGCAATGTATCTTGGCTTGATCTCATGCTTCCAATACTGGAAGCCAAGTTTTGAAAATTAAACTGTTGGGTTGACTATGGGTTAGATACACTCTTGATCCAAGTACAGCAGTTCTTGAATCTGTTTGTACTGATTTACAGTGAAAACAGTCTTTCAATGGCTCTTTGCAGTTTTTCGTCTTTTTCTATAAGAAAAAGAAATAAAATCAGTTCCTTTAAACTGCTTTGCTTTCTATTGAATTCTGGAGTCCATATGGACATACGTGGCCCTGATTATTGTAAGACTGACACTTCCAGAGCTTTTAGGTAATTCCCCACTGTGCCCCTCCAATCAGTCTCATGGCAAATGAGTATTTCATATGAATAGAGTAAAACGTGATGGAAAAAATTGAGACTGTGCAATGGTCATAAGGAAATAGGATTACATGCAACAAAAGTGACAGATACATAACTTAAGATTCTCCTAAATCAGATAATGATGGAAAGAGCAAGGAGCAAAGACTTCCTCCATATTTGTGGGAAGCTATCCCTCCTGATCAGGGCAGTGAAGAGGCATGACACAGTTTTTTAAACTTACCATTTATTTGTCATGGACAAGAGAACCTGCTGAGATGGGCTTTTAGTTTAGTTTAGTTTAGTTTTGGTTTTAATACACAGGAACCTTTTGTTTTATCATCTCTGGACCTCATGTGACACCTCCCTCAGGTGCTTCCATGTGTTCTGTCACTGCCATACAGTGACATTCGCTTTTCATTTTGTCCTCTCAACCAAGAGGCCACCAGTTTGCTCCCAGCCCTCGAGGGTGCTGAGTGTACTAGCACCAAATTCAGCAAATGGGACTTCCCGTGCCCTTAAAATGAAATGCAGACTTGAGGCAAATGATGAAAGTTTTGCCACCTGTGTTGTGGGGTAAGAGTAATTTAAATCAAATAAAAGATATATGTCTGTACAAAATATGTATATGCATATCTGTTTTTTTTACTGGCTTGTGTTACTCCTTTCATTTTTGCCTGTCTAATAATACAACAGTGTGTTAGTTTAAAGCTAACTTAGGAAACTATGTAGCATCAGGGACTCATAACTTTTTATACTTCTGGGAACTTTCTGGGGCACTCAAAGTGTTCCCACAATAAGGTGGACAAAGTGTTTGCTGGTGAGACATCACATGGCAACTTTGAGATGCCTATCACTCACCATGCTGGTTTTCTATTTTTTCCTAACAATTCATTATATCTCTTGGGAAAGTTACTGTACCTTAGAAAACTGTTGCAGAGGTAGAATAAGACTATTTGGTCTGGTAAACGGAAACATGATGTTTTGACCACTTTCCCCACCCGAAATACCAAAGAAGCTCAGCACAGCTCTCCACAGTCAATCACCCTCATCAATCAGACAGGTGTTGCTCTGCTTTGCACTCATTTAAACCAGGATGTGTTTGCATTTCTCATTAATTTGTCAGCTTCCATTTGGGAAGCATTCTTGTACAATCAATGGAAGTCAGTAGGTAAACCTAAATATTTGCAGAGGCTATACGTAATGAGATCATTCAGGCAGCTGTTGACAGTAGGTGTCACAGGGATAGGAATCCATCCTTGGAAAAAATGGATGCAAGTACGTGCACAAATGTACACACCCTCCCCACATAATCACACACCCCTACTCTCTTCTGCTCCACAGAAACCCCTTGCCTACATAGACACACATGGACACAACGCATGTGCAATGCAAGAATGACACTGAAGCTAAAGTTTAACTTCCACATATGAATAAAACTAATGGTACTATTTAAATACAATAAAAACTTGCAGAGTTGCATTGCCAAGTTGTGCAAGGTCACATTGCAATGTGTCGGCTGTAAAGATTTCTAAGGAGCCTGTTTCCTTGAGTAATAGCAGTTGGAGAAATGCACTTATCTGAAGAATGAGACTGTTATAGGTTTCTGTAAATCAAACCTTAGCCAAAGAGCAGTTCCTTGATATCCATTTTCCACTTCACCACTTTGACTACGGCACACATACTGGGCTAAATCCTGCTCAGCTCATGTAACTAGTCCGCTCAAATCAATGCTGGCATGACTGGCGCTGTGTAAATGCAGAAGATAGGTTGGGTGACTCCATGTGAGTAGGAGCAAAAGGGTTTGCTGCTTTCTGCACACAAATATTGGTAGTGGTGTGCCTGGGCATACCAGTCTTATGCGAGGCGAGAGCTAGTTTTTGGAATGGGTCTTATGATTTGCAAATTCCTCTGCTGGATGGGCTCGAGCCGTCCACAGTTATTGTCAAACTGAGCTGATGGGAGGTGATGTGAAGATGATGGATTGAAGAATAGAAAGCACTGGGTCCCCAGGTACCACCTTTTGGGGTTTTATCTCCTATACCCTCAGGCAATGCGCACCATTAACGCGTGCCCTTGTGGTTCACAGTCACCTGGGGGTGATCACTGAAAGCACTTCAGGGTCCGTCCCTGCACAGCTTCTTGCCACAGGTGCGTATGAAACCAGCGTGGCTTCCTCCAGTTTGGGGAATACTGGGGCATGCTAAACACAGCCACTTCGGGAAACCCCTTCCTGTACAGAGGTACCGCAAGAAGAGGTACGCAGCAGCTGGGAGGTGGTGCAGCAGGGTCTGACCCGAGCCCCTGCAGCCAGGAGGTTGCACAGGGAGTGGGATCCAGCTCCTGGCACTGCGCTGGTCCCCGGCACAGCACCTAACACCCACGCTGTTGCACGTGGGTCTGCCTTTTCTGACTGCCCAGCTGGCCTTCCTATAGGTTAGTGAACAACGTGGGCATCTGTAAAGTGTTTTTTACAGATTCTATTAAATACTATTATTCACAGGAAGCCTTAGAAAAATCTAACACTACCTTCATTTCTAAGATATAATAGATGTAAAGTCTTTTTTTTAAATCATTTTAATGCGATCATTTGTTGGGCCTTAGGGTAAAATTACATTTCACAGCTCCCTTGTTCCCATGCTATGGTAAAAAAGAGATTGATGTCTGAAATTTCAACTGTATTTGTCTTACAAATTTGTCCGACTCCCTGGAGAATAATTGTCTCATATCATTTGAAGGCTGGTAATTCCTTTGGAATGACCTCTGTGTTATAATTACAGCAAGAGTACTAGCATGTAGCTAGGCAAAGTGAAAGTTAATGTTCTTGGTTTCTAGCTTTGTTATTTTTATTAAACTGTTCCCCTTTAAAAGAAATACCTGGAGATATGGACTCTTACTCAAGAGGGCTTTTTGCAGATAACACAAAATGTCTTTTTTCCTGCAAAACACTTATGTGCATTAACAATTATCTGAAGGTTGCAATGTATTCTTCAAGTCATTGTGCATTTCTGGAATATATTAGCAGAATTGGAGACTTTAACACGTCATTTGCCACAGGATTATTTATTTTATCACACTTCAAATGTTTTGAAATTTTCTGAATATATATTCAGCCATGGCTTATGTAATTTTTCTATCATGATATGGAATTGAACTGCGAATAACCTAAATATACCTTCTCCTTAGGAAAGAAAATCCTGTGGAGCTGGGAAGAAATCTAGAGAAAATAATGAGCAGATCAAAAGGCATAGAAAATTAGACGTGCACGTGCAGAAGTAACGAAAAAGGCAATGCAATTTGGTGTATCACTTTGTCCTATTTGTGCTGGTCTCTGTGGACCACAGGAAAGTGCTTTGCAGCCCTCAATCTGAGCAGTGCCGGGGCTGTGCAAGGGGGTGCAGAGAGAAAGCCTTCCCTGCAGCCGCGGGGGCACTCTCACTGCCACACAGGCACGGGGATGTAGAATTGCTGTTACCATTATAACGATTTACATGCTCAAGTCCTGTCTGCCTCAGCAAAGTGATAAATACCTCTAAATATTATACATTATAGGGTCTATTCTACTCTTGATTTACAAGGTCAATTACCTATACTAACCTCTGTTAATGTTGGTGCAAATTTATTTTATAAATCTTCAGCGCACACAGAAAGGACATGGGAGTTAATCTGGCATGATTCTTCTCTCTAGAGGCACGACCAGCATCTTACTTCCTTCATCTGCAGTTCTTAGGCACATTTTTTGGGTGATATTTGAAGGTAAAAACACAGTTTGGTGAGTCGGATGGGGCTGCATGCTTCATTTAAAAAGTAAGCACAGACTCTGCTTAATACATTTGCTGCATTATAGTTCTAAAATGGGAACATTTATCAATTGTTATAATAATATCTGAGATATTATTGGTATTTTTTTAGCCTCTGCCCACTGTGAAACTGTGATATCTTATAGTGGACATTTGTTATTTATTAGGGGATAGGTTTTCATATGCATTATGGCCTTAGACCAGCCCAGTTACAACACTGTCAGTGCTCTCAACATTGGATCTCTCAAACATTAGGCTTGCTCATTTTCAGTATTAAATGATATGTATTTGTAACTATTTAATAATGACTAAAAAAAAAAAGTAATACTCAATCCATCTGTTTTCCCTTTGTACTTTCTTGAACAACGTCTTCCTTTGTCCAGTGAGCAAGAATTCAGAATTGAGACTTCTGAAACTGTCTGATGAATCTTTAGGAATAGCCCACATGACCCTATGCTTGTAGGAAGCAAGGAAGTCTTGATCCAGGTTTCAGCAGCTGAGTTCGTCTGTATTTTTTTCTGTGTATTTCCTGATGATCCTAGAGGGTTATGCCTAGTTTCCAAGGTAGTAACGGCAATACATAATTTTACATTTTTTGGCTGATTTAAAGCATATATGGCTTTTGTTAACTTGGGACAGGAGGGGCTCAGACTTGTGTCATAAATGGCCTAGAACATTCACAAATTTATAGGCACAAAGTCACTAAACACAAAGCTTCGCAAAGTCCTTTTAGTTAAATGACTTGGTATATTTGTAAAGCAGTCTTGCATGGAGGCAGTCTGGTGACAGAATTAAAGGAAAATGAGAAACGTTGTTGAAGCGTAATGAGAATTAATGTTTTGGCCATTGCACTTGATGGATATGTTGGAAAAATAGTTAAAGTGCTTGCTGTGTTAATGTCAGCTGACATAACAATTGTTTCCAGAGAACCAGACTTCTGAATCCTCATATAAAGCACTCAGGAACTTGAACAACACAAAAGAATGTAAGGTTTGGAGGGAATGGGGGCAGGGGAAGGAAAGAAAAACATTATATAAGTTTAGCTACTTCCAGCTCATTTTTCCCCATTGAAATAATGAACATAAGGGTGTCTCAGCAGCAACTCAAGCCAAGTTTGAAGAGAGCTTCAAGACTGCTGTCTTGAGTGTAAGAACCATCCCGTGCACTTGCCAAGCCGCACCAAAAGAGTTTTTAATCCATGCCTATAGTCCTACATTGAAATGAAAACTGGTTTATAGGGTGAAAGGTAATAAAGACCTAGGGAAAAAATGAATCCCTTGACTAGCTGAAGACTGCTCCCTTCACTGAGCTCAGAGGAGCCGAAAACAGTGCGAAGAGACTGGTGTTGTGCGTACACAGCAGGGAGGCAGAAAGGCAGCCCTGAACTTTTTCTGCAGCATGAGCCTGCCACTGTCCTGCTTGGTGGAGATGGACAAAGCAAGTAGTATCCCTCAGCGATTACAGCCTTGGGGCCGAAAACCCCAGGCATCAGCCATGCCCCAGGGGCCCCTGAGGGCTTCCAGAAATCTCATACCCTTTGTAAAATCCTTTCTGTAAGGAAATGTGTTTTTTTTTTCTAAGTACATCATATAGTTCAAGATGATACAGAACAACTTTATTTGGTCTGGATCAACTGGTGTTTGAGCTGGCAATAGCCCAGAGGTCCTCTGCCATAGTTATCATGTTGCATGCACTCATTAACCTCCCTGTATAAAATAATGGGCAGAATACCTAATGCCTAACGTTACCAGTTTTTCACAAGTGCAAAGCCCAGAAGAACTCAGAGATCACCAGAAAAAAGTTTGCAGCACTGGGGTAAACTGGAAGACACATCTAACTATTACTGTGCCAACACCAAAAAGCAATAACTTTTCATTGTGAGGAAAGACACGTTCATTATCACACCACACATGCACAAAAACATCCTAATGATTTCCCATAGACTGGAGACTTATTAATGGAAAATACAGGAAAATATATCATCTCAGTTTTCTCTTCCCCCCTACACATTTTGCTGAAGCCACGTAGGAGACTCCGTGTCATTTCTTTGGAACCATTCGTATATCACAGCAGTGGGGGGATTTAAAACACACATTTTGTGCAAAGAAGAGCTTTATAGCTCTTGCATCAACTCCAGTGTTCAGCTTTTGTGATCCAGCATAGCTGAGAAGGGGGTTTTGATGGGATGACCCTTGGTTCCCACCCACTACTTCGGCTGTGATGTGCGATATTGTTCTTCCAGTTTATTGAAGTGGCCCCCAGAGGCAGCTGTGAATCACTGTGAAGTAGAAAATGTCCTTACTGCATGTTTTTTGAAAGGCCTGACCCAGTGAGGGCAAGTCTTTCATTATAGACTTAAAGCTTAGGTTTTAAAGCTTTTCTGGTCCTCAGACATGGGAACCCTGTAGGCTGCTATACTCCCAGCGTACATGATGCTTGTATACTATGTCCTTCCATTGGTTTTAAAGTAGCTCGTCTCATTCTGGAAATTGCTTGAATAGCCACAGCCTGTATTTCGCAAGATAATGGCTCTGATTAGCCCCAACTGCATATATGTTGCTTTGATCATGGAAAGTGTTAGCCATTTCTAAGTCCCATTGCAAACCTCATCTTAGGGGGTTTCACCCCCTCTGTCTCTAGCAAGTCCATCTTTACTCACGTGGGAAACATGAGGAAAACATGAGAACAAACTCTACAGCAGCCTTGCAGTGGTTCCACTCACCAACAGTGGAAGATCATTCCTGTTTGGCAAAGGCCTTGCTGGACATCATGCTGCCCATCTCTTTTCCTATGTTGTGTGTTCAGTACAGGTTGAATGAGCAAGACACAGCCATGCTCATACCCCTGATCCCTCTTTCAGAGGGGGGGTGGTAGCTGTGACATTGTTAGACTCTGAAGCTGTGAGTTCCCCAGGCTGCCATCAGAGAGTCTCCGGAGGGAGAAGTTCAGGAACAATTCAGAAATTATAGACCAGATCATAGAGCTATCATAAAGCTTTCATCAGTCAATAAAACAGGCTTTTCTTTTCATAAAAAATGACTGAAACTTTTTTGTCTTATAAAAAGAATATTGATGCTGGAACCCTGAAAACTTTGTCTGAACTTTTATTCTCTCTGCTTCCCTTTTCATTTCCTGTTTTTCTTTTCTTTGTATGTGGTGAACACTTTCATGAGAGCTTTAATGCTTTTTGATCCACTTATGGGTGAGGTGCCTCAAATAACACCTCCATGTTGCCTATCTCCGATTTCTACCAGCAGGTCACCAGACAGCCATGACCTCTTAGAAGCTGTGAGAAGGATGTCTTCATCAGGCCTCTGATTCCTCCAAAGGAGAGGAAGAACATGAGATTGGGTGGGGAGAAAAACTGCGCTTCAAACTCCTCTAGCATTTTCAAGGCCTCTGGAAAGAGCGTCATGAGTAGCGCATACACTGAATGATCTTCTTGCTGGCTTTGCAAGAAGGAAAACATCCTCTTTGTGAAGTGCTTGCACCAATGTCATCACAAGGTGCTTCTGTCAGGCTCCAGCCAACACATAGAGCAGGTGCCGTAATTTCCTGTTTCAATTAATTTTTCCTTCCCAAGTGGAAACCAGAAGCCAGTTTCCACTCCTGGCTGAGCCCCACCTTACCTCCCACTGCAGCTTGCAGAAGTGCTGGTGATTTCACTGCTGGGGCCGAAGCCCCAGGACCGACCACAGGGTGAATACATTATGACTGTTTTATTACATGAAGGCCTTATTCAGGAAATATTTAGTTATGTTTTCCTAATGTTTGTATGCTGGTTAAGCTCTTTGCAATTAAAATCTTTGTTGTAGGTAGAAAGCCAGTGTTTATATCCGCTCGTTTTATGCCTGGTGGTCAGGTGTCTGCTACTAATTGCAGACATTCAAAGATTAATATGGGAAATACTTACAGAAAAGAGTTACAGATATTTTCTTCAAAGTGGTGCTGGATAGGTAAGGCAGAAAGCATCTCATGTGATTTGATTACTATCATATACTCATTTAGCATCAGTTGACACCATGGGTATTTCATGCACAAGTGCTACTCGGAGTTCTGCTTGCATAAATATTTTGGTACTATCTTTCAAGAAGATATCTGGAGAAATCAGTATTTGTCCACGAACAGACTTAAAAAAAAAAAAAAAAAAAAAAAAAAAGAGACAAATTCATCACATAACTTATTCGCAATGAACAATTTGGCCCACTCCATCTCTGTCTCCACACAGGCAATACAGCACAGCAGCTGACAGCTCTGGGGGTGATGACAGTCAGGAAATCAGCTCTCTACAGCATTGTCCTCTTCCCATGACTCAAACTTTTACAATTTAATAGTAAAGGATTTTAAATTATTGCTGGGCAGTTGATTGAAAGTTGCTGTACCTGTTTTCAGAACGTTGTAAGTAAAAATTGATGTGATTTTGAAAATGGAAAACTATTGTATGAAACTCTTTAGCACCAAGAGAGCTTCCTGGACTATGGCCATAAGCTGCATTTGTTCAAGTCAATTTTGCATTAATCAGTGAGCCTTGAAGATTACGTCCTATGTTTTTTTATTTAGTGGGTCATATATTTTAAAAAGTGCCTTTAAGTGTTTTGATGAAACACGTTAAAAATCCACTGTAATGCCTAGGTGGCTGACAGTGTTAATATATAGCAGGTACATTTGCCTTTGCAGTTTAAATGATCTGGAGGAGATGCTTTATTATTTATTTTTAAATTTTATCACCAAAGATCCATAATATCTGAAAATCAAATTTATGGTACTTGTCTCCAATACCTTCAAAAATATTAATGAATATTTTCCAGTCACTCAACCACAAAATCAGACTTTTAAACGAAGTTTTCCAACTAGAAATTATATAAATGATCTGCTGTTCTTTTGCTCCACCAGGAGAGCACAAAAATTAGCTGAGGCAGTCTTTTTGTTACCTATAGAGCACACAGGCAAAGACTACTCTAACATTTAGCAAAAAGGCACAAGTCAGGCTATAGCTGATTCCAATTTCATAAATGTTCACAGGTCTGATGCTTTTTCTATGGCCTGTCTAAACATTTTTGGTCACAAAACACAGCAGGACTTCTCACAGCAACAAGATTTAATCTGAACTTTCTAGTTTTTGTGAAGAAATCTTGCTGTTCTGCTGTCAACAGAAGCACACTGCAGTCTCACCTCCACTCCTGGGTGCAAAGGTGAGTACGCATGTGAACAAAGGTTTCAGGGTTCAACCTTCCATTTTAAAGTTAAGATAAGCATGTGTGGGCAGAGACATGTCCTCTTGAGTACACAATTGACAAGCACGAAGGGCAAAGTAGTGTGCCTGTGTTGCTTTAGCCAGAGAAAAGCCCCTGGCACCTCACATACTGGCACAGGCTGGTGATGCTTCACCGCAGCTCTCCTGTGCTCTGGCAGCAGAGGGAAGAGCTCCCTCCCTCACCCTGACCCAGAAGAAAGAAAATTTTCTGCCCTAGGTAGCAAGCTGCAGAGGCATGGACGGTCCTCTAGAGATGGCCTTGGAGGTGACATCTCTGGGGGTACGGCAGAGCTGTGTGAGCAGATGAGAGGAGCAAAAGAAAGGCAGAAGCAGCAATGGGAAGAGATGTGTACTTCAACCACCATTTACCAGAAATCCAGATGCTTGGGTTTTTGGGGGTTCTTTAATTCTTTTTTTTTTAAAAAACCCAACATTTTCTCAGGCAGAAGACCAGCCCTAGGTCCTGCAGTGAGAGCTGCCTTGTTCATGTCCCAGAATTGCCTGTCTGCTGAGCTGAGCTCCTGCAGGGAAGAAGACTTCTCCTTCAACGGGGCCACTGCGCCAGGAAGAAAGGATGGCTGTAGGAATTCACACATGCTTGAGGCCAGGAAGGAGGGACCCAAGCTGTGAATATGAATATTCACAAAAGGTATACCCACAGCTAAACGCAAAGGACTGGCTGCAGCTTGGTCTAGGTTTTCAGCACAGATTTTGTTTCATTGCTAGTCTAGCCAAACTAATTTGTCCATCTCTAGTAATTTTGCCCAGTGGGCCCCGTCTCACAGCTTTTAGTCTTTATTCAGGCTATATGCCCATTGACCTCAGTAAGAGCTGTGCCAGGATAAAGATTGAATGAGGACCGCAGGATTCAGGCTGAATATCTTGAATACCATTTAGATATGATTTCCTATATAAAGAGCTCCATTTTTCTTTAAATAAAACCATAGAGAGGAGGAGGATGATAACAGCTTTAGTGACATAATTCAAAATAATCACTTCTCAAATGTACACATGAGGTGGAAGATAGGAAAGGAACCTTTTGACAGAAACACAGTCTACGTAACACGCTGGGAGTGGTCAATGGGTAAACAAGTTCTGGCGGCAGTGAAGTTATGTGAATACACAGGAATTATTTAGTACTTTCCCCCAACTATGAGCAGGACCACACAAATACAGGCCTGTCACAAATATATATGTAGGGAATGATGACTCCAATTTGTTACATTTAGTGGGATTCCATGTGTTTTGCTGGGCTGCTGACCTACTGCAACAGTATTAAAATGCACTGGGGTGCATTTTTTAAATTACAGAGGAAATATGAGAGGAGCCTTTAAAAGGCTTTGCATGTACAGCCAAGTCCACCTTTGGTGTAACTCTCTGAGTCCATACTTCCACTAAGGTTGAGTCAAGCCCTGGAACTGGGGCAGACGTGTTCACTGATTGCTGTCCTATGAAAGTCATACAGCAGGTTTTAAAAGCTGTTCTCTAGCCATGTTTGAGTTACTCTAATTTTGCATTATCATGCAGTTTCATATCACTTCCCATGCCCAGCAGCTGTTAGAGGCTTTGTTGAGCTCCGTCACCATTTGTTAAAAACAGAGGGAATCTGTAGTGGCTCACACAGGATGGGACGGGAGAAAAGATGAGCAAACAGCAGACAGAGGCTTCGTAGAAACCAAATGTGAGAGCTGGAGCTCTAATAAGCTTGAACTCCCTTATCTTGGCCAGCTCTGAAGTTGAAACTTGTGGAGTTTTCTTGGCCTTCCATCTAGGTCTGACCTATCCTCTGAGGGTATGTGGATATTTTTGGCTTTTTAGAATATACTGCACAGATCACAGATCAGAAAAATTACAGCTGGCAAAACCCTTACCTCATTTAGCCTGTCTGCCTGTCTGTGAAGGATCGTTCCCTGGAGTCTGTTTTTGTAGTATTCATAACACAATCTAGAACTAGTGAAAAGGGGAAAGTTTGACCAGAGAAGTCTGCCATTTAAGGGAAGGGGTTGATTTGGGTTTTTTTTTGGTTGTTGTTGATGTTTTAGTTTGTCTGGATGAAACACACTAGGATTTAGACAGCTGTCCAGCACCTCTCTGTATACCTAGGCACAAGAGAATACTTCTATGGCTATTTATTTTTATGATAGCCTGTGTTTCAGACACATCTGAAGCAGCTGCTAACCACCATCTGAGATGATTTTCATCTGAGGTGAGAATTAAAGACTACTGTATGACATGTGAATAATGCAACATAATAGAGGCTGTAATGTAGTATTTGCACTGCAGTAGCACTTCCCAGTTCGTCAATATATACAAACAGACGTGAACAGTCTCCAAAACAGAACTACAGTGATAACACAGCAACAGCAGTTCAGATGTAAAAATGTAAAATGTAAAAAAAAACCCACAAAACACTTAAACAACCTCCAAAGTCCCTGTAGATGCTTCTAGGTTGATTGTTTCTAGATTACTCAGGTGCCACAGGAATGCAGCAGCACTTCAGATGGGCACCCACAGTGCCTGCCCAGAAAGGAGGTTTGTAGGCAGTAGGTTGTGGTGGGTGCTTTCTCCCTGCTTGCTTCTACCATGTGGAGTTTGCAGGCTGAACCCTCTGGATCCTGCCTGGCAAATGGGTGCATTACAAAACAGCACACCCTTGGTCTGATTGGGGCTGAAGAGGGAAGTGATTTATGCAACCGCTGTCATGTCCTCGGAGAATTGTATTAAACTTCCCTTTTGCTAGGTCAAAACATAGAAAAACTGGGAAAAATAATGTCTGTATTTCTCTTGTTCAGAATCATCATTCGAAAGGATAACATAATGTTTTACAAATTGCATGAGCCCTGTGTTGTAGTTTTTTTTTAACAGGTCTGATTCTGCTTCATTAACTGGCTTCTTCTGGCATAACATTTTCACCCATCAAATTTACCTATTCTTAGCTGCTTTGAAAGAAACTCCAGACTGTAAGTAATAGTTAAACCTTCTATCTGTACCACATCTGGTATTGCTTAAGCTTATGCAGAGTCTCTTAGTAGAGTCATTTTCCTTTCTGCAGTACAAAATGAAACATATTGATTATAATTTGTTTCCACTCCCTTTTATCTTTTTTTTTACTCAAAACTTGGAAGAAAATATTCAAAAAGTATTTTTCTCTGTTTTTTTCTTAGTTTCTGTAACAAACAAATTTATATGAAAAGTAACCTTAAATGAAGGCAAAAGGATAAGTTTCGTTGTGGTTTTGCCAAAAGCATGTTTTCCCTTATGAAAATACTCTAATAATCTCAAAATATTGGATAGAGATCTTACAGTTAGGGCACAGAATATAAATCCAAGCATCCCTCAGAGTTCTGCAGCATTATGAACCAATCTAATGTTGCTGTTGGGGTTATCAGATGATTTTGTGAAGCATATGCATGGCTTTCAATAAGGTGGACTAAAGGCCCTGAGTCAGAAAATGTTGTTGTGTTACCCACAAACGAGTGCAGCTGCATAACTCTGAGGACGTATAAAAATTTGATGAAGTCAATGGGAATTACTTGGTTCCTAGAAGAGGGCCTGCAAGGGAAAACTAATGGGTGACAAAAGTTCCTTCTGTCCTATGACTCCCAATAAGTGTTCGACTCTGGACTTGCTTTTCAGTTTTTCCCTATTTTCTCATTTTTTATTTAAACTACGACAGATTTAAGGATCCAATTAGCTTCTGTAACAGAGCTGGCATCCAGATGGTTAAAAAGAAAAGAAAAAGAGTTTTCTTATTAAAGTACTGGGTTTATGTTATTTTCCATTTGGAATTAGTTGTTCTTAGTATCTTTTGTCCTCTGGCATCGTAGGGTAAAAAATAGCAAGACCCTTCCAATGATAAGCTTCAGCCTAACCTGAGGGACCTGGTAACACTACCCAGATCCCAGGTCAGGTGCCTGCAGCAGAGACCCATCTGACCCTGAAGTGCAATGTGGTCTAGGCACTTACAGGCCCTTTTTCCCTTCTTCATCCCTCGCCTTTAGGTTTTTCACCTCTGCACACTCCAGCCATATCCCTGCTCCAGAAGAAGAACAGGGCTAAAACGGTGGCATGTGCCATGCAGGGCACCTATACCTGACACAGCCTGAAGGACTATTTTAAACTCTAGTAAATTAATGAAGGCCTTGAACTGGGTTTTAAATTATTTTCTTCCGTCACATTAGCTTTAAAACAATTTCCCTAACAGTACACCTTTCTCACTCTTTCCACATGTGGAAGAGCTTTCTTCCAGCCACTGCCTACACTTTTCAATGGTGTTCTCCAAACTTTTCCCATTTCTGTTACTTAATCTGTTTCCTATTTCTTACTTCTCCCTTTCTGAAACAAGCACTTCTCTTGCACCAGATTCACACCATCACAAGCCCTCCTTCCTCTCCTTGCTGTGATGTCCTGTTCTGTGAGCAGATCCCCAACTGGACCTTGGGATTAGGAGAGGGAGAGTGTGACTGACAGTCTTTCACACTGAGGATGATGTTTGAATGTGTTTTGTGTGGTTCGTGCAGCAAATGAGAGTAAGCAAAAGAAACAGTAAAAGGTTACGAAAATGGGAACTGTATCTTCTCAATTAATTCCTTTGCTTCTGTCTTCGTTAGTGAATATGAGCCTTAATAACCTTATTAGGGAGTGGGGTTATTTGAGAACAGACTTCCTGGCAAGGACAAATAACACTGTTGGGATGCAGCTATACTACTCCTTGGCCTCATGGCTGGTGATTTTCCATTTCTAATGACACATCCAAGACTTGTCTATTTTGATCACCAGTTTGCTCTAATAGAGAAAATGGCAAACACTTCTAACGCATGATTTTAATGGAGAGCAGCTTCTTAATGTTGTTAAGTTTATCTGAAAAAGAAATATAAACAGTGAATAAGGCCCAAGTGTCTTTCCAGACTACCCTCATGGAATGCCAAGTAGGAGCATCCGGTACAGAGGGTGTGTGCTTTCCTTTCCACAGTGAAACTGCGTTTTCTGAACATACTTTTCATGGATATAAGATATTTAAGCACCACCAGCATTAGCCTGCGGTTCGTTGTATTTGCGGTACCACAGGATGATGTATTCGGAAATATCTGCAGGGAACCAAGAATTATCAAGAGGATTTCACAGAGGAAAACGAATTATTTAAAGGAGCAGCTGAAATGTATTTCTGTTCTGAACGTCCCCTAGAGCCTGGCTAGTAGGGACATTCAGCCCATAAATATGGACTAAACTCTATTTTCATAATTGATTTGCAGTTCATCTTTAAGTGCTAAGGAGGCCAGGTTGTTCAGCAGAGACTGCAGCTTGATTCCTGTACAATAAAGAGTCTGTGCATGCTGCACTCTCGGCAAGTTATACCATGGACAGTTGAGGCTGATAGGAATCCGTGTAATAATTCTCACTCCATCATTTTTGAACATTAGTGACTTACAGGCCCTGATCTTAGTTCTGAATTTGCCTTCGTTTTCATTGATTTTGTAGTATATCTCATGCCCATTGCAGTAAATTACCGAGATCATAAATGATGACTCAAGAAGCCAAGAGTGAAGTCAATGCCATTGGGGTAAAAGAAATTAATGGATGCTGTTGGACGATCTTTGTGCTTTTCTGTACCTGTTGTTTGAACTTTTTCATTGCACATGGGCCTCAGGAAGTCTGGGGATGTGATTGCAAAAAATACCTCTATGGCTCAGAGTTCTCTTGCACATCATTAAATGTGCAGGGGACTGAGGAAAGTAGAGAGTAATTTTTTAAAACTTCTCTATTTCTTCGGTAACAACATGATGCTGGCCCAGTAATTGTGGGATTGCACTCTTTACAGGAGTAGGCCAGCAGAAATTGAGATAGCATTATCTAAAGCAGTTATAAACTTCTAGTAGTAACAATAATAAGATATAATAATAATAAGATATACTAATAATTTAGAACATGTTTCCCCTTTGTCTTCGGGGCGGGGGGGGTAGGGGGAGGAATCATTACTGTTGTTACATTTATTGACAGTACTGCTGAAGCACTCTTCATACTGCCCGAATGCTTGGCATTATCTTTCCTTAGGGGGCTAAGTCACTCCCAGCAAACAATAGTGGATCCTTTGAGAAATACTTTCCATATTGCATAATACACAACTTGGGAAAAACGCTTCACTAACTTCAACCACAGTATGTTTTTTAACGAGGAAAATGTAATCCAACTGGGGGTAAAGGAGCTTGCATGGACTTACTATAATAAAGGGCTCTTTGATAGAATTAAACCAATGTTATTTGTTGGCCATCCAAAGGCTGCCTGTTACCACAGACACCACAGAACAACATCATTAGTTATATGATGTGCAGCAATACAGATTACACTGATTTGCAGTTTGGTAACTGCGAAGTAACTATCAGTGTTTGGATGGCTGAGTGCTGCACTGACACAGATACAAGACTGACTGCTGGAGTCAGGGCTTGCCAGTATGAATTTGATATGAATCTTTCATAATCCTCATTACATCAAGGGGCCCTACCGGAAATTATGCCCAGTTGCCTCCTGCCAATGACAGTGTCCCCGTTCTAATGGGATATTGAGGTTTTAAGTATTGCAAGGTCAGTCATAAGGCTCTTAGACATGTGTGTACCCAGCAGAGGCAATAAATGAAAGTAACTCCAAGGACAAAAAGATCTGACATTTAAGCAGAAAGACTATTTTTACTAAGCAGGAACAATATCTGAAAGAAGCAGATTGAGAACTGAAATGAGATCATTCCTTGCTGCTTTAGGTATTTTGATGTCGCCAGCATTGCAGTGGTCAACAGTGAAACAGCACCTGAATGGGAATGTGCTTGGTCACACAGTGACCCTCTGATCAAATACAATGCAAAGTGCAGCTCCTGGGATTTCCAACATTTATAAGCCATATAGAAGAAGCATTGTTATAGAAAACTTGCCAAATCTATAGGGCCTTTTAAATTCTCAAATAAGAAGGCTAAGAAATTTATTACTGTGTTGCTAGATGTGGAGGCCAAGTAAACTCACAGTGTTGATCTTAGTTGTGTTTAAATTTCTCCTGCCTTCTGGCACTTTGAGCTGTAGTGGAAAGAAATCATTTACTGCTAGCAGCATTAAGCATTTGGAAACACAGGGGTACCATGGAAGAGCATTGCGAACATAAATTATGTCACACAAGTGGTCCCAGAACTGGTGGTGGGTACGTGTCCTCCCAGACACTGTAGATCTGTAGTGACATGGGTGGGCACAGAAAACAAACAGTCCGTGAATGAAACGTGGAGCCAGCCCCTTGCTTACCAGCTTTCTGCATCAAGCTGCATTCATTTACAACACTGTTGCAAGCAAACAAATAAACAGAAAATCTGAGCTTCCAAGCCTTGTAGTTCCTTGCTGAAAAATACGATTGTCTTTGTTAAATGTTTGGTATTTAAAGACATTCTTTGTTTATCTGTATATACAAATCCATTTTAAATGTGGTTAAGTTTGGGATGGAATGCAGTATGTGGGCTTTCTCTTCCTGTGCTTTTAATTGCTCTGCAAATTTCACGTTTGGGAAAGAATCTAGCCAGCTCGGCACCCTGTTAGGGATCAGGGCTTACTGAGTGCTCGCAGAGCCCTAGGATCAGGGCAGCAGAGCAGCGAGGGTGCAATCGCCCTCTCCGAGGCAGCATGTACTGGATGGAACCTCTCAGAGCAGAATAGAAGTCATCTGTCTCCTTTGGAAAGGTTTTGGTCAGAAGAAGCTTATTTTTCATTCCTTTATGGAGCATTTAATTTTAAACGTAGGGTAAAGACTGTCAAAAAGTCCCAAGTACTACTGTGTGTAAGAACAGCAGCCAGATGATCTATCATGTGGAAGATTACCTTGATTTAATGCAAGGCAAAATGCAGTACGTTGAACCCAGAGACAAATGAAGCACTTATCTGAAAAGTAATTTTAATGAAAAAATTATGTGATATATACATGTTCTTCTGGTGAAGCTTATTAAAGTTAGACAGTAAGATTTCCTGGTAGAAAGTTTCTTTCTTGTTTTTATGAACACTCAACTTTTTCACCTTCTTCCCTTCCATTTCCATTTTCTTTTCACTTATGAACAGTTTGGATCTTTTGAAGAAGAAAGACTTAATAAAGATTAGGGAGAGAGAAAATGCCTCCGTGTGTACCTGTACATACATACGGAAGAGAGCTTGTACTTGTCATCCACAAGTTACATAGATCAGCAAGACTGTACGCTACAGGAGACACTTATTAAGAAAAATGTGTTAGACAAAAATAGCATAAAAATCATCATAGGTTTTGATTGCTTAAATCTGGCCTAGATCTTTAGTAAAGTGTGATTAATTTATTTGTGTTTCAAAGCCATCTCTTAAAATCTTTATAAATCATACTAGATTTCCAAGAATGAAAGTAATGAAAACATTTATTTCCATGCAATCAGGATTTTTTTTTCCTGTTGCCTTTTTTTTCTTTCATCTATTTTCTTTTCTATGCCCCCAGAAAAAAAGATATTTCAGTGTGAAAAGACATGCTTATCTTTTCTTGTTACAAACTCTTGTTCTTGTACTACCTGCAAGACCTCAGTAACAAAATCTTAAGCAAGAAAAATGCTCTTTACTCTCTGACCAAAATTTTTTGTGTTTCTCTCCAGAAAAGACTCATTGCTGAAGTTTTATTTTTTAATGAAATGAGATCTAGTGTGTTTCTTTGTTTTAGTAGAGTATGTTAAAAATCTTCAGTAACATGCATTGTTATTATTAGTTTATCCTGTTTCTGAGAATCAGTTTATTAAAATACATGATTATGGTTAGGCAGAATCACATTTTGCTTGATATCAAGATTGAATAATTTTTCTGAAAGTTCTCTGCATGTATCCTCTGAACAAGAATACGATGTCTGCGAAAATAGGCCAGTGAGGAAAGAAAAGGGTTTGGTGAGGCTGTGTTTATTGTTCAATAAATCACAGTCACTATAAGTGACCTGCTGACTTCAAGTTCTTTAGGTCAAGGAACCCTTTGCTATTCTGCAACTTCACCTCTTTGCTGAGCCTCTTAATCAAAAGTGTAAAGCCAGAAAGAACATCAAACAATCAAGAGCTGGATGATTGGATTGGTTCTTCTAAATGACTACAGCTATGGTTGTGACAGATTTGGGGATAGATTGCATTGTCTCGGCCTCACTAAGTAGGTTGCATAGGCTGATCATTTTGTGAAAAACAGCCTCCCCCCCCCCCCCCCCCCAAAAAAAATATATTTAAATGAAGCCATCACTCCAAGGTACTTTGACAGACAATTAGTTTACTACATATGTAAAAGCTGCAGGGATTAAAAAAAAATTCCAGTACAGTGACACCTCTGCTTTTCCGTAACATAAATGAATGATAATTTTTAAGGGCTTTACTATATTAACATATATTTGCTGTGCTATTTTATTAAGTCTTTTATCCTAATTCAGCCTGGTAATTTGTACTGGTTCTTGTGATTTTACCTGTGCTGTTAATGACACATTCAAAAGTGAGAGGGATACAAACCAAATTATGGCACAAAGAAGTGAAGATTAACCATATGTAAACAGTGATGCAGATTTCCTTTCTCGTCTGCAATTTCTGAAATGTGTAGTTTCAATGATGGTAAACATCACAACAGAAAGTAAGAATTAGGCAGATGATAAAACCAAAACCAACATCTGGGTCATTACCATGGGGTTGCTTAACTTGTTTTCAGTTAATGAGCTAATAATAGAAAGGAGGCTATGCTGTCTTTTACTGGGATGGAAGCTGATCTGAGAAGTTTTATGTCCGAAGGCAATCTAGAAGCATATTGAAGTGGCCATGAGTCTGCCATGGGATTTAGTGGGCAAAGACCCCTTGTTCTAAGGCTGCTGGCAGAAAGGGAGTTAGCTAGCAACCTTATTCAACACAGGAAAACCCTAAACCAGAAATGTACTGGCAAACCAGTAGAGGTAGAGAGGGAAGAGAAAAGCTACACATGGCTTAAAATTCTTCCACTATCTACAGTATGACTTGGTAATACACATGATAAGCTGCATAATGCAATACCTTCATTAGGGCTTGACTTGGGGTGAATTAAGACCATATGACCAGGCAAGACTGAAAGAGATAGATGATCTTTGCAGCCACAGTAAAAAGTAAAACAATAATTTAAAAATTAACAATGTTACCAAGAAGATTATGCAGAAGAACCAACCGTTAGACACTACAGAGAGCCATGATTTGCAGTATACAAATGGTCATAATTTTTTGCTGTAGTGATTAGACCTAGACAGGAAGCATCTCTCAAAATACTTTTTGGATGAAAAGGATCTCTTGAAGAAGAGGAGTCATGCACAACGCAGTCCATTTTATGGAAAAAATTTTAAATTTTTTTCCCCCTAAAATTTATGGAAGAAAAATATCTCTTTTTTGGTTTTGGGGTTTTTTTTCCATTTCAAGCAAGCCCTCTACTTTTCTAGACAGTAAATCCCAGGAGGGAAAAATGAAAAACAATCTGAATCATCTTTATTGAAAATGTGCACTTGGAAGAAGATGTTTCTCTAGGAGCTCTGCTATTAGCACAAAGCAAAGAAAAACTAGTAAGATGGAAGGCAGATACAATATGCTTACCTCCCATTAAAGAACGGTGCAGCCTCCTTTCTATCATTAGTTCATTAAATAAAACGAATTTCAACAACCCAATGGTAATTAATCAGTTACTGTTTTCAGTTGTATCTGTCTCCCTATTCATGGAACATATGTCTTCATCACATAAGTAATTTCAAAAACTGAGATGGGAGTTACATGGTATTCTTATCACTGACTGATCAGACACTACTGCAGCATTTCATTGTGCAGAACTATGGCGCAGTATTACAGCAATATATTATCCCCTTCTTGAAGATCATATGTGTAAGCAGAAGAAATTGGCTTTTTACATTTTAAAGAAGAAAACCAGAAAGTGAAGAAAGACTCAGACAAACATACAGACATTACAAGTATGGCTCAGTGCACACATTTAATTGTGCTCTTTTTTTACTCCATAAAAAGTATTTTCTATATGAAAATTTCCATTTACTAGCTATCTAATTACCTTTTATGCCATGGGAAAAAACAGAAAACAATTGCCCTGATAAAAGGCTAATGAAAAAAAAATTGCTAAATAGCTTCCAGAAGAATATTTGATCACTCATAGTGTATGTGCTGTAGGCCAAAATGTTCTTGGCTCCCTAAAAAAAAAAATTCCAGGTTGAAGGCTCTGCATGACTATTATAGTTTGAGTCATTCTATTGAGGCTGAAATTATAGAAAAAAAATTATTTCTGTGACTTGTTGTGCCAATATAAACAAATACAAGTTATTTCCTTAGTCATTTGCAAGCTTATTTGGAGAAACTCTAGAGATGAGGACAATGATTGAATGCAGTAATGTCAGAGGGGAAGAGAAAAATAAAAATATAATAGATGGAAATGATGAGAGCCAAGATGGGAGGGGGAGAAGACTAAAGATTGGAAAAAGTTTAAGTCCATTGGGAAGTACTGGTAAGACTCATCTGCTGTGGTTGGTGCAGAAGACGACATTTGGGAGAAAGCTAGAGTGATCCAGCTATTGCTACAAAAAATGGCCTAGGGCTCACTAATATGGCTTTCCAAGACTGTGGGTGTCTCTCAAGTTATGTTATCTGTAATAAAAATAAATAATAAAAATAAAAATTGAAAAAAATTAAAGTTTGTCAATGCAGGTTCAAAGGTGAGATCTACTGAGTTGAGTGCAAAGATTTCGATCCCTTTTATGACAGACTATATGTTCCTCTTCCCTCCCCATGTCCTTGGACTAATTCCAGTCGTGTTTGAAGATCTAGGTCTTCTACAGCATTAGTTTATTGACTGCCAGACTTATGTGGATGGGAAACCTCCTGTGGCTATGTCCAGCTCCCTGTGGTCTTCCTGGTTTTATGCCTGTGCAAATGATTCAGATTTAGAGGAAAGCAGCTACCTATGGCTATCTCTTGACCAGCTGGTCATGGATCTACCTCGGGATAGCCACCAAGAAGTACTGAGGAGAAAGACAAAAGCCCCATCCAGTGCACTGGCTTGTACAGATCTTATTCTTACGCACCTAATTATTGTTGTACATTGGTTGGTGTATATTTCTGTTTCACCAGACAACTGGATATGTTAAGCACCCTGCATTATCAGTCTAGTCCAAAAGGCTATCACATCCCCTGCAACCATGGAAGATGGGATTGACCAAGTTTGCTGCCAAAATGTTTTGCTGACTATCCTTTAGCAAGTAGGAAAAGAAATGAGTCTGAGGCTGGGAGAATGGACATTCAATACATGGAGGTTAGAGTGCAGCTCCAACATCTGTGTGTCATCAGTTCAAGTATAGCTTGGGTTTGTGGTGTTAAGAAGTCACCAGACTTGTTTTAACTGGCAGATGCTCAGTGGTGCCAAGGAAACTACCTAGGTAGGGTGTGCATTGACTTGGAAGCTGCGGATCTCTATATATTTGTTTGGGAGCAAGTGCCTGCTTGGTTTGGATAAAAATACCCCAACAACAAAATTGATGCTGTCTTTCTCTACTGGTCTCTTGTACTTTAATACTGGATTGGTTCTTCCCCAGATCTCAGTGAACACATACAGGGACAGAAGTAAGAAGGCAGCAAACTCCTAGCCCTCAGCCCAGCTAAAAAAGTTCAGTAAATGAATCAAAAGAAAAATATTAGCAGACCTGAGCCTCACCCCTTCTAAATCATGCACCCAAAGAGTTGCAAGAAGGTGGACCCCAGGACACTTTTATATCGTAGATTGGGCCATCAGCCAAAGGACTTCTCCACCCACCACCCCCTTTAGACATTTGTGTCTCATTAGCTCATGACAGATTACGTGGGTTTAGCAATATAATCTCATACAGCGTGACTCAATACAATTTCTTGTTATAAAGAATTTTCCTTGGATGTATAGAAGCTTGCCTTGAATGATTGACTATCCCTGCTACTTGCAAACCAGCAGGCAGTCTGCGGGCCAATTTACCTGAGTATTTTCTCAAGTACAGTAGTTTTGCACAATTATTCTACCGTGGTGGTTCTGGTGCTTATGTAAAAGGTCATATAACATGAAAAATGACAGAAATGACATATTTTTCTCATACTCAAGTGATATTTTTTCAAGTGGAACAAGGGGTGACTTAGTGAACTAATCGTTGCTCTTTGACATACACAATGGCAGTGAAATAATGTGAAAAAAGGCACTGAAGGTCCCTTGCAGTGGAGCATGGCTAGTGCTTTTGGCTTTGGTTTTAGAATGCTTTTTAAAAAATGAGCTCAGACATCCCATCAACCAGAGTTTTGAAATTCTGTCTTAGTCCACTAGATGGTGATCCTTTAAGGATTCAGGTAACTAAACAAGACTCAGGCCATTAACCATAAAAAACCCACACTCTAGTATGCATAACAGAAAAACTTGGTTACAATATGACACGATTTGCATTATAAACCTATACAAACAAATTCCAAAACATGGCTGAGAAATTGCTTGAGCATATGACTGCACTGTGCCCTCAGCATTACATCAATAGGAGTATTGGGACCCAGTCACCAAGAAAACTGAACTTGATCTCACTCTCTTCTTACTGCAGATCAATTTGCAACATCCAAGCTGCAAACCCCTTTTGGAAGCTCATAAAGAAAACTACAGCAAGGCACTGTGATTATTTGAGGCTGCCTTTGATGCACATGCATTTAAGCACATATGGTTTTCTGCATAGCATGCACAAAATTCCGTATGTAATCTTAACATAAAACATAGGCTTAGGATATGGTAATAGAAATGTTTTATTAATCAAATATATTTACATTTCTTCATCTTCTTTTTAAATGTGTGCCTGTTATCTTCATTTGAACACAATGTCATCTTTACAGTTGATGTCACAAGAATACAGCTACATGCATGACTTAATTGGTCCTTTGCAGTAAAAAAGATGCAATTTTATGAAGTTTTAAAAAAGCAAGCAAGCTCTTTACCTTTCTAATTACAGTGTCATTATTATTTTTATTACAACAGAGGATCCCTTCAGCATACTCTACATCTATTGAGCGGATTTATGCACTTTTTGAGATTGGCTTGATGATGTCAAAACTTCCAAAATCTAGACAAAATATTAAAAAAAAAGACTTCATGCAGTTCTAGAATATTTTATTTTCTGGATTTATTATTATCCACAGAAAGGAATTGGATGGAATAGAAGAGTACTCTAATTATAATTTAAAAAAAAAAAAATCATAGCAATTGATAACTCTCAAAAGCAATGAGGACTTACTTTTGGACTTTCACCTATGTATTCATCTGAAATCACATCATCTATAAGACAGCATCACATAACATAATGGCACCATACAAATAATAAATAGTAATTAAAAGGAGAGATGATGTTACCAAAAGAAAAGATATACACATCATTGCTTATAAGTTTCTGGTCTGTAATGTGCTCCAATTATTACATTATTCTCAACTCAGCTTTCTTTCATGGGAAGACAATCAAGTTGTACTAAAAAAGATCGTATTTGGGGTCTATAACTGCAGGTTCAAAAAGGACCTAACATCTTTCTGAAAGGAATAGCTCTACGAATGTATAAATTTTAATTCCACACTGAAAAAAAATCAGAACTAGGCACAATTTTTAAATATGACTTCCAACGTGTTCATGGTTGGACAAAAAATTTAAAAAAAAACAAGCTTGTATTTATTTACCAGACTACAAAACAGAGATGCCAAGTGCTTCAGAAATTCTGAAATGGCAGGCACATAATCACTACATTTAAAGATAATTGTACTACACTTACTGCTTCAGTTTACTGTGTGCAAACACATACTGTATTCATAATAGACCTAAATGTATGGTTGTTCTGTCGATACATGAACAGGAACTCACTCAGCATTCGGGAAGTGTAGACAGGAACTAGATTCTGTTTAGTCCAAACCTAGGATGTATTTTAGCTTGTCCATGTTAGTTTTACATTTGCTATGTTGTAACAGAATGCCAAATGTTGTACTTGAGAAAAGCCCACTATGAAATCATGGGGTTTCACTGAATTGCTTTTGTATGCTGCCAAATCTGTTGTGAAAGTGCCATGTATAAAATAATACAATAACCAAAATTGTGCTTGGGCATCTGGCACGACATAGCAATTTACACAAGAAAGAATTATTTAGAAGAAAAAAAGTAAGAAGTTCTGCAGAAATCCTACTGTGGTGCATTTTTTTAAAAATCCAGTAAAATCTTGAGATAATTGATCTTTACTTCATGCCCATTCAGGAGAATATTTAGACACATGTTTAATTAAAAACATATGAGTAAGCCTATCTATACTCATCAGGGAACTTGCAATATCTGTAAGCACACACTTACATGCTATTTGCATTATAGGATTCAAATATAAATCCCTTTCTGCAAGAGGCTGAGTGCTCTGCACTACCACTAACCACATCCCTGAACAGGAGAGCACAGTTAGATAATGCAACAGCACAAGTCAGTGGTCTAACAGATAGCTCACATTTGCTTTTCAGAGCATGACATATCTCTTTCCCCACTTTATTTATAAATTTCTGGGTTTTTTTTCTTTTTTTGTTGTTGTTGGGTTTTTTTTTTTTTTTTTTTTTTGTGAGATCTATTTGCTTGCAGAAATTATCTACAGCTGCTGTTCAAATGTTAACTAAAAGCTGGTGTGCCACCAAGATGTTACTTCTCATTAAGTCTCTTAAATAAGGGAAGGTGTGAACTACCAGGTGGGAGGATCTGAAAGGTTTAGGATCAGATTTTTTTTTTTTTTCTGTTTTATCAGCCTTGCTAGGAACAAAACAATGTTCAAATAGTCACCTTTAAGTTACAATTCTTCCTACCCAGCTTCCCATGCTTCTTTGAACCTAAAAAAACAAACAAACAAACAAACACATTTATATAGTAGCTAAGAATCTCTCATAATTTGGAGGATAAAATCAGGCAAGTGACGACAGAACTGTTCACTCCCCATATCTCTGCACTGAGAAACAGAGCTGAAAAACTCACAGGGCCGAAGCCTCTTTATGACATAATCTGGTACTTGCTAGAATGACAGTAAAAAATTTTTTTTTTCCACAACGTTTTACATTTGTAATGGCCAAACACAAATAGAGTAACTCCTGAAGTAATTCCCTGCAAAGCTTTGGAAATTCCAGATTCTGCAGTGTAGTTTCTGCAATACAATAAACAAACATCCTGAAGTAAGAATGTCTTAGCTTTTAAATTCTTTTTAAATGTATTTGAATTTTACTGTATGCTCTTTGTCTGCTTGAGCTCTTTGCAGAATTCATAAATGGTCTGAACCTGTTATTAAATTTGTAGCTGATTCTGTCTAGCCCTTTACAGAATTGGATACTTAATTCTCTACATAGTTAAAATCATCCCCATAAATGTTTTTAAAATATTTAATATAATCAACTGAGCCCTTATGAGCCACCCAGCACTTCAGTTTTGGTGCAAAACTGAATGAATCTGTTTTAATCCCCATAAACTCCACAAATTTATTTTGCAGTTTTACCTTATGATATAGCATGACCTCAGAACTGTTCAGGTTTTGCTTCTTGTTATTGTTTTTTTTTTTGTTTTTTTTTTGTTTTTTTGGTTTTTTTACATTTTTATCAAACTACAGCTCTAGCATCAAGACAATCAATATATAAAGAAACACAGCTGGTCTCTAAAAGAGAAAACCATTCTTTGATTAGACAAAATCATGAAATCTGAAATACATCAAGGATAAAAGCTTGAAAAAAGCCAATATGGAAACTGTTAAATTGAACCAATGTAATGACATCTGAGCTTTTTACATTGATGTTGGGAATATTTTGGCTTCCTTTCATTCACAACGGTACCAGGCAAATTTCCATGAAGTGAATACTATGAAGCCTCCAAGCCATTTCCAAAGTATCTGAGTTCAGATTTAGTTTTTGTTTTGAAGCTCAGCCCAAGTATGTTGAAAGTTTCATCTAATACAGGAGCATTTTCAATTTGATCCAAACCAAGAGAGCAAAAATATCAATGGAATACAGCTTGGATTTCTGAACAGTTTTCCTAGAAATCAGCAAGCCATTAAATCAATCACCCAAACAAAAAAACATAATCCTGGTTTTTGCTCCTCATAATACGATTTACATGTAGACTGGAATCTTAAACGTTTGAAATATTTTCTACCATCTCTGTCTTTCATAGCTATTAGACTGAATTTGAGAGCTCTATTAGTTTAACATAGTTTTCCTACTGGCTCCTTTACTTAATGTATATTTGCAGATATACAACGTTCCTTTTTTTTTTCCATTTTCTTTTTTCCCTTTTTTTTTCCAGAATATCTATGCCAATGCAATGCTGTTGAATGAAACTACTTGCATGAAAAAGTGCACACAGTGTGAGGCATGAGACTATGGAAATGAAATGCCCTTTGGTCTGAGGAGGCTGACACTGACCCCGATATAGCTCTTGATCACTTCCCATCCCATACAGCAATTTCTATTATAGCCACGTCAAGATCAACTTAGCCCAACCCAGCCAAATGTACGGATTACATCTGGGTCCTTTGAGTCATGCTACAAAAAAAGGTGCAACAATAAACAAGTCCATGTGCATTTTCAGTCATAACTATGGGCAGAAGAACCCTTGAGATTCCTCACTTTGGCATTAAATAACAATTATAAAGGCTTTTAGAATTAAAGCAATACATGGCAGGACTTGAAATGTTAACAGTCCCAAGTAACTTGTCAATTGAAATAAGACTCATCCCTAGTCATAAATAAATAATCTCTTTCCTGGTCTCACTTCCATGCCAGGATCAATATCTCTTAACATCTTACTTATTTTATTACTGCTTTTGGTTTTCTGGGACTGATTGAAAGTTGCTCAGAGGAAATCTTTGGTTTTGCTTAAGTGTCCGTGACATTTAATCATGACTTTCCTTGCAGTTTAATTCCAACCAGTCAATCAGTTAATCCACTTCAATTGATTCTGTGCTCTCTGTTATTGGCTTGCACTCATTGGGCATCCTCTGGTGTCGACTCAGCTGGGTGGCTTGTGTGAAGCTCCTCTCACACCTCTCGCACCTGGTGAAGGCAAGAGAGAAAATTGAGACCAGGGAGCTGCTCTGGGGGGGGGTGATGGGCTTTGTCTCATCCTGCCTAATCAGAACAGACATTCAAAAGTGGCTTCAGATTTTACTGGCTCAAGAGGTTTAATTGGTGGCTACTTCCAAGGCCTTGATGCCTATGATGGGACAAGGCCTGTCTGATTCAGAACAGAGGAATCTGTCAATAGACAGGGGGAAGGTGATTTCTCCAGAGAGGCCTGTCCTGCTGTAGCTCTGATCACTGTCAGTTCAAATAGATAAAGAACAAAAAGAGATTTTTAGGAGTGAGCCATCAAAGAAGCAGCTTGTCTGCAGTTTTCTGCTCTGTAACCCCTAGGAGAAATTGATGACAAATAGAATTTCACCTTCTGCTAATTTAAAATCCACAATTGCCTATTGGAGGAAGAGAAATCACAAAGCAATAATCGTTCAGTGCTAGAACAAGAGAAAACTCTTTGTTTGTCTGATCTGACTATGCAGTGTGATTCATTTTAAATAGGCACATGGAGTTAGTGCTTACTTAATTATCTGAAAACATCCACACTATTTGAGAAATCTGTGGGTTGAGCAAGAACTCATAACAGTCACCAGTGTTTGCTTCACTGTCTTTTATGTCGTCTCTCTTTCTACCCTGTCCTCTCTTTAGAGAACCATAATCTGCAACAAAAATAACGTGTGAATAAATGAACAAAGCCATTGAATTTTGGAGGGGATAGGATGGGGGTTATTGCCAGCTTGGAATGAATCCCCTATCCCTGCTCTGAAAGAGAATCTGTTGTATTTAATCTCCCAAATACTGCCCTCTTAATTTGCATTCTGAACACCACATAGGGGTGTTTGATGAGTTGCAAATACAGATGCAGCGGATTCTTCTTGTATAGCGCTTGCTCCAAAAGCCACCTTTGATTTAATGGTGCTGTGTGATGTTTTATCTTCAAAGAAGATTATCATAAAAGAATCACTAAAATGAATTCTTCACCTTCAAAGGAGAATTGAGGAAAACAAAGGGCTCAGCTAATTCATATTCATCTTTCTCTCTTCACTGATGTGAATGATAGAAAGTGAACTGTCACTGATCTAGCTGCTTACAAAAAAAAAAAACAAAAGAGAAAAGAAAGATATTTACACATATGCATAATTGTGGAATGTTCTTCACATTAGTAATTTTTAGTAAGAAAGTTCTACTTTGGGAACATTTAGCACAGACATTACAGAGTCATTCATCCAAGCTACTGTACCAATCTAAAATGTCAACACTTTTAAGTTGTGTTTCTTTGATTGTCTTTCATGGAATATTTTTAGCAGCCTGTTCCACTGTTAAAAACTGCACTGTGATCTTGACAAATGTAAAATGTCAGCTTTAATGTATCAGACCTATCAGCTCAATGAAAATAACTCAGAAGTATTGATTACTTAATGATTTTTGGGGTATTCATTAACGTCTATGTGCAGATCATCCACTCTCCAGAGCTCCTGAAGTGCTGATGACACATTAGTGTACTGCTGATTGTTTATTAGAAAACTGATTAGTTACTGGATTAGTGTGTCAAAATATACTACCTTTCGTTGCCTGACAAACTTGCAAATTATTGTATTATTTTTATATACATATATATATCTATCACAGAGGCATTAGAATCAATTTTGAGGCTGGGGGTTAACTTAGTCTGTATGAGATATTGCCATCTACTTGAACTTGGTAGTTTTGTTATTTTGATGTCTACAAAGACAAGTGCTTTGCTTTCTGAGTAATAGGAGGCTTAGATCCTTGCCTAACCAAGCTGTAAGTGGTACAGTTGCAAAATAACCTACAAAATCAGGTGTGGCAACACCTCACTTCTAAGGGCCTGGCCAAATAAATATATACTATATACTATATATATACTATATTATATTATATTATATGCTATATACTATATATAGTATACTATACTATACTATTATACTATATTGTATAGTATAGTATAATATAGTATATGCTAATATACTATATTAGGATGCCTAGGGGCCATATGTGAATCAGAGAAAGAATATAAGGTGATCAAAAGACAGGGTTACTCATTAAAACCACTGGCCATGAAGCTGTGGCAGACCTCCTTACCCTTTCTGGAGCTTGCCTGGGAGGCTAGAGCTGGGCACTGCGTTCAGTCAGCACCTTGCACTGCTCTGGAAAGCACAGAGCAAGGCTCACTGTATTCCTTTAAAATGCAGGTTCCTGTCCTTTATTCACAAGCTGCTTCTACCGTGAGAGTGCTCTAACTTCCTAGCTACAGGCTGTTTTGGGACACTTTCATACAGACACAGGAAAGAAGGATGCTAAAGAGAGACCAGAAAAGAATACATCTCTTGCTACAAGCATGTGCCCTTTGGACAGGAAGGATGTGGGTTCCAACTGGTTCTGCTGGTCGGGCTGTGGTGTTTGCACTATACAGCCCTTGGGCAAAAGTCGGAATAAAGCCTTTGGCAAAGCGCCTAATTCCCCTGGCTTTCTCATGTACCCAGGTAACCTTCAGATAGTACCCAAGGTGCCTAGTATTTTCTAGGCACTTGCAAAGGGTGTGGATGGTGTTTTCAGGACTATGGTTTTGGATATATAAGTACCTGGCTTACAGGCAGGGACCTATATTAGGCCCCTGACTCCTCTTTTCAATGTGGTCCACAGAAGTTGTAGCTGGATACAAACTGATAGGAAAGGTGAAGATAATAGTGTCACATCAGTCAGTACAACTCTCTCACGGTAGGTAGGAATGGGAGAAAAAGCAGGAATATTTTTTCTTTTGAATTATGATGTAATCTTTCCCTCTATCAGCCATCTTTTTCTAGCCTGTCATAGCAGAATAACCACTGCAATGACCTGTGTCTATGAGCCTGATGTGCATGTTTTTGTGTGTGTGTTTCCATACTACAAGCCACACATGTTTAATGTTGTGTTGGAAGGGTGAATAGTGGCCAAAGCAGTCAGAAAGGAAAAAGAGTCCACCTCTCCTGCGACCACTCACAAAGTAACCATGGGGCTGAGCCCAAGCCTGGCTATTAGACATACACCAAAATTTTGGTTAAGCCTCAAGTGTAGATACAAGTGTTGGCAATAATGACACCTATTAAATGAGAGACCACGTAATTTCCACTTAAGTCATCTGATGGCATTTGAGAGTAATTTAGACAGCCCTTGACATGCTGTAGATCCAAAAAAGCAGTTTAAAAGTCCTCACACAATTAGATATCATCAGTGAACACTAGATTCATGTTATCTTTTTGCAATGTGTGTGTACCTTCATTTTAATTGTAAGGAGTAATGTTGCATTACAACATTCAACCTTGTCAAACACAAGACTTCATTCTACCACAAGGTTTCCCTGTGTGATTTGCATGGGTGGGGATGGTAATCAAAATGGTTCTTAAATTCACAAACAATGTGAACATCAATGGGTTTTGGATATTTCTAAGGTATTGGGTTTTATGAGTTTGGTTAAATAGCCCTCATTGTCACTGGTCTGCTTGTTTGCTTCACAGTGCTTTCAAAACATTGACATTGAGGATTACAGACAGGATTAGTTTAATGCCAAAGTTTATGTCAACCTCTGTGAAAGGCTTTGGGTGAAGAAAATGCTGAAGGTCTATTTTAGGAAAAAATATCTTCATTTGATATTTTCAAAATACACATTTTAAGATTTCATTCAAGAACAGCATTTAAGACTAAATTTTAAAACAATTTTTAAAACCCCAAAAAACAACACAAAGCTGAGGTGCCACTGCAGGTACAACATCTATATTTAACCTGAAATTAATGTTCCCCAGTTTTGTATTTCAGTAAGAAACAATGAAAAACACCTGGGTTATCGCAATCTGAAAAAATCTTTCCTCGAATTCTTTTTGGTTGACTCCTAAATATTAGATGTTTGCATAACGCTGATTCTGCAGGCAAGTCCCTTAACTAATCTTTAATTTTGATGAAATGGAAGAGACTGGGGAGGAAGAATTTAAGAAACGGGGATAAATTTCCTTTTTCTCCTACCTTTTAATTTGCTTAAGAGCTTTGTTCCCAGACTACCAGCCATAGTGGAGACTTCAGTAAGATAAGAATACACAAAAACTTTACAGTGGTGAGGCTGACTTGATAGCTTGTGATGACATGAAAAGAAATCCCTTCTAACTGGACCTGCAGTCCAGGCAATGCAGCTAAAGCTTTGACTACAGATAACCTCACTTAGCATTGTTATCTGTAACGAAAAGCAAATAGAAAAGTCTTCCACCATACATCCAAAGTTACCTAGGACCTACAAAGAAAGTGCCTTCTCACAGAAAAAACTTTTTAACCAATCACAGACTTCCTTGTAAATAACAATTAATTTGACTTTTTTTAAAATACTGTCACTCTATGTTCACTGTTCTTAAAATGACCTTCTGAAAGTAATATGCATACTTAGTGTTTGACATTGCCTGCTTAATCCATGCATACTGTAATTTGTCCAGATACCACTTAGAAACATAGCTGCCTTACTGCATTAGAAATAGTGAGATTGCATTTACAGTAGATGCAAGTGAACTGTCCAGTTGACTGCCTATTTTGAGCTATGAAAATTGAACTTAGTAATACCTTTGAAATTATGCCTGTTATTTTTAAAATAACTTAGCTAGAATTTAAGTAATTTGGCACTATCTATGCATGGTTGTTCTTGCTAATAGTAAAAATATTATTCAACAGAAGTATGTACATTACCACTAATATAGACTTTTTTGAGGTACAGAAACCCTATCTCAATGGACTTTTCCATTTTGCACTTTTTTTGGTAAGAGTACACTCAAAACCCCTTTGTAAACAAACATTTAAAACCTAAACTGCATGATCAAGAGACAGAAATCTTGTTTGTCCCTTTTACGTTTCTTGCTTACAAGAATTTGTTGAGGTTTTTTCCTAAGCTTACTTAATACCAGGTCTTGGATCCCTCCTTTTCAAAGGAGGATCTAAATGGTGATGAAACATCAAGATGAGCTGCAGCTATCTCTTTTTCCTTCAGCAGAGAGGGTGGATCAATTTCTGGATAAGTTTTCTGCCCCTCCTCTCTCAAATGCAAGCAATCCTGCATGGGAGGCAAATCTACCCTTTTGAACAGCTTGCAGGATCAGGGCATATGTGTCCTCTTATCTGACCAGCAGGGATGGGAAGATCTGCAGCTCCAGTTTTAGCTTCATGTGAAATTACTAGTCAGCTTACAGCAAATACTTCAACAAGTCTTCCAGAGAGAAACTGGTACTACTCTTTTTTGAGTTTAAGGAAGAAACTAAATAAAAATCTTACAAGAGTGAAATTATGCCATTCATCATAAAGAAGTAGTACAAAGCATCCACATTTTTTACTGCTCTGCACTGCACCTTTAAGAATGGGCAGATACCTCCCAGAATACTTAAATACTTCAGCATAAGCAGGGCAAAACAAACAAACAAATACCAGGCCACTGGTTAATTGTAGTACATACATTAAGCCCTTTCACAAATGAAATTGTGCTGTAGTCAAGATCATTTTGGAAAAGGGGAAAAAGATTACTAAACCAAAGGGGAAAAATAATGACTCTAAATGGAGCAAAATAGCAGATCTATTGGAAACATGACAAAAACAGGATGTTAAGGAAAAAAATTAAGTGGAGTCAACAAGGTTACACATAAGTAACACCTTAACATTAAAAGAAATCTATTTTCCATTTTGACCCGGAAACCTCTTCCATTAATTACTAAAATCTATTTACACAGCAACTAGATAAGATCAATCTGATTGCTCACACTATTTTTGGCTCACTTTCTAAGGGCTCTGAGCATTCAACAGACTGCCTGTAGAGGAGTTGATGTTTAGATGCTCTGAGTTTCTGTGTTTTGCCACCTACAACACTCTCCTAGCCTTGATTTCTGGTATGCAAGCTCTTCTGTACTGGATATGCAGTATTTGGTTCCTGGCACTGTCCCCTTGCCCCCAGCAGAGACATGTATGGAGGCCATGCTTCCTTTCAACCATATATGGAGGCAAAGCATCTCTACTGATATCTCTACTGAGCTTGTTATGAGGGGTTCTGACAGGCCCCATGGCTGAGCTCTCTTACATTAACCAGACCAAGAGCACAGTGCGGGGAAAGTAGAAAAGAAAGACAAATTGAAAAAAGTAGACAGAGGACAGACAGTCCTTGGAGAACTGGAAGAGACACAAACCTTCTACACTTATTCCCATTCCTCCTAGGAACATCACGCATCTTCCAAAAGAAGTGATATCAACACATTACACGTTGATATCAATACATTATTTTTCTTCCAAAGTGGGATTGCTCCAGGTAAATTATCCATAAAATTTGTGCCTGACACAGACACAAATATAGAAAATTTGTATTCTGTCTTGGAGAACACCTCCTGTTAGGTAGGCAGAGTCTTGCACAACAGAAAGTAAAATCCATCTGGATCAGCTGTGCTATGGCTAGAGGTGAGCACAGAGGGAAAATTTCTGAGAGTCAGGTGTGTGCTTGACTTTAATTTCAGTAAACAGGAACTACAGAAATAAGCAGAGTCTGTTTAATTAACCATCTTGACCAGGTGACTTCTTTTTTTTCTTATATCTTGGACAGCTGAACACTATCAATTTATTATTATGATCTTACCAAACTTATGCCACAAGCCAGAGTTGCATCTTTTATGCAGTGATTTGAGACTAAAATAAGATGCATACTTCTTCCCCATATTTAACCAGATCCAAATTAGCTTTTATGTGAAGCTCCATCTACCTCAACACATGGACATCAAAGAATCATATTAATGTTCTTACAGCATAGCTTGTCCAGTCTTGAGTGTATTTTCAGCTATGGTTCCCTGGCAGCAGCTTGCCATTTAATTAAAACAATCAAGTTCGCATCAGAGGGCAGAAAATTGCTCAGGGCTTGCAAGGCACCCAAAACCAAGCCTGGTTTAAGCCTGATTTTAGCCACACCACTAACGGATTTATCCAGAGGTCTGACCTTAGCTTTCAAGGGAACCTCTGCTGTGTGCTGGTACAGATCAGTAATGCTAGCAAATAGCAGCGATGCATGTCCCTCTCTAATCTCAGCGGGCAAAGGCTGCTGGCTTCAAGTACTTACTTGAAGGGCTTTTCCCCAGTGTGTGTCCGGATGTGGTTGTTGAGTGTTGTGGCACCAGCAAAGGCACGACCACAGTAGCCACACTTGAAAGGCCTGTCGCTGGAGTGCGTAACTACGTGGTTCCTCAGCTCTGAAGGTTGGGAGAAAGACTGGGAGCAGTGACCACACTGGTAGGGCCTGCAACGGGAAAGAGAAGCACCATGCCATCAGTGCATTCAATAGCCGTGAACAGGAAATCATATGGGTGGGAACATCTGGTCTTCCCAGTAATTTCCAAAGAGAACTGCGGGTGCACTTCTCTGCGGCTTTCGTGGGAGGCACATACGCAAAATTTCAAGACTGCTTTAACAAATGTGAAATGATTATTCGGAATTGACTGAAAGTCTATGGGCATCATGCCACACAAAACATAATTCAGCAAGCTAGTGAGGCTGCACTACACATCGTATGCCTGCCTTATTTCTCCCAAACTCAATGTCATACTCCTTAGTCACAAAAATCTCCTCACATATTGGAGGTAAGAGACTGACGAAATCCTCTGTCTGTTGGTGCCAGCTACAGTCTTACCTACAAATGCATGTCTGATTGTTATACCTATATCCTAAATGGATTCTGTGACTGCAATTAAATTCTTCATATTGCTTTGGAGGAACCTAGGTTTTTTGAGGTCACCTTTTTCAATGAGAGACATCAGAAAAAATAAGCACCATGTTACAATTACTTTTCTATTTTCTTACTGCTGTTGAAAATATTTGCATTTAATTAACATGTTTCTCCCATCCAGACTGAAAATGCCTTTTTTGTGATCTTGAAATGAAACACAGAACTTAAGTTTTCAACACCACAGTTAGTTTGTTAAAAACAAGCATAACAAACAAATAAAACTGACTGAGATGTTACAAATTCAGAATCATAGCAAACAGACTGCAAACACAGAAAGAAAAGGATACAAGACAGCAAGGTGAGACAGGACTGCTGAAATGCAAATACCATTGCTAACTAAAATAAAATGTGAAGAAACAATGTCTATATATTTCTGTTTGGTAAAAGTGATTTAATATCAACATTTTACAAGGTTTTTTCCTTTTCACATTTGAGTTAAGTTAGTGACAGAGTCCTACATTTTCATTAGACTCTTTGTTAAGAAAATTAAGAATTTTTCTAGAGGGATATTAATGATTTTTACCCTGCACAACATCTTAAGGCACAGCTCTTGATGTCTGCATTTCTAGAGCCAATGGCCAACACCAACTTAATTGCTCTCTCTTTAATAAATGTGTATCTTTAAATGGCTAGAAACCAAAACTAAAGGGAAGGAGACAATGGTGACCAAGCATGTACAATTCAATTAAGTGCAAAATAAAGTGAACTATCTCATTTGTCAAGTGAACTGCTTAATTGTGGCTACTTGCATCACTGAACACAAATACTATTATTTTACAGTGCTTCAGAGCACTGAACCCTGATTGTAGAATTTTTTAGCTTGATTAATAGCTCAGTATTAGTCAATAACTCAATAGCTTACAATTTTAATTACTTACATTTGAAAATCTAACTGCTCTCCAACAAGCTTGAAAGAAATATATAAAAGCTGTGGAAAGGTTACTTAACATAGATTATATGGTCCTTAAAAAATTACATGAATATATGTAAAATAATATTTTAAGAAAAAAAATAAGTATTGAATATCTGTTTCTCTTATTGGAAGACAAGTAGTAAGATGCCCAGTCTTCTCCTTTCTTGAAGCGCATGGCTAATTTGCACAGAAAATATTTGTCAAACTTGACATGAAAATTCAAGTGCTGGTAAAACAAAAATGATTTGTGAATGCAGACTTATTTGTTTGGGTATTTTCAAATCAAACACTTTTAAGCAAAAAGAACACATTAAGATATTCTGTATCCAAGAAACATTGATTTTCTAATAATGAAAGGGACCATTAACATCTATTAGCCTCTGGTTATCTATTTTTAACAGCTACCACAATAAACGATACAACACTACATAAAACTAATTAATCTTTTATTTTTTTAACAGTCAATGTGATTAATTTCATACTGTGAAAACTCACACCGTAACTTGTCTGTAAATAGTCAAAATTCCAAACCAGTTATAACTGAACATTGTGATACCAAGTAAAATGTTTCTACCCCCTGCATTGGCTCAAAACAAATTTCTTGTTTACAAAAGATATTAATATATGTACTAAGAATACATTTCACTGGCTGATGCTCAAGAAAAAGAGCCCCATAAAAAATCACCTATTGATAGATCATTAGACTGTATTTTTTCCCTTCATCCTTATCTTGGGAGAACAACTATTAAAGAAGTTACCCTCCTCTTTGCAGGGGATGCATTTCTCTAGTTTATACACAGGCAATTCTGATTAATACTAAAATGGGCAAAATAAGTAATTTTTTCAAGCTAGACACACGGCACACATTAAACAAAGCTCATTTAAAAAGAAAGCCTATAAATGCATTGAAATACTATAACAAATTTAAAATTCTGTATTTAATTTGCACAACTGCAGATTCATATATGCCACATTTTGACAACTTTTGGATACAACTATTTTTTCCAAGAACAGAAGAAGTCATTCAATAAGTATAAAAGTTATCATTTTGTTCTCTGGTAACTATTTTACTGTGCTCAGAAATTTTTCTTGGCAAAAAATAAAATCAATATGTTGTTTTTAAAAACAATGAAAGTGGTGCAGAAGGACTGAACATGAGCAATGCTTGGTTCAGTGAGTACATTGACACAGGCAGAGCAGGGCTGTCTTTGATGTAGCAGTTATGTCTTCTGCTATCGCTTTGGTCTGCACTGGGACAATGAATTAAGATGGTGACCTCTTTATAGCAGAGGTTTGCAGACAGAAGGACGAGCAACATAGTGACAAAAATGGTGGTTTTCATAGGCTGTATTCTCAAAGATGTGCTGCTAGACTGAATGTAGTCCCAGCCTAGAAAAACTCATTTCCACTGGAATAACCAAGAACATATTGTACCTTCTTGAGCTTCAAGGTATTCAGGTGAATATAAGCCTAGCTGTGCGACAGCCCAGATGTGTGTTGATGCTCCAGAAAATTAATGTTCAAACAAAATGGATGTCAGCTACTTCATATGTGAAAGCCTACATAACTAAAATATTCCTTTGCATATGTACAGACAGATTTGCAAGCATGAAAGTTTGATGAAACAGGTGTACCAGGGCCTCAAAGTACATGCTGACTATCTGAAGAAATATTTTTTTCTATAAAAAATTGTTCTCCAGCTATCACATACCAGAAACAACAGAGTTTTGAATGTCTTCATCATTGCGTTTTCTACAAAGGATCTTGTAGATGTAAATCAAGCCTGATCAAAATCTTCTCATATAGTATTTTTAAGTTACATTTAGGAACAGCTAAACTGGTGTATAGCAATGTGCAGATGAGAATGATGTGCCAACAGCCATCAAAAGCAGTTCTAATGCTTTTCATTAACCATCTACCTACATATTTTTCTAGTTCTCTGTCCTCCTGTCTGAGCTTAAAGGAAGGAAATCTACTTACCTAGAAGCAAATTCTTCTGTTAGAAAAATTACACTGTTGTAATTAACCCCATGCACCAATAACCAGCTATCTAGCTTTACTATCATGTAGAGTCCAACAGCTTTTTCTAGAGACCCTAATCTTACAGTCTCTGTCTATATGATGGCCTACTATTGGAACACAGGCCATTTAAAGTGACATTCAGACAAGAGTAACTGTGATGTAATAGTTTTCAGGTTTTGTAGTTATTCAAATTTTGAGCTTTTCCAAGTTTTTCAAGTTACATTTTCAAAATGAAACCAGTCAAGAATACTTTTTGCTCTACATCAAGAGATGTAGACAATCTCTTGAATGATTTTGCTGTTTGGTAATGTCTTTTCCCATCTTACAATTTTCTCACTCTTGTAGCTGTTTTTTTCTGGGTGAAACTACATCATGTATAGGACTAGTAGAAAACCCATGTTCCCTTATGACACTTATGGAACCTCACAAAAGCTCATGCTTTGTACAGGGGATGGCGATCCCTTAACATGCACAATGAAAAAAAACAATAGAAAAATGTGTATCTTTGCACCTGGAATAGTTGCTGACAGACAACTGTACGTTTAGATTGATTCTTTTTAAATTTTCATTTGGCAAAAATGACATAGCCTTTAATTATTTATCTTGTACTGTTTCTCTGCTGGAACAATATACTTTCCAACCCCTAACTCCTAAGTACATCCAGCCAATATAAACTTATTTTCTACATTGTAAATAATTCATGGTCTGAATTATTAGAATCTGAAAAATCTTAGAATTATTTTCCACTGAATTTTCAAATTGTTTCCTTTATGATGAACAGGTTTCTAGTGAGGCCTCTTCAGGAGTGAATTTGCCATTTTCAACGGGCATGTGGAATCCCAGTGCAATCCTTACAAGAGGAGTTGCTTGTAATGGTGAGTTCCTGAATACCTGTAACTCTGTCATTGAAACTGTCAGATCAGGGAGACAAAATAGCACATTACTGTCATTTTTTCTCCTTAGAAAAAGCTAGAAAAGCACCAGCTGAAAGAATAGAGACTGACATGCACTTGAAAGTGCTTTTCTCCTTGTTGAGGACTATGAAGTAAAAATCCGATGTGATTCATGTCAGGGTCTCAAAGCGTGGGATGCAGGGCTCTGTTGAACCCAGGGCAGGGTTTCAAAGTGTCATAGGGGCAAGGCTGTCACACCACAGCCCCTGCAAAAAAATGAAAGCAGGGCACGTTGAAATGGGGCCAGCATCAGCTTCCAGGGACAGGCCTTCTTACAACACGCAGCATTAAGAGCACAGCTGCAGTCAGAGGAGTTAGGTCACAGTTGTCCTAATGGAAAGGTATTTTGGAGGGATGCCTTCTTCTGGCAAGTTGAACTAAGAGGCTGGAGAACAAAGTGACATCTAAGGATACTTGCACACAGAAGCATTGCTAGCTTCAGCATGGTCATGGGTGGGTTACATTCACTACCTCTGGACTCTACATCCCCTACTGCCTTGGCATTCCTCTCGGGCATCACAGCTACTGCCCCAGGCACTTCAGGCACCACGCAGCAATGGGGATTGCAGAGCTGGACCCAATGGGAGTTCTGGGATTGTCTTTTACAAATGTTTGTGGAGGAACTAGCAAAAGCAGAAAGTTAGTGTACTTGAAGTGTTTTCAAACTTCCGAAGCTGTCAGGGAGAGGTGCTGCTCTGTACAAGCTTTGTTGTTATTGACGATGAGTACTGGGAGTTTGCAAACCTTTGTCAAATGATTATGCAAGGACAATCATTAAATTCAGCATGATGTTTACTTTAATTGAGCAATGTTCCATAGCCACTCCATAAACAAAAGTAGACAACTCTTCCTCAGAGCATTTACTTTTTTAGGTCTGTTTGGGAGATGTTTAAATTAATTAATGGACTTGGGGAGAACATCAATGTCAAACACACAGAACCTATAAAGAAAAATATAACCACAAAATGGGCTGAGCTATGATCTTAGAGAAAAGGATCTATTAAATTGGCAACTTCAAACTTCAAGCTTCTGTTTTTTTAAAAAAACCTCACAACTGAATATTGAGGTGCTACAGCAAAATATGAGTACAATAATACCTTTTGAGTAAACAAGAATTGTGAGGGCCAGATAACATCCACATTCTGTCCGCCATGGACACACTTATAAAGTGGGTTTTCCCTCAAATTATCAGCTTAAATACATGACAATCATCTATGAGAATATATATCACAAAGATGTACATGCTGTGTGTAAAAATGTTCCACAGACAGCACTAGGGAACTGCAGCCATCTGCCTTCCCTCAACACCAATACATCCTTAATCTGGTGACCATAGTGAGAAAGAAGGAAGATGTCTTTAAAAGAGACTGTGTCATTATCAGAAAAGTGGTTGCTGAAAAAGAAAAAAAAAAATTGCTCTAAAAATGATTCACTGTGATCAAAGGCTTTTGGTTACCCCTTTCTGGAGCCCCCCCAAATAGGATTGTTGGGAATTTCTGCAGCAGAGGGAGGGAAAAAAGCAAACACAAAAAAACAAAAAAACCCCAAACAAACAAACAGAACAAAACAAAACAAAAAAAACCCACCACCAAAACAGAAGAAAAAATAGATTTCTGGCTCCTGCTTCAAGAAATAGTTGCTCAAATTGCTTCTGTCTGGGCAAGGCTTAAAAAAAGTCCCAAAGGCTCAGAAAGTCCCAGAATTCAAATCCTGATGGCTTTAAATCTTCACCTACCACACCCAGTCCAACCCCAACTACCATCAAGTTCAAAGAGAAGCCCTACAAAATATAGCAAACTGAAAAAATCTCAGTGGAAAGGGAGAAGCAAATTATAAGTAAACCAGTAAATAATTTAAAGTTAATCTTAATTTAAATTAAAATCCTAATCTTAATCTAAACCAATAAACACAATAGATTATTTTAATAATTCTCCCTAACTTGGATTCATCAGGTTTTTTAAATTATTTTTATTTATCAAATCATCTGCCTGTTAAATAGGACCATTTCTTTCTCACTGCCTAACAGAATTAAGCATATTTTGGTCTTTTTTATGTCTACTGTCATTCAGATGTTTTCTGAATCTAAGTGGCTTTAAAGTAATCTCTTTTTTTGAATTTCTCAAGCTTAAGTAGTGTGCTTTTCTCAAATTTCAGTCTATGAACTGGGCTCCTGTATAGATTCAAAGATGTTTTCCCTGCACCTCATGCTGTAGGTAATCAGCATTGTTGAAAAACAAAGCCAGAACAGATAGTCTAAAGTCATTTCCTAGAGAAGGCAGCCCCTGCTGCTTCAGTCACATCAAAGATATAGTGGCTGGTGTGCTCACAAATTGCTGACAATAAATGGGGAGCTGTTTATCAGCCAAAGCAGTGCTGCAGATATCATTGAGAAAATATAAACCAGAGAGTTGCACCCAGTACTTCAGCCTGGCAGGCAGATATTCTTTCACAAATCATACCTTATTTTCTTGTCTCCATGAAATTTGGAACAACACTTTATGAATTTTTCATCTGGAGAAATGCAATATGTTTAGGAAACCAAAGACAACTCTTTTCCAGCCACTGTATTACTAAATAGCTGATCTACCGGTACCTGCTAAAAGACAAAAAGCTGCCCATGATGTAAGCTCAACCTGTAATGATTTCTAACTGGGGATATGAGAACCCAGATCCTAGGGCAGTTATGATCTGCAGTAACTATTATTCTGGTAATTTCAAACACTGAACAAACTGCAGTGAGCTTAAACAGATTAATGTGGCTGACGTCCCACATAACGCGCTACAGAAGACCTAGTGGGAAATGCTTTTACAGCATTTAAGTTGATGGCACACCTCACGGGAACAAAGAAGGAATTACAAAACTGGCCTCCAGAAGGAGTCTGCACAATTTATTTAATGAAAACATAGAGATGTAAGCCATTTTTTCAGTACACAGCGAACATAGATGTCACGGAACAGAGCACTGCAGTATCTAGTATTTATGCAACAGATTGATCCTAAGTGTATCTTGCAACCTCGTTAAGTTTTATGCTCTCTCCATAACACAAGAGAAAAAGTTCCTTAAGAACAGGATTCACAAAACCCAACAAGCCAAAGAGGAAATCAGCTAAATTAGCCAGTATCAATATTGAGAAAAAGGAGTTAGCTATTATGTTTCGAATCTTCCTGAAAGCTTCTGGGATTCAACACTTACAGCTCAGAGTCTTTACTTACCTCCTCTCCACCCCAATCCTCCCCAAATCTGATGAGGCCTTTCTCTAATCACCGTTTGCTGTCTTTGCTCCTGGGGGAGCCAACTTGTCTTATGATCTAGATAAATTTCCTACTATGCTGTAGGGCATTATGAGCTAAAAATGCTCTACCTTTTCTTGTTGAAGCTGCTCTGCATGGACAAATTAGGTAGGCACAGGAGAGACAAAACTGCAAGACGTCATGAATAAGTAACGTGCTAATGAGGGTGTTCATCTCTAAGGGGGAAGACTTAAAATCCAGCCTGTGTTTCAGGCAATATTTGACACAAGATACTTAGAAGAAAATAAATAAAAATAAAAAATCAAAAATCAAATCTCTCACCACCAAGACAGACCTAATTGTAGGATAGACTTATCCTCATTTTCTCTCTCTGGCAAAATGAATATTTACCTATCCCTTAGAATGCAGAACAGCTCCATTAGGAGAGATTCTTCTTGCATCAACTGTTCTGCAGCTTGGTTCTTCATAAAGGAAGACATAGGTTCAATTGAAGGAAAGGATGAAATCTAGGTGTCACACCTACTTGGATGAATCACTGAAAAAGTATGTGGGGGAGCCTCACAACATATCTCTTCTAGACTCCCCGATGCATCATTTTATGCTTTACTGTATGCTTAGGATACTTTAATACTGGAAACATAAGAGTCCATGAAACTTAGGAGAATGGACCTTTCAGGATCTATATTCTACATTGTGGCACTTAAATTGGCAGTTGTGTCCTACAGCTTCCTTAGCATGGTGCTTGTTTCTGCCAAGGCCAGTATAAAATTCAGAAAATATTGAAAGGACTTGTTTGCATTCACAATATTATCAACTCTTTAAATCCTATGAAGATTTTCATTGAATCTAGTTTGCCCCTAGCATGCTTGACATTTCTTCCTGGAAAACTGGATTTATGCTCCAGTATCTCCACACCTACAGAATCACAAAAGCGTATGTGTACACGTAGATAACCACGTACACAAAGAGACATAGACATGCATACAAACACACGCACAGACTCACTGTTGCCTATTTTTGGTAGTGTTTTGGTTAAATGTAATTCACAACTAAATGCTGCTTTTAGAACAACCTTCTAGGAATTCAGCTGTTCTGCCAAACCTTCTTCACAGCTGAAGAAGAAACAAAACACGGGCAGCCTTTTTTATTGAATTAATTTGATTTTTGTCTTTTGTCCTGCCAGCTATCAAAATTGTCAAATAAACCAGCTTTGATTAATAAATAATGGTTCCATTATATTTACTGTGCCACTGGTCAGAGTACCTGAAATTTTAATTCACTTGTTCAGCTAAATTTCATCCTCAGTTCACGGCCATAAAATTCTGTATTGACAAACTTTCAAACCAACTTTGACTCTGAGGTATCTAGTCAACATTTTTCTTCTGTGTGGATATTAGTTTATTGAATAAGTGGCATCTGTTTTCCTCCACATCACTAGTGGAGTAGGTATTTCCTTTTGACAGCTTTGCACGATTTATGGGTTTGCATGCTCTGAAGAAAAATAGTACTAAGCAAAAAATTCCAATTCATTACCTCTTAGTACTTAATTAAGTTCATACACATTGCACACTATAGGTGAACCCTGAAATGACTGTGACAGCCACTGAGCAGCAAGTTAGATTATCTTTGGAAGACTGAGAGACTTTTAATTATCTTGACCTCATTTTTCCATCTATGATATTCATAAATTTTCCTTCTATTTTGTTGCCTCCATCAGATTTACCAAACCATTCTAAAAACAAGATTATATCCTTAGCTATTTCCTTTTATCTGCACATTTAGGCACCAAATGTTTTTACAAATAGTGAAGTCAAGCAATGGTTTTTATCGGCTTACTTCACACAGCTGCAGATGAATTATGTTGTACAGGCTCCTCCTAATAATGGTTTGGTTTTGGAAATGATAACAGCTTGATGAAAGAAGAAAGCAGTGGATCTGACTATCAGTAGATACAGAAATAAAGAGAGCCTGGGCTTTACCTGTCAGGGTTCTGCGTACACACATGCATCTGTAAGAGGATCCGCTGGGTGAAAGTCTTAAAGCATTGCCCACATTTCCAAAGATGCCAGTCACTGAACTCAGAATTTAGTTGGCTTGTTGAAGTTGGGCTTGCAAGAACTCGTTGGTTTTTGACACTGATCTGGTTAAATCCTGACTCGATGGACCCAGACTTATCCAGGAGAGAAAAATTTCTGCTACACGGAGTCTGTGGAAATACTATGGATCGCTGTGGAGTGGCAGGGGATAGTTTGCTACTTTTATTAAATGGCTGTAGGGTGTCTTGTCTGGACATGGCCTCCATTACAGTCGAAGGGACATTCACTGGGAGAAAACAAGAAAAGTAAATAAGATCCTTTTTATGCCTTTTTAAAACTAATACAGTGTGGGAGATACCAAAAAAATACCAACATCCATTTTCTTGACACTAGAATTAAACAACTTTATTTTAACAATGCACAAAAATATGGGCTTGAATGAGATAGTGATCTGAATGGATGATGCTGATTCTGTGACACTGAATTGAAAACTCATGCAAAGGGGTGTCTGAGACTGAAAGGACTCAGAGAAGCCTGACTGTGATATACATTTATTGCACAATGGGATTGTCACCTGAAAGAAAATGCTGCTGCACTTGTGATACCCTAACTCTGCATGTTGCAGTCAGCATGTCCAATTGCTATATCACAGACAAGCATGAATTTTGAGGTCATGGGGAAAAAAATCCTTGCTCAGACACTCCTTGAGATACAACAGGGCTTAAATATCTACTGCAGCAATAGTTCACTTATCCTCTTAAAAGGCAGCCACTAAGGCTATTATACTATTACATCTCACAAATAGTCACACAGCCAATACAATACAAAGCCAGTGACTTCACCGTGACTTGTATGATTAAGGCTAACAGCAGTTAGATCACCATGAGACAATGAAAAGTATAGGCAGAGATATGTTTGTGCATCAATTTCCCACCTACAAAATAGTAACAAAAATTATTTCTAGTCCCATGAAGGTCTTATGATCATCAGTTAACTATGGCTTATGAGGCATTCAGGTATTTCAGCAACAAATGCAATAAGCTGTTCTCACAAAGAAGTGATTTAGTGCTGAATTTGGATGTCGCATGATAAGGAAGGCAGGAGGTCAAACATATAGAAGAAGGTTGAATAGCTGCCTCACTCCTTGAGTACCATCTAGATTATGCAGTGAATGAAGCAAGGGTCCTATGGAAAAATGGAGTCAACTAATGAAAGATTGTACCACAATGCAAAAAGAAGCATAACTTAGGCCACCTGGGCCCAGTAACTTCTCATGCTTTCTAATTTTGGCATGCTCGACCTCATGAGATAATATTTTAATGGAGATTTTTAAATTAAAAATGTTGATGCATATGTCTATGTTTATGTATGTTCACACATTTTGTTGCTGTCACAAAGTGTTTATATGTATATATTCACATGTAGGTACATAGCACCTACTAAACAGGTGATTAGAAACTGCAACTCTGTTTAAGTAATCCATGATGATAGATTTCTAAGAGTAAACATGAGAATTAAATTTCAGTTGTGAGCTGGAATCATCCAACATTATTTAATATACAATAAAAATGTAATACAAAATAATGTTAGGGTAATACCTTAAATAATGACAGTTAGTTCACAGAATTATGTTCTAATATCTTCCATCAATCACAATAACTCCAATATTATAATATTACATGCTATTTAATTTGCTTAAGTGGAGGTCCTTCCTAGTCTATTATTTTCTGGAGTATCTGAGGACCTGGCTTCTAAGTAGAGTTACACCCATGAGGCTGTCTATCACAAGTTTCCAGACATATAATACATCTTCTATGTCCCTCTTCAGTACAAGGGGCAATTTGTATACCTTCGTTTTCCCAACATTCTCACACAAGCAGATCACTTTTTTTTTTTTTTTAAATGTGTTCATAAAAGTCCACAGAAGATGGATCAATAAGATCAGGGTATAAAAGACCTAAGGAATATAGGCAGAGTTTGTACTGGGTAAAAATACCCCTGTACAGAAGATAAGCAGAAGATCTACTCTGAGGGCTTAAGTGGCATTTAAGTCATATATGAGCCTGCAGCTGGCTCCATGCTCAGAGATGAATTTCATCTATACATGTCAGTCTCTCTGTGGATGAAACTCTGGTTTCTCTCACAGCAAAATAGCAAGTGACAATATTTAGAGATTTTAACCATAATGCTTTGCTTTTCAAATAAAGGTTTTGTAAGCTTCAGCTCATGAAAGAAAAAATAATATTTCTATATTGTACACTGCAGAGCATGAGTTTTATCAGCAAACATTACTGCCAGTAATTAAATTTCTTTTAAACTTTTCTCAAGCCCAACAGATTTGAAAACTCAAGATGAAAAAGGATGTTTATTTTTGACAGTTTAATCCCTGCTATCTTGCTGTTTTATTGCTGCATGGTTCAGTATTTAAGTTGCTACAAGACACAAGTTCATCCTAGCGTTGCTGTTTAAGTACCCACATATTTGACCAAAAAAATACATCTTGTATGCAATCGATTAAGCGTGGCCAGCCACGGGATTACTTTAGACCAAACTCAATCAGGCATCCATTATTGGTTTCCTCCACCATGTAGATACACATAGCTGTCAAAATGGAAGAGAGGTCTTTGATGCAAGCTCTAATCAAGTTCGACACACAAACAGTGAAACTGAGGGCCGTGCTTGGATCACCCATTCCCATTATAGACAAAGGTATCCAGCATTAGATTGCACTGGGTCTATGTTATAAGTTACATGCTTAATTTTGCGATGATTCCTAGCAAACTAAAAACAAAATATTGAGAAGGGGTAGAAGAATGGATGGAAATGGGGATGGCCAATATGGAATGGAGGTTCATCGTCATTTCAGGCTACTTACAGTCAGTCTGTATTTAGAGAAGCTGGTTTTTTTTTTTTTTATTTTAGCCACAAGGATCTCATCTCTACAATCAGTCAGACAAAGGTTTTCTCGACATACTCAGTGGTAATAGAATGAAGAACTAACAGAGGCCTCATGGACCTGCAATGCATTACTGTTTTGGCAGGAGAGTCTCTTGTGATAGGTCTGATAACAATGGAGACGGCCAAGCAAATCAGTTAAGAATAGACTAGGAATGAATCACTTACAAGGAAAAGTGATTCTACACACTACCACACTATGTGGGGCTGCCCTGGTGGGAAATCTTCTATTTAATTGCACACGCCTGCATACTTCCAAACACCTCTGTGTATTTAGGTAACCATACCATGATTTTGCACAGCTTAAGTGTATCAGCTTCAGGGTTTTATTTGTACATGTCAAGCTTACCTAAAATATATAACATTTGAGATGTCTTAAAATATAGCTGATTAGGTATGAAAAAGGAATTCTGGCTTACATAGGTAGAAATGCAAGGAAGAACTTACAATTTTCGTCTTGTGCAATGCACTGGAGAGGGATTCCAAAGAAAGATGTGTAGCTGTCATTGTACCACACCAACAGCTCGGTGCCCCTGGGGATATCTATACAAGCCCGGTAGAATATATTTGACCTGATCAAGAGAAAAAGAAAAAAATGCCTTCTTTAGGAATAGAGCATTCTCCTCTTATCATACACAGTATTACAGTAGAAATCCATTGTTTTGGAAGTATTTCTGCAGATAACTAAATGAATAACTTACTGATTACTTTAAAACCAAATCTATCATCACGGAAGGACTTTGTTCTTACTTTGTTCTTCAGTTCCTACAGGCACTTTGTACCTAGCGTATTTTAAACACTAAGATTTTAGAAGCACCAAGATTTATGAAAAGACTGATATTTTCTTGCAATGTCCCTTTTAAAGCCATTTTAGAAATGTTGCGTTTTGCTAACACAGTACAAGCATCAGGGTGGTGCACATAGTTAAGTAAGTTCAGCCATTTAAACAGCTTTGCATTTGTCATCTAAGCTAAAGTTAAAATATTTTAGGGCCAAATAGACAACAATTCTTTCATTTGAATAAGTGCTTTTAGCAAGATGTTTGAAGTAGCACGATGTGGCCTTTCATTACAGCAATATACCACTAAAAAGAGAGATCTTGAATTGTTCAGTAGAATAGACAAGGAAATAAAAAAAATGGGGTTAATCTGAACATACAACCACAAAAGTCTTCCCCTGTGTGGAACATGACAGTAATATCAATGATCAGTAAGTATAAATTAGTGTTACCGTAAATGTGATATCTTATCACATCGCTCTGTGGGAAAAGACTGTGGATATTCCTAGACCACTGAACTGGGAGTTGAGGGAAAAAAAAGGAAAAATCCTAGAGTCTCCACGACAAAAACAAGAGCCTTACCCTGATGTTGCACTGATGTAAATAGCTTCAGAGTGATACTTCTACAGTTAACAGATTTACATGGGGGCAAACACTGTGTAAGATTAGAATCAGGCACAAGATAAAATAAAAATGTTATCAGTTTGCAGTGGCTTTTCCCTTAGGCTTCATATGGAACAGTAAAACACACTCCTGTGAGATGGATAGAAATTCAATATACACAAGAATAACACTCCACTCTCGCTGAAGGATTACATACCAAAATGATACAGTCAAAGTACCAAGAAATGACCATTTTTTATAACAGCTTATGTAAGGCAGAAAAACATCTATAGACCAAAAAAAAATGTTAGGCCTCAACCGGTTTTCTGAGTGAAGAATTGCTACAAACGTTAGCCTGAAGTTCAAGATAAAAGTGTTTAGGGTTGGTAGGCCTTAAATTTAGACTTTCTGTAAAGAATTGGCTGTAGCGATGCAATTTGTTCCTTGTATAACACTGCAGACATAAGGAGAATCCGTTACCACATTTTTCATGGCAGTGAGATATGCACTTGTCAACATATTTTGTCACCGCAAAGTGGCTCTTGGCAACAGAATCATAAAGATCAATAAAAAAGTGCAGATTCTCAATATTTTACTAGCAGCTGCAAAAATTTCATTTATCTTGTTATTTTCCTCGCTTACTGCCACCCTGTCTCAGGAGGGCACTGCTAGCTAAGCAGAATGGTTTTCCTACCCTTCTATGAATATCTGACAAAAACTCTCCTTTTTGTGTCTCCCCTTCTCCTCCTCACCTCTTCTCCCTCTCTTTCTTCCCAGAGCTGCACATTTCATTAATTCTTTCCACTGTTACATTAAAATGAAAATCGGAGCCACGCTATAAATTACCAGCATCCCCTAACTTGAGAAAAATTGAGTCTACTTTGTACTTCACCCTTGTAACATTTCATCTCTCAGTTTGGCTTCCCTTAACATAAACACAGCAGCCCGGCAAATGAATGTGCTAAAACCAAATGACACACTTTGCCGCTGAAAGAGCAGAACTGTTTTTGAGCAATGGGTGGTCTGTGAGGCTTGGAGTAGGCAGGAAAAAAAAAAGTGTAAGCGTACACCGTCCCTTACAAGCGTACAGAGCTTCCAAAACTCGCAGAAATCTCTGCATGCTGAAGTACATCAAAGGGATTTTTCCCTTTTTGGATAATATTTCCTTTGCTGACATGTATTTAGTATTGTGGTTGGATGACTCATAAAGATAGCTTCATGGCGTCCCAACGCAGTTGAAGCAGAACACATGCCAACAAACATTATTGTCAGCCTCAAAATAAAAACAAAACGTTCAGCTAAGGGTCAATCAATCAAGAGCACTTTGAAGAAAATTCCATTTAGATATTACAAATCATAACAGAATGAATTTAAACCAGCTGACTTTCTGTGAGGAGGACGTCCATGTACAATAAAAATTAGGCCGGTTTTTCAGTGTCCAACTTTTCTATTTTCTTACACTTGGATGCAGTCACTGGTGATGGATGCCAGTTTTTTAAATTGTGTTTTTGTAGTTCATTTTATAAAGATCTGAAGTAATCGAAAACAGATCAACAGAGGGAACTCTAAGTAAAAACTCCATCATGAAAGGAGAGTTGTAAAATCCACTTAATATTGACAGATGTGTAATGACTTTCTCATGCTCACTTTTCGTTTAGGTTTGTCATCTATATATGTACGCATATATATTTTTTTCTTATTTTTGTATATGTATATGTGCGCGTGCACACCACCATCCTGAGAAATAGTTCACAAGATACCTACAAAAATACTCTTTCATCACAGCAATCTTTATTCATTATTCAGTGTGTTTATTTAAAATCCGATGGGATTTTAGCTACAAATATCAGATATTTAAGGGTATAATAAAAGCTTTGTAATGTATAAATAGGATTGTTATTTTTTTAAGTGCAGCATTATTTAGTCAACTGGCCAGAGAATAAAAAAGCTGAAAATGGAATTGAACAATTTTACCATTGTTAAATTGGAACCCTATGGGGTAATCAAACTTTATATATATTTCATTTTAGCTTGCTTTTGTATGTTTTATTTTTAATTTTAAAGGTACTTTAAATATGTTTAAGATTCTTCCTAAAGAAAAGAAACTCCACTCTCTAAAGCAACGAGCCAAAATCAGGATTGCTCACTGCGACTGGCAAGCCCAGGGCATTCTTTGATGTGCTTCCTACCACGTTTAATAAGGCCAGGCAGTTGCTTCTGATTCTGAGGCAAAAGGTTTGTTTATAGCTGAGATCATGTATTTATGTAATGCGTTGTTTGGGTTTTCTGGATCTGTTTGCGAGTACAAAGTAAAATGCACCATAATTTCTTTACATTTTTCTTCACATTTTGACCTTCTCTAGCCAATGACGTAAGAGGCACAAGCACTAGCAATCTTGGCTAGCAGGTGGACTCAACATAAAAGCTTTAGGTGTATACACATCTCATGACTGACTCTCAGAAAGCCTTTGGGTTCAAAACTCCTCTCCTGCCATTTTCCCCCTTCCTCTAGCACAAGCATCTTTATTAAGGGCAGAAGATCGTGTTGGCTTGCTTCTGATCAGACCACTTGAAAATGTGCAGAGGGGTCTGTGCAGTGTGGTGGTCACATGAGTGACACAGGGCTGCATTTGTCCCCAGGAGCTACAGGTCTAGCATGCTTACTACAATGGCCTCAGCTCAGGGCAACCAAAGTTAAACCCATCCTCACTACACTCTGCAGCTTTTGTATTGCCCTGAATGAGCAGCCCTGCTGCTGTCTTTGCACTCAAAGGCAATAGTACTGGTGACAGTTACAGTCTGACTTTTCACTAAAAACATTTTCATTTTGTTGCATTGAGTAAATTAAAACATACTTTACCTGTACTGAACCACTGTTAAGTTCTGTTCCCCGCAGTGCCTTGCACATCGGATATATCTCATCCAGCTTGACTTACTAGGTTCTCCACCATCAATAAAGTGCTGCAGTGTTCCGTCTTGGTCATATATCTGGGGGAGATGTCACAAGGTCAAGTAGTTAGAACAAATCATCAGCAATCATTTTCACTGCTTTGCTGGTGTCTCTCTATGCCTTTTCCAGGAATTTATTGCCATGAGATTTGTCATTGCGTACTGATGCTCTTAGAAATCTACATGGAACAGCAGAAAAGCATTTTGGGGGATGCAAGTTTTGCAAGTTATCATGTTTCTTTTATCAAGCCAATCTTTTTGTATTAAACATATTTGTGGTGTCTCAAAGATGTGACCATGTTTCCCAAAGAATATTTAACCTATTTTGACAGGCTGGCCTTAAACAATGAACTGCCAGATAAACAAGAAAATCTGGATATAAAGCCCGCACTGAAATGGCTGGAACATCTGAGCAAGGGGCAGTAGTAATCCCTAAACAAGTATCCCTTCCTTCACATCTCAGTTGCAGCAAGAGCATGTACTTCAGCAACCTCACATGATACATTAGGGAGTTGTAGGATTCATAATACCAAAACAAACGAGACTAGACAGAAAAAGAGAGTTGAAGATGCCTTTAGAAGCTCCCTTGAGGCATATAATTTTTTGAAGTAGTAAATGAGATATCAGTCCTAAGGGAATCATGGTTTTCCTAAACATGACATCCCTGCTAAGGACATGAGAACCAGTTAGGGTAATTTTAAAAAAAGACAGTATTATGTCTCCATTTGGCACTGGATGCTTCCTCTGAAGTCGAAGAATAAGATTGCCCTGGAGGCTCTGAAATTAAGAGATACATGTTTCATGCACACCTGCCCTTCTGACTGCTTAAAAAATGTTATCTAGGAAGTGCTAATCCTAGTAAAAGCCCATGGTCTCACAAGATTTTTACCTGTTACACAATTACTTTGTTAAACTTCAGAAATGCATCTGAACAATTAGGTGTTTATCTGAAGCAAACCTGATCTTCAGATATTTTACCCCTCCACGGACACCATCTGCTTTAATAATCCTACCCAAAAAATGTTATTGCTTTTGAAATTGTATGAGCCTAAATTGATGTTTTCTTGAAAGTTCTAATTCTGCTAATTAAAGAGGAAGCACATTTATTACATTGAATTGAACATTTTTAGAGTAAGCAAATTAACAGTCTTGCATTTCTATTTCAATATCAAGAGAATAATCTCAAAAATTATATGACTATTAAAAGAGTGTTTCCTACAATGCACACAAAAACATACACAGGAATCAGAATCTAGTTGTTTATGTCACCACATGAGACTCTCAAATTCAGGAACCAGCCTTGTTTTTGCTTTTGACCAAGAGGGACTGGGAGTAATCAGGAGCAATATATCCATTGCTAGAGCATGAGAGACGGGGAAATCAAGTGTCTACAGAGATCCTTATCATTTGTTCCTGAGTGCCTGTGACAAGGACCAGGTGGAACCTGACCAGATGCTCCTGGGTTGGAGAAGCAAGATGCTACCCCAACATGCACTGAGTGGTGGAATAAAGTCAGATAAATCAGGAGGAGTCCTCAGAGGCAAATAGATACTCTAATACTGCGGATTTGTTTTTTTTTTAATATATGGTAGCTAGTTGATTATAAGCAAGGACCTATTCTTATGTACACATGTTAATGTATGTTGAATACATGAGCAAAGTATGCTAAACAATAAAAATCTGTAATGGAAATGGAAAAGTTTTACAGGAAATCAGCCCACAAAAAGGAAGAGAAGGAAAAACTAATGCCTAACAGTTCTTGGCTGGGAACATTTTGGCAATATCTATACAAGCAGTCTCAGCACGGTGTTTATCATCTATTCATTTACATGGTGCTTACTCACATAATAATATATGGCTTAAGATGAGGCAAAACCTTTTCCCATAAATAAAAAGCTGATAGCTTCCTAATCCCCAGATGATATGAAACAGGAAAGACAAAGACGATTGCTATAATGGGTACTGACAGCCATATCTGGACACACAAGGACCTACTCAGAACTTTGTGTATATGGACAGTCATGAGCTGACATGAGAAATTAAAACCTGCCATGAAAATGCAGGACTAGAGCTTTCTTGGTCCTTGGCCTGGAGTAGGAAGGATTGCTCTTCAAGCAAGACAAAATATTTTCAAATTCTTTATTCTTGCAAGTACTGATGCATCAGTGACACTATGCTCTCCTTTCCTAGGGGCATATTACTGACATTGCAAATAAAGCTGCAGAGCCAGAATCCATCCCACAGCATTCTTAGCCCTGTTCTTACAGGAATGAAAACCCAGATGTAAGGAAACAGAAACCCTAACCTCAGAATGGAAATAACAACACCGCATTGTATCCATTTATTTGTCAAATTGCATAATACACGTCAAAATCTGAAAAAACTTAACTGATATGGTTATTATTATTCATATTATCATCGTGCACCAGTTCTTAGTCATTTTACAAGTGCCTAAATCTGGCAACCACTATATAATTGCCTGTAGAAACCATCATGAGGGAGCAAACCATGACTTGCCATAACAGAGGAAAAGCAAACGTGTAGCGTAAGTTGTGAACCTAGACATTATAGCAAACTATATGGATATATATATTCACCTGCATCTGTATTACACATGCATATGTACTTAAACACTCATAGTATCTGTTAAAAAACTACCACAGAATCCTGTGATAAACTGATTTAACTGAAAATATTTTACTGCCTCATTAGATCACTGCATTCATCTACTCTGGCATAACTTTTAACACATTGCAAGAACTTCATGGCAAAACAAAATACCATTTCTCCAACTGCCTATGGAGAACGCATGGGGTTTTCTTCTGTATCTCACAACAGTCATTGATCTAAGTGGTGGAAACAAAATTAATTATTTCATTTTTCTACTTTGATTACACTTGGAAGGGTTACCTAAACTACTTACTGGATCTTTTGCCTCTTCTGACCCAAAGTACTTGTTAACTGTTGTTTTTGTTGAGTTTTAAGGGGTTTTTTTTGCTTTTGCTTTAAATGTTTCAGAGCTTTAAGATTTCTTTTTTATGGTTTGTTCTAATTTTGAGGAGTGCACCAGACTACTAGGAGATACTGGAGTCTGATAGAAGAGGACTGCACTCACCTTCTCATTTGACATGCCTTGTATTCCTCCTTAGTAGTTCTCATATAATTAATTAACTTCTTAATAGGCTCTTGACTGTTTACTGGTGGTTTACTGGTATTTTACTTATCAAGGGACTGAGAATGTGAAGCATATTATTACGCAACAAATTTCATCCTTTGACTTCAGAATATACAGAAACAGAAACAGTTTCCAAGTAAGTAAGTCCAAAGGGTAACCAGCACAATTTAAGTCTTCTCTTTTCCATTTTTTTATATTCCTTTCTTTATAAACACCAGTTTATTCAGTAATCAAGACATAAATACAGAAAGGTATGAGGCATATGATGAAATTTCTTACAGGGTGCCACTGATACTCCTCATGACCTACACGTGCATTCCAATTGTGAAATATGGCAAAAAGCAGGTAGGATGCCAGTGTACTGATACTGGTCAGGTTCATCTTGTAATGGCATGCAAATATAAATTACATATGAAGGGCTGGATTTATTACTTGTTGGATTGGTTATTGATAATTATTTGGAGGCTGTTGATACTGAAACTTATAATGACGATGTTAGCAACACATAATGGTGATAATAATATCATTTCTAAAGCACACAGTGTCTCATATAAGTGATGCTCTAAAATCTATGAATGACCATTACTAAGTAAAATAAACAGCAGTTGCTGGAACATCTGTCACTCTGGCAACATACCATGTGTAGGTAGGACCACGTAAGATTTAAGTAGTATAACAGATAAAGTAGTATAACAGATAAAGCAGTGTAGTATAACAGATAAAGCAGAGTGCTAAAGAGCCTTCTGAGAACTCTCAATGACTTCAGTACTGACATAGTCAGTATTGCTTACATGTAATGTGAGCAATGGGGGCAAATGTAATTCCAGTGCTAAAGACTGTTGTGCCAGTTTCTGGTACAGATGCAACAGAATTTTAGAATAAAGGAGCCCAAATGTAATAGCACAGCTGCAGAGAAAGCCAAGCTATGAAGCGAGTAAAAAGAATTTCACAGAAGAGACAGGGAGAGCAAAAATGGTTAGATTGTTGGAGATCTTTCCTCTCTATCTGTTGCTTTCCTTTGTTCTCTTTCCACGGCCTGCTAAAGGATTGTGTCTTTTGAAATTCTGCCTGCATTTTATTTTTCTGGTTAGTCAAATATAAAAGGTATTAGCATACTATTTAATTGACCTCTCATTTTACTTGTCGGCACAGGGAGAAAAGGCTAGTCCTGAAAGTGGAATTTTAGTTTGCATGTACATCTGTATTGTAAAAGTAGCCATTAGAATAATTTTTTATGTTGCAAGACATCAAAAGAGATATGAAGAAAACCACAAAACATGCAAGAATTAATTCTTACCATTAGTAGAGCATCTTGCTTTTTGCTGTTCACTGCTATTCTCATTGACATCACATGCATAAGGTCATAGGATTTTCAAATCACTCAGCATTAGCTTTCTCCTCCCACAAGAAGTTCTACCCTTGACTTCAGTGGGAAGAGTCAAGATACCAAGGAGTACTTTTGATGAATACATACATTTCATAAATCATCAGCTGTGCAGTTAAAAATCGTGGATGTACTCTAAACTACTGGAAATACAGAGAAAAAGGTTGTAACAGTCTGATGAAACACACTGACATGTCAGATATGGTAGCATGCATACAGGTTATATTCTTTCTATAATAATGTATGCACCTGTGAGCCACAACAACACCGAAAGCTTCTTCCTTCACTGGCTTGGACATCAAAACTGAATAATCTCTACACTAGGCAAATCTCATTACTGTAGGACCTTGCTTTTGACATAACAACACTACAATATCCGCTACAGTAAGTAGACAGAAGTTGGAAACAATGCCAAAAAGAGCAATGTTTGATAAGCTTGGGTACTTAGCTGACAGTCTGTAAAAGGTGTGCAATTATGGAAGATTACATTCTGAGACTGGATCTATAAAGCCTATTCTTGACACTAGAGAGAGCAGCCCTGCTTGTGTCCCTTTGTCAGAGCCAGTGAGACCCACTGCCTGACACATAATCTTTCCGATACATCCTAAACCTCGGAGTCCATTTTCCTCCCCAGGGTCCATAACTCTTCAGCCGCTCAGGCCATGTTTCTGTGTTCGTTTATTCATTTGGATGTTTGGAGAAGAAAGCTACAGGCAAAAAGGTCCAGGATTTCTGTGTCTGCTACGGTCCTTTTGGGGCTGGTTCCACTACTTGATTATCTCCTTTGAAGGAAACTGCCATTTCTTTACCTTTTTTTTTTTTTTTTTTTTAATTTGATTTGCAGCACTGTATTCATCCCCTGGAGTAAACTAGTACCATAAGTAAAGTCGAACACTTGCATGATTTGATGGATTGGGGGAGAGTGTTCAGTGACATTACTGGTAGAACAGAGCTCTACAGCCATCTTAACAAATGACAAGGAAGGTTAGTTCTTCTGTAAAGCAGATGCAATAGCAAACAGTCACTTTTCTGAAAAGCTCTGAGACTCACACAGGTAAGCGCATGGTAAAATTCAGTGATTTGATTTGCCTAAGGCAGTGATTGTTGAGCAAAATGCCAATGGGCTCTAGTGTGTATTATGACATGTATACATTATTTACTTTTTAGCGTTTCTAATCTTGTCAAACTGAAAGCAAAATGGTTTGTATGCATGACTTGATAACTTGCTCATTTAGATTGTATTCTGTGTAGTACATTGGTGCCTAGCTCCCTTTGAAATCAACACACTGCCAAAGGACCTCATTATCTAGAAAGTTTGAAATGTTCAGAAGATGCTGTAGGAACTGAAAGAGGAGAGAACTGACAAAATTCCCTGAATAGATTACATTTAAGGAATATAGTTTAGCCTGAAAATCAAACTACACCTGGGATCATGTTTGATGATAACAACTGTTTGAAGAATGAATGCTTTTAGACTTTAAATGTCTTTAATATTAGGAGCTCGGCATCTGATTTAGAGGAGGAGGGCCCTTCTGAATACGCGTCTTCTCCCTGTTACACACCAAATGAGAAAGCTGTGTAGAAACAATCATGCATTTAGCCACCACATTATTCTCCTTTCATTCACTAGCTTGGTGATCGAGTCAGGCTGTTCAGCAAACGTTTTAAGAACAACTCTTAGTCTCTCTATGTAAAAGAAAATATGAAATATAATGAACCTCAGAAGCAAACTGCAATGCATGAAAAATTCTCCAAAAACAGCATAACTAAAAAGAAACCGATGTTGACAGATAATAATATTATATAGTCACATCCTTTACAAAGATCACATCTCAAATATTGAAATACTTTGTAAATTACATACTATTTTTTATATTACCTATATAGTAGACAGGCAAATTATTCTTCGCCAGTATAAAGAAATGTGTATTCATCACATTGTGATAACTCTGATGCCTAATAAATACTATTGAATCTGTAATAATGAACTACACACGTAAAACCAGTATGAAAAAATAGTAACATACATGTCAGCAACCTCATTTTACTATAAGTGGAAACATTTGGACAGGTTCCCTATTCATCTGTATGGATATTATTTCAGAAAGATGCTAGTTATCAACGCTTCTCATATATTCCACCGTTGCTTGATAAGTCTAACTGGTTGGTTTTGCCACTTAAAATATGCCTTCAGATTCTTTTTGGGCAGATATCAGAATTAAAAATATAAATATGCTACAGATAACATCTAAGCTTGTTGGCTTGTGATGAGATAAGAAGGCTTTGTTTTTATTATTATGTAGATAGTGAAAGCTAGTTACTACAGTCTTTACATGTATGTGAAATAAATCTATGTCAATAACTAGTTACTTATTTTGAAGTGCTTCTATTTTTTAAATAACTCGATAATATTTTGTTGCCATGTAGAAAAAGTAACAGTGCATTTCAAGAATTATTTTTGATCTTGCAATTTTTGTATTACATGCAAAATGGTGTCAATTTCTTTATACTTTGAATTACCATGAAGATTTCCAAATGTTTTTAACTGCACTGAAGTGTTTTGAACTGCTATAAACTATTAACAGAATAGATACCTGAAATAAGTGAGCAAAGAGGAAACATCAGGAGGCCTCACTGGTCAAAATCAGACTAAAACGTTCTCTAGCATTTTTTGACAATAATCTCCCTGGGATGCAACACCTCTGTGAAAATGCACAGAAATATATCCTGACAGCCAATGGTCTTTAACTGCTCACACTATTTAAAACAATTTTCTACAATTAGCCATATCTGATATGGAGCGTATATCTTGTAATATCCGCTTAATGTTTCTTCTCTTTAATCTAGCAGGCATCATCTAGCAAATTTTATAAAAGAGAATACTTGCCAACTAATATTAAAAGCTATTTAGTTTTAATGTTTCTCAAAGGATTATAGCATATGAAACTATAAACACTGTTTTGAACTGTCTGTTCTAGGTGAAAGGCTTCATCTCTCACTTAGACCCCAGTCCAGCAAACACTTACGCACATGTTGTAGTCCCATTGATCTCAATGGGACTACTCGTGTGTGAAATCAAGCATCTGTGTAAGCGGTTGGACGACTGGGGCCTTGTTCCAGAAAGTGTCACGAAAGCAATGCCCTGCTGATTATGTGGACTTCAGTAAATTATTTTTTTTTTAAGTCAACTCTCAACAGTGTGTTTTGACACTAGCCCATGGAGGTCCTAGAATAGGGAAGAATTAGACGTAACACAAACCAGTGTTACTCAACAACAGGGCAAAAAGGGGAAGACACAGAGCAGACAAAACACACATGTAGCTGGAAATCTGCACACATGCAAACAGGTATGTAAAGGACTAGTGCTCTTGCAGTATCCTCTGATGTAACATGAGCTCCTCAGTGTGTGCTTTTGCACCCTCCTGACAGATACAGTGATATGACAGAAAAAGCAGTGGCATTTCAGCCACAGGTCGTTCTGCGGTGGAGGCATTTTTGCTTGGCATTGGGGTTTTCACCCTGCTAACTACACTGCGTTCCCATGCAGCCTTGGTAGCAGAAGACCATGGGGAGGCAACGGACTGAAGTTGTTCTCTGCAGTCTCATTTATGTGGGGGACAGAGCATGAAGAGAAAAAGTGTTGCCAATCTAGGTTCAGTATCCAAAGACACCAGTAAAAAAACAGGCTAAAAAGGAAAAAGTGGTTTAAAAACAGGGAGGCAAATGATCAAAGCTGAAATAACCCAAACAGAAGACTGTCACAACAGTTGGCTGGTAGATGCATATCCCAATATGTGTGTCAGGGAGGGAGTTACAAGAAGACTATAAGGGCCTGATGCTGAAAACCCTCACTCATCTGGGAAGTCTCACTGAACTTGCTCAGTAGTACAGCTGCTAGGATGATATTCTGAGGCAGGGAATCAAGACAGTTATGATGATCTTTGTTGCTCCTGGTGCACCTGAAAATACTACTGGTACCTTTGCAAGATAATGACAGAGCTTTGGCCATTTTCTTGCAGCTTCTCAAGACCTTTAGACATTGCAAAGTGAAATTAAAAAGTGTTTGTTTCATATTTTTTCATTCTTTCACAAGTAACCAAATATTCCAGAGGGGTCCTCTGTCATTCAGCTGAGATGTTCTTTCAGCCTATTTCCATATAGTCAATACACCCATCCAGTTGGACAAAGAATTAAAAGGGCAAAATAGCTAACCACAAACATAATATGACAGAGGACCACACTCCAAAGCAGCGGATACGAAAACAAGTTTTGGCAGATTTCATCACTCAGCATCAAGCTAGGCAATGCAGCTGAAACAAGTGAGTGGGTACACAGCTCCTAAGGTGACTTACTGATAACTCAGTGACCTTGGAGAAATCACTCAGGACCAAAAGACACGCATAAATGGAAATCATTCTAAATTGCCCTGGTTCTACTATGCGAGAAGGAAGAAAATTGCAGGCGGAGCAAGGAAGGTCTGTTGTTCAAATATGACTCAGGGCTTACCTTACCAAGAGGACCAAGAAGAAACTGATGGCACAAGGAAAGAACACTTTCTGAGCCCTCACTCCTGTAATTTCTGTTGAGTACATTTTCAAAACATGGTTCCAAACTGTGTTTTCATGGCTTTGTGCCTGAAACTGTGTCTATGTGCGAATTACCACTTCCAGGAAGGTGGCAGATTTTAGACTTGCAAATCGCAGCCTCAATGCTTAGTGATACCTTCAGATATATTATGGCACATAGAATATATGGCACAGCTATCATTCTGTAAATGAAGCTTGCTAGCTCAGGAATTTTGTTTGGTTTCACTTTGAAGCACTTGGGGTTTCTCATTCTTTTCTTTACCTTTAGGATTTTTTAAAGCTCCAAAACCATATGCCCCTAGGCATTTTAAGAACCAGTTTAGAAATGTACTTATCTTCTCAAGCATAGAGCTCCTAGAGATACTCTCAATCCTGTAGTAAAACTGGCAAAATCCTTTAGCAAGTTAGACTTAAAACTGCCGCTGAAGTCAATGGGACTCAAGTTCCTACTTACTTGGAACCTTTGGAAACCTACATGTCTATCTGCTTTTTACGCAGGTAAAAGCAGCTATAATTTGCTCTAACTTTCTAAGCAATACTTCTTGCCTTGAGACCGGGAATTCTTCTGTTTTCTTTGCATGTGCCATGAGAGCCTATGGTCTCATTTGAAGTCAGGGGCATTTCGGGAAATCGTGGAATCACTGAGGTTGGAAGGGATCTCTGGAGATCATCTTGTCAGCTCACAAGATAGTGATGACATCCACCACCTTCACTTTGAAATTCCTGCCTCATGGTTCATGGGCATTCTATGAGAAGAAAGGAACTGGAAAAAAAACTAATTCAGAAATGAGTTACATGTTAAAAAAAACTTCTGAAATGAAAGCCTGTCCACAAGTAACCTCACTTTCAAGCAATGTCAAGAACATTACTTTGCTCTGACAAAAGCACTGCTGCCTAGTGTGATGGTTGTGAACCACTGATAAGGGTTTGGCACTGGACTAGCGTGAAAAGTGTTATATTCCTGTGTCTAAACTAGTTCCAGTAGTGTTTCTGATGGCCCTGAGTATCCTACTGAGCCTCCAGTGACTGCTCCAGAAGTCAGGCAGATCTTCCTAAGTTCTGTGCCTTAGCTGTCAGCCCTGTCTGTATGTCTTAGATACTTTCCAGGATTTAAAATGGCATTAAGCATCTCTGTTCAGACACTGTAATTGCTCTGCAGATGCCTGGGTTCAGCTCCTGTTCTGAAAAAGGTTTGTCACATGACTTACAGCAAATACTTAAACTCTCTGTCTTGATCCTGTGGCCATAGAAAACAGGGATTTTGATACCTTTTTTTGTGCACCATTTGTTTATCTTCACTCTGAGTTTGTAAGTAAATGTGGGTAGGAACTGTCTTTACACTGTATATGTAGAACATCTATCTCAACAGAGCATCCATTTACTACTACGGTACAGACTCCACAGATAATTCTTTCAATCCTTTTTAAATGTCTCATTAAGGCTCACCATAAATGTGTAATTTCAGTAAAAATGACATATTTTAGAAAATAAACTTTATTCCTTTGTGAGTTTTAAATAATGAGGCACACTGATATTTTTAGTTTGGAATATTTTGGAATGTCTGGAATGCTAAGTTCCCCAGATGATGATAAAAAGGTCAAGTAATAAAGTATATGATAAACTATGCCTGAGATTCCTCATAAAACAAATGAGTAATGGCTGTACAAACTGTGTCGCCATGTTTTTATATTGAAAAAAATGCCTGTGCTCTATTATTCCTTCAAATTTGTTAGATTATAAGATTGTCAGGAAACCAGTATGGTGATGGTTAGTTTGCAACTGCTTCAGAGCTGAAGTCAGAGTCAAGAAGCAGATGAAAAGGGTGCCTTAAGGAGTAGCGCTGGTGTTGCTAGTGGACACATGGTGGAGAATGTGAAATGGATTTTTTTCTTGCCAGAGTGCAGGTCTGGTATTGGTAAGTATCATGTTAAGTTTCTTTGGAAGAGAGTTTGTTTCTGTGAGGATTATAACATTAGATTAGAACATTGCCTGAGTCACAATCACAGAGCCCTCCAGAGCTGTTAAGCATTTGGCATATCTTACTTATCTCTAAGGGTGGCAGGGGCCATCAATACAAAGTGGACCATCAATCAATCTGGGGTCTTCTTCAGACATTGCCTGTCAACTGATCAGAGGAAGACTTTAGGGAATCAGCTTTCCATTATCAGGATTTGGTCTGTGATCAGAACAAGCCACTGAACCTTTTACTTTTCACTTGGCAAAAACATACACACTGGAAAAAAGTCCTGACAGTTCATTCATTTTGCTCCATCACTGGAGCCAGATGATGTTTGACTGGGGAGACCCACCCTCTTTGATGTTGTGCTCTTTTGAGAGTGCCCTGCTGTGAAAAAAATTTTCTCCTTCCAAATTAAAGAGAAATATTTCTGCGTCCAGCTGTTAAATGTGACGTTTGCCATTTTTCAGTGCGTTGGCCTTGTGCCATCTCACAGGCTGTGTTTCAAGCCTATCTTTTTCCCTTCTCCTTCTCAGCAGCAATATCCACAATGTGTTAGTGTCTCCAACTTCTACATAACATCAACACAGAACAGGGAAAATAAGAATAATACTTCATTGCTCTGAACTGCAGCAGCAATATTTACACACGTTTCTTCTGATTTTTTTTAATTAAAGCCAGCAATCATTTTATTACATGAAATAAAGGACAAAACCCTTAAATACAATCTACCTATGAAAATTAGGCTTCAGTTTCATTCTGATTGCAGTAGGCAAACCATGCTGAAGCAAAGCCTCTGTAGAATACATTTACCAGCTAAATGAATGTGGATGTTATTAAAACTTGTTCATGTGTACTGAGTCCACATCAAAAAAATGGCACCCGTTCAGCAGCCCTAGCTCTGTTTAAATTAAGACAAACTTCTCATGAAAGCTTGAATAAACATTTAGGTTTAAGTAATCAAGAAAACCTGTATCTTCTCATATTTATTAAGTGTAATTTTTAGAGTTATAAAAAACACTGTCATGAATTGTGTATACTCTAAATAAAGGGTGGACTCAGCATTACAATATTTTGCCTATCTATTGAGGTGGATGAAACACAATAGGTTCCAACTGCTCTTCAGCTTGAACTTTCCTTCATCCTTTTCATTTCCATATTTGCTGACATGGAAAAGGATCAATGCTTGATAGATTTTGGCAAGCTTATTGTAGCAAACCCATGTTTTGTAATTAATCTCAGACTATGACCAGCAAATCTGAGTAACTGCTCATGTACTCATCACATCTTCACACTGTGAAAATTAAAACCTGACCAAGAGCCTCAATGGATGAGAACGGAAGCACTTATTTTGGAAAATTACATGGATGACAATAAAAATTAAGCACTTCCCCTTGAGGTATCCACATTCTAGATTCATGCCAAGGAAAAGATAGTCCAGAAAGATTTGATCTAGAAATAAGCAGTAAAGCTGTAGCCTGCTCTTCATTTGCACTACATATAACTCATGAACTCAGTTTTTAAAATTGTAGAATGATACAAATTTTCAGATAAATATAAATTAAAAGCTATATTCCGCAGGGCTTCAGTCAGTTCTCAGAAACTATCTGGTATCTAACAAAGACAGTACTCAGACTGGAGATGTCCAAGCAACATGGAGATACTGACATAAACAGTGTTGGCAATTCAACAGGAGGCATATTTCCTCGTTCCTGGAATGAATCAAACACTGCCACTTCTGAAATTACATACAACACAGATATATGCTCTATAAATGGTTACATTTGGATCTACACGTTATGCTGCTCCATGACTGTATAGCACCTTGTCACAAGAATATCATTTATGCATTATGGTTCTTCTCTGTCTTTATTTCTAATTAGGTTAAAAAACAATTGTCTTACTATTAATTCCAACTTTCTCTCATATATCTAACCAATGTTATTCAAAATTCTCTTTACTTCCCTCTACTCTCCCATCAGCCACTCCCACCATGCTCCTTTTTTCTGTCCCTCATTTTATCAAGGCAGTAGAAAAACAGCCAAGAATGCCTCGTTAGAGTGAAAACCAAGGGCTGACTGAAAAGGTTTGTGTTCGTCTTTCTCTATTCCATTCTGCATTTTTCTGTTTCATCTTTAACACTATGCAGCGTACTTTTATCCTTCCAGCGTTTCTCAACTCTGCTCTCTGTGCCAAAATAATTTTAGGTAAAAGGCCATTTTTTTGGTCCCAAACCATTTAAGTGAAATATTTAGACAGCTTATGTAGGCTACCACAGATGCAGCAGGTATATTTCAGAAATAGGAGAGTAGTTTGAGCAGCAAGTGTACTGGCCTTAAATGTTGACTTTTTTATAAAGGGACACAAAACAGATGAATTAATTAGAAACCAATAGAATGGGTGACTATAATCCATGTCAAAAATCTTCGCAGTAAAATGATTCATCCAAAATGACTTTTATTTTTTTCCCCAAGTCTAAATTCTAAAAACAAAGCAAAATAAACCAGTCCTTATTTTCATTATTTTCCCACCATCCTCAAAGTTTAACACAAAGGAGAAATTAATCACTCTTTAGCAGAGCTTCATGCAAAATTATTTTACTGAATATAGCCAAAACCTCACAATGTTTGTAAAGTAATAACAAAATGTTTTGGAGCAAGATTTTTTTTTTTAAAAGTCATTTGGATGATTTCAAGATTTTATAAACCATAATAAATTGTTTCATTATAAGCTTACTGAGCTTTAAAACTGAAAGGAGTTCTGAACTGAGAAATGAACTTTCTGTTTAGAAAATGTAAGGACAACATGTTTAGATGATTTTGAACAATTTTCCCCAAAGTTTTATTCATCAGAAGTTTCCTTGAAACTGACATTTTTATGCAAACAGTTTTAGTTTCTCAGCATTCTCTGGAAAAAAAATTGGTTTCCTTGGAAAACCCCAACAATTTGTAACTAGTTATCTGTTGTACACCAGTGATAGGCTATTAAAGGCATACATAAAAACAGTCATGGCACCTAAGAGCTTGCAATCTAAAAGACACAGATAAGGCTAAATGAATTGGGAGACCCAGAAAACATGATGAAAGCGTAACCTTTCCCCACTCCTTTCCTGTCTCTTTCTGCCTCATGCATAATCACAAAAATTCTCTGCTTAAATACAAAGAGACTAATAAGGAGTGCAACGGTTTTCCCAGGCTAAGCAGGAATTGCCCCGCTTCCCCTCTGCCAGAAGAGTAAAGCCTTGGGTTTCCCAGTGGGGTATAGAGCTCTACCAGCTCCCTCCCATTCATGGAGAAAATGAATGCTGAATCTACATGCAGACAAGTTAAAATCTAAGCCCTTTCTTAGCCAGCTGGTATTCCCTGGCTGCCAGTCCATTGTGAAGGCATTTAAGTCACATGCATATATTAGCCCATACATTTGAGGGCAAAGGAAAAAGGAAAGCATACTAAAGAAAGAGTGGGAGAAGCTAAGCAATGCGGGAAATAAAAGAGTACGTTTGTATATTTTATGTAAGGTGTTCCTCATGAGGAACGTGTTCCTGCTAATAGCAAGAAATGAGCCCTTGTTCAGCTTCTTTTTTGTGCCTCACAGACTGCCTACTTACTGTATGGTGCTGACTGTCCTAACTGATTTGACCACTACACTTGTAAGATGAGAGAATATTAAAAATAACTGTGTGCTAACTCTTAGCCATACACTCAGATTAACTATTTTCAAAGAATTTGATGAAGCTGTAATAAAAATCAATTTATCCATAGAAAGAAGCACTTCTTGTTCTCAAATGGCAGATTTATGATTTCATGCAAACACGAATGTCCTAGAGCTCACCCTTTTTAATAAGGAGTCTTTTAAAAGACATAAAATATTTGTCCTAATGAAGTAATGGTTTCCTAAGGTTTTGCTTCTTTTCTGTACTGCCTACAGTTTTATGTCTTTGTTGAAATGTGTCACTTCTTAAATTATGATGTTTTCCTAAGTCTACTATATTCTTTTTCTAACCCACACTAAGAAAGCACAATTGTCAGACATTATGTTTTGAGGGCGAACTGACCTCTAACATATTGTGGATAACATAAATTTCATATTTTATAGTTATTTTGAAAACATTCCTAAACTCAAACCCCTTGGTTGCTTAGTATCTTGAACTCACTCCACCTAACAACAGTAAACTAAAGAGGCCAATGTTTTCAGCCAAAAATCAGAGTAAAAGGTGAGAGGAGAAGATGGAAAAGTACTTTAGCATTAGGGAGTCACTGCTGTTACAGAGTCACGGCCAACTTTAGATAAGACACTGTACTGAGACAGCCCAAACAGCTGCTGCAATCCCAGGACTGTCATCTTAGCCTGTTCAAATTTGTCTAAAAACTCTCCAAGAAACTGGGAGTATGGGATGAGAGAGACAGGAGAGGTTAATGCACTATGATTCTAGCCTCTGCTGACTCATTCTGTCAAAAAATACCAAGGATCATCCAACAGAATACGATAGTATGTCACTGTGGAAGATTTTGCTTCTTTTTCTCAAAGACTTTTCATTCTCCAGTAGAGAGCAGAGAAGGATGTGAGTTACTCCAGGCTTCAAAGAAAAGACATTTATTTTGTCCAGATAAGTAAATTGTCTAGTAATCCCGTGTGGCATCTGGATAGGAAATATATTATACTTCCTAGAAAATTGAGCAAATCCTGGAATCAAGGATGAATAAACAAACTGACTGAGAGGAAAAGACACTTACCAGAGGCTTAATAATGAGGTACATTCAGGAGCATTCCATAATTTAAAGGCTAGTTGCTCAGTGAGCAGGACTAATGAAGCCTGGTTTTAGTATGAATGTGTGTGCTTTGTCCCCAAAACTTTCACTGCTGTAATAATCTTCACTTCTACACTGATTCCAGTGTATAACACTGATATCTAAACATTTTTCAGTTATTATGTACTTAGCACTGCCGCTGATATCACTGGAAGTTCAGCACACGGAAGAGAAAAATGTACGATGGAGTCTCTCACTGCGGCTGCAGGAGGAATGCTCTCCTGCAATATCTGGCCTTGTGATGTGTAAGTAGAGAAGAGGTATGGTGGTGACAATAAAGGCTCACAAAAAAACAGTAACTTTTGCTCAACAGTGAGATATAGATTGGGTTGGTGACCTTTGCTGATCCCCATTAATACCTATCTGCATCTTTGATAATCTTCTCGACAGCATCCCAAAAGAGTATACCTACTTTCAGCAGTCACGTCATGAAATGTGAAGTAACAAGAAGGTGAAATCTGGAACAGTGCTGGACAGAAAAGTCATGGTGCACAGTTTGCAAATGCTTAACAAATCTCATGTGTTGGACCAATTGCACAGGCAATAGGTCCAGATGCAGTTGCTGTTTTCCTGAATCTCTGGAAATTTAAGCTGCTGCATGTTTGGAAAAGCATCAGTTGCCATGACAATACAGAAAAGAGTGTGCCCTGTATGCTCTTCATATTTGACTTCACTATATATACAGGATATCCTGTATTATACAGAATGTCTGGCAGTCCTGAAAGAAGAAAATTACATTTCCTGTTGTCATTTACTTTTTTGCTACTTTTTCCATATTTCAGGAGATTTAACTTATAAACCTACTACATCAAATTTAGTGAAAATGAAGGAGGGATTACTGTCTTCCTAGCATTATAGTTATGACTATGAAATAACCACTTCCAATCACTACAGGTAAATCATTAGTAATAACATAGTTCAACTGTAGATACATTTCATATTCATCAAATTTAAATGTAATTTTTTGTGACATATTTTTTCAATCTAAAATGTGATTTCTCTAAAAATGTTCAAAATCAATGAACACTAAAAAAAACCCCCTCAGCTTCTAATGAATTTTTTAACATTGTATATAAGATCTGAATCACACCCAAAATCATACTGACACGAACACCTCTTAACACACAAAATTCCATGCAAGGACTACAAATAGTGTCAAAAGGCATCTTGCTCCACAATGCAGAGAGTGTCTATGCTTCAGTCTCTTTATGATGGTGTAAGGCCTCTAAAAGTCAGTACAATAATAGCAGCAGCAAGCAGATAGCTGGCAGATTTTTAAATGATTGTGGTGATGGGAGAGAAAGAGCAGGAAGATCTTTAGTCACTTATAACAAATGATTGTAGCACTTTTCACCTGTAATATCACAAAAGGTATGTGTTGCAATTCCCATTTTACACCTGAGGTAAACCATGCCATTAACATTGCAACTCTGCTTAAACAGTCTGTGAACTTCAATGGCACATCTACATATACTGCACAAATAAACGAGAAAAAAATCCAAACCTCATCACATACATCATTCACATATTGCACACAGTCAGTCCTGAGATTTGTATTGATTTAATATCTTTGAGAGCAGAAATGAACAGGACTCAAAAGATCCATCATGATACAATTATCCAAAGTTTTTCTTTTAAAATACATCTATGTTTGGTCCCTCCCAAAATAATTTTAACTGTAAATTTGCAAATGTCTCAATTATAAAATTGCACAGATCTGAACTATAATAGTCAAAGCTCAACTGGTTTATAAATACATTTATAATATGACATTAATATAAAAATCCTATATCATACAACCAAAACAATTTAATATAACTTGCTATGGCAATAACCAGATCATTTTTCCAAACAAACAGATAAACTCCATCGTGTCATTTTGAACTTCTTCTGACCTTCTGGTGGCTACAATTCGGAACAAATGTTATCCAAGAAAAATATTGATGGCTTTGCATTTACAGAACAGAGAATGCTTAAATTAAGCAGCCTTTGCTTTAGTAGACATATCATATACTTTGCATAGGAAAAGATACCAGCCCAGTTCTGCTTTCATATATATCAAGTATAATCACAGATTAAAAATCCTACTGATTTAGAGCATGTCGACACTGCAATGAAAGTGACTGGGACTGATGCAGACAAATCTGTTCTCTAGGTGTAAGTTAGTTATTTGGGTCACGACAGCAGGGCAATCATAGTAACATGGGATGTACTTAAGGCTATTTACCACACTTCACCGTGAGTTTTGCATACCATGGTAAGCTCAGAACTGCTGGAGTTACATTATTTATAAGGCCGAAATAATTACCTTGATTAAAGCTAGTTGCCTTGTATCTGCCCAGAGGTGCAGGCACATCTTTGGCTGCAATGTAACATGGCCTTAGTGAATTTGCAATATGGGAAACTGACAATAAATATTGGGTCACTATTGATTATTTCCTTTGTTCACATGCAGTGTAAAACTGAAGTTTGTTAGTGACTTGAAGGTAGGATTCATTTCACATAACATTAACCAGCTAAGGTTAAGTATATAACCTAACCCTATTACCCAATGTCCTTGTAGAGACCATGGAGAGAAACAGGCACTGTCACAAGGCAATACATCGTAAGCAAGGTTAACTGACTAGGACCGGATACTTAACTTAGTGATATTGAGTGTTAGTGACTGAGAGCACAAATACGACCTGCTATAAATTGCCACACGCTGGATGGAGTTCACTGAGACTAGTGCTCAAAAAAGTCAGCCATTTTTGTATTGCTTTTGTATTGGTTGTTTTGTCATGGTCTTTAGGAAAGAAAAATTGTATAAACAATTTTTATCATCTTAACATTTGAATGTGACTATTGTAGTGCATTTTTGACCAGCAAAACAAGACTAGCCTCTTCATATAAATACATTTATAAGTAAATGCATAGCATCATATCAGTCTTAAAAATTCTTAGCCTCTGTTATAACTGGACTATGAAAGCATGCTGTCAACCAGTGAGAAGAAATGATGCAAGGAATATTGTTATTTTTTCTTTTTTTTTTTATTTTTCAGCTTTCTTTCCAAAATGTACTTCTGCCTTTTTCTCTTTTTCTTTTCCTTTCTTTTCCTTTTTCTTTTTCTTCTTCTTTTTCTTCTTCTTTTTCTTCTTCTTCTTCTTTTTTCTTTTTTTCTTTTCCTTTTCCTTTTCCTTTTCCTTTTCCTTTTCCTTTTTCTTTTTCTTTTTCTTTTTCTTTTTCTTTTTCTTTTTCTTTTTCTTTTTCTTTTTCTTTTTCTTTTTCTTTTTCTTTTTCTTTTTCTTTTTTCTTTTTTTCTTTTTTCTTTTTCTTTTTTCTTCTTCTTTTTCTTCTTCTTTTTCTTCTTCTTCTTCTTTTTCCTTTCTTTTTCTTTTTCTTTTTCTTTTTCTTTTTTTTCTTTTTCTCTTTCTGTTTCTTTTTTCTGTTTCTTTTTCTTTTTTTCTTTGCCTTTTTTTCTTTTTCTTTTTCTTTTTCTTTTTCTTTTTCTTTTTCTTTTTCTTTTTCTTTTTCTTTTTCTTTTTCTTTTTCTTTTTCTTTTTCTTTTTCTTTTTCTTTTTCTTTTTCTTTTTCTTTTTCATTGGTAAAGTGAACAGCAGCAACAGCAGCTTTTAGGAGAGCTGTGGTTATAATGCTGCTGAAAGCTACTTCCCTAAAATGACCTTTCCTACCCAGTAAATGATTCCAGCAGGGCAACTCAAAAGCAAAAGGAGAAAAAAATCACTTTTTGTCATATTGCTCACAAAACTACTGTGTTGGGAAAGCTTTTCAGACACATGATTAAAAGTAAAAAAAAAACTAAAAGCATGCCACTTCCACTCAGCTTTTATTTCAAGACTTGAATGGCTGGGATGCCTCAAGTCATTCTCTGGAAGCCTTGAGATAATATGCAAGTGGTAAGAATATGAGTATGTCTGGAGCCTGACAATAATTGCATACCACTGCTTGCATTGCAGCAAAATCTTTATGTTGCAAACAACAGCATAAAATAATAGAGCCTGATGAGCCTAACTATTTCAACCTTATCAGATGGAGGAGAAAAAAGGCTTTACTTAAGACCAGAGGCTCTTATCCCTCCACTGCTGGGAGAAGGGCCAAGGGAAAGCATAGTTTCCACACAAAAGGTGGCAGTGGCTTCAAACAGTCCAACACTCCACAGCAGAACCAGGTTAAACCGGGAGGGCAGGTGGGCTTCCAGTAAAGCAACTGTGGCTCCCCTTGCTGATCTGCTCTCTCCAAAGGCACCAGACCAGATCTCCCAGCAGTCCCTGTGCCACCACAACCTTGTCCCATGGTGGACATGAATATCTTCTGAGTTCTCCAAAGACAGAGGTCTTTGCAGATGTCTGTCTTAACAGAGGAGAAATCATTGCTGTCAAAATTGGGTCTTTGGGATGCAAATTATATTCAGTCTTGTCCAAAATGAAGGACCAACTCTGCCCTCCAACAAAGTCTAGTCAAAAAGATTTAATCAGACAGAAAATCGTCCTGGTGCTTGCAGCAGTATAAACTAACAGGAACTGAAACACAAGAGACAGTACAGCATATCTTCAAAGACTGAACACCGGTACTAAGAAAAAAGATTGTGTGAAACTATGAAACAGTGTCATCTAGTGACTCTTGCCATAATCTTATTATCCAAACAGTGCAACCAGCTACAAGGAAGGCCAGTTTTTACCCTGTTGAAGTGAGCTGTACTCATACTCTATATTGACACTTGGCATTCAGCTATGACAAGATTTCACGGGCAAACTGAGTGCCTGCATACACAAATATGACATTTTCAAACAAGTATCTGATGAGCACACGGACATCCTTAACTGTGTATGTGGAAATCCTAGTGGAATGCCAACGCCAGGCATGGTGCAGGTCCTGTCTTGTGTCAGGGAAAGCATCTGTCATGATGGTGTTGAAATACAGCTCACGATTATACCACCTAGTGAGACTCCTTTGAACTCAGTCCTCCATGTAATCTGCAGAACGTTTTGCAAGGTCCTGCAGACCACCAGGAAGCCATGGACAACGGCTTAGTAGCCTCCAGTGGAAACAACTGCAGTTAAGAGTAGGCAACTTGGCGGTTTTCTTTTTTTTTTAACATCTGACCCTAACACCGAGGATTATGTATCTATAATCAGTGACTAAATCCTGTACCATACCTCCCTATTCCTAAGCTCACTCACTGAATGGGAGCTAATCTGCTCAGAAGGCTCATGAGCGCCTGTTAGTATAACACTGAAAGAGACGTTCCTTTTCTTTCTTGTTTTCATTCTTCTCGCCTGAAAGTCTTTTTCCCACATAAGAAAGCGCATAACAAAGACCATTAATAAAAATGAAAAAGCATAACTAATGTATTGGATATTTTCCTTTTTAGAGTTATGAAGTTCTTCATAAAGTGTAATACTTGCCAAAGAATACAGTTATAGGCATGAGCATTTTGTTGTATTTCCATTATAATTAATTAAACTCTCAGAAACATTGTCCAAAGAGCATTCAGTCTGACAAACTTAGAAAATCTGGAAAATGTAATGCAAGTGTGACACTTGTCTGTAGTTCATGTACCAGTTTACGGGGGTATAAACAACACTGCAACATTTATTAGCCGTTTATAAATAAAAATAAAACAGAATAAAATAAAGCAGAATAAAGCAGAATAAAGCAGAATAAAGCAGAATAAAGCAGAATAAAGCAGAATAAAATAAAATAAAATAAAATAAAATAAAATAAAATAAAATAAAATAAAATAAAATAAAATAAATAAAAGAGTTTAAGAGAATTGGATTTTTTTGCATATACCTTCAGTTTCAGATCACATTCACCTCCTTCCTTTGCTTTACACTGGACACTGCTTTAAATGTTGCACATCAAAACTTAATGTAAGCTTCCAGAAAACAAAGCACAAGTTTTGTCATTGGTTTGATAATGAATTTTTCTGATTCTGCTGTGAGCTTATCACTCAAAATTAAGTTAAAAAAAAAAAAAGAATGTAATGCAGTTTCAGATTGTCTTATTTGAGGTTTGCACATACCATGCACCTGAAAGATCTGTGGCATCTAATTAGAAACCATCACAATAAACAGCTCAGCATAACAGGCAAATTGGGACACTTGTTTTTTTTCTTCCTAGGACACCAACATCCAGTCTAACCACTGAGCTCTGGTCAGAGCCTTGACCACTTATTTGTTTGGCTTCAGGAGCAGAATTGCAAACCTTGCTAACATTATGTGATGCAGCTGAATGCATCGCACCTGGGCACACTGCAACGATGCATCCAAGCTAACCATATTGAAAACTCAGCTACATTGTGCCGTACAGGTGCAATAGGTCATTCAGAAATAACTCAGCCCAACACCTCATTGTAGAGGGTAGATATATCCTTTGTGACCAAAGCGCACTAACGTCTGATGACCATGCCTTTGCTTTTGGTGGTATCAGCTCACCTGCATCTGGGCAAGTGTCTGTAGACTGCAATCTCACAACTAGATCTAACTGGTTCATTGTTGGCAGTCCCAACAGAAAAGTCAAAAAAAAAAAAAGGGTGGGGGGGAGAAAAATATTTAAAGTAATGCTTTTGGAGCAAGGTTAAGGCAAATTGAAGGAATAAAGAAGAGAGAAGTCCCCAGATACGTGAAGGAAGTTCTTGGCTTTCATTTTGAAGCAAAGTTATAAGCACTTTTCTTTGCCAGAACAGTCTTGGAAATATATAACAAAAGAAGTAAAAAAAAAAAAAGCTAGTAGTAATTCAGCTCAGAAAAACCCTGAACCTCCTTTCTGTAATATGAATAAAAGAACAGGCTGCTGTGCTTCTTTTCCCAGACCTGATCCAAGGGGCAGCTTTCTGAGGGACCCCAGAGCCCAGGAATAAGCCTTCACCAGAGCCAAACCAGCACAGCCTGTTCCATTCAGAAAGAGGAAACCTGAAGGTAACACAAGCCGTTCTCAGGTCCCTCTTCTCAAGGGGGACATGAGGGCCAACACTACCACTTCTTCAGCACATCATCTCAGGACAGCTCATGTCCAGCCGTCACCTTGAGTTCCTCATCCACAACACTCCTGATCCCTCCTTTCTCACACTGCCTAGATCCAGTTCTTCCTTTCCCCTGCTTTATCCACCCATTCTTTCTTTTTCATCTTCACACACCCTTCTTCTCTCTCAGGCTTTTCATCCCAGCTCCACTCTGCTTTCTAAATGCACCCATTCTTTTCTAAAACAGTGAAGCATTTGGATACCTCAACAATTTGACAACATGCATATAACAAATCTCAGAAAACTGTATATTTTTTTGTTTCTTTGAAACTCGTCTTCTTTATCTGCTCTCTTCCATGATTTCTTTTATGGCACCAAAATCACCATGTGCTAGCCTTATGTTGGGACAGGAATTATTTATTTCTGAGGCACATGACTCCAAGGTGCTGAAAAAGACAAGCAATAAAAATGTGAGATGGAAAGAGATTCTTCTACAATAAGTTGTCTTAGCTCTTAGCCCACTTCATGAGAATATAATCTAATAACAATACAATGAAGCTAGGAGAATGCTCTGGAATTCTTCAGCATATGAGTTTGGGATCCAGTTTTACACAGGTAGCACCCTTGATACAGCCATATTTGGATTTACAAGGGATATCCGTGAGGACAACTAGATGGACATGATTTAATTTCAGACAGTATTTTTTCTTCATAACTGCAAAGAAAAATCAAACATATGAATGATGTTCAAAGAAATACATCTGATACCCTCATAAAACTAATTCTGACTTAGAATATTTATAGCAAAATAGTGCAAGATTTTGTATGTGCTGTATAGCTTCATTTGTTAAAAAAATATATTTAATAAGTGACAAGCCCAAGTGAAAAAATTTATATGGTACTGGATAAACCACCCAAGTAGTTAAATCAATTCCTTTCTGTTTAATTTTGCTATTTGTTTTTCTATCTGAGCTGCCAATTTTCTAACATATTAGAGGAGAAGTAGGAAAGTCTTTTTGATTGATAACACGCTCAGATTTTTGTGTCAGATCAGTAGAGATTTTTTTTTCAAAGTAAGAATTCTGTATGTTGCTCTTACATTCTTAGACAATTATTCTACAAAAATTATTTAAATGCTCTTTTTTTAGCTGCTTTGACAAGAACACCAAAACAGTTCACATCACCCTTGACCCGCAGGGTGTACATCATCTTGTCAACATATAAACAAACACATGATGGGCTATATTTTAATAGATTCTGTAAATATCAAGATCCAATCCATCAAAAGGTTTGCCAAAGTGACAGCTGTGGGGGTTGTGGTGTATGGTTGCATGTCCACTCAGTGTTGTTGCAATAGGATCATTGCAAGAAAATTCAGAGCTACTGTTGCTCATTCTTCCATGCTATTATTTCTCTGGAGCTCTGGGTTAAGCTGCAGTCTGTATATGCCACTTCATGTATAAGGGAAATATGCAGACTTCCGGGCAGAAGCCACATGGCTGGCTTTTATAATAATCCCTCTCCTCTCTCCCCATCTTTATCAGACAATTCCTCTGATGTGCTGCTCTCTGTCAGAAAAGGAGGCTGAGAGGAATTTATAAGCACAGAAACTCTTACTTGGGAGAATGAGCAGAGCTCGGTTTTGATAAGGTTTACACAGACACAGTAACTTTTCTTGGTTGGCTTCATAGCTTCATGGATTTTAAAGCCAGAAGGGACTGTTCAATCATCTGCTCCAGACTGTACTTCATAGACCATTAGCTTCCATCCAGGAAAAGGCACAGAAAAAAGGGGGAGGACCAGTGTGCCATGAGTACCTGATGCCCCCATAATGGCAGGGTATTGCTAAGGCAACTAAGGCCCAGATGAACCAGCAAGCCAGGACAGCCACATCTGAAGCTGCACATATCATGACAAACTGCAAGGTTGGTGACGGTCAGCCCAGGGCACAAATATGCTAGTTGTGAAATGAAAGATTAACACCTCAAACCACTGTCCCTGTCTCAATCTGTGTGGTAATTCTCTGGCCCCACAAAAAAGCAAAGAGAAAGCAGAATCCACCTGGACAGCTGAGGGCAGGAATTCCCAGTAAGTGCCCCACTGAAGATGAGACCCTTATGCAAAGCACTACAAGGCGATGCAGGCAGTCTTGCTCTCCTCATGTATGGAGTAGGAGGTAAAGCAAAGGGTTTGGAGGTTCACAGACTCCGAAGGCAAAGGCTCAGATCATCCAACCCAAAGATGCAGAACTTAACACACCTAATGACCTTTTAAAGAGTCAAAGTAAGATATCTGCCTCTTTTAGTAAGATATTCTTGTATTTAACTACTGCAAAACATAATAACTTTCTTCTTTTGAGATGCTTTTTTGCCTAACTTCAGCTTCTAGCCATGGTGTTTTGTCTATCCTGTCTCATCCATTGAATAGAAAAGCCCATCTGCCAGGTTTTTCTTTTTGCATATGCAGGTGTCCATGCAAAGCAGTAAAATCAACTCTAACTTCTTCTATAATGAAGACAATATATTAAGCTCCATTAAGAACTCCATTCAAAGGCTTTCTTTCCAGAAGCTGATCACCTCCACAGCCACCTTCTACTCTCTTCTCTTTTCCCGCAGTTCTCTTGTTGTGGTCTCTAGACACAAGGTAACTCTTCAAAGATATTTCAGTCACATGATAGTATTCATTTTATACAATTTATAGCTACCGTAACCCTTCTGCTGGAGAGTTAAATGCCATAATGCTCATGGGCAACTCAAACGCAAATTCCTATACTCATTCACAAAGCCAAAGTCTCTCTCCTCATCACCTGATGCATTTCCAACAGAACCCTCCAGGATGGAAAGTTTAAGAGACTGATGTATGAATTTAAAACATTTGCCCTCTTTGAAACTCGTATCATTTTTGTTTTGCTGGAATGGGGATTAATGCTGGAGTCTTTTTATTCACTAGCAAGTACAATCACCACGAAACATAGAATGAAAAGACCTAAAAAATCCTGCAATCTGACACTGGGACAAAGCTCAGGAGTCCTGATCTTGGAAACCACTCCATGCTTTCTGCAAGCTCCTCAACACCTGAAAGCTCAGAATCATGCAGTGACATTGTGGTATGAGCTTACAGCACCCAAGCTTCCATTTGTACTATTTATAGCTGTCATGCACACAAGAGAAGAATATTTATATCCAATTGATCATAGTTAGGCACAGCAATTGATTTTTTTTTTTGTTTAAATAGTGAAGTTTACTGGGATTTTTCAAGTCATTAGTATGAAATTATTCAACTTTCAACCATGTGATTTATGAGCAGTTTTAGCAAATGTTAGTACTGACTTGGCTTGTGTGTATGTGCAAAACTGTCCTATTATAAAGCACACAATATAAGACCGTCTCTGGTATTTGCAATTGCATCATTTGCTCATGATTGCCTTGGAGCCACTAAGAAGCCCTGTCACTATAACTTCTAGGATAAATCACCTACAGCTAAAGTGGAAACCTATCTTACCTCTAAGTTTTCAGAAAATCTAGTAAGGTGTTGGTCAAATAGTCACAAAAATTTTCCCCAGCAGGCACGGGACAAAGCCATGTCAGAAGGCACAGAGATCCAGCTCACTCTGATCATAATAAACATTGCCTGGGCACAATCCAGTTTCAGCCCATAGGACAATTAAACTTGCTAGGGCTTGTTCCCTTGGGCATGGCACTGTGCTAGCACTCCCACATGGCTTCCAGTCCACAGTAGGCTTCTGTCTGGTCAGCTTAGACCACAGGCATAGAAAGCTTGTGCCCAGTTGTGCCTGCCCATGGTCCACCCTTGGTGTGATACTGTATTTCCTAGTGCAATGCTAAGGACACACTAAAAGATCTCTAAGAAAAGCTTTGCATGCTCAAGAATATTCACAAAGCTACCTTTTGTAGTACTTGCAAGTTTTTGAAACCTCAAACTAGATAAAGTATTTAATGCAATCAGTAAGAGAGTGGGAAAAATCCAGAGCAGAAAACCATGAGAACATGAGGGAGAAAATTATTAATTCTGAATGCTATCATTTCTTAATGTTTTGCCTGTGACTTTCTGCAGGATATCAACAATTCATCATCAAACAGCACCAGCTCAAAAACCAAATAATAGATAGATCAGCACTGTAATGCTCATGAGACAAGTCTAGCATGGTTTGTGAGACAGTGGTAAAATTACCTGTAATCTTTGAGAACAAAGAGAAAGAATGGCAGTAATCTTCTACAAGAGTCATAGTCTGAGAGCCCTGGCTCTTTCGTCAAACTCACAGGCACTACATTGCCTTGCTGTCCTATTCTCCATCTTCTTCAAACACGTTTTAGCAGCCTGCACCTGTCTGTTGCCCCAATTTTCCCTATGATCTAAAGGTCCACTTTTCCAGCCTCCACAGATACATGAATTTGCTGAGGAAAAGTGGAAGATAAGACATCTAGCACTCTGATCTTTATGGTGAGACCTTCAAAGAGTATGAAGGAGGGAGATATTCAGTCAGACTTTTAGTATGTGGCAATCTGATCCTTGGATGTTGCACTACAAAGTCTTTCTTACATAGAAATTTCTCAACATTACTTCTTTTAGAGATTTACCAGGTAAGTTAATATCAAGTTGCAATGACTGAGAGTAGCATTATTTAAATTAAGCAATGGAATTAACTATCAAAATATTAATGTACATCCAGTCCAGCTTTCCCTGTGAAAGAGAGAACTTTTTTCCCACAGTTATGGTGGGATGACAGCTAGAACTAGAAACGGATGCTCTCAACAGCAAGCGTACTGCTAATTCTCCAAATAAATTTGGGCTTTCCACACGGAAACGAAATGCTAGAATGTTTGCCCTCTTTGTAGAAAGCACTGAAACAAACGCTTATCTTTTCAGAAATCACAAAAAGCATTTTTAATGTAAGATTTTTATAGTAATAAATAATAAAATAAATAAGAAATTAATTAAAAAAGGAAAAATAATAAAAAAAAGAAAAATAATAAAACAAAAGTAAGAAAAGGTAAAAAATAGTAAAACAAACATCATGGTGGTCCATAACTTCACTAGGTTGGCTCTAATTGTATATTATTGCCAAGACATGGAATTGCCTTGGCTTAACTACCACTGCAGCTGGCTGTTTTCTCCATGGATGCAGCAGCAAATTTAAACTCTTGATGTCTTTCATCCCTTAAAACAGATGATCTGAAAGTCAAATGTGACAGAGAAAGAAGTGTTTTTCCTGAACTACCCACCGACCAGTGGCTGGGTGCAGTACGGGAGCAGTGTGCTGCTCAGCTTCAGAGAGGGGAGAAGGCCACTTCTTCAGTGGCTATCATTGTTATTTCAAATTGTGACTGACAGCATCCTGACAGGCATTGCTAGCTATTTCTGTAAATACAGCCACTATGACATGCAGGCTATAGAGTGAGAATGAATAGCATTAAGTATAGTATGTGGACCTGTGAGATTTCAGAAGATATAAGTAATAATGTGGAAGAAATATAAACTCAGAATGAAGGATTAAGCAGATTAAGACCCTACAAAGCCCTTAAAGTGATCTATCATGAGAGTTGCTATATCTTTAAAAAAGAAGCCATCTGATTTGTCTTGGCAGCAAACAATGCAATTGTACACAAATTAGCCTTTCAAAAGTAAAGGAAATACCTATTTCAAACAATGAAGTAAAACTTCTGCAACACTATTGCCTCTGGGACATGTCACTTTCAGGTAACTAGGGTATGAAAATTAACATTTTATTAAATAAACAAAAACCCACAAAGGTTAAGAAAAGAGACAGACTAATGTAGTCTTTGGAGGAAAGGGAGGTTGCAGACCTCAGCCTGACCCTCAGCCATCTTTTGTTGGGAATGGCAGACTCCAAGGTCAAATAGCTACTCAGCCAGAGTTACTGTCTGAGCCCACCCAGGCTCAGATATATAGCCTACTCTAATGTATGTTCCACCATATGGTGGGCTAGAGACACCCCTGAGCCCAGGACATGCAGTTTCTGGTGGAGAACTCTCACTGCTGAAAATTCACCAAATCCCTAGACTGGGGATGCAATAGGTACCATTCTGGACAAAGAAGCGAGCAAGTTAATATTCCTAAAAAAACTACCTCTTATTCCAAGTAACTTGAACATGATCCTGGTTTGATCAGAAAAGAAAATAGAATGAAATTCAGATGAGACAACATTGATGCAAAGATTTGAACATGAGTACAGTACCCATTTTTTTCCTAAGTGTCTTCATGATTAGTGTGTAGTCTAAGGAAATGCCAATGCTCATCTTCACTTTTGTTATCTTTGTAATAAAATTGCATCAGAATTTGAGCTTTCTTAACTCCTTACCTGATTTTCAAATGTGCTGAAAGATTTACAGCAAATTAAACTCTACTGTGTTGGTCCACGAACAAAAGAAGAGCTTCAGCTGGGTGAAAAGTTTTGGTCCCAACACAGAAACAAGACCTCAAATTTCTCAGGAAGCATCTCTCACCAGCAAAATGCCAGACCCAGAGTATGGTACTTAGCAATTTGCAGGTTTGGGACCATGGAAAAGAGAAGACTGCTGAAAACACAGCTGCAGTCTTAGCTTGGTACACTTTGCCAGCTGCCCCAAAGCGTTGGAAGCAGCTGTAAGTGAAATTTGTAAGTCTGTGTAATTTTTTGTGCATTTCTGTTAGAGCTGGTCAAAAACTAATCTGCAGCCTCTGCTTTTCTGCATGAAAAAAAATCTTGTTAAAAATCAAACGTTTTTTCATGAACCTATCAGTTTTGCTTAAGTGTTCTGATGCTATTTTTCCATTAGTTAAAAAGAAACATACTTATTTTGATAAGAAGTTAGTGTTTCTTCCTGAACTTTCCAAATGCATGCCATCTAGAGGCACCTAACCAAGATGTACACCAGTTTTCCTGCTCTGAAATGGAGAATGGTCTTATGTTGTGGATGAGAATCAAATTTTTTCAAAAGTTGGGGCTTTTTTCCATTAAATGTCAAATCCTTCTCAAAATGTTTGCTCTGACAAGACAACTCATTTTTTTAGAGGTGGAGAAATGTCACTTTGCTACCGCAGCTGTCACTGAAATCATGCTGGTCACAATAAAATGAATTAACACAAACCCAGGGAAGTATCTGTAGCTCAGCAAAATTTTACATCTCCAATTGGAAATGAAGATGTACTTTATTAGCAACTGATCTTACAGATAAAAAAAATATAGCCAAGTCCTTCTCATTTTTCTCAAAGTAATTGTGCATCTCTTTCATCTTCTTCTTTTACTGGAGCAATGGAAATAGGGACGGAATTCAAGCCAACTTGAAATAGAAATAGAAATAGAAATAGAAATAGAAATAGAAATAGAAATAGAAATAGAATAGAATATAGAAAATAGAAGACTTTTTTTTTTTTTACTTCAATAGTAAGCTCTTTTTGTAAAATGGTGGTCTAAAAATAGTAGCAGTCACCAATCCATACTGCTATAAAAATTCTTTTGACAGACTGATAAAAACTAATACCCTGCTTTCCACAGTGAATGCTGACATGGCATTAGGCAAAAAGTACATATAAACCATTTTTTAAAAAAATATTGACCTTTACACAACTGGAAGATTAGCCTAGGTAAAAATCGTGAACCCTAGATTTGCTTACTTCATTTGCTTTATACATGACACTTCACTTAATGTAGGGTTTTTTTTTTTCCCAGTTTAGGACTGTAACAAGTACTGACCATTACTTTACTTCCAAATTCAGGGCTCTGTTACAGGTGAACATGAAGAACAGAGCCGTCCTTCATACGGATTCTATTTCAGTAGGAGGTTCTCATGCTCATAATAAAACCACTTTTCTCTACTTTGTAGTTCCACAGATGAAACCAAAACATCTTTAGAAATGCCCTGAGGTCACTAAATTTGCTTGCTTATACACCAGTAGGTCACTACACAGAAAGTACCAGGTTGAATTACTGTTAAAATATGGAATTGTTTATGTACATCTTGCTAAATCCATGCAACAAATATGCAATGTAGTACAAACAATAAATTTATGAGTTACAGATTTTTTACAAGATACCAAAAAAAATGTTTTTCTTTGATGTTAATATTTATCTAACTAAATACAACACACTACTACACAGTCACTGGCAATGCAATCCTCCCTTTCTTCACAATAAAATATTATCCTTAGGTCAAATGAATGCATTTATACAATGGTACCTTTACATTAACGGTGTGTTACTGTTATTGTATAGACAGTAGCAGACAATATGCAGGTGGCTCTGTGGTTCTGAAAGAACGGTTGGCCTATCTTGGAAAAAAATGATTTAAGAATTGTGATTAAAGTGATACTGTGTTATTCACTCATGCCTGAAGACCTCATTAAATCAAAGTTCCTAGTGACATCAATGGCTATCTTGTCTGAGCAAGGACTGATTAACAACTGCAGGATATTAGTCCTGGAAGATCATGATCTACATGAGGCCTGACACAAATTAGCTTGTTGCCAGCTATGACTGGACCTCATCTACAGTTTGCAAAAAGAATCTCTTGTAATAATATGCATGTTAAGGTTTAGCGTTTATAGGTTTTTACCGTGCATATTGCTTACTTTCACGCAAGTAGAAAGCACTGTGGTTTTGTGGTTGGTGGCTAGCATTTTGTGGCTTTATTGTATTTGTTTTAATACAGGAAAACTTCTAGAGCATATTCGCTTTGTGACATAATGTCTTTATCATGTCTTGCAGGAATAATTGACCCAAATCAAGTTACTATACACTATATCTATAGGTTAATTAGAACTTTAAGATGCAACAAATAAAACACATTATTGACTTTTAAATCTTCAATCAAATAAATATTTACAGCTGCAATTTGCCAAAATTATTTACCTTTCAATAACGGATCACAAAGAGAATATGCACTACAGACTCAAGTGAATGCCTTGGCCGTCAACAAACAAATTACAAACAGAAAAAAAAAAAAAGTGTTCCGGCTATCATTGCAGTCTATAAATAGCTGATGTCGTTCTCCTTTAAAGATGTGTGATCTTCTACATTAGCAGACTTTTTCAATGCATAATTGACCTTGAGATGGAGAATAACCTCATAGTAGAGTGGCTTTTCTTTTAGGGAACAATGAGTATAGATATCAGAGGATGTGCCTGTTGTCAATGATCATTGCTGAAATCTGCTTATACCACACTGGGACAATCAATTTTGTAAATGATTGCAATAATCAAGGAAATTGCCTAATTTATAAATCCTGGCATACAGCATTTTAATGGATTCCCACATTTTAATGCTGATGCTTTCAAAGCCAAATGAATTGTTGTCCAAGCTGTCACTACACAAAATGATAAAAACATTCAGTCTTGTGGGTAACTACATCTCATGGATATTCAAGCCATCAGGTACATAATCACTCATTAATGAATTCTGTGATAGTTTCCAGTTACAAGCCAATAGCAAAAAGCCACAGTTTCCTAAAGAAAAAGCCTTCTCTGGAACTCAGGACTGAAAATATTTGAGTATTACTGAACCAATACATTAAAAAATTTCCTAGCTTTCTTTGTCCAGGTAAGATAGCACGCTGTTTTACCTTTCTGGTTTTTTCTCTACATAAGAAAGAATAATCTTATTCCTAGAACTAAGAGGCAGGTCCAACAACTTTTTGACCATGAATCACATCAGTGCAAGTACCATTTGTATGGAAAGAGAACAAATGCAGGGCTCAGTGCTATGGCTGTTGCTGGTAGGTAATTCTACCTAATCCACTCTCCAACTTGCTCTCCACACTTAAGCCGGGTCTGCAGATGTAGTTATACATGGATTGCTATTCTCAGTTAAACCTTAAGCGATTGATTTCAGCCAATAGTGGGCTGCCAGTACTTTACTTACTGCTCAATCTCACTAACCTGACATTTATGGTGTACTGATTGGCCTCTGTCACTGGTGGTGGTTGTAAATTCACTTTGAAAAGCTTTGTGTTAACAGCCTTCAACCAGGCTCGGAGATGAGTACGGGCAGGCAAGCTGACAATTGCTCGACCTCCTGCCCTTATTACAGTGAGTAAATCAGGCTTTGAGCCATTAGGCTGGAGCCTGAGGCCTACACAAAAAGGATTGACATGACTAAAGGTCAACCTCTGTCACATATGTGTAACAATTTGGATAATGGAATTCTGTAACTTATCTGAAAAAGGTGCCATATGTGTGGACGAAAAGTATACCCTGGGATGAATTTTCCAGCTTTTATGTTAAGCGATTACTTAAAAGTCTGCATTTTAAACTCCTTGCATGTTTGATGCCATGAAACCTGGGGATCAAAACACATAAAGCAGTGACTGAGACAGTTCGGCAAAATATTGAACATCACCGCCACCCTGAAAAGTGTATGTTGCAGTTTTGGCTTATCAAATCTATAACTAATATATTACTGACATCAGGTAAGCAACACATTTTGGACAACCATATATCTCATTAAAATACTGCCTTTATTCACCTACTTTGAATCAAAAGCCAATAGAAATAATTCACTGTTAATGGTATCATAAATTAAGAGTAATTTCAAGCTTTACAAACTAGATTTCATCCAACAATGGAAATTGCTTTTACTAACTAATAAAAAAAAAAAAGGTCAAGTGTTTCTGTAATATTGGTGATTGGATCACTTTTGAGCAATACGGAAAAGTCGTGGTCAAATAAGGACAGAAATGAGCTTTTCTATTTATTTGTGTTCCATTTCAGTATTTTTGCGTATTACATAATAAAATCTCCAAGGTGAGATTATGTGCCATGGAAAAACAGACAGTCCCTGCATGATCTGGCAATTCAGAAAATATTTTTTTTCTGGGAATAGTGTGTGTCCGGATGCGTGCGTGTTCCGTGCAGTCTACAGAATTACTGTTTTCAGTAACACTGTTGAGATTCTGGGGCTGTATCCAACTCCCCACTAAAGTTTATTCCAAACTTTGCTTCATTAAATAGGAAGAGAATTGGTCCCCGTGCCATATTGGATTTATTTTGTTGCACGTGTGCTTAGGCTTATTTATCTGCTTGTGTAGATCTCTCATGTACGTGGAATAAACATACTGAAGACATGGAGATACATGAAGACCAGGCATGAAAAAGTCTTATAAAAATCACAGGTTTCTAAAAGAAACATCAGTGTTTAGTTTAGCTTTCTAAGAAGAAGAATTACCAAACACTTATATTTGGGATCAAAGTAACTTTATATTGACGCTAAGTAAGGAATCTATAACTTACAAAAGTTATCTGGGAAAATGTGATACTAGGTGATCCAGAAATACTAATGTTAGCAAGCTGCTTTATAGCGGCTTAATGCAATTTTCTTCTAAGGTACATAAATTAAAGAGGCTGTGGCGCTGAATGTGCTCTTACTGAACTTTCAGCTTAGCAAGCTACTGAACGCAACATTAGGGATATATCCAGTAGGCCGTGTGTGAACTGAAAATCTATGAAAAAGTAAAAATAATTGTGCTTTCTTAACAGAAAATAAACGTAAGGGTGGTACACCACACAAAACCCTCAGAAAAGGCAAAACAAAACAACAACAGAATGGCACCAGCTGTTACTCTGCATAATTTAAGATATAATAGTAATATAACTAAGGGTTTTTTTCAAGATCAAATTATTTGAATTTCATTAACATGACATATTTGAAACAGAGCTGACAAGCAGTCTAGAATACTAGATGATGGATTGCTGAGAAACATAATTTTCACTTTAATAGAACTACGGCATGCACATAATTCTATCCCCCAGTGCTTTGCTGTAACAGCGAATATAGTCCAAAACTACAGCCTTGACAATCTGAATACAAATCTATCACCATAACTGGAATGAGTGCTTCATTTGAAAGGTAAGGCTTCTCTCTGCATATTAATTTGTACAGAAATGTACAGTACTGCTGCATGGACTCTGGCCAGCACACAACCCAGCAAAATGCCTGTTCTTGGTCCAGATGAAATCAAAGGCAATGTTTTCTTTTACTTCAGTTGAGGCACTAAAAGTCCAATAAGAACCCAAATGGTACTTTATTAAAATGACATGCACGCTTTCTAGCAGTGTCAGTAATCCTGTCCATTTAAGGGGAACATCAGTGGCACAGGTTTAGCATTTTGTAATTACTAATGAATGCCCTGCTATATGTATATTTTGCTCATCCCTGTAAAAAACCTAACATGAAAAAGCATTTCTTCCAGAAAAGCAAAACTTAAGTCAAGTTGAAATAAAGTGAAATAATATATTTGATATTCTTGGGCTATTCCAAGGGAAAAAAAAAAAAAAAAAAAAAAAAACTGACCTCTGACAAAAAAAAAATAAAAAAAACACCACAAGAAAGACAGCAAACTCTTTATCAGGCAAATGAAGAAAAGGAAACTGTAAGATTCTATCCTTTGATGCATCTGTCAGTAAAAGATTTTTTTTGTATAAACTGCATTTGCAGGGGAAAATACCATTTGCGATTTAGCTGTTTCCAGAATTCACAGTTTAAAGTTTGGAGCCTGAAAAACTTTGACTACTAAAATGTATAAGCCTTTTAAACTTCTGTATTTTATTCTAATAGAATTTAAGTGTATATTGTATACATTCCTTAAGTCTACTCTTATTAAATTTTGATGTTAAACAGAAAGGGAAAACCATGTGCAACCAGATTAATTTATCTCCGGGGAGTAAGGACACATTAATAATTGAGATAATGTTTTCATATATGTTGGAATATGTGTCTTTTCACTTCTTTATTAGAAAACACATTAGGGGGAGATTATCTCATTCTCATCAGTAAGACCTAATTGCTGAGAAAGTCTCTGTTTTCTTTGCAATAACAAAAGGATTGTTCGCATTACTTCAAAATGAAAAAAAAAAAAAGAAGAAAAAGATCAGAAATATTATCAAGCAGTGCTGGAATAAATGCCTGTATTACCAAAGAGAGTGTTTACTTAATACACCCAGTCCTGTTTTTGTTTTAAACAAATCAGAGTTTATTGTATTTTTATAAAATACAAGCAAACTCTGTATTGAAGTGGGCCAAAGGGGGAAAAAAAAGAACTACAACTAAAAATGACTAATATTTTTGGCTTTCTGAAGGGCTGATCTTTCTGTAACTTATAAAAAGTTATCTTGGCTGATTGCAAGAGAACTCTATAATTTCCCATGAACACCCATAGGTGTCAAGGCCTGTTTTGAGGTAACGGAACGGTATGTAATTTACTCTGAATCGCTGTACATTATGCTGTATGGATTACATACAAAGCAAACATTGAGTGCATGGTGGGAACACTTGTGCAGACAGACTAAAGCATATTTCCATAGCGTTGAACTATACATCAAATGCAGTGCTTCTGATGTTTCCCACAACAAAGAGAATAAAAAAAGCCGCCAAATCAGTAACTACACTTAAAAGTCCCTGCAATAGCCCCTCTATTTATCTGGTGTACACTAAAAACAAAGAACTGTAAATGAAAACAAATATCTATCAACTTTACTTCGCAGTGCTGAGAGAAAATATATTCGAATGCTATTTATGGTACTAAGAAAGAAAAGTTCTCTCTATAAGGTCCACTAAGACCTAATGCCGAATAACTCATCTGTGGACATGTATTTGCAGTTATCTTGAAAAGATTGGTGGAAAAGAATTGACTAGACTCACAACTTTATGAAGGGACAATGATGAGACATTCCTTTAACGTTCACAGTGATTTAATCCACACTCCTATACCATATAGATTAAAAGAATACAGACTATTCAGTTACATACTTCCAATTGCTTTTATTTATTTTCATAGATCAGCTGTGTAAAATCACACACACTTTCTGATTACTTTCTTTTGCTATACTTTTCCTTTATTAAATGTTAGTTCTCTGATAGATAAAACATACCAAACTGAAAGGCAAAACAAATGAAAAACGGCCAAAACTTTTAGCTAGAGCTTAGGGTATGTGATTCTTTGCTAACAATTTTTGCCATTAACAGAAATAATCTGAGACAACGAGCTGCCCACAATGCCTCCCCCAAAAACTAAATTTAATTATTATTTTTAGGGTAATTCACTTAAAATACACACACTCATTTTGCTAGCCAACAGGAAATCTGTGTTGTGTGTGAAGAACAGAAGAGTAAACCCACACAAAGACTCAGCTGACACCCATCGATGGCCATATGGAACCTGGCACATACATCAGTACTATTTCTTATTTTTACTTAACATCTTCTTCTTCTTTGCTTTTGGTTTTCCCCCCAACAACCTTCCTTCTTTCATTGCTTTAAAAGAATTTTTAAGTTCATCTGAAACTAAACGAAAAAAATCTTGCCTATTTAAAAACGTTATTATCCATATTTGCAACTTAACTTGCATAAAACTGATTCATAATAAAAAAAAATTAAATTGATAATGCAAATATGTAAGGATAATGTGAAATTCCCTAACTCCATTTATTTTAGCTAAATTTCAATGTTTCATGTAATACGATGATAAACTTATTTTATTATTTTGTATTCTGGTGATTAGCATAGTCTAAGCCACAAAACCCTTCTTAACAATGAAAATAAAGCCTCCAATACTGTATAGAGTGTTCCATAAAAAATATTTGATTAATAACATATCCCAAAATGCCCTCATTATAATCACTGGGCTTTGGTAAGAACAGATTTAAGTCCAATTGATTAATATCCACTATACGAGAGAAATTCCATCCCCACTGAAGGCAGCAACAAACTCCCGATGCCTGCAAGTCATCCAGTTTTACTGAGTACATTTAGGTGTGTTCTGAGACTGATCTTTAATGCAAAAATCTCCCTCTTGCCACAATAACTCTTTTGAGTAAATACTTTACAACAAAGACCCTGATGTGTTATTTACTATTTGTTTGCATACAGGAAATGTATAGGAAATGCATAGGAGCTCCTACTCATAGAAGAAAGTCACACATATTATGCAAAAGTAGAACATAATGATTAAAAGAGGTAACGATCAGTCCCAAAGAGCTGACGACCTAAATATTCACAGGTTTTCTGTGAAGAAGTGCTATATACAACATGCTGGCTCCACAGCACCAAATATCTTTTTAAAATCCATTCACTTTTACTGTATACCCACTGAAGACAGCAAAACCACTCTTTCAATCTTCATGGACTCCTTGTCAGGTTTCTAACCAGCAAGCACGTCCCCTTATATTCTGAAGATTCAGATTTGGTCTAGATGAGTAAATATCACCCGCAGATCTACAGGCACGTTTCTACTGACTCTCCATAACAGTTAGTCTTGAGGTGAGCAGAAGCTGCAGCTACAGAGCAGCAGAACTAAGAAATGACACCTTCCAGCACAAAGCAAAGAAGAAATGAATGGCAAAAGACTAGGTAGACAGCAGCCTGTTTCTGTAAATAAGAAGTACTGACACACACAGGGATCATACGTGTTCCCTATTAGTTATTAGACCTGTGTGTAAAAGGAGCATATACTGTTTTTTCATTCTAAATTAACTTACCGCAAGATGCTGTTGTTAGCATCTGCATACAAACTATACCTAAGCACAAAACTCCAGTGCTTCACTGGAGAAAATGTACACGGTCACAAACAGCAACAGCCGTGGATGTCGCTGTATGGCCAAAGGAATACAATAGCAGGTTTATGATCTGATCCGCCAAACCACAGTCAATGTCCATTACAAAATAAACCAAAGCATCACAGCCTGAATGTTTTCATACCATTTATCACTGTCACCCTCTCTAAGATGGTGACAAATACAAAAAAAGAACATCTTCAGAGAGCTGACAGTGGCTTTAACACAAAAGCACTGAAAGCATCAGTAGGGGAATGCACGGTCGGTGCAGGACTAGAGTTGAACTAAATTGTGAACAAGCACTAATACCTTCACTGTTCAAATAGCAGGTCTGTAGGATAGGCTCCTGCACTCTTTTCAGCAGCTTTCTTGGACTGTCTGTAGGCCACAGCGATGGTGCGATATGCCATCTCAACCCACGTGCATTACTCAGACTAAGATGATGCAGCTGGTACTGTAACCTGAGAGCTCCATCAGCTCTTGTTACTCAGGTCAAAATTTGAAGAGCACTGTGTGTTGTAACCTTCAGCCTTCTTTGGCCACGTCTTTCTGTTCTGCATCACAGCACCTGCAACCATCTGCTCTTCCTATGCAAACCAGTTGGAGCTCTGAGGTGTACATTGGTTTCCTGGCTACCTCTAGTGCAATAAAGCTTTTGCTTGCACTGCCTGCATTTTCAAATCTGCTGGGTTAGCTTACTTAAACTGTGTTTTTTCTTTTTCATGGCTACTGAACAGTGCTAGTACTACTACAATTTCACTCAATGTCTACTTCAAAACAATCAAATTTGACAAGGAAGTAAAGATGATTACTTACTTCCCAGAGATGCTGAGTGTTCCTGATGGCTCCTGCTTGAACCTTCTCTGGCAAGAGCAGGACTCCCTGGAAAGGCCCAATCCAGGTACCCTGCTGGATCCGCTGTGCCGCACAAATGCCGTAGGCCAGGCCAGGCACTGTGCTGGTGCACAGACACACTTCCCTGGGCAGGTCCCGGAGCCACTCTGGGATCTCAGGTGGAGGGGCTGCTGCAGCAGCACTGCTGGTGCCCACCAGCCGGCGCAGGGAGTGGAGGGGCCCATGCATGGGGCACTCACCGTTGCGGTTATCAGCACACATGTCACATCCTGTGGGGCAAAGAGGGAAAAACACCATCAATATGGTGCTGCTGGCCACCACTGTGATCACCGCCACGGGCAAGATCCTGCAGATCCCTCAACTTTTCCTACCATTTCAGGGCAGCTCAGCACTCATACACACCGTGCCCTTTTGCAGGTTGCTTAGGATGGTCTTCCTAATCTCACCAAAGCCCTTAATAAGAAATCACAAAGGCTGAGCAGAAACCCTGCAGACGTTTTGCAAGCCTGGTGTGTTCACGGACCTGCCAATGCTCATTTATTTTAACACAGTTTTTTAGGATTCATTTTTTGACTAATATAAATAGCCCATTTAAACCATCCCAGTGTGTTTCGGTGACATGTTTTAAAACACAGTCGTAACGCCTTACAAGACCCCCTCATTCGCATTACCATAGCTCAGCCCAAGGGTTTAATTGGAAATGGGTTTAATTCCATCCTGATTTTAAATGAACTTTCATTCTACTTTTTACATTAACATGCGTGTGCATGCCTGTCTGTTTAGAAAACAAAATAAATAGAGCAGAACCTCATGAATGACGAATCAGAGCATGCGTGGACATTTACTTTCTTAGAGCCGAATCTAATCTTTATTTTCAAATTATATAGCAAATATTACTGATTCCTAGCACATGTTTGAGAATTTTTACTGAACGGGAATGCATGTTCTTTGCCTGTTACATGTAGCTGAGGCTAAGAAAAAAAACAGCACGCCTGGTTTTGTGGGCAGCTCCCATGAAAAAGACCAGTTCGTAAAAGTCTTAATTTCCCTAACTGCTCTTAATAATGGATGATGTTTCTCTGTTTTGGGAAGATCCTACTGTGAATTTTCTTTTTTTGAGCAAAGAAAATTTTGGTTAAATGTTTCCACTGCACACTATTGCACATGCCACAAATGTACAACTTCCAGGAAAATGTTTCATGCTCAAGAAATCCATTTCTCTGGAGGTATGCTGAGTTAACATAACAATAAATCTGTTGAAATAGGTTACCATCTTCTGCACATTTCACTTCTGTAGCACAGTAAAGGTTTTCAGATAAATTTATTCCAGAAATACAAAGGAAAAAAAATAAGTATGCCATAGTACTCATGCAGCAAGTCCTAGATCTTTCCCCTAATAATTTTATACAACTTACACCCATTCTTATAAAAATAAAGCACAGTATTCACTATAGAAGCTGGAGCTTCTTGGTCTAAGCCACAGATTTAGACTTGCTAGATTGCCTGTAACCACAATTTCAGTACTCGGGGGGACTGACTCAGCTGTTCTTCTTTCCAAGGTGGATATACTACATATTATGTAGGCCTCTTTCCTACAGAGCCTTCAGAGGAAAGCCTTCCTCACTGTTCAGTAAAAGCTGATAAAGGATAATAAAAGCTGCATTTTCAAAACATGGCCTCTATTTGCATTCTCCAATTTTAGACGCACTTTCTAAGCACTATTTCCTGTCATCCTCTTTTAAGTCATACCATACAAAAATGATACATTCAGCAACATAAAAATATTTGAAAGTTATGTGTGGAAGCTAATTTCCTTCGAAATTGTTACACCTTCCAGGAAATGTATGTGTCCCTACTCAGTGCTCGCCTGTTCAAGTTCACTACCCATAACAACAATTACAGATCTTAGCAGAAAGCAAGCAAGCCAAGCCCTGAGCTGTGCATTTCTCTGATGGGTGCCTCTGCAGAAGAAGGGCTGCCTATGAAATACGTCCCATGCCAGCCCTAACATGTGGCGCAGCGTCAGGGCAGGAAGGCAGGAAGGAAGAGGGTCCCTTGCCGTCACTGCAGCACACCTGAGCAGCGACAGGACAAAGCCCCCTGCTGGGGACCGTGCTTACATTGGCAAAAAAAATGCCTTTGGGCTCGAGGGTGAAAACCTTTCCTTAACAGTACAATCCCTGTCGCAAAACGACTCTTCTGCTGGGTTAAGCTGCAGAGGTGTTTTGCTCGCTCAGCCACGTCAATTAGAGGTGGCTGGACAATGAGATTTGCAGGACCCCAGGGAAAAGGTTTCTGGCTAGTCCTGAGAGAAGATTATTATGCAGCAGATATTCCTACATCCATTCCCAGGCATGGTGAATAAAAAGCAGCGAGTACAACCCGGGGGTTTTTCTGTTGTTGTTTCCACAGCTAGTTTGGAAAGTGAGGTATCACCACAACATCTTTTCTTTCCTCTTCAAAACCAGTCATCAAGAAAACCTGTGGTTTTGGCATATCCAAAGATCTCAGGGGCTGCATTGGAGTTTGGCATTGGAGAACATATAGGAAAGGATCTCAAATAGGGAAGGAAAAAAAAAAAAAAAAACACAACAAAACCAACCCCAAACAGGTTGGCAGGCAAGTACACTTTAAACAAATCCGGCATCTTACCATGCAAATTAGAAAGAAAACATCTGGCAGGAAAACTGAGGCTTAAAGAGAGGATGTCTACCATGATGTCTACCCAGCACCCAGGGCAGGCCCTTGAATTCGACCTGTTTGCACTGTTTGGCGGTCTTCTAGACGCATAACTCTCCTCCCAACTACCTGATTATTAATGGCTTTCTTGGAGACACCGTGTCTCTGTAGCAACTTACATTAAACATGCTAAGGCATCTTCATGACTCCAGTCAGGCAATTTCAGTGTCAATTTCCTGCATCCCGCCACCAGATATGCATAACTTTTCATGCACACAACTTTTAGTACCTGCCTAGAACAAGGATTTCTTCAGTTTATCCTGACAATATGTGAGCAGGAGTGTGGATAAAACATTTTATTTCTACCTTTTCAAGGAAAAGAAATTAAGAAGTTGAGGAGGAGTATAAATGAACCCTGTGTCACCATCATTTACCCTTACAGAAAGTCACACATAGTGATGTTTATTTTCCACTATCCAAAAGCACTGGTAATGTCTTAACGCTGGGCAGCAGCAGTATCTGATCGCCTGCTGTGTTCCTTTCCCTTTGTCCTGCCAAAGCTGAAAATTTGGAAAATGGGACATCTTCTGAAATTATTTTGGCTTACGGCTTGTTGATGAGAGGGAAGGGACTGTCTTTTATACTAAGCAGTACTGAATTCTTCTTAGTTGCATGCTTTATACATCTCTCTTTAGTTTTTATGCAATTGTACAAATAAAATTTTAAAAAATCCTCATGAATTTTCTAAGGAGCAGAAACCCTACTAGACCTATTTTACCATGCCTTGAGTAAAAAGTTACCGTGCATCTTTTCCTCTGCCGAGACTAACTTTTGTGTAATGATACGTGGAAGGCTTTGACCCAAGCACACATTCTATAACTTTATACCACCCATTTAAAGACTGTCACTGTAAGCAGTGGATTCCTCTGCCTCAGAGGACAAGGGAAGGAAGTCCTTAATATCAGATGGGGGAAAAAAGGAGAACTTCAAGACTTGCACACTACCCTGCCTCACAGAAAGGATCAACAGCATCTTCTTCATGGATACTTCCAAGCAGGATGTCATACAGTGCACCAACTTGCTTAATAATACATGGAAAAGAAGGGAGGGTTTTGGGAGTGCTGTAGTCCACTGACATCACTAGAATCTCCAAACTGGATAGCAAGCATTAAGACCCACATGGGTGTAGGAAGTTCATGTAAAAGGGACGTGGCGGGACAAGAGTGAGCTATCCAGAGGACTGCCGCGCAGGGCAACAAGGAGGCATGTACCGTGCCCTTCCTCCTGTTTTGGCCTTAGAGAGCAGCTGTGTAAGCACAGGCTTCCTCCAAGGACCACTGAAAGTAATAATTCCAGTGGCTGTAATAGCATCCTTCAAGCCCCAAATTAAGACAAGAAGAAGCAAGAAATGTGAGAAAATTGAGGGATTTGCTGAAAATGGAAAAAGCAAGGAGGACTGCAGCCAGAGCAAAGTGTCTCCTGATAAAATCAGGAGATGTAGAAGGTAAGGTCGGTGGGAATGCTCCATTGCAGGCCCAGATGCAGCCAGACTCTTTGGAAGGAGATCAGCTTCTCACTTTATACCTTCATGCTCTACAGATGGGAGGATTAAAGCAACGAAGAAGCAAGAAAAAAAATTAAACAATTTCCTAGTGGAGCTGTTTGGTATGGCTCTCTTGGGAGGAGCGCAATATGTTATCGTTTATTTGCCTCCATAAAAACGAACACGGTGTAATGCCAGCACTATAACTCCATGTGAGTACACTTAAAAGTACTAAACCTCAGCAAAAGGGAAAGGACACCTCATTGCCCCCAAAATACAATTCTAAACACTCTCTAACCTAAATTACACTACTACTGCATATTTTAAAGGAAATCTGAGAGGAGAAAGCTTTTGTCAGTGAAAGGTAGAGTCCAACACAGTGTTTTAACCAGCAAACCAGCTGTAACAATAAATGAAAGAAATACATTTTTGTCTCGGCAATAATATGCTTCAAAGGTGCAGTTATACTGGATACCTGCAGTTTGCTGGTATTAAAGAAGGGTGGCCTCTGACCCTCTGCTTCATAATTCACCACAAGCATACAGGTATCCGGTGTAAGTGGCCATCATTTCACACGGTATTACTCACTTGCAAGTATAAATCACTGCGGCCGGCCCTGCGTCCCTGGCCGGGCCTGGGTGCCCAGCTAAGAGGGAGGGTGGCCTGGGTGAGACAGTGCCCTTTCCTCTCCTGAGGGCTGGTACGTTTTAGGGATCACGGGTTCCTCGTGCCTCAGTTTCCTCACCGGCAAGCTGACATGAACCTCTTTGTGCGAAATTAATCGCAGTTTTTCGCAGACTGCCTGACTTGAGGCAGGCTTTCGGGGGAGACCGAACACAGATGCACTCTTCCCCTCGGGTTCCTTTTATTTCTTTGCTTATCTGTTCCAAATACTGGCTGCGGAGAGCGGGGCCGAGCCCAGCCTGCCGCCCCAGGGGCCGGATCGCGGCGCGGGGGTGCGGAGCGGCCGCCGCAGGGCGGCGAGCCACGGCCGGCACCGGCTCCCGGCTCCCCCCGCCCGGCTCTGCCCGACCCTTCCCGGGGCCCGACCCCCCCCCCGAGCTTTTACCCGCTCGCCTCCCCTCCCCTCCCCTCGCCTCGCCTCCCCGCTCTCCCCCGGCCGGGGCCGAGCCGCCTCCGCGGGGCGGGGGAGGCGAAGCGGAGCCCCCGCTGCGCCCCGCCGGCCGCCCGGGCCGCGCTCCCGCACGGGAGCAGGAGCCGCCGCGGGGCCCGAGCCCCCCGTCGGGGGTCGGGCAGACCCTGCCCCAGCCCCTCCGAGGGAGCCGTGTGCGAGGGCCCGCCGGGGAGCCCGGGCTGGGCCGGGGGACCGGGGCGGGGGCGCGTCCCGCTCTGCGAGCGGCTTTCGGGCGCTTTTTGCGAGGCGGGTGGGGGAGGCGGGTTTGGTTTTGCCTGCCTTCGATTGAAGGTATGAATGAATTAAATTTCCGTGTCAGGTATGAGAAGGGTAGGAGAATATTGTGTGTAGATAAACCTTGCCACCCCCTGCCCCTGAGAGACCCCCATATACAATGTAGAGATGATGAATAGGCTCTGGGAGAGGAGATCGAAGTTCAGTCCGCACCGGCTCCACTCTCTCCTACAAAACTATAGGGCAATTAATTGTGGCTTGTCCCCTCATCCTTCATCTCCTGGTGGCACATATCGATGGAGATTACTGCTGATGGACCATTTTATCACCCTAAATAAACAGTCACCACCTTCTCTAACCTCAATCTAATATATGGCTATCTGCTATGTTTAAGGGTGCCGGGTAACTAATGATGTAAAATAGCTAAATCATACAGGTTAGCAGCAGCCTAGAGGAAAAAAAAAAAAAAATCCAAATATTCCCCGCACCGATCCACTTCACAGCACGTTATATATACACTGTCTCCCTGTAAATTGAACGGGAAGAGGCGCGCAAACTGCTTGCTTGCGTGACACTTCAGTTTTACACAGCGTATTTATTACAGTGGCAGGTTGGCGCGTTCTGGTGAAGGCAGAGGAGTCGCAGACTTCTCGTTGCGAAAGCCTCTCCCCAGAAGCGAGGAGCAAGCCCACACGGGAGCGAGCCGGCCCCGCACCCCCCGAATTCACCCTAGGAGATCTCCTCCTCGCCGCCCCTCCCCCAGCGCCCAGGAATACCCCCGTCAGTCCAGATTCAGAGCTGGGAAGAAAACGGTCCCCAGCCGCCTGCCACATTATCGGGGTTTTAACATAATCCCTTTTACTACCCCGGGAGTAAAGACTGCAGGGCCCTAATTAGGGTTTTGTTTCTTGGTTGCTGTTCTTTTTTTTTTTTTTTCCCCCTAACTAAACCCTTTTCAATTAAAAACAATTACATACAGACACTTAACCCACAGCTCCTTGGCGGCCCTCGCCCCCCTCCCTCGCCCAGGACCGTGCCATATTCACTGATATTTGACGGCCAAGGCGCGTGTCTACGGGGAAACCGCCGCCCATCCATCTTCCCACGGCGGCCGCCCGGCGCCGGGCCGGGCCGGGCCGGGCCGGGCCGGGCGGTGGGGAGCGGGGAGCCGGGAGCCGGGCCGGGCGGGGCGGCGGGCAGCCGGGGTCGCCGCCACCCTCCCGCTTTCCCGGCGCGGAGGCAGCGCCGCCGCCGCCCCCGCGGGAGCCGCCCGCCCGCCTCCCCGCTGCCCCGCCGCGCTGGGGCGGCCGCCCGGAGAGCGGCCGAAGGCATCGGCGAAGTTTGCGGGAGCCTCTCCCGAGCGGGTGAGCGCGGCGGGAGGATCCCGCCGGGGGAGCGCGGGGGGAGGCGCTTTGCCCCGGAGAAGAAGGGGATGCTCGGGGGCGGGGTGGCACTTGGGAAAGAAGGGGCAAAGGGGCACCGGCTTGGTCGGCGAAGGGGGTACATCTAAAATTCAAACCCGAGCAGCAGCCCGCAGGCAGGGCCCTGCCGCCAGCCCCGACGCGGCGGGCTGCAGCCGGGCAGGGCGGAGGCGGCGGCCCTGCGCCCTGGGCGGGGAGGGGATCGGGCCCGCGGGCGGGCGCCTGCGCCAGGCCGGGAGAGCCCCCGCCGCACGGCGCCCGCGCCCCCGCCTCGGAGCCCCGGCGGGGCTGCCCGGAGCGAGCGGCGCACCGAGCCAGGACAACTCGAACTGAAGTCGGTCGCTCCTCACCTCACCCACAACCCCGGCCCCCGCTCCCTCGAACGGACACCCCCGGTGCAGCGCGGGAAGCGAGGGACGGAGCCAAAGCGGCTGAGCATCCCTCCTGCCCACGGACTCGCTGCGTGACCCCCGCGGCAGCCGGGGCGCCGCGCAGGGCCAGCCGGGCCGGTGCCCCGCCGCCTGCCCGCCTGCGCCTCTGCCCGGGGCAGGGAGCCGAGTGCGTGGCACGGCACGGACCGCCGTTCGCGTGCTCCATCCTCACTTACAATTCGCTTTTTTCCTTTATTTTTTAAGAACGAGTTGCCCAAAGCAAAGGCACCTGGTCCCAGAAGGCTGAAAACTCGGGTTAAAAGTTTTTCTCAGAGACAACTAATAACCGCTGGAGCGAGAGCCGCCTGCTAAACAAGTTCAATGATAAGACTTTTTAGATCTCGCTGCAGAAAAGAAGGGAGAGACCGTGCCGGCAGCACCCTGCCCCGTCCTTCAGACGGCGAGAGCTGCCCCGTCCCAGCCGGACGCGGTTCACAAGCGCCCTTTCTGCAATCGACCCCTTTTCTTTCTCGAATACACCTTTAATATCGCGATTAGGAAGAAACTATGCAGGCTTCGCCTGCGACTCTGAGGCGTGCTTTTATTTCCCTCACTCCTTAAAAATGCTCCCCCCAAATCGCTTTTTTATCTTCCTTTCTCTTTTTAAAACCTTTATCTTGCAGATTTACAGAGCTGCTCCGAGAAGTAAAACATGTATTGTCTGAACGGTTCGCTTGGCGATTAAAAGTGCATTTCAGATTCCATTAAGTGCATGTAATTTATGAGATCACGTTTTCTGCACCCGAGAATAGAAAATACACTAACACGTTTCACTACAGGGTAAAACTAAGCATGAGGAAGTCGCTCAAAACAAAGTCGGTACCCAATATGGAAAGATTTGCACAGTTGAGAAGAGGGGGAAATCCCCACCAAACTCAGAGTCAACTTTCTTCTTGCTCTTTAAGATGTACGCACAATGATGAAGACTATGCTAGCATTCACGCAGGTTAATTAATACACAACAGAGCTTCATGGAAACTTTCAAAACAAACTCCGCATCTGAAATGAAATTAAACGAATCCGCATTTTGCTTGGGCATGTGCTTACGGATCGCTGGTGTGGTATATCGTTCGTGTGTCCAACAGCCTTCCTTAAACAGACATTTCAGGGGGGCAGGACAACAAAAATAAATAATTTTAAGAAACCTGAGGATAAGAGAGGGTGTTTGAAGCAATAGAAAAAAGTGCACACGCTGAAGCCATGTTCCAGTGTTTTAACAGGGAGAGATCCCCGTGCTCTGAATGTTACTAATAAACCTGATTAATTTAGTTCATCTAGTTATTTTAACCCCGTGAATTTCCTCGGTTGCGTAGTAGCTACAGATACAGGAACAACACACAGGCAGAATCGATTTCTAAAATCACGAACCTCTAGTCCATATGGATGTTTAATAATAGGGGCGCCCCCCCCAAAAAAAAAAACCCCGCCAACTTTCTAATTGGCAACAGCAGTATTAAACGTTTTCTAACCACCAAGTGCTAAATGAATTCTGACACTCAGGCAGACGATGTTTTTAGTCTCGAAAACCAGCTTTTCTTATTAAATGACCATGTCATGCTTTTCAGTAGGGGTGAAAACTAAAACCAGCGAGGTGTTAAGGAGGTCTGAAAGGAAAACGATACTCCGAGATAAGAGGGAGGAAAACTTTGCCCTAGTCCATCTGACGAAAACTGCAATTTTTCCCCTGCCCTGCTTGGAGGAGTAATTGATTTCTGGATACTCCACGAAGCCCGGGCTTTCCAGGCAGGAACGGAGTGATACAAGCAAGGCGAGAAAGGACCGGCTTTACAGCAAGTTGCTCTGAACCATTTCTGAACCCATTTTCCCAAGCAGCCCTCCCAGAGGAATCTACCCCCACAGCAGCCTTCCCGGCGAAGTGTGCCTTCCAGGGAAGGACCTGGGTCTCAGACAAGAAAAGCCATTACCGAGGGGTTACCGCCCGCCTCCCGAAAGCACTGGGAACAACGCAAAAGCAGCTCAAGGGAGGAGGATGTTCCTCATGGAGAGAGCGGAGCGGGCACGGGCGGCGGTTCCCCGGCTGGGAGCGCCCCAGGCTGGCCCGCTGCGGGGAGCGGCGGAGGACGGGGGCCGGGGACTGCGAGAAGGGGCACGGTACGTACGGTTGTTGGGGTCACTGGTGTGCTGGTTCAGGGGGATGATGTCCATGCGCTGCTGCCCGTACAGGTAGTAGTCCAGCTCCTCGGCCGTGCAGCGGAACCGAGCGGCCGCCCGCTCGCCGCACTGGCTGCCGCCGCTGCCGGCCCCGCACAAGTCCTTGCCCTGCAGGGGAGCGGGCGCTCCCCCGGCCGGGGGCTCGGAGCTCTGCAGCGGTCCGAAGACCGGGAGCTGGGTCACCGGCAGGGATGTCAGGCCGGCCAGGGAAGCGGCCGCCGCGGCGACGCAGGAGGAGGTGGAGGAGGAAGACGGAGTGGACGAGGAAGAGGAGGAGGAGGCGGAGGAGAGGGAGGCCGGGCGCTGGCGCAGGCTGTCAGCCGGAGGCTCGGCTCTCTCGGGCGGCTGGAGCTGGGCGAGGGCCCCGCTGCTCTTGAGCTGGCCGCTCTGCGGGAAAAGCTGCTGCCAGTGCTGCAGATAGGCGGGATCCACCTTCAGGAACGCGGATCCGCCGGGGTCGCCGGGCTTCAGCATCGTGCTGCCTGCGGAGCGGAGAGGAAGGGGACAGCAGACGTGAGACCCCCGCCCCGCCCCGGCCGGGCCGCCCCGACCCCGCGGCGCCCTCCACGCTCGGAGGCGCCGGCCCACGCGTGGGCTCCCGGCGCCGGCTCCCCGGGGCCGGCGGCGGGACCGTCCCCGCCCCGCTTCCCTGCCCGCCCCAGGGTCGGCAGGAGAAAATCTCGGCCGGCAGAGCCCCGGGGCGGACAGGCGAGGAGCGCGCCAGCCGGGGCGGCACGGCTTTCCCCCGCCGCCGCCCCCGGGCCGCGGGCAGGACGAGAGCGGCGGCGGGAGCCCCCCACGCCCGCGGGCGGGGAGCCGGCCGCCCCCAAAGGCAGCAGCTCAGCCCGTCCCCGGCGCGGACGATGTCTTTCCCTTTCATCCCGTCCCTCTCTCCGCGGGAGCAAACGACTCTCAAAGTTGACAAGGAGGAGGAGGAGGAGGAAAGTTCAGCCCCACGCACCCACGCGCGAGTCTTTTCTCTCCAGCCGCTCCCGCTCTCCGCGCCAGCGTTTACAGGGGGAGGACGCGGCCCGGCAGTGCCCTACGGCCGGATGACGGTGCCCCGCCGCGGCCCCGGCCGGGCCGGCGGTGCCGGGCGAGGCGGAGGGGCCGGGGCCGCCCCCCGCCGGGTGCCCCGGCCCGCAGCTGCCTTACCTGAGCGGGCTGCGCCGGAGCGGCTGCTGCGCGGTCGGCGTGCGGAGCTGCGGGCAGCCCCGGGAGGCTTCGAGGCGGAGGAGGGTGGCGAGGAGAGACTTCTCTGGTCTTTGCCCACGGGGAAGCGGGGTGACCCGCCTCCCGGTGCCGGGGACCGGCGGGCCGGCTAGCTCCGAGCCGCCGGGCTCCCTCTGCCGTGGCTGCGCATCGCAGTCGCGGCCGGGCGCGCTGCTGGGCTCTGGCAGGCTCCGGGCTGGACACGTGGGTTTTACGACAGCGCAAAATACAAGTGTGTGTGGTGTGTGCGGGAGGGAGGGGAGGGAGCGGGAAGTTACCAGCGAGCCTGAACGCAGAGCCCTTTTTTTGGCAACTTCCCCCACTTTGTTCCTTGCTCAACTTTTAAAGGTGTCCCTTTCTTTCCTTCCCTCCTCCGTCCCTCCTTCCCTCCCTCCCTCTCCCCCCGGTCTCTCCCTCCCCCCCCCCCCCCACCCCACGCCCCCAGCTCCGGGAGCACGGCGCCCCGGGAAGAGCTGGGCTTTGGTCCCGGCGGAAGGGGAACCACGGCCCGGCGCAGCCCCCGGCAGGGTCCCGCCGCTGCGCCGTCCCCAGCCCCGCCGGGGGCTCCGGCCCCGCTCCGGCCCCAGCCAGCCGGCGCCCCGCACCCGGCCGGGCCGCCGGCAGCCGCGGCCCCGCTCCGCTTGCCTTTTGCCCCTCGGGGGCTAGGGTGGATTTTAGAGACCCTCCCGGCCCGTGTCGCTGTCCTGACACTGTCCCACCTACTTTCCTTAGCCTCTCTCCTGGGATGACCTGCCTGCCCGTCCCCTCGGCTACCTGAGCCCTGCCCCAGGAGGTCCCGACACAGATGGGCGAGCTCCCCGCCCCAGAACTTCTCCCTCCTCAGACCTTGTCCCCTGGAGCACCAGCACGTCTCTCTCCTGCTCTCTCTACTCCGTTACAGCACAGAGCAAGAAGCGTGCAGGCAGAGATGCAACCTGTGGCGAGAAACTTCTCATCCCTAGCGACTTTTTCTCACCGCTTTGCTTAAAAATTGGCTTTTTTCCGCCCCACTACTCAGTTGTTGAGCTCACGTATCAGTGAGTATTTAACATTTTTTTCAGTTTCTTTCCTATACCTTATGAAAAACTGGGCGAGAACCACAATCTCTTACGTGTGTCGCATGCACGTACTACCCCATGCATTTAAGACAAAATACTTGCACAGAGCGTTTATGTCACCAAAACATCTCCCTAGTGTCAGAAAAGCCCCCGTGGCCAGGTGTCACGCTGCCACGAAACTCACAGCTGCTTACAAACGCGACGTGGGCACGCGTCAAGCCTTTTTGCCATTCCCCCCACCCGGTTCCCAGTTTCTTTCTTTCCCACCCTTCATTCTCGCACAGCCTGGGAAAGCTGCTGCTGTTTAGACTTTGTCTGTGTCTAAGGCAGGACATTTTAACACAGATTCGAACAGGGCTGGGGCAAAAAATGTTTTGACTGGCGTCATTTTGACAAGGTCATCCGTCATCTGCTGTATAGATTGATAACACCTAAGTTAAAGGGAAACACGAGCAGGAAAAAAAACCGATTTCTATGGGTTATGAAGTTGGCTATGAAAACCTTCTTTATGTCTTTGATCAATTCCATTGTGCAACACATAATGAGTTTTCAGCCCTCTCGCGCTGTTAATCCACTTTCTGAAGTCCTGAAACACTGCCGCCAGCCGAGGGACAGAGGTGCGGGGCGGCAGCCTGGCCGCACACTCCCCAGCGTGCGCCTGGCGCGGTGCTGGACGCGCTCATCTGCCGATGGGCGCCCTTCGTTTTCTCTCTTTTCACTGCATTAACACAGCCTCTCGTCCTTGGCCAGCTCCCTCCTGGTCACAGTTTTATTCCGCCCTTTCCGACTCTCTTCATTTTCTCAAATGCGCACGTCTGCGTTATTGTTGTTTTCCTTACAGGACATCTTTTAAAAACACTCAATTGCTTTTAGTGGCAACAATCTCTAAAAATTCGTTTCACGCTAGAAAAACGTGATGAAGTGGGGAAAAGCTCCTAGCTAATGGGCTTAAGTACATTGTCAATATCTGCACTTGCTTTGAGTTGTTAACAGAAATATTCCATGCGGGTTCATATTAGGAGGACTTTAATCTGTTACTGCAGTTTGTTGGGTTTTTTGTTGGGGTTTTTTGTTTGTTTGGTTGGTTGGTTGTTTTTTTTTTTGGTTTTTTTTTTTTTTTTATACAGCTAGAAAAGTAGCGCTTCGAGGGATCAAGGTGGGAGAATAAAATTCATAGACTTCCCTCACACTTTGGGACCTAACCTAACCGGAGGAAAGAGGAAGAAAGAAGTATAAGGCTCGCCGCCTTCGCCCGTCCTTAGGGCCGAGCGGGCAGCGGGAGACGGCGGCGCGGGCGGCGGGCGGCAGGGAGCCGGTCCCCGCAAGCAGCCCGGCCCCGCAGGCAGCCCGGCCCCGCAAGGAGCCCGGCCCCGCAGGCAGCCCGGCCCCGCAGGCAGCCCGGCCCCGCTCCCGCTGGCTCTGCCCGCAGGTCCGGGGCGTCGCGGCCGGGCAGCACCGGCCGGCGCTCCCTGTCACTCAGGCGGGGGCGGCGGGGGCCGGCGGGGGCCGGCGGACCCAACCAGCCTCCTCGTTTGGCTTCTTTTCCTTCACGACGACCACCCCCGCCGCGCCGGATTCACTCGACCCAGGCTGGGAAGGGAGGAGAGGGACGGCGGGGAAGCTCAGGGAGCCGCGGGGCAGCGCCGGTGCCGAGCGGGGAGAGCGCGGCTCCCTGCGCCGGCGGGCGGGCGGGGAGGGCAGCGACGTGCCTCGTCAGGGCAGAGACCGGCTCCGGCCCGGCCCCTCCAAAACACCACCGCTCCCGGCCCCTCCAGCCCCTCGGGAAGGGCAGAACCAGCAGATCCGCGAGCAGGGCTACCAGCCCCCCAGCCTGCCCCTGCCGGGGTGGCCTTAGCCCACTCTGACCTCTGGTCTCGCCTCCCCGGGCAGAGCCGCTTGTGCGCGTCCCTGTTGTCTCCCCCGAGTTTGTCTACGGTCTATTTGCTACTATTTCTTTTTTTTTTTTTTTTTTAATTATTTTTTTTTTCTCCTGGATGTGACTTCTGTGTGTAAAGATCCAGAAAAAAAAGAAAGGAGTTTTTAACTACTGCCTCCTCCTTCCCCTTCTCTCAGGCTTTTTCATTATTTAGAGGACGAGCACTGAAACAAATCACATTGACTGTTTAGAAAGCGATCAAACCTTTATAAAAATCCATCGCCTACGAATCGATTGGTGAATATTTGCTAGGAATTTGTTCAAAAGAAATAAATAAGGAGGGTAAGTGTATTAAATGCAAAGGGGGAACACGATGGTGTTTTTCTTCATTGATTAATGACCTCTAAAATAAAACAAGCGGGAAGAGGAGCCAAGATCGATAAATTAACTACCCAAATTCATCATTTTCCCCGCGATTTTTTTTCTTTGGTTTTTTTTTGTTTGCTTGTTTTTTGTTTTGTAAATAACCCTCAGGAAGGATGCCCGTCTCTTTGGCAACTCGAAGGCTTTATTTTAGGCTGGGAGTAGAAGAGGCAGCCAAACCCCTTTTAGGAAGGGATTGAATCGGAGACACCCTATCTGATTTCGTTTGACACACAATTAAAAAGTTTGCCTTTCATATTAATTAATTCTCCTGATCTGGGGAAGACAAATGGTCGGTTACCTCTGACAGGAGTCCGATAAAGGATTCAGCAGCTTTCCTTCTTGCCCTAGGCGTCTCCTCATTCCAGTTTTAAGGTCATGAGCGGCTGAGTTAATAATTCATTAATATAGACATTTATTCAGATGGGATTCACGGGGATTCGCGCTCTCCTACATCTCACCGTTTGGATTTAGTTTCCCTCGAAGGGAAGAAGAGGGGGAGGAGAAGGGACGGAGGAAGGCTCTGCACAATGCACGGACCTATTCCTACACACGTGGTTAAAACGTGGTGCCCCCGGCGAGAGCCGGCCCGGGGCAGGCCAGCCCACCCGCCGGAGCCCCGCGCTGCCGGGCGGCCCCAGCGCGGCTCCCGGCCCCGCCGCCGCCGCCGCCGCCGCTGCCGAGCGGGGCCGCGCCCCGGGCCTCCCCGGGCAGCGGCGGGCGAAGGGGCGGCCTGCCGGCACTCGCCACCTCCCGAGCGTTTCCTGAACTGAAGCCAGGCGCTTCCCTCCCCCCTTCTCCTTCCCCGAACTTAGAAAGCAGCCACGGCCTGGCAGGAGCGGCTAACACCGACCGAAAAGCCCGTCTCCCCCGCGCCCGCCCCTCGCCGGCGGCGCGGCCCCGGGGTCAGGCAAGGGCTGCGGAGCAGGACGGGCCGCCTCGGGCCGGCGGCGGCAAACACGGCGGGTCGCGACAGGGCCGAGGGAGGCGATCGCGCCCCCGACAGCCGGGACCCCGGACGGCGGTGCGCTGAGCTCCCTCCGCGCCGCAGACAACCGGCGCCCGCCGGGCGGGCGGCTGAGCCCCGCGGCCGGCGCGGCCAGGTGAAGGGGCAGGGCCGGCGGCGCGCCCGCGGAGGCACCCCCAGGGCGGGCTGCGCTGCGGCCGGTCGCCCCCGTGGGAAAGGACCGGGGGCAGGAGGGTGAGACCCCCGCGGGAGGGCGGAGGCGCCGCGGGGCCGGGGCCGCTCCCGGCGCCGTGGCTGCGGGCCCCCCCGCGGGACGGCGACGCGAGGGGCGCGGCAGAGGCCGCCCGGGGCTGCCCCCCGTGCGGGGCGGCTGGAGCCCCCGCCGCCCTCTCCCCGGGGGTGCCGATGTGAGGCGGAGCCTGGGAAGTGCTGGTCCCTGGCTGAGTCCCCCTGGGGGTCGGGGAGGTGAAGGGGTCCCTTAAAACGGGGGCTGGGATCCTTCCCTAGGAGCAGGTAGCAGGAGGCTGGCCGAGGGGGTCTGCTGCAGGCCACCGCTTTGGGGAGAACAGAAAGCACCTGGCCACATGGAATTGGACTGAGATTATTAAATGACTTGGCAATGGCCACCAAGCAGATGCCAGCCAGATGCATAATGACTTTCTGCCACTATTGACCTGATACGGATGTGAACTAGTGACCCTTGAGGTGAAATGCTCCACAGTCTATTACCAATTCCCCGAGCCACCAAATCCCCCTCGCAGACCGATTCAAATATTTATGTCCATCAACAAAACAAACTCTGCTCCAAGCAACGCACGCTGCAGATGGGATGAGAAAAGGAATTAATCAGTTGTAAAGACTGAGTAAAAATAAATCAAGTCAGGGTACAAATAAAGTTGAACTTAAACATGACAAATTTGGGTTAATTTCATTCCTACTTTCACGCACGGCCCATCAAAAAGTATTCTCCATTATTTGAGAATTAAATTAACTATACAAATATAGGTTTTGTCTTTGGGCTTTTTTTTTCTTTTTTTTTAAACCAAAGACACAGTTTAATCTATAATGCAGTATATTAAGATGGTTTTCCAGATAGGATTATACAATTTTAACATCCATTCTCTGGATGACAACAAGATTAATAGGCAGAATACTTTAAGCACATCTGACATCTTTAAGGACAGCTTTTGCGATTTTTTGATTCCTGCATGGCTGAGTGCGCGCTCTTACATGTATTTCATTCACCACAGTTTCAGAAATCGTGTAAAGGAGCACACTGAAAGGCAGACCCCCTTTACAATCCCTGATGTCAAGCTTTCCAAAACTAAGCAACACAACATTTTGAATGCTTAAGCAACACTGGGTGGCTACTTCAAACAGCAAAATGTAGTCCAGAGAGTTTTCCTGTGTATTATCTAAAAATAGCTCTCATAAATACGGAATCTATTAAATATGATTGTTTGCATGTGACATGAGAATGATAAGGTCTGGACAAAACTCAAGAATAGTAGCATTTCAATGGACAGTATTGTCATGAGAGTGCTGTGGTTTTACCATAGTGTTTGCAGAAATAAATGGAAATTATGGGGTTCTTTTTCAATTTTGGCTTAGTGTCATAATCATGGCTCAATGTTTTTTAACTGAAAAAAACAGAAAAACCTCACACTTTATGTTTCCCACTTAACTGCTTTTTCACAACATACACTTTTCTAACAGATTTTTCTAGGCCTGCAGTCTGGTAGTTTTTCCTTTTTTTTTTTTCCTTTTTTTTTTTCCCCCTTCATAAATCACCAGTGAATCTATTGATGGGGAAAGGAAAAGACTGACAGCCCCAGGGAACAAAAGTTCAAAGCAGGGCCTGTGTCTTCTTTTGCCTTGGGTACGATATGGTAAAAGGCTGCAAGAACATGTCTGAAACACCTGCCCTGCTAACGTTCGTCGTTTTTTGTTGGACTATGTCTGGTAGATGATTTTTTGCTTAAAATAAGCATATTCATATGTGAAACAATTCAGTAAGTCAAATTCTGGAATACAAGTGTTCATTCTGATATCATTATTCAGGAATAGCTGTTTTGGTAAACTTTCATGTGTAGAGAAAGACTTGGGGAGAGGGTAATCGCTCTTTTGGGAGAGATGTGTGGTGTGTACTGTGCATACTGTGAAAAACGTCTGGTCACAGCTTTGGCACCAAGTAGAAAACTTTGAGCTGCTACAGCAGTATTAATAAATAGCACCTCATGACCAATGGAGTTTACTGGGCAAATTAATAAAACTGAACAGCCTATGAAGGTGAACTCTCAGGGAGTCTAAATCAACACTTGAAAATAACTAAGTAACTACAGTAGAGTCCTTGCCACTCTACAATAGTTGCTTTAGTTCAATTTCTGGTGCTTTACCAGACAAATGTTTTGTTTCAGTTCTTCACGTGGTTAAGTATTTCCCATAATGGTATCTAGAACTGTGGGTTCATGGCAACTGAAGTCCAGAACCGAATCCAGAAATACAGCTACTCAAAGAATAAATGACATAGATAAAACAAGGGGCTTTTCAATAGAGAGCAATCATCATGCTGCAGCAACGCTTACTTTCTGACATCCTCCAGCGTGAATTATTCATGGCAAGGGAGCCAAAACTAAAACAGCTGATGTATGGAAATATACAGAACGACCACACACCTTAGGCTAGAAGCCTGCCTAAGCACCCCATTGTGAAATCCTGCACTCTTCCCTTCTGACTAACAAGAAGCAGTTTTTCAAGTTTCCTGCTTGCCTTCTGACAACCAGACTGGCCTTATTATTTCACCTTGCGTATCCATGCTAAAGCTATACTGGGAGTAACTCCCTTGTTTGGAGAAAACAAGTAGGCTCTCTGTATCCTGTCACAGGTACTTAGCCTCCATCCAGCTGAACAGACATTACAAAAAGACAACACTAAAACTCAGAGCTGTTAGAGATACATGATTTTGTGAGCTATTCCAGATTTTGGCTGGAACAGGTTAGGTGTTCAGCTACATTGGCAATGCAAGTACTGATTCTTGGCTTTAGAAAGAAGAGAGAGAAAGTGTAGACTGGAAAGAAACACTTCGGACACTGAGTTCAGTACACTGCGTTCAGCACACTACCATTGCAGGCAACTGTGGAATAGCTGTTAAGTCCAAAAAAGTTAAAAAATAAATCCCTTCTTTCTACCATATAGAATCATAGAATCGTTAAGGTTGGAAAAGACCCTTAAGATCATCGAGTCCAACCGTTAACCTATCACTGCCAAGTCCACCACTAAACCATGTCCTCAAGCACCACATCCACCTGTCTTTTAAATACCTCCAGGGATGCAGACCCAACCACTTCCCTGGGCAGCCTGTTCCAATGCCTGACTACTATGCTGCAAGAGCCCTACCCTCTCCTGCTTCCCCTTGAAATACCCTATAATGAACTTGAGACTTTTAGTAGAAGACACAAAAAAAAAAAAATCTCCAGAATACAATGTACCATAGAAAAAGAAATGGAAAGATAAGGGATGATACGGGCCTCTGCACTGGGAAAGGAATTGGTCATGTGAAAATGCCCAGGGGACCTTAGAAAGTGAATACCCCACACAGAACAGAGGAAAACAAAATGCCTCCAGCAGTTGCTGATAACCACAGGGAAAGGCTCCACTAGACCAAAATGTAATGGTCAGTTTTATCTCATGAAAGTAAGAAAACCTTGACCAGATAAAATTGAGAACCCTCCAAGATATTAAGCACATCAGTGTACTCACAGCAACTTCTGATGCTTGAAAGAAAGACAAACACAGATAATTTATCAGAACACGATTTTGCATCAAGAAAAAGTAGAAAAAAACGAGGTCAACCACCCTGCTATGGTATATACAGATACAATGGAAGGACAAAGGAAGCAGGAGCCAGTCTATAGCAGCTGGCATCAGGTAATGCCTATGCTGGCAGTTTGGAATAACCATTGAAGAAAACAAAGGGTTAAGAATCAAACAGCAAGCTATAAAACTCCATTTAATTTCTTGACAACAAACTATGCAGGCAGGCAGCAGAGACCTAGGCACAGGCTATCTGCGCCCCTGCTGTGCAAACTGTCTACAGAACAGCTGGTGGCTACGAGGGGTAGAAGGGACTTGACCAGCGTGTGAGGACTCAGGTGGCGTCCACTGCTGCTCCGTGTGGATGACTGGGTGAAATGGCATGAACAAAAGTTTAAGCTTCTCCCTGACGACCACTATAGACAAATCTCACATATCAGAGCCACTGGCTAACCCATGTTCACTTGCAATAGTGTCAAATCTATACACGATTCATCCCTTGCAGCCACTGCTGTGATCACAAGACTTTGGTTCCTTCCCAAAGCCAAGAGCAAACCTTGGAATGCTGTTCCTCCCACACTCCACTTCTGGTATGCAAACAGTGCCTCTAGCACACATATGGGATATCTCCTTGCACTTCATCCCAAAAGGGTTACCTTTACTGCTTTTGTTCCCATGAGAGAAGCCCACTACAGAGATCTTAAGACACATTGTTCAGACCTTCAGAAAAGCATAGACTGAAGGTCCTGGAGTTTGCAAACTATGGAATTTGATTTTTCTGATGTTCTTTTATGTTGGTTATTTAATTTACAGTATGAAAAAGTGCACTTTAAAACAGGTTCAACCGTTTATATAGGACAGAATCTAAGTAGTAAGGTACAGGTGTTTCATATTTTGGTAACCTAACCACAGCATTATACTTTCACTTTGGAATTTGGTCTTAGAGCGTAAGATGCTATTGTCCTAAAATAACTTATTAAATCTCTTCTGAAGCTTACAATCTTCAGACAAAAATAGGAAAAGGAATCACATCCTTATTCAGTCTGTATCAGTCAGATTAATGCAAAATACCCTCAGAGGCAGGTTAATTTAAGTCTTGTGCTGAACAGAAGGAACCTCCTATACTATTTGTTGTGCTGGCTGAACATGTTGTAATTTTTAGCTGTCAGGTGATAAAAATGAACTATAGTTGGTAATTTCTTCACACATACAGTTACACTGAGAAAAAATTCTCCGTGTGTGCTCTTTGTGTGACACCGAAGGCTGTGATATACACAGCCTGTCTCGCTTAAAGAAGATGGGTCCAGGAGGAACTTGCAAAATGACCTCCACCACTCTACCAGAATGGAATTTGGGATAACTTTAAGATTTCTTTTCTAAAAAAAAGTCTACTAAACAGAATGTGCTTAGTGCTAAACTTTAAAATTAGTTTATTGCTACCATATTTTAGGCTAATTCGTCATAGAAATGCATTTATTCTTTCATTGTAAAGCTCCTTGTAAGGACTGTCATTTCCACTAGAGCCTTTATGATTTTGAATTTTCCAAAAGTTAATATATTCAACCTATTACATTTATATTTCCAGGGAATATCAAAAAAGCCAAAGTCATGTTGGCAATATAATATATGATTAGGAACTTAAATCAAGCAGTATAAGAAGTTCAACAGAGTTTTTTCAAAAGTCAAATTAATCATTACTTTTGTTGCTTCTTTTCAGACTTACAAACCCAAATTACACTTCTTAAATATGGATGGATTACTGTGCTATTTATCTGAAATGGATTCATAACATTCTGGAATGTTATCGCTACTTTTGATACGAAACCACCCATTTCTCTGTTAGAACAGACTCTTAATGCATGCCAGGCAAGTCAATTAACCTACTGTCCTCTGACATTCAAAATCTTCTACATTTCAGAATAATTTCCTGTCTCTTCTGCACCTACATGGATTATTAAAACATGCCACACACTTCAATACAATGGCACTACTTAAGATAAAATGCCCTAAAACCCACTGATAACATAAAAACATTAACAGTGACTTAGCTTATACTATTTAATGACTTAGGGTACAAGTGAGCGTCATTATAGAGATGAAAAAAACTGACTCATCACACAAATCCAACCTAATCTAAATCGTGACCTGTCCTACCCATCTAAATTAAACCTGCAATATTTTTAAAGTTCGGACTGATTCTAGAAAGAAATTAAGTTTACTTTCTGTGTTGCCAGGATGCTGTCCTTTCTGTTCCTGAACAGCAGATTCTAGTTACATCTCAAGCATGTGAGGCGGGTACACTCCTGGTCTTACTCTTCTGCTCTGTTAGACTTCCCTTTCCCTGAGTAACCCTGTCATGTACCTTCCAAAATGTATTCTTCCTGCCATTTTGACTGTTAATTTGGTTGGCCACCATGCAGTCTTGCTTTTCGTGGAACTTCTGGAGAGTTCTTCAGATTTGCGAAAAAGTCACAGGAAAGCAGAGGCAGAAGAGCTAAGTAGCTAGCAAGAGAGCCCAGAGACACTTCTTTCAGAAATAAGCATCAGGAAATGTAAAGATACAGAAGTAGTGTACAGAAAAAAGGCAAAAAAAAAGAAGTACAGATGATGTTTTTCTGAGCACCTCTTAGTTCTTTCAGGCTGTAAAGCCCCAAAACAAAGGCTTTACAGATTTAATGTAGAACTGCAACATTAAACTCCCTTGAGTGCATGCAGAACAATGTAAGCAGTACAGACCATAAAGAAATGTTATATTAAAGCATTTCTTTTACGATTATATAAATAGTTCCAAAGTAAAAGTAATAGCGCTGGAAGGAAGGAAGGATGTTATGCAAATACAAAACATGCATTTTGAGAAGTTCCCTTACTATATAATTTCTTCTTTTTTATTTACGTTTTTGGTAAGCAAGAATAAAGGATAATAAGAATGCGCAAATTTTGATGCCATCAGCACATCCCAAGCACCACTGATTTCAGCAGGACGAGTGCTATAATAAACACTATCAGACACTCAGAGTACAAGGCTTTCATTTTTAAATCAAGTGTTTATCGTCCATCTCACCATTGCTGGAAAATACTGAAGATTTGCATGCTTTGATCACATATTTCAGGCAAAAGCAGTAACAATCATTTTAACATAGATTTATGCCATGGCTAAAGACTACAGTAATTCTCTTGAATAGTGATTTGGAGGGAAAATGATTCCTCAGCTAAAACCACATGACCTGAAGAAATGACAGAATCATTACTACTTCTTTTTAACTTTGCCTAATCATGTACAAAGGGTGATAACATTCACAGACTGAATTCAGAATAACCTGAGAACCTCTTTCAGGTTCTGCAGGAGAATTCAGTTTTTCCACAAACCCCTTCTAGGCTTTGAACAAGACAACATTCAAGGACACAGTTTTTAGAGTGTATCTTCCATGGAGTGTGCTCAATGGCTATTTTCTGTAGTATTTTTTACACAAGTGAGTTTTCCAGAAAGGGAAATGGTATGCTGATGTGTGTGTAGGCAATAGAGTGTTCCCTGAATACAATCTGAACTTGAGTCACTAAACACTTATATCCATTCATTTCTATTAAAATCTGCACATATGGACAGATACAGACTTCTGGAAATTAATCTGACAGCTATGTAATATGTTACCTTTGTATCCTAAGCAGTAGATTGCAAATCAATAGGGGTTCAGTCAGAAGGAACAGACTCTGCATAAAACAGAGTATGATACGGGATTTATTAGATCTGGTTTAGTATTCACTAGAATTTTGGAACATATTTGCACTTGACGAATGACCAAGGTATATTCCTGAGAAAAAGACTGGTTAGTCAAATGTGGTCACCTACTAGCTTGAATAAAAATGTGGAAGTTACCATTTCATAAAAGTTATTATTTTTAAGCATACTTAATTTCAGCTTATTCAATGGGAAGTTTACACTGTACTGAAAACAGTTCCTAAGCCTTTTACATCAAGATTGGTACAATTGTATCTGTTTAAAATCAAAGTGTGACTGTAGTCAGCAAAGTGGCTATATAAAAATGGCACCTTCGAACAGCCTTACTCCTGGTCTACGTTGAGTCATAGCTGCTTTTCCTTCTTCTATTTTTCTGTGATTAAAATATATTTTTTACCACTTTTAATTCCTGGTAGTTGTGTAGAATCAACACAGCTGTGGGAGAATGAGCTAGATACTTTTCCATTTATATAAGATAAGTAGATTTATTAGCTAACCTCTGATTCGTTAATCTTTATTATCTGTTATATGGTGTGATCAGAAAAAAAGCAGCTTTACTTTTAGAACACAGGTTAGGCTTTCATTGGAGCCCCTCAAAAGAACAAATGCAATATAGTAAATCTAAGAAACAATGAAAAACACAACCTTCCTTACGCTACAGTTACGGCCACTTAACAGCCATATTTTAAGCATTTTCCCACATAAAGTCTGTTGAAGAAAATCACTAGTATTTGATACCTTGGGTGCTTAATTACTGGACTAATTTAAAATACATTTTTGATTAAATATGCCCATAATATTTCATATATTCTTACAAATCTCGGAAACAATGACCCAAGAAGAATGGAATTAAGATTTCATTTTTCTAACCTTTTAAGATTTCACTTTCTACTTGAGGAAAGTCAGATCACTTACTGAAACATCCCAGATAATTTCAAAACATTCTGAAGAACAGATGTTGACATTAAGAGGACTTGACTATATAAAACATTTAAAATAATATAATCTACAAAGAGGAATGAACAAGTATTTTGGCAGTCTTTTCAAGAAACACAACAAATACCAAATGTAACCAAGAAAAAAGGCTGAGAATAATACCTATTAGCTGCCTATAAGATTAGAGTTGGTAAAAAAGGGCATTTGATTTACGAGGCAGGAATACCTTGAGCATTGATAAAGAATGCAAACAAGGAAACTAGGTGCAATTCCTTTCTGGAACCAATGACTAGTGATTTAGCTTTACACGTCTTTGTTTTACATTTCAAGAAAAGCTGAGCAAAAGACCAGTGCTAATAGACACTGCGCTGTGAAATGGAGTGATCTAACACCTGAATACCTAAGCAGACCTGCCAGACTGTATAGCATTAAATTAGATTTGGGCAAATGAATACCCAGTTGACAGTGCTGCACAGATAAAATGGCCTGGTAACGAACATTTTGCAAACAACATACACGATCTGTACTGAGACAGATGGAAACTAAAAGAAACAGGACCTAAACCTGTTTATATCCTGAATAGTGTGCACAAAATTATGTCATATAAACAGGTTGAGACAGGATGGCTGAAGAACCATGAGACTTCAGTAATGATACCCCTTTCTTCATGCTACTATGTGCTGATAGCTTGGTTTCTGTTCCCAGAGCAGCTACTCTCCCCAGTAATATAATAGGCAAACTTCCCTGTTTGCAACAGTGTCTCTACAGAGATACTAGTTCTTACGTATCTTTGTAAAAAGCTTTCATACTTTCTGATGAAAAATGGTGTACGTGCTACATCTACAAATTGAATTACAGTGAATAAACCCACACATTGGCCAGGAGAGTTGGTTATTAACCATCAGACCATTTCCGCTTGCCTGCTTTGTGCTATGGTCTGTACAAGACACTCTTGAGTGTGTGTGCCTGTGAATATATGCGTGAGGGAGAGGGACAGAAAGAGAAAGGCAGAATGACTGTGTGCATAATAGGTCTCAATGAAAACAAGAGCTAAATCAATGTGGGTTGCCAAGAGACCTAATATTCTATTATGATCAAAATAATGCCAAAGGAAATAGAGAGGTCAAGCAGCAGCAGCAAAAAATTCATCATCAGTCAGGGTATGAAGATCAAAAATAAATTCTTAAGAATATTGTTTCACAGAGCAGAGGACAGGGTCCAGCCTGAGAGGAAGCCAAGAGATGTTCTTTGAAAGATATTGCCACATTTGCAATGTGTTACAATCACTAAAATAAAAAAAAAGAACGATGATTGAATATTAGATGGCAAGATGTTCATCTTCCATTGGTAATAGACTTTTTTCTTAAAAACTGGACTGATAATTATTTTACTTTGTGGCATTATTAAGAAGTTCTCCACCATCAAAGAAAGATTAACAATGTGGGAATGCAGAGGGATTAGAGAATCAAGAAAAACTGTAACTGTTTAGACCAAAGATTTGGCAAAATATAATAGTGCCCTGAGGTGTTAGAGCGTAAAATGCCAAAAGTATTTGTAGCTTGACAATTGTGACAGGCTCAAGATTTGGAATTACAGAATTGTTAGTGTTGGCAGCTTCGTTAGAGGGCAGCTGACTCACAATGATCTTAATTTTGTTCTCAAAGTGGGATGTGAACAGTTCACAAAGTTCTGTTGATGGAGGAAGAGCCAGCTTAGACAGCTTCCCTGCAATAAAAAGTTACAAGAGAGTAGGGCAGTCTGCCCGTTCAGCAATTAAGTTCGAATAATAAGCAGATCTGGCTTGTTTCAAAACATCTATGTACACATTTATATAGTCCAAACTTGTAAGTGCACATGCAGTCAAAAAGTCCTCAAACAGTATTTAACTTGCAGTTCAGAACATCACTTTTTAGTCCATCTGCCAAAAAGAAGCCTACAGAAGTGGTATGCCCTTTAGGATATTATGAGGGTGGTTCACCTATTATATATTTAGGAGAAAATCTGGAACTTCCTGAAGCAATCAGGAGTATAACAGGAAGCTGCTTTTGTCTGGCAGACAATTATGTTCAGTTAAAAATGAATAGAAAGGTAAGGTATCACAAACCTTATTTAAGTTTTACTCAGACTGTATTCCATTAAGGTTGTTTGTTTTTTTTTTTTTAATTTGGCCAAGAATAAATGGTAGGAGCAAGTAAAAAGAAATAGTGGCAATTAGCACCTCCTTCACAATCTTTATCTACAAAGCTTCTTATCAATATCACTAACATAACAGATGGCTATCCTTCAGATGAAGAAACCAAGTCAGTGAAAAAAATAAGTTTTGATCCTACATGGAGTAAGTATGGGTTTAGACTTCATACATAAAAATATATTCTTTGAAATCAATGGAAAAAATGTCATGTGAACAGCTATACATATGTGCAGTATTTGGGGGGCTTTTATTATTTGTCCCAGGACACAAACATAATCGTTATGAAACAGAATTAGGCCATTCCCACTGCCTCTGCCTTTTACAGCCAACCACAAATAGAGATTGCACTGTCACATTTCATTCCCAGCAGCTGAAGAACAGATGACTTTATAAAGCACTGTCCTCACCTCTGGCACTTCTGAGGTGACAACTGATGTCAGAACAGCTTTATTTATATTGTTTTCCTTCAAGTGGGCTGTCTCAAAAGTTGCTTAACTGATGTTAGCAGAATGTTAAACTTTAAAGATAAAAGGGATGAGAGTGATGTAGTACAAGGGAAAAATCAGACATGCCGTAGGAGTATCTGAAATGAGCTCAATAATAAGGGGGGTGGGGGGGTCTAATAACAAAAAAGTTAACCTGCCCTACAGAAGACATGGAGAGGAGCTCCATATGGGAAAGCAGGCTAGTGCCTAGACAAGAAACATGAGCAGGAAAAAAGTCTAGTGCAATGCCTTAACATGATACCATTGCTGATGATAGTGTAGGACTGAGGCAGACTGACAACACAGGAAAATGGATTTACTTTATTCCACGGCTGCATCTTCTATGACGTGTCTCTCCCAAACAGCTAGTGATCTCAACTGATCTTTCAGGCAGTCCCACAAAGACAGATAATTTGATTTAGACTACAGAAAGCCTTGGAGGCATGTTCTGTAGAGGAATTCTGTGCTGTCAGAGGATACTGTACAACCTGTAACTTTTAACATTCGCAGTGATTTCGATTCTGTGCTTCAGCTATAGCCCTATTTCTGTTATGGTATTGAAATAACCAGAAAGCTTAAACCTGGAAAACAAATTCAAACAGCAATCCATACACCATGATAAGACATATCAAAAATTGTTCCAATGCAGTAACAGGGCCTCTCTGTCATAAGGGGCATGAGTCTGGGAGGCAAGATCCAAGAGTTCTAGGTATTCTTCAGCTGTCCCTGCTTGTTGCATGAAATATGTGGTGTGTACATGCAATAATAATTCACAATGAACTAGTGACATTGATCTAGAGAGGATGGAGCACAAAGACCACAGCTTCATCTAAAAGCCTGAGAAAAACTGTGCGGTGGTCTTATCCAATTACAGCTGGTAGTAGCCACAGTACTGCAGCATTCAGACTGTTTTTTATGAATTTCACAGTGGAAAGTCATTCAGTGGAAAGTGGTCCAGAAGTGAATCGATTTCCTTTGCCTGTGCCCTTAAATTTGATGAATAGAGCCTTTGGTAAAGCTACTGAAAGTCCTATTTGTGGCAGTTAGATCACGGAGTACAATGTTGTTCTTGGAGCTAAATCTGAGAATGTGACATTTAAGATTTGGGGGTTTAACTACATATTGCAAAATCTTTCCTAAATTGCCTCCACATTCATATAGGTTTTGCCTTGTTTCTCTTATGCTTTTTCCATATTAATTACTAGCAGAGAATTCTTCAGTTGCTTCTGCAGGATGAAGAAGAGGATAACAATAATGTTTGTTCTGTTTTAGGAAACTGAGCCATTTGCTTCACCCTCAATGGCTTCAGTGTTTATTCTTGTAAGATTAAAGACAGAGTGCATATGGCAGTAATTCTGGTATTTCTTCTTGTGGATGAGTCATACAGAACAGTTGGACACATTGGGAAACCATATTACCTTGTATTTTGTCACCAGAAAGAGTGGTAAGCAGTAAGTGATAGAAGTTCTAACGCTCATTAAAAACAGGAGGTTAACAGAATCATGGAACATCTGAGGTTGGAAGAGGCAGCTGGAGGTCATCTGGTCCAACCCCCTGCTCGAGCAGGGACACCTACAGCCAGTTGCCCAGGAACATGGCCAGGTGGCTTTTGAATATCTCACAGGAGGGAGACTCCACCACCTCTCTGGTTAACCCTTGCCAGTGCTCAGTCACCCTCACAGTGACAAAGTATTTCCTGATGTTCAGAGGAAGCCTCCTGTGTTTTGGTTTCTGCCCATTGCCTCTGGTCCTGTCACTGGGAGCCACTGAAAAGAGCCTGGCTCCGTCCTCTTTGTGCTCTCTCTTTAGGTATTTATATACATTGGTGAGTTTCCCCTGAGCCTTCTCTTCTCCAGCTCTTTCAGCCTTTCTTCATAGGAGAGATGCTCCAGTCCCTTCATCGTCTTCGTGGCCCTTTGCTGGACTCTCTCTAGTATGTCCATGTCTCTTGTACTGGGGAGTCCTGAACTGGGGTCCAATCATCCACTCCAGCATTAAAACTGCATTAAATAAAAACTTTTTAAATCAAAATTGTGCCAAATAGTAGCTGTTTTTCATTATTTGGTATGTTGATTAATAATAGAAATTAATAATGTAACTTTCAGTGATGCTACAGGGAAGAGTTTTGAGGAAAAAAACAGAGCAAGAAAGCTGTTGGCAAGAATTGCACGTGTGAACACAGCTGCATGCTTTAGCTCAACAACCTGAATGTTCTGATCAGAACAAAACCAACCACATCATTTACCGCCTAGATAACTCTTAACCTTTTTGTCTCAGTCCTCAGTTGTGTGAGGAAGAGGAATTCACTCCTATTCCATTCAAAAAGCCCACTGCTGTCCGCCCCGTTCTGTAGGCCTCACAGGACACCAGAAGTGGTACAAAAGCAGACAAAAGAAAGCTGGCAACAGCACGGGAGTGCAACGTGGGCAAGTCATCACCAGAATCTACAACAAATCCCGAGAGGAACTGTGTTGTTGAATTAGTCAATTGTCTTTGCAGTGCTTTGGAAAGAAAAAACACAAAGCATTTACCTATCTGTTGAGTGGAAAGGAATAGGTACAGAAAGGTCCAACAGACTATGAGATCCTAGAATTGAGGCTGCCCTAGATAGCTACCTGCTGTTTTTTAGGGTGCATTTACATGTTCTGTTTGATCTTACATAGCTGTCCCACTTTTCTACTCTCTGTCTTTTCTTCACCAATGTAAAACTGGATCTATTAATTATGAGGCTTTAAAGTGAGCTGTTCTGGTTCACTGATCCACCAGATAACTAATCTACAAAAAAGAAGGGTACGTTCTCTATCAGATCAGCAGGTTTATCTGACTCACTGCATAGCTGTATGATTGTTTCATATGACATAAAGGACCGGATAGAGCTTGCCACTTGCAATGTACAGGAAGAAAGAAGAAAGAATAAGATCACCTCTTTTGGCAACGGCGCACAATTAAGTCAGATTAGGGGCAACACAAAAGGGCGTCCTCACAGTGCAATAAATAAAGTTTCTGAATCTGGCTCATCTTGTTGCATCCTTAAGGATGCCCATCAGTTTGTTTTTTTTTATACCACATCACAGATCCTGCCTCCTCACAGTCAGACCTCTCACTTATAGAAGCATCTCATGGGCTATGCGCTAGGCCCTGTACCAACTCTGGTTCTTACACACATATCAGTTCACGTTTACAATGACTAGGGAAAAGGCTGTGAAGAAAAGCAGATTAAGGAGTGTAGACTACGAAACAACGAAAAATAACGTGTAGCTCCAGTTACAGAGAAAGCGAATAATCTTCTCATCAATATTATTCATTGCCTAATCCTCAATAACATACAGTAACATGCAGGGGCCTGATGTAAAATGGGGGAGTAGTATTATCATTAGTGAGTGAGTACTCAGACTTGTTACCTTTTCCTCTCCAATTCTAGCCACTGCAGAGATCTTGTGTTGAAAAGTTTTCTGAGTAATTACGAGTAAATACAAAAGATCTGGATCCAAACCCCCTAACCCTCGCCCTGAAATTCAATAGGAAATGCTCCTTTAATGACCTTTGGGTGTAACGCTATAGTGACAGCCTCATAACTGCAGATATGTTGAAGTTACACATTGGGCTGATGAAACCATGAAAACTTCTGGGAACTTGCCGAATAGTCATGGTTCTGGGCCCCTAGACATTACATTCCGGAAGGCAAAAAGGGGTCAGTAAAAGCACCTGAACTCAAAAAACAGCTCCCTATCTACAGTACTCATCTCTCAGGCTACTGTTCTGCCATGCTGAGAGAAGACCAAGATAGCTCTGTTATTAGTTTTTAGGTGTCTATTGTCTGGCAACTTCCGAAACATCTACTTCAGTCCTTCTGCAGAAAAAAATCCTCTGGTCTCCAAGGAGTATTCCAGTCTAATCAAAGTGATTTCTCCCTATTTCTCTACATTTTTCTCAAAGTCCAGTATTGCTACTCCTGTTTCCTATGTGGTTGAAACAAGGCAGGAAAATGGAATTAAATAAAAATTAAAATAATAGAAATATGCAATCTATAACTACATTCACAAAAAAGGTTATGCCGACATGATTCATACCAATAACTCTTGAAAATAAAAAGCATATTCATCCTTGAAACTTTCTTAACCTCTTTCTTCCTAAAGCAAAGTACCTCAGCTGTATCCTATCAACTAGAATTTAAGTAAAAACTGCATTTTATGATCCTTACTGCTTTCAGAGTCAATGGTAGTAACTACTAGGGCTATGTGTTGTCACTGGGAAACTTTAATAACACTTTTCTTTTGCCTTCAAGTGAAAAAGGAAACAGAAGGCAGGACTGAAAATATGTATTTCCAGTGTAATTTGGCCTTGTTCTTATTACTTACTTTCTTGTTCTTACTACTTTTTGGTTTTGTGCTGTTGGGATTTCTTGGGGGAAAAAAGGCATATAAAATAAACATGAACTGCTTATCCTTTCACTGATTCTTCTCTTCATAATTATACCCTTATTTCCAGGGTAAACTACAGTAAGCCTGTTCCCCAAGTCCTACTGAATTTACCACATTGATCATGAGATGGGGCTAAAAGTGATGTGTAGTCTCTAAGTACACAAGATTTGATGTAGTTGAATATAGTCTTCCCTGGTGTTGTGGTGATACTAGTCTGAACTAGGTCGCCACACAGCTCTTGACATCAGACTTTTGCTCCTAATTTAAGGCCTCCTGAAGTCAATGGCAGCTTTGATGACACCTGAAGTCAGGCCAGGCATTCACCACTTCTGTTAGCCCACTCACTCTACTCTCATGTGCATTTTCTGGCTACTTTTTTAGACAATTTCTTTCAGAGTTTCTTGCAGCACTTTCCAGGCTGGTATGTAAAATTCTGAGGCTGCTTTGAAAGCCAAATCCTCAAAATACCACACTCTCTTTTCAACTGCCAGTATTTTTATGAGAGAAATGGAATTGCCACTGCAGCTTCTGAGCTTTTATGAGTAGTTGGGTCTGGGTCAGAGATGGCCGTGACAGTGTGCAAAGCCTTTTTCCTACTTCTCAGTCACAGAGTCCTCTTACATGGATTATACTCATTTCTCCTGCTCCAGGACTGGCAGCTGCCAATAACTAGGGTCTGCTACACTTTAAAGTTTGTAGGCATAATGTTACTAATAAAACAGCAAACAGCTCATGATCTATAGCTATCTATAATCATATATCATCACTTCTCAGTTCCCTGAGAAGGAAGCTCTAGCTGTGTTCTTTGGAAAGACACTAGAGTATCTAAAAGACCTCTTCTTCCCTCCCCAAGCCAATTCTGAAAAACACTTCCTCGGGAAGCCCAGAGTTGTATTAAAAAACAATTCTATTATTCTGAAATACGATGCCTTCCAAACAGATCTGTTATTCAGAAAACAAAATAGAGATACTTTGCAACTGGTTAGTGGACTACAATCTTAGACTCAAGCAAGTAATTTAACTAATTTCAACTATTTATCCAGAATCCTGAGCGTGTGCTCGGTCTTATAGCTATTACCTGCATGATGTTACTGACAGCACATGATATTACTGACAGCAGCTGGGATTACTCATGCCAGAAGCTTGCTTTCCCCCGCTATCCCCCAAGGCATCACTTTAGCTTCTGTAACTTTGAATGCCTGGGAAGATCCTTTGAATGCATACTTTCTATTAAATTTGCTTGTTTTGCTGACATTACTGCTAGGTAGATACAGAAAGGCAACATTAGTAGGTGACAAAATCACAGGTTTAGGGAAGGACACCTGCTTTCTACCTCATTCAGCTCCCTCAGACAATTCATGACTTTGAAGATAATCCTGTTGGAAAAGTAGATGCAAAGCTGGATAGGAGCTCAGTGACTGATGGGCTTCTAACAGCCTCAGCCAGCCAGCTTCAACTGATGCAGCTGAGATTTGTTCAAGATCTCAACAAAACTCACTGTTTGCTTTATCAGGTCCTTGCCCAGCAGGGAGAGACAAAGTTTCCAGGCAAGCTAAATGTTAAATAAGGCATTTGTAGATACTGACGCTACCTGGTTATCCAATTTCAGACAGGATGCCAAGGCTTCATAGAGTGACACAGAGGTCTGTACACTGCTGGAAACGATATCTCCGACAGGCAAAGCATCATCTCACAGCACAATTTTGACCTTGCTGTGATTCAGGATGAGCTAGTTGCACTTGATTTCTTGTCAGCATCCTGATGTCTTAATAGCGGAGGCAATAGCATCCACTGGAAGACAGCGACATGGTTGTCGTTGTACTGCTGGAAGCTGCTACTGTGAGGACTCGTCACTTACTCTCCCAACAGTAACTTTTGAAAAATACCGGTGGGGCCTGCAACCGGGCACTGGTCTCTGTGTAGCAACGAGGTAGTGATATAAGTCACCGTGCAGACAGATGAGCTGAAACTTTTTTTAAATCTCTGAAAAAGTCAGTGGGAAGAGAAGGGAAGGACAGGAAAGGAAACCTGAAGCCGTAAATTCATGTTTATCCCAGGTTACCACAGTATGAACTTGTGCCTGTCTTCTTAGCTGTCCCTCACAGATGACCTGTTCCTGTCCCAGCTTTCACAGAGGAGTTCTGTCTAATGAATTGAACTGAAAGCCATGGTCATCTTATTTTCCTCTAGAAATCAGGATCGGGACACCTGACAATTTTGGTCATTCAGGTCATGGCTGAAATACAGCTTGTGATAATCTGTAGTCATGCGGACCTATTCTAGGTCCGAAGGAAGAAGCATGAATCACACCTCTATCTTTGAATTGGTAAGAGGTTCAGACACAACTATGGATAAGCTTCATTTAATCAGATCATAGCTGTGAAATGTCGCTTCTACCACTCACACCTTCTGGCAGACAAGACCACATGTGGACACTCTTAGTCTCACTAGAAAAATGTCCTTAGCCAAGTTGATCCTTACAAGCTGCCAAATGTACAAATCCTACACTACCAAATGTAAAAATCCTACTCAGACAGAGAATGCAATTAATGAGGAAGCATCGCAGACAGAAGACAGAGAGAAGGTCAGCCAACAAGGACACCCCTGCTGGAAGGCTTCACCAACGCACTGCTCGTGTGTTCAAGTATGCTGCTCTGACAGAGGCAAACACCACTTTGTAAGAACTGAGTTTGCAGCGATGCTGAAGAGGCAGAAAAAAAAGATCCAAGTTCTAATTTACATTTCAAACACTCATTTTGCTTTTCTAAATGGTTTGAATCTAACTTCCTAATGACATTATAATTTATGAACCAAGTCATTAAAAGACAACACTTTAGCTGTGGATGACATTGTTTATCCTCTAGGGGAACATTTGCTGCATTAGACATAATATACATAGCCAATGTGTTTATGAAATGAGTACCAATTTTGTCTTCACGTTCAAGAAGATTTACTGGTTCAAATTTACAGATTGGTGTCCTAAGTGTGAAAACAGTAGTTTGTACGTCACATGATATATCAGTCGGCTTTTATAGCAATGTATGAGCACAACAGTTGTGAATAAACTCCGGATTTACAACACTACTGAGGTCTTCTACAGAGGGATACATATAAAACTGTCACTTTCCTGGCTATGCTGTCTGAAGTTAGAGAATTTTGACAAAGAACACTGCTAAATCTAAGAAAGTGCTGGCTTTTCTGTCAACTAGGAGAGAGACAGGGTACAGCGCCCCCCCCCCCCCAAAAAAAAAAAAAAAAAAAAAAGCTTTCCTGGAACTGAATTTTAAGTATTCACTGTAATCCCTTGCCTCCAGCAGCAACCACAACTGGCAATCTTAGGCGTGACTTTTTTCTCACTTGTCAGGTTGATGGAAGGAAAGATGTGAAGGAAGAGATCTGTAAAAACTGAGCTCCCTAGAAGCCTGCAGTGCCAATGAAATCATAAGAATGCTAATGTTTAAAGAAGCCTGAACATTTTGGAACAGAGGAGTACATGGACTTTATCAATCTGATGTTTTAATGAGGAGAAAAATGCCACCAGTAGTTTGCCAAGCCAACATTTCTCTATTTCTAAGAATACCATTGACATATCCCTAGATACAATCAGAGAAACATCTGCTCTGTTTCTACTATGCTGCTGCTTCTGCTAGAAACCAGGGCCATATTTTCAGATATGTAAAAACTGACATAAAAATAAATCAGCTTCCAGGTAGCATTTGTGGGATTTGATTTAAATCCACCTAAGTCTATTTTGAACTGAAAAACAATAATCAATGTAAGGCTTTTGGGCCTCTAATGAGGATTATCTAGAATTTAATGGATTAAATAATATAAATGGGATTCTGTAATCTGTTTTACCATCCAAATCATTACTTTGTCAATCAAAACTCTGTGAGATGTGCCATCCAAAACATTATGTAATTAAGGTAGGCTTCCAGACATGGCATCCAGCAAAGTATAAGCAATCTAAAGACTGAAGAAATAACAAAAGCTTCAATGATGTTACAATTACACTAAGCATTTCAGCATATAAAACACAATGTGAAATCGTATTTCTGAAAGCATTTCCCAGTAAAATTACATTAACACATCTGATCCTTGAGCTATTTATCCCAGGTTCCTGTGCTTGCAGTCACAAATTTGATTCCTTTTCATATAATCATAGAACGGTTTGGGTTGGAAGGGACCTTTAAAGGTCAACTACTCCAACCCCCCTGCAATAAGCAGGGACATCTTCAACTAGATCGGGTTGCTCAGAGACCTGCTCTGTTTATTCAGACCAATTTAAATTTCTCAGACTGTTTCCACTTTTTCTGACATGTTACAGTGCTTCATATCAATTGGTGATAAAACAAAAAAACAGTAAAACATTTAATGGCAATGTACTAAGAACAAATACTCACAGTTAAGGCTTAGTAGTCTTGCTTCGCAGGAAATACAGAGAATACAAATGGCAAGTGGAAAACATGTCATCAGCATCAGTTTCTGATGAATTAAATATTGAGAAGTGACAGCAGTATGAGCAAATTGTCATTCCAGACAATTGCATTTCCATGCATTATGTATATTCTATGTATTTTGTAAGAAGTTCTTGTTTTAAAATGCTTTGTGTAGTCTTCAGGGCTTAGGGGGGTTGCTGACACTTTTAAAAAATCTTTAAAACACTACTCTTTTCCACTAGCTTAACCCTGTGAAGTCTAAAAACAATACTGAAAAGTTCCCCAATGGCTGAAAGCTCCTTTCCCAAAAGTGAACAAGGTGTTTAAAATCCCCAGTTTTCATGTCAGGCCTCTTGGTTTCTCTTTTGATAATGAGAATTCAATGCTGAGATCCTTCAGGCACATCTGAACATCTGACTTGTAAATATAAAGATGTATTGGGTCTGGGTGAGATGCAGTTAACTTTCCCCACAGCAGCCCTCATAGTGCTATGCTTTGTATTCGTAGCTAGAAAGGTCTTGATAACACACCAGTATTTTGGCTACTGCTGAGCAGTGCTTGCACAGCATCAAGGCTGTCTCTCCAACATTACCCCCCCCTTACCTCCAAAGGCCAGGAGGGTGGGGGTGGGCAAGATCTTGGGAGGGGACATAGCTGGGACAGCTGACCCAAACTGACCAAAGAGGTATTCCATACCATATCACACCTGCTCAGCAATAAAGCTAAGAGAAGGGTGGCGGGGCGGGGGCGGGGAGGGCGTTTGTTATTACGTTTGTCTTCCAGAGCAACCGGCAAACGTACTGAAGCCCTACTTCCCTGGAAGTGACTGGACATCACCTGCTGATGAATAAATAGAAAGAAACAAAAGAATAAATCTTTTGTTTTCCTTAGCTTCTGCACATGGCCTTTGCTTTTGCTTTATTAAACTGCCTTTATCTTGACCCATGAGTTTTTTCTCCATCTTATTTTCTCCTCCCCGTCCTGCTGAGGAGGGGAGTGAGGTGTGGTGGGCACCTGGCATCCATCCAAGGCCAACCCACCACAAAAGGGTCCCACTGCCATCGGTGCAGCTCTCCAAAACTGAGCATCAGAATTATTTCCAAATTATGTAGAATTCCTTTCTCAAAAATAACACACTCACATTACCATTCATTTCCAGCACTACAAAAAACCCTGTGATGAAATACAAGGCTGACTGCTGCAACAAGTTACTGGGCACAAAACGTAGAATTTACAAAACACTCTAGAGTAGGATTTTTATAAAAGAAATAACTTAGGATAGGGAGAATCAACTTAGAATAGACAACAGAGAGGGAAAGAAGAATAGCTTCAATGGCATTCATTTGAATGTTGCAAAACCCACACAAGCACCACTAAAATGTCAATACATGCGGAGTTATTGTATCATGCTAGTCAGGATACTGCTTTTTTTTCCAAGTGCAAGAAACCATCATACTTTCCTAGATACTGTGACACAGAAATTCTTAATGAGGATCACTGTGCAGGAGTTTACGTATGACTGACCATAACACTGTTCAAACAAAAGGTACTAAGGAAAAACATCAACCATATATACTTGCCTACAGCTAAGCACTTACTGCTTATCTGTAAGCAGCACTAGCAGCCTTTCCTAGATCCTTACATAATCCTGGCAGAGTTCCTTTAGCTACTGCACACATTTAATATACAAAAATTTATACAAAATTATTTCCTATAGACAAAGGATCATGGTATGTATTATTTCTCAGAAATTTGATCTCTGATTGGCAACATCTCCAGGAAGAATATGACAGCTCTTATAAAATATTTTCTTTACTTCAGTGTATATTTTCTTAATGACCTGAAACATGCAACAAATAGGGTGGTATCTAAGTCAACTGTATGCAGGCAACTGCATATGCATAAGTATGAAATCTCTTTCAAAGTTAAAAGGAAACATGCAGGCAAAGAACTGGCCCCAAATCTTTGTAGGGAGCTTAAGATATCTTTCTTATGTAGTGTACTCTGTAAGATAGTAAATGCATTAATCTTTTCAGTAACACTACGTCTTACTGATTAGAAACCTACTAGATAGATGGGGTCCTTGATCAGACACTACTTTTAGCATGGTAATAACAATGCTGAACTTCAGGGACACTGTAATTACACATATCTGTTTTCTCTATATCTTCTAAGCCATATTTCCTGTACTAATGAAGCTAACTTTGTACTTCTGTCAGCACAGCAGGCTCCAGAGTGAGTTGAAGAGAGAAACATCATTTATCCTCACCTTTCACTCATCTTGAAACAAACCTCCAACACATTTTGTTGGAGCAGCCTTCTCCCTGGTTCTAGATACTCAGGTCTTTTCTAAAATGATCACTTTTCATATAAAAGTGCTCTCAACATCTGATTGCTTTCTTTATGACTCATAAAGGAAAAACTCTTGTCATTGTCATTTTCTTTTCTAACAGCTGCAAGCCCCACTCTTCCTCTTGACTACTACAATCTTCTCTGGCATTTGGAAGGTGGGGACCAATCCCATTCACATGCCTTCTCAATGCTGAGTATGTTAGTTGTCTTCTGAGTGTTACTTCTGAGTTGCTATTTACCTCCTAAACAATTAATAAGCTTTATCAGTTTTGCTCTTCCTATTTCCTCTTCCCCTACCTTCCCCTTGCTCAAAAAACCCCCCAGCAACTATATTAATAATAATTAAAAATCTCACATGAAAAGAGCAAAGCTGGATCAATTCTTCACCATAGTCACGCGATGAGACGTTGCTTCAAAACTTCTTCAACTTCCCATTTGCGTTTTTAAGGAAGGAATTCTCCCTGCTTTTCTCTTAAGAGCCCACAGCCACAGGCTGTATATCCTGATTTGCACCTCTGGGCATTATCAGGCTAGAAGTATTGATTACTAAAACTTAAAGTTATTGACTTTTCAAACACCTATGTACTTACCTTTAGGTGTGAGTAGTTCCATGGAAGTTGACCACAGCCATAGTTAAGGATGTGCAAAACTGTCCGGAGAACTAGAATCTTTATTGTAAGTAATAATCAGAGAAAGAAAAAAACACATAATTTTAAGATGCTATGAATTTTTAGCTTTTTCAGCCAAGTTTTAGCTTTTTTTGCCTTGAAAACGAAGAAATCTGACTGTACACTTCCTTACAGCTAGGCTTTACTGCTAGTTTTTTCTTTTCCCCTAAGGAATCTTATGCAACTGCAGACATTATGAAAACCAGAATTCAAATGAATGACTATGTGCTAAATGCTCACTGCAGAGAGATGTGCAATTACAGATAGCTCTGATATCCTGTAAACAAATGTGCTTAAAGCAAAAATGGTTCTGGCTCCAGCTGGACTATTTTGAAAACACGTTGCTGGTATCACCTAAATAAATGCTTTGACCATTAGAGTGGAAAGGGTGACACTTCAAATTGTGTTTGGATACAAAATTTAAAAAGCTTAAAAACTATTCACCAAAAGGAAGACACTTATCCGGCGCATAGGACACATTTATTTTGCATAAGTGCACCAGATGACAGGAGAAGTCTAAGCCATTGTACAAGTGATTTAATAGAAGAGACAGCACATATGATACACTCCATCCTTCTGAAGTCACATAAAGGAAAAGACAAAAAAACACAAACAAAACTCCCCATAAACCTCTTTCTTCATTATTCATGAAAGCCATATATAATGACTTACAATTTGTGGGCCTTAAGTTGGTTTTTTTTTTAACTGTGGTCTCTTAGAATTATATGCAGTCACAATGGCCCTGGTATTTTATAGCTTTTAACCATTTTATAATTCAGGCAATGTATAAGATGAAGTGGTGTCATTCCTTAGTCTTTATGGGATTAAAGTTTGGCTTTAAACATATGACTTACTCTGCCAGAGCTACATTAAAAACCCAAGACAAGTAATACCATGGCATTGTGAAACAATATGGACAAAGATCAAACCTGGGAAAGATGACACACTTTCAGTGATTCAGGTTTGAGAATCAAAAACCCATTTCAAAGTGAGGAAATAAAAATAAAAGCTCAGTTACAGCAGCCTTACAGAATACAGTGCTTACTCCAAGTGTTATCCTGGCAGCTGTCAAGCAGTTAACGTTGATGAAAGTGCCTACAGAACCATAAAGCATTATTATTACGCATGTCATGCCCAGAATTCTTTTTACCTGTATAACATGATATACTAGAGCAGTTTGGATATGAAATATTTCTGTATCACTACAATAAATCATAGCTCACTAAAATGCCATAGTGCTGAAAGGAAGTGTTAGAATTACTGCCAATGCTGGTACTACTAGAAATCAAAATCTGTCAGATGCTATACGCTTAATATATCTCTCTTCTGTACCCATTTTAAATTGTAAAGAGCCCATCAGAAGCAATGAAACACCTCATTACGAATAATATTACTTAAACTGAGGACTGTCAAACAGTAGCGAATTATTCTTTTAAAGGCTTGATTACCTCAGAAGACAACAAGTACCAAAATAACGCATGTCTGCTAGCTCTAAAATGCAAAATGTCCTGTGCACCATATTATAAACACAATATAGTTTGAACATATTCTTTTCATGGGCTATGTAATTTTTGTCACAATAGCCTCACATCACTTGATCAATTTAAAAAAGAAAAAAAAAAGCAAGAAATGACAAAATGTGCTTATCTGTAACTTCTACTCACATTTAAGGATAAAGGCAATATTTCAACTAAAAACTACACAGACAGATGACGCCTGCTCTAATATTTGACCCATGCGGAAAGATTGAAGGAATAGGGGTTGTTTAGTCTACAGAAAAGAAAACTGAGGGTAGAAATGATAACAGTCTTCAAATCAGCTGCACTGAAGAGGTGAACAAATTGTTCATGGCCAGGGAGGATGGAAGAGGAAAGAATGACCTTCTGTTCTAGACCCTCTCCTGATTTTGCACTTTTTTTTAATACAGAGAAACTGTCCCTGTGCAAAGCCACAGTGAATTCAGTGTAGCTCTCAGCAGACTGTACTCAGTTTGTCTGTGTAAAGAGTTTGCAGAGACCTCCAAAATCTTCAAGACAGTTATGAATAATAGCAGCAAAATCAAGAGGTCATAGCAGATTTTTACATATTATTCCCTAGTTGTATTGTAAGGATTTCTTTCTTTTCACAGTTAATACAAAGCCATGACATCAAATTCCTGCAGAAAGAACATGTACTTCTTTCAGCGTCAGGAAAAGATTTTCCATGTAAAATTGAGTTTTCATTGAACATATTAAGTTTCTGCCTCTTTTTGAGATTTCTTCTTTAGACACTGTTTTATCTTCTTCCAAAAATTATTTAGCAGCGTCACCAATGTGTATAAGCTTTCCAAGATAATGTAAACCAGATCCTGTCTCATCTTCATGTTTTTAAATCTCTTCAGTGCTATTAACCACTCATTGCATTCTTCTTGCCATCTTGTACATGGATGAAACATATTTACACTTCAATAAACAGGGAAGTCATCCTTGCAAACACCAACATTTTTACTGAGAGAGTGAAAGGGAACTCTGGGGAGTACTGTGGATAGTATTGTTGAGCATACCTACACTGAATAGGTCCTTCTGTATTAAGGACTGTTAAATTAAGGAGCTGCCCAGCCAGGCCATCTTTTCTTGTCTTCCCAGCTCATTGCTTGTTCCTCTGCACCTCATGATTTGAACCAGTGTACTACTCTGACTGAATTGCTCTGAGAAAATACAGTCTCATCAGCCAGTATTTGTCTTCTTTCAGATTCAAAACTCAGAATTAGTTATGGCTCCACCTTTTCCCACATTTCTGTCAACATTCACGTTGTGACTTGCATGCACCTGGAGTACAAAAAATGCTCTGTCCCACATAGGTCTCTTCCCACTCACCTCAAACTTAAAAATATTACCTTCAGAGTGCTGAAGAATTTTAACATGCCCTTATATATGCTCCAAGAGGAACCTTTTTCCATTTTTATCATATTCCTCTGAACATCCCACAGTCTGTAACATTTCTCAGCGTAAGCGTAATGACTACAACTTCAGAACAGACAAATACTGAATAAGTAGCTGTAATAAAGGTAGATTGTAGTGATAGAGAGAGATGGAAATGCTAAGTTTTCACCTTCTGGATTTTAACTATTGTGATTTATGTGATTAGGTACATACGTGGGCTGCAAAACGTTTCTGTCAGTATTTAGTTAAAATCCCTAACTGTTTTCTAACATATTTGTACAATAATACAGTCCTTTTAAAGTTTATACCCAACTACTGCAACAAATCAGTGTATCTTTGGAGTTTGTTATATTTCTGCAGTAAATCTTAACTCCAGAGCTAGTCAAACACCATTATTATGTGGTGACGCAATGCAAGGAAGGCAGCTGAATCATAATTTTAAATTCTCAGTACCTTATCAAACCGGCAGAGAAAATAAACACATACTCAGTTTACTCTGAGTAAACTCTCATAGTCACATACTCGCTGAAAGTGCACTGACATATTGAAGAATCTCACATAGGAGACAGTAAAGTTTTGGGCCTGCTTTGATATTTAAAGAAAGATGTGTGTGTGAAATACAGCAACCACTAACAATGCGATCAAAGAAGTACTTTAACCACCTATACACACATGAACTAGTTTTGTTTCAGCACCAAGATAAACAGATCTAATTAGCTACACGGAAACTAGGGAAACATCTTGAACCACGCCCTGAAGCTCCATAGCCCTCGGTGCTGACAGCGACTCCTAACGGGCAGGGCTTTGGCAAAGCCCTCAGTTTTACAAAATGCCAGTACATAAGTCAGTTGCCAAAGTTAAGTCCAGGTGATTCTTTGACTGAGGAGCTACAATCACAGATATTTTACACCTCTCGAGGAAAGGGGATCTATTTGTGTCAGTCATTAATTAAGCAAGATGATCTTTCAGTATTTCTGCTCATGTGCTATGTAATGTGGAATCAGTAACCACCACTCTCTGCTGTGGCTGGGAAATGAACTTTTACTACAGTTGCCTGATGAGAAATCTCATTGTACTCAGATGCACTAGTGTAGGCAGCCTGTGGGGCAGAATGGAAAACAGGAGAAAAGTGACACCCCCTGTGAAAAACAGTCTATGACCAATCTATAGTCAAAGGTGTGCATTAGGGTACGCCTATGGTACTTTTCAGTTTGGACCAGGAGTGTGCTTTTGAAGTGGATCTTTCCAACACCCCCGACTTAGTGTGCTTTGGTTCTCAATGCTGAGAGGCCTTGCCATGCACAAACTAGATTCCTCTCAGATGAAACTAAAGCAGAAGATGTGTTCCAGGAGCACGCCCAGCACTCTTCAACTGCTAGTGGGCATTTGGTAGCTGGACAGACCACCTGAAAAGCACACAGCGCAGATATCAACTTTTCAGCACCAACTGTCGTGTCTACTACCTGCGAACTGAGGCACAGTCTCAAGATGAGAGGCTCAGTGGCAATGACAGTGTAGATGTTGCGGTGCAGAGCCTGTTCTCCCTCATGCACTCCACCCGAGCTCTGGGCTGGCTTTGGAACCAGCACCAAACTCTTTGTGTAGGTGCTATGCCATATAGCCAGAAACACAAGCGCTGCTGAGTTTAATCCCGAGTGTGTTTACATAAGCCACTGTCAGCCTCCTGCTTGCAGTGTATCAGTATCTACTAATTATTTTTCTTTCATATGCTGGCACTTGGGAGGCCACAATTTTCACTGTGTATTACAATTTGCAAAATTTCTAGGGACTGCAGCAGCACCACCATTTGGGACCGGTCCTGAATGCAAACGATTTTTGAGCAGAGAAGGTAAGAGGTCAGCGTCAAAGGTAAAGTAATTTGCTAGATTGGGATCCCTCTTCCCTGTCTTGGTAGGCGATGGCTTGGGAAAGACATTTGCGTTTGATGAATCCATTTGGTGCAGCTCCTTATTGTTGAAAGCCAGGGGTGCAGACATGGGTGCCAAGCAGTGCACCTCTACTGCGAACGCAAAGGAAACTAGAAGTATTACAAGTGCTTTACAGGCCCCTGTTTCTCCTCAGCACATGAAACACCCCGAAGAAGACCAATGATCACTTTCATAATCCCCTGAACATCTACTGTTTTGGCTACTTCACGCACTTGGGGGACCTTCAAGGAACCCTCCCGTGTACATGGGCTGGCTGTGGTCCAAAGCGGGGCTAATGAGCCCGTTACAGGTAACTCCAGCCCCTGTGTGGCGAGGCTGAGCCCCCGGGGAGGCCACACGGCTTCCCGCCCCCACGCCGCGCGCCCCACAAGGAACGGGCACCATGACACCCCCGCCATCCGTAACCACCCCAAACCCGGCCAGGGGTCCGGGGCTCACCCTGGCAGCCCCCGGTACCCAAGAAGTGGGAGAACCCGCTCGGAGGAAAGCCGCGGGGTCTGAAGGCGGCGGCCGCCACCGCACCGCGCCCGGCGCCCACCTCAGCCCCGGCGGGGTCCCCCGCGTTCCTGACAGGCTCCCCGCGCCTCGCCCCCCCCGTCCACCCTCCGAAGTTAAGCAGGGCCAGCGCCCGCCGCAACTCGGACGGGTGACCGCCCCGCCGCTCCCCCCGGAGGCCCCCCCGCCACATGGCGCGGGAGGAGCCGCCCGGCGGCGGGCGCAGGCGCCACAGCGCTCGCCTCAGCGCCATGGCCCGCGGGGGGCCGGCGGCCGTCCTCGGCGCTGTCGCTTGCCTTTGCTTCCTGGCCCCGGCGGCTGAGGGCTTCAAGAAGAGGGGACCCAGCGTGACAGCCAAGGTGACTCTCGCCCGCGGCTGGGGGCGGCTCCGCCGGCCGGGAGGCCTCGGCGGGCGCCGGCCTGAGGCGAGTCGGGATCGGTCGGTCGTGAGGGGGCCGTGGCGTCTCCTCAGCGGGCCCCCAAAGGGGGTGTTTGTCCTGCCAGCTCCGCGCCCGGTGTCGGCGGTTCCTGAGAGGCTGGGGCCCGCCTGGCTGCCTTTTACCCCGGTTTTACAGTGTAAAGCTGGTCCCTCGCCGCCTCGCCCCGTCCCGGGCCGGATTCCGGGCAGAAGGGAGGCCCCTGCGGAGCTTTGGGGAGGGCTTGGACAAATGCCTTAACTTTCCCGTTTCATAAGTGGTTTGGTTTTGGTTTTTTTTTTTTAACCCCTTTGGGCATGCCTCCTTTCAGTAGGCACTGGCACACCTCAAACTTTCAGTTAGCGTCTGGCTTACAGAAATGGTGACTTCGAAATTCGTAGTTGCATCCTTGCCTCTGCGGTCTCTGCTGTCGCTGTGGGGCTGCGTGGCGGCGTCCGCGCTGCGCTGAGCCGTGGGGCTTCAGCCGCTCTGGGGCTCAGTTGTGCTGGACTTACTTTGTGTCCGTGTCCCCCCCCCCCTTTGCTGAAACTGTCGGTGTTGTCATCTGTCATTTTATTACCCCCTTGTTCCCCTCTGCCTCGTCGTTCCTGCCCGCGCCAGGCTGGGGCACCTGGTGTGGGTTAAAGCCGAACCCTAACGGTGTCGCGCTTCGGAGCGTGCTGCCAGTGGAGCCGTGGCCCGGGAGCCAGCGGGGCTCGGCGTTGCGGGGCTCCTGCCGAGGCCGGACGGGGTTTGTGCCAGGGGCAGGCGCGGTCGTTGCCGATGGTGCTGCCCAAGAGGTGGACTTGCGGGCCGTGCTGCCTGGCAGCGGGATGGGGATGCACCTGGGTATCGCAACACACCAGCATCTCTTTCCAGAAAGTTTTTGCTGGTGCGGGATGTCTAGTCCGGCTTTGGATAAAGTAGGGGTTACGTGTTTCTGCCCCCAGGTACCTTTCCACCTACACTCAAGGGTGAGTGCCGGGTTCCTGGTGGAAGATGAAAAAGCGTGACAGGGCAGGGCAGGGCCAGAGCTGCTTCCTCTGGCACGGCCTCAGCTTCCTAAGCCATGGGCTCTGCCTTTGTCCCTGAACTTCATTGCCACCATTGGCCACAACTGTCTACAGTTTCATTGCCATAGACTTCTAGTCCATGAATTTGATTTCTTTTTTGGGGTAAATCTCATAAGCTTTGGCCTCCAGATCATCTGCTGGCAATATATTCCAGTTTAATTATGCATAAAGTACTTTGCTTCTTCAGACCTTCTGTCTGGGATTTCATTTTATGCCTTTTTCTGATTCTTACGTTGTGGGACATTGTGTGACACACAGAATTGCAGCTGCCAGTTTTCCTTATCCAAGCCAGTCATAACTTTACAGGGCTCATCAAATAACACCAGTTTTCTCTCTTCCAGCTTGCATGGTTTTATTTAATCTTTCTTCAGATAAAAGGTATTCCAGATCTTTGAGCATCTGTGCCGCCCTCTTCTCTACCTTTTTTAGGTTGGTTTTATCATGCTGCGATAGAGAAGCCAGAATTACATGGAGCACTCAGGGTGTGAATGCACAGTACAGATGTATACCATGGCATAATTATGGCCATCTCTTGTCCTTATCCATTTTTAATTATTTCTAACATTCATTTTCCTTCTCTGACCTTCACAAGCCCGGAACCAAGCTTTTCATCACACTGCTCAGGGTGACTCCAGATGTCTTTTCTGAGTGGTAGCCAATTTAGGACCCCTTGTTGTGGCTGTATAGTCCTCTTCCACATGCAGCATTTTGCATTTACCAGGAGTTCATTTGTCATTATATTACCTGGTCTCTAGGAATCATGAGATCTTTCTTCCACAGTCAACTTTTTTCTTTTTTTTTTTTTTTCCTCTGAATAATTGAATACTCTTGGCCATTTTTTCGTTTTGCTATACGCCATCTTGTGTAAATTATGTATGAATATGTTCATGAGAACCAGCCACTCTTACTCGTGCACTCTTTTTCATTTCAGTCTTGAAATACTTACTGCAAATTGTAAATAAGATTAAATATTTATATAAATATTAATAAGACTGCAAATTTATAATATTTATTTTCTTAAAGAGTTTTTGGTGAAGAATCTGGCCAGATGTTTTTGGAGATCTGAGACTGCTGTGTTGACCAGCTCACTAGTTTCTACATGCTTATTGACTTTCCAGAGAACTTGAGGGAATATGCTTAAGAGAACATGGCTTCGTTATGCAAAAATGGCATCTAGGGCTACCAGATATTTCCGTATTTGATTTCCTGGCCAGAAATATGCACAGACATGTTACGTGGTGCATAATTAGGAAGCACAGAGGTTTCCAGAAATCACCAAGCGTGTAGCATGGGTATGCGGAGTGCTGACAGGAAGCCAGGGACTTAACTGTTTGTTCACAAATGCAGAATAAGGTGAAGCAAGGATTTTTGGAAGTACTGGGTTTGCTGCTTAGGTGAGCAGCTCTGCCACGAATGAAGCCTTCTGGTTGGGTTAGGTTTACATTATATCATGGACTTCTCTCCATGTGGTCTGTGGAAGTGTTTGATGTTACTACTATCTGGGGTCATTGTTTGGTAGCCTCGGTTGTGTCACTTGTATATGCTCATATATTTCAGGCAGTCCTTCTGCTAGGACAACATTTCCAGGCAGAATAAGGTGCATTTAGAAAACGTAGGCAGGCAATACCCTTACCTAGATAACCTTGGCGGCAAAATTCAGAGATATGTTTATAAAACTGTTAAGGAGTTAGTGAAAGTGTGCTGTTAATACTTTGGGAGCCACACATCTAAGAAGTATGTTATTTAGCGCCAAGTGCCAAGGAAATGAATGAGGTGTATCAAAAGGAATTTTATTTTCTTTATAGAACTTTTATAGTGTTAGCCAAAAGTTCAACAGTCAAAACCACACGGAAGATCAAGAAACGGTAGAAATGTTTAGTAGGAGAGCGTGAAAGAGGCATTCACATTGGAGACTGTGGCCATTTATTATCATTATTGGACTAATTTCTTAGCATTGCAGACAAGTAATGTTTGGTCGAGTGCCACAAGGAACAGCAAATACCACATCATAGGAATACACATTGCATTTCCTAGAAGTTGTAATAGTCTTTATGTAACTTTTTCAGAACTTCAAAATGCCTCATTTCCTGACAGCTGTTCCTATTTTCAGTAATTGTTGGAACATTTTTGCACATTCAAATATGCATTCATATATTCTGAACTATATTAAAGTGCTTTATAACTCATTTGCCTTTTTGAAGTTACTTTTTAGCAACATCTACATTGAAGCTTTTAGGCAGTCAGCTGAAAAATGTAGCCTGGTTATTTCTCTGTCAGGTTTGAATTCATGTTTAGGAAGGCAGCTCCTTGCTTGAGCTGTAGGATTTTCTTCCCACTGTTTGTCAATTTAATGAAATTTAGGCTTTCGCCTATACTTAATCACATAGATACTAATGCCTAGAACAGTGAAAATTGTGAGTGGATAGCAAACTGTCGTTTGTGGGTAGTGTCAGTACTATGGTTCCTTGTTATTCCACCACGTTGGAATAGCATTGTTTTTCCTTACTTTCATATTTCATCTTTTCCGTACAGCTTTGAAGACCTGCATGTCTTGGAAAAATCTTCTTGAACACTACCTTTGAACTTGTGATACAGCAGTATCACAGCCCTTAAGCAGCCCTTAAAAGCAATAAGAATCAAAATGTATAGTCACCAGTTCTCAGGCAGTTTCCTGCATGATCTGATTTTGGTAGCTCTGAAAGGATTTTTCTTAAACAGCAGCCTCAGGAATTGAAGGATACTATTAATATAGACCAACCAGAAGCAGTTTCTTACCACCTTATGCTTTCAAATGCTTGGCCTTTCTGTTGCGCTCATGTTTGTATCACTTTTGTTCTCTTCACGAAAATGTTCAGGTGTTCTTTGATGTGAAGATTGGAGACAAAGATGTTGGCAGAATTGTAATTGGATTGTTTGGAAAAGTTGTCCCAAAGACCGTGGAGAACTTCATTGTGCTGGCAACTGGAGAAGTACGTTTGCGGTTTTCTACCACTATGTACTCAAGTTTGGATTGGGAAGTAAATATTTGTTTAATGCTGTTTCAGTTGTGAACTGTTGATCTTAATTCAGTGGAGCCTGTGCAAGGGTGCCATCCCCAAGGCTGCGCACTGGTGTGTATCTTCTCAGGTCCGTGGGGCTTGATTCACAAGATGCAATTATGAGATGTTGGATATCGCCACCTCAATCTGTCCCTGCCGTGCAGATCTAGCCTGTAGAGGTACTGTGGTCAGACACCAGTCAAATAGACAATGGCTTTGATCACCTGAATAATACCTGCTTTCTGGCAGTGCAGCCCAGCTGTATTCACCTGCATCTCAGTTTAGTTTGTTTCTTGCCAGTATTTGTTGCCGGTGGTGGTATAGTCTGTGAAATCTGGCCATTCACAACATTCGTATTTCCATATGACTGTATAGAACTGGATGTTGTATTCATTTAAAGAATTATTTCATTTTCTTAGAGAGGATATGGATACAAAGGAAGTAAATTTCATCGTGTGATCAAAGACTTCATGATTCAAGGAGGAGACTTTACAGCTGGAGATGGATCAGGAGGTAACATGCTTCGTATCTTTCAGGTTCCCTTTCCTTTCTTTGAATGTCTGCTGAAAACATGGGCAAAACAGCATATTCCCTCATTCTTTCAGCTCACATAAATGAAAAAAAAAATGTTTGTTTTAGAGCATCTAGTACTTTTCCAAGCATCTTGGAACATAAGCTGCAATTGTTTGGATTACCTGATTATGAGTATGTGTAGAGCTTCCTTTGTCCTCAATTTTTGCAGATAGCTCTTTTCTGTCTGTGACTTGTCCCCACTCAAGAAGCATGGCTTTGCCTGGTGGGCTGGAGCCACGTGACCAGCTGAGCTGCTCCTACAACCTACTGTCTCCAAAAGATGGATGTCTCCGCCCTTCCCCTGCTCTGGCTTTGCGACAGCGCTCCTTCCCTGGGGCACTCATTGATTGCATGTAAACGTGAACCAGTTCAAGTCATCCAGCAGAAAACTAATCTGTGATGAAACAGTGAAGGCGCGTAGAGGGAAGGCAGGTAGGGAAGGAGTAGGCTGTCCCCTCTGCCCTCAGCTCAGCCAGTTCTGTGGAACCTTCTGAAATGTGCTGTGGGAGGGAATTTCAAAACAGGGGTAGAGAAATTAGAAAATGAGGGTCACGCCCCCTCCTCTTTTTTCTCTTACTAAATTAAAACCATAAACTTACTGATGGTGTGAGTTCTGGCTGTGTCTATCAATCACTTCTCCCTCCTGAGCCTCCAGAAGACCAGTTCAGTCCGCTAAGGAGCGCAATCCCAGTGCAGCATCTCTTGCATTGCATGCATTCTGGCTTCTGATTTCTTCTCTTCCTTTACACGCACATTCTTCACGTGCTACAATTTGAACTGCCTGCATACAGTGTTAGTGATTTCCCTACTGGAACAGAATGGAAAACGCACGTTCCTTTTCCTTGCAGCGAACAATGGGAAAGGCTAAAATACCAAAGACGCAGTTTTAGCATTAAAGGTAGGCAGTGTTTGTTTGGCTGCTAATACTGTTTATTGGGGTAGTATCTGGCAGTGTTGGGAGCAGTGCTCCCATTGTGCTAGGCACTGTACAAGTAAAAATGAGACAGGCAGCCTTTTTTTTTCACAGTGATGGTGGTTTAAACAGGACTCAAATGTTTTCTCATCTGAACTATTTTAGAAAAATCCTTATGTAATGATTGTACAAATCCACACTGACTCTTTTAGGCTAACTTCCATTTGGTCTTCATATATTTCTAAACATGTCTAAAGCAATTTCTTCTTAGGAGGAAAAGTTGTAAAAGTAAAGACTAAAATTGTCACAAAACATGGCAGCCTTATTTTTAGCAGCCATAATTATGTAATTTAAATTTGTTGAACGGGGTGAAGTATACTATTTTTCAGTGCTGGATGTAAGCAGGACCTTTGAAGGTACTCGGCTTGCTTGTTAAGTTCGAAGGATAAAGCATCATCAGCTTTAAATATTCTCTTCTTATATGTCGTGTCTTAGCTTTTCTTTTTCTTTACACACAAAATGCTTTTAGTTATGGAATCACTGATGATGGAACAGTGATGGTGCTGTGCTTACTCAAACAATGAATCTTGAAGTCCTGAATTTATACTTTGTTTTTCCCATTTTTGAACAAAAAGCGTTTGTTTTCATTTGATTTTTTTTTTAAAGTTTGCTTTCTTATATTGTGTTGTAGGAAGAAGCATCTATGGAGAAAGGTTTCCAGATGAGAACTTCAAGCTCAAACACTATGGAATTGGATGGGTTAGCATGGCTAATTCTGGCCCAGACACCAACGGATCCCAGTTCTTCATCAGTGTGACAAAGCCTTCCTGGTTAGATGGAAAACATGTAGTATTTGGCAAAGTCCTTGATGGAATGGTAAGCTAAAAGTAGTAGCAAGATAAATCCAAGAAAATCTGGACAAATTCTGGCACGTTACATCTGTGTTAGCGTAACTAACTTATACCATTGTGGCTCAAAACAATTGAGTGCTTATCTAATATGTACGTGGTAGAAAACGATTGTGAAGAGCCTGGAGCTGGACGATTTAGAACTGAAATAGCAAATGGTGACTGCAGAAATGGAAACTTAAATCATGCCTTTGGCTTTCACAGCTCTTGTTTCGGACCACTAACCACTGAAATCAACACTGACACCTTTGCAGATTACAGATGGAATAAGTTCAGGTCCCCCTTTCACTAACGCTGTTAGCCGTGAAATAATTGTATTTCTACAAGCTAAAATCTAATTTTGTAGCATGTGCTAGTTACGGATAACACTTTCACTATTAGGGTTTTCAGAAGCATGTGAATGTAAAGTATACAAACACATATATTCAGATCTATTTAAAAAAAAAAATCTAGTTAATTCTCTCAGACTGTACACAGCTGCAAAACTGATCAAAGGCCAAATAGAATTTAAGTTTAAAAATGGGACTTCCAACTGATTATACTTTTAGTAGTCTGGTTTTCCTTTTGAATTATTCCATTTAATCCGTGTTTTGAAATGAATGGGGGAAACATGAACTGCTGCACTGACCAGTTCTTTGAGGAGTTTGAAAACCTCATCAGAACACTTGCCCCTCACTCCCACATTCATATTGAATTCATGAGCTACAGTAGTAGCTGAAAATTTTTGAGGACAGACTTAGACTAAGTTTTAGTTTAGTTAGATTAATGGACAGATATCCAAAGCCAGGTAGTAAATATTCCTAACTGAATTTTGTCCTTTAAAAATACTACTTTAATTAGTTGCCTAGTGTGAGGCTGGTAGTTTACCTGTACCTGTCTGACTGAAGGGCATGGTACCACCCTTAAAATCTGTGTGTGTGTCTGTGTCTGTGTCTGTGTGTGTGTGTGTTATACTAAAGGTAAAAGCAGTCATTAGATTTCTAGAAGCACAGTTACGCTGTACAAATAGAAAAATAAGTACTGCTCATTCTTTATGATCTCTGGAGTCACTTTCTGCTCATAGGCTACAGATAGACCCTGTATGGGCTAGGTTGATCAGCTGAAAGGATATTTTTAGTTGCCCCTTCAAAATATTCTTGTTGGCTGAAGTTTTTATAGAAGGGCAAACAGCCTTCCATGTGCTTCTGTCAACTGTGTGTGGGTTGCAGAGTGGCACAACTGTTAACGTGTAAAAAAAAAAAAAAAAAAGCATGTGGGAACTCAGCAGGGTAAAGGTCTTTATTCAGAAGTTGCGTAATAAATAATAATGCTAGGAGCACTTAGTTGTTTACCTGGTACCAGACTTGAGTCACTGGAGTTTCCTTGGCTAAACTGAACTCTTTTTTTCTTTTTGTTTTCCTTTTTTTTTTTTTAACAGTCTGTGGTGCACTCTATAGAACTCCAGCAGACAGACGAACATGACCGGCCCCTTCAAGACTGTGTGATTGTGAACAGTGGCAAAATAGCTGTAAAAGAACCATTTGTAGTTGAAGTAGGTGACTGGTGAGACCAACAGCCAGAATGGAAAGTAAAACTTAATCACTTTTCTTTAAGGCTTGTTTTTGACCAATCTCAACTATCCATTGAGTTTTCTCCTCAAAACATATGAGGCTATATTTAGACAATACTTACCATTTGCTAACTACATAGACGATATGACCATTTCTGTAACAGCTTGATGGAACTGTCACTCCTTGAAATTCAAGTCATAGCCGACTAAATCCTAGATCTTGCAGAAAAAGTCTTTCATGAAAAGTTTTAGAAGTACTTCTGTTTTTTCAAGGGTTGAAATGCAGTCATTTTGTTCTCTTTGGAAATTTTTGCAATATTTGTTTCCGCCTTTTCAACTGAAAATATTTTTTCTTTATTCTTTTCTGTAACAGTATCAACATTTTTAAAAATGAAAAAAAAGTAAAATACAGAAGTGTTTTGAATAAATAAACTTTGATTTCAAGTAAATGCTTAATGAAGAGGTTTTTTTATTCCCTGCTCCCCAAGGCCTTTTTTCTTACCTCAGCTGATTCTGCAAAATACACAGGGCGTGCTGCTTTTTAGGAACTGAGGTTGTAAGGTTAGAGCAGGGATGGTAAATTTCTCTAATCTTAACATGTCAGATAAAGTCCCTGGTGTCTTTCAAAAAACCACAGTATTCAGATACAATCCTGTAATCCAGAAAGAGCAGCTCTGTCTATTGTTAAATAAGATCGTTAGAAACTGATTAAAACAAAGAGTCCTTGTTTTACAGCACAGTGAATTTTATAACACCTAGCTAATGTTATTTATGATAAAGCTCAAATGCTTTTTCTTGCAGTATTGCTATATGTCAGGGATGCAACTTTAGGTTCATTATTTTTGTAATGCTTCTTAAATAACTCTTAAGCTGACAGCTTAACTGGTAGCTTTTAAACAAGGTCAGTGTAAGGTACCACTTAGAGACAGCTGTGTTTGTTGGGTTCTTCAATGAGCTACATATTGCTGCACAGGAAAGAGATGCAGATTTTTTCTCTTGAGTTTCCAGTGTTTCAGAACTGAAGATAGAAGAGCTGATGCCAAGATCTGATGAAGGATTCATCCAGCCGTGCAGCAGGCAGCACACCACTTCTCTTTGTAGTGCCTAGTTTCCCGAAGGGTGTCCTGGAGCCCACGCGAGGTATCCAGACTTGGAGTGGTGCAGGGGAAGAGCGAGTACTACAGCACAGAGCTGGTAGGTGCCTGCTGGCACCCCCCTCGCAAGGAAACGGGAAAATGCTGTGGCAGGGATTTACCTCAGGTCCTCCTGACACGTCATTTGTAGTTCCACGGGTGCTTCTGCTGGTTCACCATCCACAGTCCTGGGGCCTCTCCTGAGGGTAAATACTGACACTTTTTTCCAGAGACCTGTGAAAGGATTACTGTCCTCTTTGAAACAGAGCTAGAGGAGAACTTGTCGAGGGCCTCTAAATTTGCTTAGTACTAGACAATCAGACTTCCATTTTACTCCTCTTCATTTTTCTTTCTACTAAGTGTTTAAAGTAAAATTCTCTGAAAAGCAGCACTGGGAAGCAGTGTTAGGAAGTAAGAGCGAGAATGCCTCAGACTCCCTTGCCCAAATAGCTTTCCAGGAGTAGCTGAAAGCTTTCTGGGAGGGTGATCCAGCAGACAGCATAGAGAGTTCTGCTACCAGAACAAGTGCTGCAGTCACAGGCCTGCCTTTTATACAAGCTCCAGCTTTTCACCATCCCCAAGCAGCTTTAAAGCAGATTTAGTAGTCAGCAGAAGGCAACCCGTGCGTCTCCGGGATCAGACTCCTGTTCGCGTCTAGCTTTGCCATTAGTGCTTTTGTGCAACACTCCCTTCCTCTGATGAGCCTGATGACTTACTGGCTGCTCAATTACACTTAATTTTTTCCCCCAAGACATACACTTTTATAAGCCTAGCATGTTCAGATAGCATAGTGCTGAGGGTTTTAAATGAGCGGACATCCAGGTATTTTCTCATGCTTCATGTAGAGCTATCTGTGAGACCCATCTCTGATGGTATAAGCTCAGAGAAATGTCTTGTTTGAATGGAAAAGCACAAAAAAAACACTGAAGCAGTACATTTATGTTCTAGTATTTTATTTTGTAATGTCCAGTAGCACACATACAAATTTCCAGTTCAATCTGAACAAATATATATATATATAAGTATATATATATATATCTGTCTATCTCAGTTTTAGTGTTATCATTTTACTACTTAATCCTATTCTTGCCTTAGCTTACCACAGAGTTGTATGCTCTGTGACTTATAAAATGCTAAGATATGGAATACAGTCTGCAAGTTGACGTGAAGAGTAAACATACACACAGATTAGATGTCATGCCTGAATGGAGATGCGTAAATGCCATGTAAAATCTCCTGGTAGATAAAATAATTTCAACTGAAATCTAGAAAATTTCCTGAGAGATAGCTATGTATTTCAGAATGTGGAAGCATGTTTTCCAATAGAAACGCTCCATACACCTGCACTGGCTCTTTTCCGACCTGATAATAAGGAGCAGGTTCAAAATAATTTAAGAAAAATGAACAAAATACTTTTAAGTTGCTTTCAGTTTCTTCTTGCTTTAACTTTTTTTGGGTTTTGGCAATTTCTCACACACTCTCTTCAGTGCCAGCACTTTTAATCCATCCACTGCCAGCAATGGGTAATGTGCTGGGAAAAATCCGGGTGCAAAAAGATTTAGTGTAATTTATGATAGAAATTATAGAAATAATTAGTAGAGCTTTCAATTATTTTCAAAGGTTAGTGTAATTCAGTGTATGACTTTCAGCTTTTAGTGTTAAATAGTTAGAACATGTCAATATATAGAAGGTATAAATAACTTCAATACTGTTGTTTCCATATCTTCTTTTTTTAAAAGCAGCAGTCATAGTGACATTGATTTTATTTAAAAAGATATAATGCTTGAACTTAAACTGAGGTTGTGCCTCTTGCTTCTGAGCATAATTTTCACATCACAGAATTTTATTCTTGTTAATTCCATTAAACATGACACAGAGACTTGCTTCAGCTTCTTCTACCCACGCATCACTTCTACCTGGGCAGTAAATGAGGATAAAATATTCCACGTAGAATGCCTTCTATAACTACGTTTGGAAAGTCATCTGAAAAAAAAAAGAAAAAAACAAGAAAAAACCTTGCTTTCTTATCTATGTCAGTACAATATAAATGTTTTTGTGAAACTTAACTAGGTAAGGCCTCGTATAATTTGGGTTACTGCATCACTCAACTGTTTATCCGTGTTGGGGATGTGCTATTAGTAATGCTGTTTCAGCACTAAAGCCACTTTAGTGTAGCACTGGGCATTGCATGAATGCGCTGCCAGATTTGTAGCTTATTGATTTAAAGGGATGTTCTAATACTTAATGCTGCTAGGCTCCAGCTCTTTATCTGAATCTTTTCTCACAAGGAAGATGGATTACACTGGCAATTCAATTTCTAACAAAATCTCAATACACTTGAAGGAATTCCAAGATTGCTACTGGGAATACTTCAAAGCTGTTTTTCCATTGTGGTTTACAGCAGTGTTTAGACTGAGAAGACTTGAGGATGCCTATACAATCAGAGATGATTATTTGAGGCAGGAAAATTTCAGGCTGTCTAATCAACATAAAATGTCACATGTTACAAAAAGTCATCCTGCAATATCTGAAGGAAAAAACCCCACTATGTTCTTACCACAGATGTAGAGGAAACTAGCACTTAATTTTCATGTTAAATTCAGCATGAAAGAATCACCTGATAGAACACAATAAGAGATCCACACAGAGGAATGGCAGGATGTACATCAATGAAGTGAAAATATTTTTCAAATGCACCAACTCCTGCATTTTTAATGAAGGGTTTACTTAAATCACTGAGCACTAAGAGTAGGAATTTCTGATCACATCTTCCGATCCGAAACTTGCTAGTACACTAGGAAATGGGTTTGCCTAGAAGAACAGACTATTTCTGATACAGAACTTTCCACACTCATCAAATCTTTCCTTCACCTATCAGCCTACAGAATATTCAAAAAGGGGAGATACAACCTTTTAAAAAATCATTAAATACTTGATAAATTAGATCACCTAATGTGGCTGGGAATTAGGTTTTGCCCCTAATTCTTTTGCTAAAATCATTTTGGAGGTAAAAATATTGAGCAAAAAGTAGATTCGGGCTCGGTAAGAAAAAAAATAATCCTTATTAGCTTAAAGGTGTTATCTCATAGGTATTAATAAGGTGATTCCAGTGCATTAAAGATGTTCTAAACAGAGATATTTTGGGATGTTTTAATGAACTGCAACCTCCACCATAAACAATACATGCATAATTCTCCTCAGCTTCTCATAGTAAGTCATCATTATAAATTACTTGTTAATATTTTGAATCCAATAATGATTCCTCAAGTCCTGCAAGCTCAGCTATCCCAAATCACCCTGGTAGAATAACCCTATGCTGTTGTCATTAATGTTATTAAAAATACACTTGTAAGGGCAATCTGATGCTTTCCTTCTAAATTAAATGCTGCTGTTCCAGAAACCAGTTTTTACTGGTTCTTCTATAACATAGAGTATATATAGGAAAATGAGTATTGATTAAAAAAATGATACAACTTTACAGCATCAGATTTACTGCGAGGCTTTGTTGCTTAAAAAAAATCAAGCATATTAATTTAAGTTAAATGTATAAATACACCGAAGCACAGTCTTGCTGATCTGTGATACTAATATGGCTTAAAGAATTGTCAGAACAATTTTCAAACAAGCAACAGTAAATCTGAGGTTCCATTTTTTAGCTTCTGAGGTATCATTTTCAATTTGCAGCATTTTTAATTTTTACTTCATTTTTCTTCAAAATAGTACATAATTTTTTTTCCCACCTCCTCAAAAAGAAGCGTCCACCTTACACAAAAAGTGATGTGCTCGTGCACTCAGACTGTGTTAGATACATCATGAAAAAGGGAGTCCGAAAATCAATGAGGTTTGCAACTTTGAATCTTATTTTTGGAAAGTTGTCTTGCAACGCAACAACGCTTAAAGTCCAGCCACTGGAATAATGGCAAGACTATATGTCATAAGGACAGTGCAATGAGGGGAAAAAACGGTTCTTTGAGTATTGTGTTCCCGAAACAACTATTTATTTCATTAAACCCCCCCAAATACACAATTTCCTATTTTATGGGAAGATGTTAACACAGGCATTCCTGTATCCAGGAAAGACTGACTCCACTTCTGATCCAAACAACTGTCATAGTTCACCTTCTTCAAAGAGTACATACAATGAATAGTTATTTGCTAATGGACACTTAACTTTTGGTCATAGTTTGAACAGCCTTGGCTGCTTTTTACAAACGAATCGGAGTCTGTCAAAGTAAGAAGTGATCTGAGAGAGAAAATTTTAGAAAGCTCATCTACGTTTTCTCTGTGCTGTAAACTAAAAACACAGAAGAAGAATTAAAGGCAATAGTAGTTGTGTAAAAACTTTGTTTCTTTCTAACTAGGCTTGAGTCAACTAGTAGAGCCTCTAGACTTACGACTTGGTTTTCTGCTTCCTTTTTTAAACTACAACTCACATTCTGATTTGTGTTTTAATTCATTAAGTTAAAGAATAACTTGCAAATGAATTTGATGGCTTAGGGTCTTCAAATACAAAGAATATTCACCTGCCATATGAAATTCTAAATATTGTCTGTCAAGGCCAAAAAATGCCTTGGCAAAAGCCTGAAAAGTCGTTTGTTTCAGATGTCATTAATGAGGCCTACTTAATAATTAAACATGTCACACATTAGAAGAGGCTTTTATCTTAATCCAAGTAAAGCACCACTTAAAAGAGTAGTTGCAAAACTCATTATACAGTTCCTAATGATTTCAAGAAAAGGAAGCTTAGCCTTACTCAGAGTACACATTATGGAAGGAAGATAAATACCATCACAAAACTGCAATATCTTGGATAGAAGTCTTAGAGCAAAACCTTACATGTGGGCTGGAAACATTAAGCACCATCTTCATTTTTCAGGATAACTGTATGAAATCCCTTTTCTCTCTCAGAAATGGCATGGAACGAAATCATGTTCATAATTTACACCCTGCTCTCAAGGAATCGAAGTTTGCAATTAAGAAGAGCATTAAACAGTAAGATTAAGACACGCAATGTGGCTTACTCTAAATATTAGTATAGGTAGTAGCATCTGGACCAACTTTTAGACAGAGGTAACTCTGTGAGTGCCTCTGCATTACTGTTGTCACTTGGGCCAGGAGTGACCTTGTGAGGTGACCATCTCCCCTTAGTGTGCCTCGGTTCATCGATTTTGTGATTTGCACTCCAGCCGCAAATGGGCATTCAGTCCACACGACCAGCCTAGTGCCAAGTCAAAGTAAACACTAAATGACCCTGTAATGTGTCTTCCAATGTGGACCTTGGTCACACAGGACCTCTGCACTCGCTGTTTCACTGTAGAACTACAACAATTCAGTAAGACTCCATAGGGTCAATACTGTTGGGCCATGCTACTAGCTAGAGGGGACATTGCCTGCAAGAGAGACTATTTAACCCTCTCAAAATATATAAGTGTAGTGCCTATGGTTTTGAAAAACAGCTTGAAAAACCAATAGAATCACAGAATGGTTGCAGCTGGAAGAAATGACTGGTGGTCATCTGGTACAACCCCCTGCTCAAGCATGGACACCTAGAGCCAGTTGCCCAGGACGATGTCCAGATGGCTTCTGAGTGTCTGCAAGAATGGAGATTCCACCACCATTCTGGGCAACCTGTGCCAGTGCTCGGTCAGCCTCACAGTGACAAGGTGTTTCCTGATGTTCCCGATGTTCTTGTCCCGCCACTGGGCACCACTAAAAAGAGTCTGGCTGTCTTTGTCTTCTTTACACCCTCCCTTCAGGTACTTATGTACATCTTGAAAAAATTGCAAGGAAGTACACTTCATTGGCTAAGAAACTACAAGCAAAGAAGTGCTCTTTCCTAAATTTACTCTTAAAAATTTCTTGATTTTCAAAGCAGCTCAAGAACCTGACTCTTGATTTCAACACAGTATTTTGTAAAATCAAACAAAAATGCCACATTAAAAAAAAAATCTGAATTTGCAGCTCTGGGAGAAAATTCTCTCTTGAAATTGTATTACATTTTTAGTACAAAATTTAGTAGAAGTAACTAACTGTTCAAACAAGTAAAATGACAGAACCAGAAGGAACACACTACTAAAAATGGTATTTTTTTCCCTGCACACATTTAATGTAAGACAGAGGGTAACTTCTCCGAATTAATAATGCAAAGAACTTTTTATAAAAAAAAAAGAGTTTATAACAAGCTATTTCAAATACTCTTTTCAACCATATATTAAGAGATGAAGGCTAATGTAAATGTCTCGTGAAACATCAGTTATACTTAAAGTATACATTCTTTTTTTTTTTTTTCCCCCCATAAAGAGCTCTAGAGGTTATAAATGATAAGAAATAGTTACAATCCAAATGGAAATACAAACATGCTCGCAGTAGATCGACTGGTGTTTAGGGGAAAAGCACTTACAAAGGACTGGGCCTCTAAGTTCAAATCCTTCAGGCAAAACAGCCCAAAGGGTCAACAAGAAAAGAAAGGCAATGTTCTTCTGTCTTTTGATTTGAATTCTCGGTAGGTTTGTCTGAGAGAACAACTGGGGGAGAAAATTCCACCCTTTTATAAATCACCCACCCCACTTAGTGTTTTAATGGTTTCTTACACAAGAACTATTGTTTTATTGGCAGGTTATTAGATTTTGGACCAGTGTCATTTGACTAGGCCGGTATTAATAATAGTGTGGTTTATGTGGTGCAGGGCAAGATCAGTAAAGCGCTGTTAACAGATGACAGGTTTGATTACCGTTGGCTTTAGGCAAGACATATGGATCCCTTAGGAACAGCAGCACAGGCTGGTGGGACAGTTTGCTGGAAAGGTCAAGAACAGGGATGTCAGTATCAAGGGAGAGCAAACAGAATATTCTACAAACTAGCTTTGATAAAGTAAGATGGTCGAGCCGCACAGGAGCCAGGCTGGTGCGTTTCTGCACACCAGTGCTGCCCAAAAAGGGCAGGCTCCATCTCCTGGGAGCAAAGCTCATTGCTCCTCAGCCACACAGTGAAACCGTCAATGTGAAGCTAGAAGTGAAGGGGCTGCATTCAGGATGGGCGGCATGCGGCTGGCTTTGAGACCTCCTGATCCTGTTCTGCCCCCTGGTACGTGGTGTAATGCAGGCTACAAGATCACCTACAACCAGGCTCCACGGTCTACAGGCTCTTCAGGCCACAAAAGACACTCAAAATTTCACCACGTTCTTCCAGCCCCTAAAGCGGCTGCTGTACACCTCACCCATGGGGAGAAAGTCCTCGGAAGCCCCTCACGAGGATGTATCCCACCCTGGTCATGGTACAGACATTCTCCCCCAGCCAGCACCAGCCCTCTCGGCTCTGCTCTGTACGTACACGTGCCAAGTAGTGCAACCAGATACATACAGAGCTCTGTCAAACACACAGACTCATAGAATCATAGGGGAGAACCCAAACCTCTAATTCCTTCTGCTAAATCTTCTTGCTACGAAAAATACACTTCAGTGGGTAAAAAACATTCCCAGAAATATTTCAGAGCTAGCAGTATTCTATTAGGGTTTTGTAAGGAACTTCTCGATACAAGCATAAGGATGCTCAATTCACACTACAAATGGATGGAGCTAGCACAGCTGGTGAAACTTGCCATATTTAACACACACATCTAATTTTAATGCTAAACTACTGCTATTTTGTCAACTTCAAGGAACAAATACAGTAAACGTCAATAATTTCAAGTAGTTTATTAATCTGGTGTCCTAGAAAGAGTAGCAATCAAACTCACCTTGATTCTTCAGATTCTGTTTCATCAAAAGAGCTGCAAGTAAAGTGAGAGGAAACTTTGGTTAAAACAAAATTAACTCCACAATAAAAAAAACCCAAATCCTTTAAGAACCATCAAAGGGAGCAACCTTTTTCTGGTCCGTAGCTGCATAATGCAGTGTGATGAAATGAATGTGGGAGATAGAATCATTTTAGAACAACCACTACTTGGAAATGACAGCATCCATTTTACTCTAACAGATTCACATGCATATCTATCTATGTATCTATGAAGTGATGGGGTACAGTCCCACTGAGGGTATTAGCTGATGTCAGTAACTACAAGTGAAAACTATAAGTTTGTTAGTTTCTGAATCACTCTGGGGACCGCCCTGGGCCATAGACACCTCCGAGTGTAAGAGGGCCTCAAAATTATCTCCACTTTTTTCAATTCTCCTTCTCTCCACTGCAGATCCACATAGCCTCCCTCGAAGTGGAAAAGGGCTGCACAGCTTTCTGGGGAGCAAGTTCTGGTAACGTTGCTGGATTTTGCAACTATGTCAGCTCGCACAGCAAAACAAATTATTCTCCCTACAAACCTTAGAGCTGCAGATGGTAGCAGAGCTTCCAGTTACACTGTTTTGGGTACTTCTGTAGTCATTACACTCATAATAATCCTAAGATTCCTTTCTCTCACCCTGATCAAGAACCCTTCCCAGAGGAAGGGCAATGGGGCCATTGGGGTAGATGTTATCAGAAAGGTGAAAGACCCCATTTTCAAAGACACAGAGGGAGATCATAAAATGATCACAGAATGAACTTCTATTTTGTCCAGCTACTATGACCATAAAACACACACAAAGGCTTTCTGTGCAACTTTAGTGAGAGTTTATGCATATCTTACGAAATTAATTTCAGTAGATACTTCAAGATCTATGAGAAAACCATATTTTTCTCATCTAAACTCTCCTTTGCTTTCCAAGAGTATTACATTAAACCTCACTTCTGTCTTTGAACAGGCTGGATTTATTTTACCACCTTTTGGGGATATATAAACATACTTAACGTGAACCTAATGCTCATTTATTTTACAGTGTTAGAGTTGGCCACAGGACCATTTAAAGTCAATGGAATTGCATCAGCACTGAGTGGATATGTGCCTTTTGGCCTCCATGTATTTTTCAGTAATGAGAGCTTACCCACAGCTTTCTGCTTTTGGCAAGGTGGGTACATGGCGAACGTTCAGGAAATCGAGAAATATTTTAGGGAGCTCTTCATTTTCTAAAATGACTGTCTGTAAAAAAAAACAAACAAAGGCACAATAGAAACCCAAGATTTTTTAGTATTTTAGATATTTCACACTTTTGTTCAAGATACCAAAACATTTCCCACTTGCAACACTTTTCAATTCTTCTTCATTTTTTTTACACCTATTTTGGAGTGCTTCATTTCAATAGGAAAACCACAGTTCTTAATGAATCACATATAAATACATTCAGCTTATGCTACCACACTTTTTTTCACCTGCCATCACTGGTGCCAGGCTAGATGCCTCTCAAGTAGAGATGTCTGATTCTGGAACTAAGTTATTGGCACACTCATTTATGAATAAAATTCTGTTTATTTAAAACATAAAATAAAGCAGCTACAGCTCAGTGCTTTCAGGTTCACCTCAGAGAAGACTCCTGTCTGGCACATCAGTGGAAAAAGGAAGTCTCCACTTCGTGCAATTGTATTAATGCATGCCTTGGTAAATGCTAACAAGGGAAACTCTTTGCTTGGCTTGACAGATCAGCTTACAACGTACTCCTTGTACCTGTGCTGTGACTCCTAAGGACAAAGCTCTGACCAAAGAGCTGCTGGCTACACCTGCCACATTCTTCCACTGCAATGACGTAATGGCCAGACTCCATCCTCCTTTGTTTTTGCACTGATTAAGATGATTTACAATTTTCAGTAAATTAATTACAGGTACACTTAAAAATATGTAGCAAATAAATGAGATGCTTAGGTGCGTGTTCATCAGGAAAGAATGACTTTTAAAGGAAACACTAGATCTCTGACAGTTTCATAGAAGCAGACCAAAAATAATCATTGATCTTTAATTTTCACAAGACAAACAAAACAGTTCATGCATTCAACCAATGTCTCACCTGAAAGATTAAGCCCCTATTTATTTACTGTTCATGCTGCCATACATTCTGATAACACATGTACTTCACAGGCAAATGAAAGCCACAAGCTCTTCCCTAAAGAGCTTTCCTTCATAAAGGCCTGGATTCGGAGTGAACGTATGCATGGAAGAAACTTCACTAGATTTATAAATAAAATGACTTGTACAAGTAAAGCTATCCATGTTCATCCTGTTCGTTTTCACACCCTATGCTAGGAGAAACAAAACCTAGAGAAGAAACAAGACTGCTGATGGGAAGAAACATTACTCTGTTTACATTCAGGAGGTAACTTATCCCTGCCTGTGTATTCTTTTACATTACAATATCACTAGGGAGACACAACGGTACGTAGAGGATAAAAGGATCACAGAAAAAAATAGGTTGGAAGAGACATCTAGAGGTCATCTAGATTTTATAGCAGGTTTTATAGCAAATCGTTAGTTGTGTAATGAAACCCAATTCGTGTAAAAATTACATAAGATGTGCATATACGTAAAGACAGAAACAGATTTGAAAATAAAGATATTTGAGAACTGGTTCTTTTTTTTGTTACATTTGCAAATCTGAATTCAGAGTCTACATTTCTTCAACAGCTGAGGCCATCACTAACAAGTTTGAAAAAAAGGAACAGGGAAAAATGCAGCTTTTGAACTTTTCTGTTCTAGATTTTAATGGATGTAACAAACAGGGAGGTCTGAAACGTTGGCAAGCGTTAAGCCTTTCAGTTCACCTCTATATGAAGATGCTGCATTAAAAAATGCCACTTCATTTGCATACTGCAAAATCAGCACTCTGCTGCTGCAAAATTTATCCTGTTCTGCATTCAGGTTATGCACAGAAGGAGGGGTGGAGGTAGATGCATATTCAGAGGGTGTGTGAACTGCATAACAATGCATATGATTTGCTCAAATAAAACCATCTCACTAATTATATGCAATGAAGAACTGCAAAAAGTTGTATAAAGATGTTTAAGGGCATCCAATGCTTATGTGCAACCTCATACTTACATCTCCTGACAGCTTTTCCAAAAGCTGAGCTGCCTGCTGAGGCTCCTGAACAGAACAGTGATTGTCAGGGAAGAAGAGAAGGATACATCACTGTGTAAAAGGAAACCTCCCGACAGCTCTTACAAACCTATTTGTTTCTACTTCCACTCACTCCAGATTAATATCTCATTCTATTTCTTTTAGGTTTTTTTTCACAACATGCATCAAGTCACTCCAAGCCCTGCTAACCCTGCCCTGACCAAATGTATTTCACAAAAAGACGTAAGCAAATAGCATCTGTTGTTGTGTGTTAATCCATATAGTTTGTTAATTGTCAATAACTCTGCTTTGGTGATCAATAAACTTGAAAATGTAGAATTTGCAGAAAAGCAAAGGCAATTTTGCACTGCACTGTATTTTGGATGCTGCCTCTGTTGATTGGGAATTTTGTCATTTCCAGAATTTTATGAAGGGAGGAATGACTGCATTGAGCAAAGGAGGATTTTTCAACTGATGCAATGTGATGTACATTTTAAGGAATTAAAAAATAAATGAAGGTAGAAGTTAATTATACTAATAAGGGGGCAAATTATCTTCTGGCTTGAATTCATTGGCTTCGATACAAAAAGAGACCAGCACATAATCCATTTATTTAATACACATGGTAGAAACGAAAGGAAAAGAGAAAAAAAACCCTGGGAACAACAACAAAATAAAGCCAGCCACACTGGATTAGATGTGTCTGTTGAGCTGCATTTCCTACCTCTGGTCGTGGCCCAAAGTGGATGTCCAGAGAAAAATGTAAGCATTCTCAACTTTCTATTTAAGTTAAAAAAATACTCTTATATCAGAAATAAACGTTATCATAATCGGCTTAATTTACCTGGAACAACCCATAGCACAACAGATTTTTGACTTCTGACTGAAACTTGTAAGAAATACGTATTCTGCAAACTTGATGATCTTTAAATAATAGCTGAGCAGAAAAGGAACCAGCAGGTGTAGCCTCTAAACCACTATCTGTAATTTGTGATGTAACATCCTCAACCGTAGCCTTCATTCAAGTGAATATATGACATTGGCTTGTAAACATGACTGCTACTTTGTTTGCTCTGCAATCAGAAACATAAAGATATATATTTTCCAAAAAAGAAAACCTCACAATTAGGCTGTTAGTAATGTGAATTTCTAATTCATCTGAATTCTACCAAGATCATAGCAATGAGTTTCAAATACGGGCCCCAGAGTGCTAAGTAGACTAATTTAAGAAAAAAAAAACAGCACATGTATTTCCTTCCTAAAGCAAATAAAAAAAACCCCAAACTAAAATACCTAACACAACCTCTGGCAAGTGATTTGGGAGATGACTCCAGAAATACATTTTTCACTCATTGATTTCAGCTGAACTAAGAGTATAAGCGCCATATTTTCTTAGAAAATCATAAAGGGTGTTTATCTGTTACTGTCACACTTTAATGAACTACTCCGTGCTTCAGGAAAAAAAAAAAAAAAACCACAAGGCAGAGCCTGATGTTTACATCAGCAGAAATGTCTTTTTCATCAAAAGGGTGCAATTATTATTATGTAACACAAATCACAAAAATCCCAATTTTTCTACCTTATCAGTTTCATAAAATCATGTTCCCTAAGGATGTCATTGATTAGTTGCACATGTTCTTCAGTGACATCTGAAATACTTAATTGTCGGTTATCTTTTCTCCTTCAGCAAGTAAAATATAGTCACAAAATTGCAAAGGGACTTGTTCTGCCTTAACCTTAGCTAGATGCCATCATGCAGTGGAAAACAGTGCTAAAATATCACAGGATAATGCTCTCCAACAAGGGAGACATATAAACAGCATAATGATTTCCCACGAGTTTCCTTTTTAGAAAATTGTCACTAAAGCCAGGGTAAATGGTGACATATCTTCACAGAGGACACTGTGAAATCGAACACTGGCATTCTAGTTAGGTCCAAACCTACTCATCAGCCAATTATAACAGTAACTGAACATCTTGCTGAAAACCTGAACAAGACCACTTGGCTAACCTTAGGAGATCATGCCACAGGAAGGCATCATTTTCACAGATTTTTATTATTATTGTTGTTGTTTTTAATGAAAAAAAGATTTAAAAAATAATTTCTTACAATCATCTATCATACTTTTTCAAGGTTGCTGGAACAGCTGTTGGAAGGGAAGAAATGAGAGTGGGGAGCTGCGTTACAAGGTTTTTAAGAGTCCTTACAGACTTTTCCATTCAATCGGGTTTAGTTTGAAATGCTGTACTGCTAGGGTGAAAAAGTTCATGACAGTTTTTCCTCTCTTCACAGGGAAAGATGCTTCACAATACCTAATTCAGTGGTGCAGCTAAAATGGGGGAGAAGAAAATCAATACATTCCAGCTACAGTAAGTAGGCTGGAGTGTCAGTCTCCACTGGGACCAAAACCCACATCTTTTAGAACACTTTAGAGTCTATATTCCTCTATTAACCTGCTTTTCCTGAACTGCTTTACACAGTCCCATGAAATGATAAAAAGGTTACCAAAAGAACATATTAACTAAAAACCAAGTAGACGAAGGAACCAGACTTCTAAGAGCAAGCTTTCCTTTTTTTAAAGTAATAGCAGATAGAATAATGTTTTATATTACTCATTGCAAAGACCTATGAAGAAACTCACTCCCTTCTTCAGTGAGGATGTTGTTATAGGTTATCAACAAGAATTATTTCTAAATAAGTTGTCACTTAAATTGTCATAGTAAGGACTTAACTTTTCATTGCTACCAGAAACATTCACTGATGGACAGTTTTGTAAGAAGAGGAGGAGGCTATCAAACACGCCTACAACTCTGTATAAAGATACAAGAAGCATGCAAACACACATACAACACAAAAGTGATGCTCCATATGAAGTACCAGCTAGCTAACACTCCCAGGCTGTATATCAAAGGGAAGTCAACAGTAAGAGTGCCATCTACACAGCAGAGCTTGAAAGGGAACAAGATACTGACTGTAGGTATTATATGTCAAAATACTTCCAACAAAGATCCATAAGTTACTATCTGAAAGTTAATGTAAAGTCACAAAAGCAAAAGAAAAAAAAAAAGGCCCAGAGGGGAATTGCACCTCTGAACTTCAAGGCTGGAGAATAGCAGAAAAATTCCCGCACCAACTTTCAGATCAATTTGTTATACTTCCAGTGAGCTTAAAACTCACCAGATATCTCCTGAGTGACAAATCCATCTATCACAGCGTTCTCAAGCTACACACAGGGTAAATGAACTAGATGGAAGGGAAGCCCAACAGGTTACATGACTGCTGGATCACCACTGAAAATATGTATGCAGAAATTCATGACAGTGTCTATAAGCTATTAACTTTTTTACTTAAGCCTTACCTAACCTAACTTTAAAGCGTTTTACTAATTTTGATTAAAAGTACTACCAAGTAAGTTTTAAGGTAATGAGTACTTTAGTTAGAAAGCTAGTTAATTACAGGTTTACAGTTCCAACTAATATTTAACTACTAAGTGCAAAGTGGATTGATTTGAGGCTAAGTGTACAAATATAACCCATTTGATGTGAAAAATACCATATTGAATTTTTTTTCGAAAACTGGGAACATAATGTAGCAGGAGCAAACAGTGAATCTCTCTGCAGCAAAACAGGAGACTAGCCCTTGAAAGATTAGAAACAAAGTACAACAGACTACAGTTCCTTTGAAAAATAAAAATGAAAGGAAGCAGTCAATATTATTTCCTGAGACACTGCTCAAAGGATTGAAGGTTAAGACAAAGCTGGATGAGAAATGAAGAAATCAACAGAGCAAAAGGAAAAGAAGCAGAAGGGCAGAATGAGTTAATGATATTAAAAAAAGTTAGTAGGAACAAGAAAGGCTTTTAAAAATAAGTAACAGGAAAAAGTAGTACAAAGAGTAAGCAGATCCATTAATGACAAAGAAAGACACCAAAATAAACGTTGATTTTAAAATGGCTGAATTGAAGTGTTTTTTAAAAGTCAATGGACCACTAAGACAATGGACAATTAACAAGTAATTAAGACCATGTCAATAATTCTGCTGATAACAAACAGGTGCAGGAATACCTTAGACAATAATATATATATATCTCAATCAGTAGATCCAGAAAACACACATCTAGGATGGTAAAGAAATTAGGTAGTTATGCTTGGAAAAGTCTTCTCAAGAGTACAGGGGAAAAAGGTTTGGAAAAAAGCAACCCCATTTACAATACGTAATACAACAATAGGTAAAGCAGAAGAGCTTTAAACTTGCAATACTCTTTTCTGAAAGCTTAAAGGAACTAAATACAAATACGCTGTAATGAAAAAAAAGCCTCAACATGCAGGCTGCAAACTACAACACCTGGAAAGTTTGGAAACTGGTAGGTTTTTTGGTTTCTCACACAGTCAGATGCTGCTGTCCTTCTATGCTGATCCTTGTGCACTGAAGAGGAGGTCAGATGGGAAAAAGAAGCAAAAATCCACAACAGTATCTGATCAGGTAATTAAAGACTATCATAAATACATACTCTAGTTTAAGGCACATAAAGCTGGTACTGAAAATGTCAGTTCTAGATTTTCCAAATTTGCAAGTGTTTCTTCAGGCCTAAGGCTGTTCCTGTTGTGCTGGTTTTGGCTGGGATAGAGTTAATTTTCTTCATAGTAGCTAGCATGGGGCTATGTTTTGGATTTGTGCTGAAAACAGTATTGATAACACGGGGATGTTTTAGTTACTGCTGAGCAGTGCTTACACAGAGTCAAGGCCTTTTCTGCTTCTCACACCACCCCACCAGCGAGTAGGCTGGGGGTGCACAAAAAGTTAGGAGGGGACACAGTTGGGACAGCTGATGCCAGCTGACCAAAGGGATATTCCATACCATAGGACTTCATGCTCAGCATATAAAGCTGGGGGAAGAAGAAGGAAAAGGGGGACATTCGGAGTGATGGTGTTTGTCTTCCCGAGTAACCATTATGCGTGATGGAGCCCTGCTTTCCTGGGGATGGCTGAACACCTGCCTGCTGATGGGAAGTAGTGAATGAATTCCTTGCTTTGCTTTGCTTGTGTACGCGGCTTTTGCTTTGCCTGTTTAACTGTCTTTATCTCAACCCATGAGTTTTCTCACTTTTACCCTTCCAGTTCTCTCCCCCATCCAACCAGGGGTGGGGTGAGGGAGCAGCTGTGTGGTGTTTAGTTACCGGCTGGGGTTAAACCATGACACCTCTAAATATCGGGGTTTAGTGCATGGTCCTGTCTTCTGAGTATGTGATAATCCATTCTTAGAATCATAGAATTGTAGAATCATTTAGGTTGGAAAAGAACTTTAAGATCATTGAGTCCAACTGTTAACACTGCCAAGTCCACCACTAAACCATCTCCCTAAGCACGATGTCTACCCATCTTTGAAATACCTCCAGGGACCGCAGCTCAACCACTTCCCTGGGCAGCCTGTTCCGGTGCCTGACTACCCTTTCAGCATAGAAATTTTTCCTAATATCCAATCTAAACCTCCCCTGGCACAACTTGAGCCTATTTCCTCTCATCCTATCACTTGTTACTTCACAGAAGAGACCAACCCCCACCTCGCTACAACCTCCTTTCAGGTAGTTGCAGAGAGCGATAAGGTCTCCCCTCAGCCTCCTCTTCTCCAGGTTAAACAACCCCAGTTCCCTCAGCCGCTCCTCATAATACTTGTGCTCTAGGCCCTTCACCAGCTTCCTTGCCCTTCTCTGGACACGCTCCAGCACCTCAGTGTCCTTCTTGTAGTGAGGGGCCCAAAACTGAACACAGTACTCGAGGTGCGGCCTCACCAGTGCCGAGTACAAGGAAGCGATCACTTCCCTAGTCCTGCTGGCCACACTATTCCCGATACAAGCCAGGATGCTATTGGCCCTCTTGGCCACCTGAGCACACTGCTGGCTCATATTCAACTGGCTGTCGACCAGCACCACCAGGTCCTTTTCTGCTGGGCAGATTTCCAGCCACTCTTCCCCAAGCCTGTAGCGTTGCGTGGGGTTGTTGTGACCCAAGTGCAGGACCCAGCACTGAGCCTTGCTGAATCTCACACAGTTGGTCCTGGCCCATCGATCCAGCCTATCCAGGTCCCTCTGTAGGGCCTTCCTACCCTCCAGCAGATCAACACTCCCGTCCAACTTGGTGTTGCCTGCAAACTTACTGAGGGTGCACTTGATCCCCTTATCCAGATCATTGATAAAGATATTAAACAGGACGGGCGCCAGTACTGAGCCCTGGGGAACACCACTTGTGACAGGCCGCCAACTGGATTTAACTCCATTCGCCACAACTCTTTGGGCCCGGCCGTCCAGCCAGTTTTTACCCAGCAAGGTATGCCCATCCAAGCCATAAGCAGCCATCATCAAGCCATCAGCATTCATCACTGTCAGATTTAAACTCTGAACCTTCAGCATATACTTTTAGTTTTCCTTTTTTTGTTGTTTGGATCCTCATCAAAGGATGTCTCTAATTGAGGTCATAAAATACACAGAAAAGTATTTGCTTGTTATAGTAACAAGTCAGCAGGATCACAGAGTATTCCTCCAAAGGGCCTAAGGGAACTCACTGATGAATTTTCTGAATTAACATCGGTCTATACCATATTGTTTACGGCTGCTTTAGAACCGGAGGACTAAAAAAAATGACAAACATAATTTAAATACAAAAAGAGTACCATGAGAGAACTGGGGATTTATAAATTAGTATGCCTGTACCAGGGAAGTCAGTTACAACTACAATAAGGAGTGGAATTAATGGGCACATGGATGAATATATCTGGATGGAAAAGAATCACAGGGCTGCTGTTAAGGGAGACCCTGTTTCAAAACTTACTGCAACCCCTGAAAGGATCAACAAGCACAGATAAACGTGGGCCTGTTGACAGAGCGTACTTTCATTTCCAAAAGGCTTTTGACAAAGAACCCCACCAAAAGCTTTAAGGCAAACCCAGCAGCCACGATCCTTGCAAAGATAAAGAAGTAGTTACAAGTCCTGAAAGAGAGGTTAGGAGAACATAGCCCAGAGTGATGCATACTGGAAAAAAATAACAAACAATGATGGGCTTTAGTTAGTGATCAGAGGAGTGAAATGCTGGGGACTACAACATATCCCTCAAAAGATAAGCTTGCTATCCAGCAGCAATTAAAAAAAGCAAATCAATAGTTTATTAGAAACTATTAGAAAAGGAATCAAGAAAATATTAGAAATTATATATTATTATTACAAAAAAGGAAGGGCTTTAGATAGAAGGAGGGACTTGTTCATAGAACAGGCAGTTGAACCATGAGCCACAGAACATTGCAGAAAATTTATATGTGTTTAAGAAGAGACTGAATAGACTGATGGAAGAGGAATTAATTGAACTGAAAATGCATGGAAATGGAGAGCATATTAAGGAGGAATTATCAAAGCATATTCTCTCTCTTCTCCCTCATGTACCTGGTTTTGAGCACTATCAGAGGCAGGCTATTCTCCCAGAGGAACCGCTGGTCTAATCTGCTCCAACTATTATTTTATGCTATGCCAGCTGAGTTACACGGTTAATTGTACAAGTCTGCAGTAGCAGATGGCTCTCCCAGAGAAGGAAGATAGAGCATGGCCGGGAGATGGCCAACTCACTCTCTCCTCCCTCCATTTCGCTCATCCTTTGTGCCATTCAGGTGGTTGAAAGAGGCTGCTCCCACCTGCCAGTCCTCACCAGCAAAACCCCATGGTGAAAGGTAATTTGTAGGCTTTTGTGCACCCACAGCCCCTTAACTCCTTCCTCTCTGAGCATTAGTGAGGGTGGAGATTTGCTGAGGGGACATGTGAGCTCTGTTCTGCTTTGTGGACGGACTGCCAGGGATAGAGGACCAAACTGGAGGCTGACCCGGTGGGCAGCCAGCATCCCCATTTGCAGGCAGTGAAGAAGAAGGGGTGATGCAGGAATGATAATCCAACACTTCTGACACTTGCTGTCAACTCTGAGAAGTTTTATTTTAGAAACATGCACATTACTTAAAGATTTGCAAAGCCAAATGATGTTAGGAAAAAACAAAGATAGAACAGAAAAGAGTTACTGGAACACAACAGATGTTTTAAGAAAACTTAAAACATCACTTGGAACCAAATATTGCTTTTCTTGTTTTACCTGTATTGAATACAAATTATCTGAGAGAAAATAAATTTCTGAATGTAAAGTAAAAGTGAAATGACTGTTATTTCAATTCACTACAAGTTTTATGTAGACAGGCTGCAAGATATATTAAAGTAATTCACACTTCATTAAAAACAGTTTGACAGAGAATACAGTTTTAGCTGCAGAATGACTGCAGTATTTGTATTTTCATGTCTACTTTCTAGACATACTAAAATATATAAAAAATATTTTTCTCTTGTTATTGTTTCATTTCAAAGAGGAGTTTGAAAAAAAATATCGCCTATTTCTGCACAGAATATGTTTACTATTTTTTCCTACACTGCCATATTTCTATCTACTATATTTGCTATGCTTGTAAATAGTCCTTTATAAGGAGGAAAGCTATGAGCAAGCTCGAAGAAAAGGCAGCGATTAAAGAACTAAGCTCACTCCATTCTTCAGAGCCAAACGCAACAGAATGATACCTCAGCAGTCAGAGAAACAGAAGACTAGCTCTGCAGCATGACCGACTTTCTCTTGATCCCAAAAAACCCCCACTCTCTGGATAATGACACAGACTATCTGTTAAGACGCAGATGTTTGATTTTTTGGTCAGATAATGTGGTTTTGGTCAAATAACACATCTTCAAAAGAACCGAAAAAGCCCAGAAAAATACTGAAACATTTAAGAATAGCCTTGAAATAGCATTTCCACTTCTTTTTTTTGCTTCATAAGAAATGTCCCTCAGCTCTAACTCATTTTGCTGGTTTTGCTGGGAACAAGGAATGAGTCAGGTGGTTGATGAAGCCTGAGGAAGTTAGCTATGAAAACAAGTCTCGCTCTCCACCAGAATAACAATTTCATGCAAATGTCATATCAAAAATCTAGAAATCATCTGAGGATGATTTCCTCATCTGCATTGTTTCCACAAGGTACTGTAACAAAAATGCTATTCAACTCCACAATTGCTTCTTATTTTGTCTCCCTGATATTTTCTTGTCAGAGGTTTTGGGTCAGAGGAAACTCTTGAGAAATGACTCGACATTCCCTCTGAAACTAATTAGATTAAGCAGCAGGTACCCACTCCAAAGTCCAAACAAGAGAATGTAGAAAGCAGAGGGAATTCACTGCACCTGGGGTTAATGAACTCATTGTGTCATTTTTGCAGAGGTAAAGAAGGGGTAACATAGGTGACCAAATATATTTAGGTTTATATGGTGGCGTTTTTGGGGTTTTGTTTTTTAGTTTTGAGTGTTGGTAGGCCTTTCAGCACAAAATGTGGTGTTAAATAAGGACTCTAGGCTATTTTTGCAATGTTGGAAGAGTAACTGCAAGGAAATCAGTAAGCTTAATTTTAAAAACTCTGAAGCTTACATTAAATTTTAATCAGCTTAACAAGAAAATACATGTTGCATTTTCAAGACATTTACTTACCTTTAGCAGCAAAAGCAAGGTAAAAATCTGGTTTGTTTATTTTCTGAATTATTTATATACTAACAATTTAGTCTGATATCCCGATTCTGTACTTAATGAGGTGGTTGCTTACACAAAGGCAAAGAAGCACAAAGTCAGTTTTAACCACTAACAAAGTCAGAAATGGGGGGGGGGGGGGGGGGAGAATAGGGGGGGGACGCTGAGGAAAACCAGAGTCAGTCCTAACAGTATGAATAGACACCACAGGAACAGAACAATAATATAAATGTATTTGTTTTAATTTGTGACAGCAACTGTTATTGTAGAACCACTGTAACAGAGAAAACTCTGTTTAAAAACATGCACTTTTCCAGGTCCCATTAAATTAACTTCTGTTTGTAATAATTCTTATGTTTAAAACATTTCCCTAGCCCCATAGGAGAACAAGACCCAATCAACTTAGAACAATGTGGTAAATGCTGTGCTGACAGCATTAGCCATTGATTCAAAAGCATCTGTTTTCTGAAAAACTCACCAAGGTTTGTTCTCTCTGAAAAACATCCATAAGAAATTTCTACTCTGAATTGAAACCAACAGGTTAAAGTCAAAGATTCAGACAATCTCTTCTTGCCTGCTTATGCTACAGAAACAGCATAACAAATGGTCGAGATGTAGTCACATGTAACCATATGGATATTAAAAAAGCTTAGAAAGCATTTCATAAATTACACAAGCAAGTTGGAATCAATGTCAGAGAACAGAAGTTTGAACAGATGAAGTAGGACATTTTTTAACAGACACTAATATGCACGTTTAAATTAAATTCTTGATAAATAACTAGCTACTAACTATGCTGTGAGAATATTTTGGCAGGGGTCATAATTCATGGATTATTTTCATTAAAAAGGAAGACAATATAAATAACATGGAGGATAGCAGGGCAGTCATAACCCAGTAAATTATTTTATTTTCCCAAACAACAACAGAGCAGGAAGATGCTCAAGACTGTCCAAAACTCAACAGTAAGCACTTCCAGCAGTAAGAGTCACTGCATAACAGTCAGGTGGGCAAGGAAGATTTGAATATGTGACAATCACGTTGTCAAAATATTTAACTGGTCTGGTTTTGTCATCAAGAGGCTGGTTTTGTTAACCCTAATGCCACCACACTTGTGGATCTTGACAGACGGGTTATTTCTATGCTAAAACAGATTGATCAAGGACTGCACCCTGCTTCTCAGTACCACCCACCATACTACTCTTCCAGAAATAAGACTTTAAATTATCTAACATGTTTCATCTTACAACAACCATTCCTATGCTCTATTTACTGATACTCTCTTCTATTTATATTTCATTAAAATCTGTCAAATAATTAAAGATTTCGTTTGTGCCAAAATTCTGCATTAAATATCCTTTCAAATAAACTTTCAGAGAAAGCTCTCTTTGTCCATCCATCTGTGTGTCCCCTCCCCACACCCCCACCCCCCCCATTACAGGAGAGGTCCAACAGCAAATTCTTAAATTATTTACTCATCAGTGAAATGAACTGTTTGCAGAATCAAGCACAGCATACTGCAGTATGATTTTGTCTTGCTAAGGAGTTGACAGTTTTTACACAAGGAAAAAACATGTATAAATAAAAAATACAGCAGCTAAGAAGTGTGGTGTAGAGTCTGCGATGCTAAATTCTCGATGTTCTTTACAATCTTAAGTACTTGCTTGCTCATGGATTCAATCTGCAGTGGGAATTAATGTTACCAGAAGTGCTAGAACTAGACAAAGTAATTCCCTTTCTTTGTAAGCATACAAACGCTGCTTTCTGTTTGCATGGAGATGCTAACAGAAGTCACAAGGTTTTCCTTGTCTTTTCTTGTAAAAAAACCCAACCCCAAAACAATCCCCAAACCCCCTGTCCTTCCTTTTTCACTCCCGCCACCCTGGCAAAAAACCTCACCTCTCTTTCAGAGAAATGAGCATGCCTTGTTACATGCTGCTCTGTAACTATAGGAGCAAATCAATAGCAGCTGAATGCCATCTGCTTCGGGCAGCAGAACAGCACCAAAAGTGTGAGCAATGCATCTTCCCTTATTGAAAGGTTATTTTATGCAAGTAAACAATTCATCGTCTTCTTGCACGCTTGATGCTCATTTACCACTTTTGATCAATAAAATATGCAAAACAACAAAAAAATTGAATCCTAAGAGTAGTTCTGATGCCAGTGTGATAGTTAATCAATATCAGGTCTCTGTTCAGTAAGGCAGGCAGTAGGGTAACTCCTTCATTGTATGAACCCAGGAAAAAGTGTGGAAATGTGCCTTGTTGCCTCTAAAATGCATCAAGAGAGTAAGAAGCACAACTTTTATCCTGCAAATTAATTGCATTTTTTTCCCCCTCACTATGCAAAGGGTACTTATGCCAGCCTGCCTGATCATTTGTTGCAAAGAATCTGCTGTTATGCTGTTGACAGAGCTATACTATCATTAACACAGATATTTGGTTAAATCATAGCAATTACAAGACATACTTTGGACAGCAATCCACTCTGTTTCCTTCTAAAGCTGCTTTACCTTATTAAGTCTTGGTTTTCAATGTATTTATGTTTCAGGTGAACTCAGTTTTTCTGTTAAAAACAAACTGCTATGGGAATTTCTTTTGCACAGTGTTTCTTTTAGTCAGACCACAAACTGCCTTATTACATTAAGCCTCCTGACAATTGATTCAAGTAGAATACTTCTCTCCCAACAAAGAAAACGACATCATTTTTACAGATATCGCAGAACAAAACCTCCAATTTAAAGTTTCCTAAAATAATACAAAATACTTGAAATAACAGTTGCTGCTCACAAAGGCTATCTACTCTAGTGAGCCATATATCCTAATATTAAAAAAAAATTAACTACTGTCATTTGAAAGGCAATTTTGCAGATATCACAAACACAAAGCCACAAATTGCGTTGCATGCTGTATGTTCTGATCTGCACTTAATACTGCATTTTCTTCATTATTCTTTCCTTCTTGTACCTGAAAACACAATTATTCAGGTATGTGTCCTTTACTTTCAGTTATCTGAACTGGGAAAAAAGCTTGGTACACTTCTGTAAAAGAATATCTTATGCAGGGCTTCCATTTAAGAGAACTACCAAGTACAAGACTTAAAAAAACCAAAACAACACAACTTATTTTCTCTATATTTGCAATGCAAAGACACTTCCCAATGTACTGGTCATGGACTTCCAGAAAAGATTTATTAAAGTGAAACCAAGCAATACTGAATAAAAAATAATTTCACAATCAGATTAGAACCAAACACTAACTTGCAGTCAAGCAGCAGCACTTATACACAGGAGAGACAGAAAATCTCTTGTTCATTGTTCAATTCTCATAATTCTTACAAAAACAAGACAACTGGAAGAACATATCTATAAATCAACTTGTATAGAGTTTTTAAGGCAATTACTGGTAATTAATAAAGTGCACATTTGCACATATGAAAAAAATCCTTCTGACCAACCAATGAAACTTATCAAATGTAAGATAGGTTTGGGTTTTGGGTTTATTTAAATCTGTGAATTAGAGGCAGATTTGTAAGCAACAGTTTAAAATTTTCCTTTATAACCTTGTAAGACCCCAAACATTTGTAGTTATAACAGGCATCTGCCCCTTCTACATAACAAAGCTTGGATCAAGGTCCTTCTGCATGCCTTCTTCAAAAATGCTTATGAGTTTATATGAACTCCAATATACAGCTTGATCGCATTTATAGAAGCCAAAACAATTTTGATCAAATTAATAATACAGAACATAGTAGTGAAAGTGCAGTAGCTTTTAGTCAATGACCCAACTAGCAGCAAGGGTATAATTTAAAGTCAGAAATTTCCAGTGCATGCACTGTTAGCCACAGTGAACCTGTTACTGCTCTAAAGGGAATTGTTTGCCTCTTATTAGATTTTCTACAGCACAGCCATAAGTGATAAATGTACTGCTGTACTCACTGTCAAGTTAATCAATGCTGCCAAAGTTTTGTTGACCTAACAGTAATCCATAAAGTGAGCGGCATTTTCTCTATCCCTATGACATCTCAGTCCTCAGTGGGGATACAAATCTTACAACAGCTTCTTAAAAAATATGAAAAAAACAAAGCAAAGCAAAGCGGAGGGAAAAAAGATATTTTCAAAATTCTGTCTTTAAATTAGTAGACTGTGAGAATTCCTTGCCTCTCTGACAAATTGCTTAAAAATGAAGGCCACACAATGGATTCAGTTCGATGGTTAAAATACTAGCAAATGGATAACTTCACAGAAGATAAAGCCTTGCCTACCAAAAAGAAGGTAAAAAACAGCTTCAGGAGTCTTCCAAGGAAACAGCTGTGAACACGATTTACTTGTGACTATAGATAAGTGCACTGGTTCAAACAGGGCACAGTGCAGCAATTCTGAAGACAGTAATGTGAAAACAATAATAAAAAATCACCACCAATACAACTTGTCTATTGCTGCGTCTTGCTGTGATTCACAGTCCATGAGAGGCATCACCACTGAAAAGAAGAAAAAGTCAGGAAACAATCCTTGGTAGAACGAGCCGCTCTATAAACAAACTGCTGCCATGCTCTCACAAGCAATTATAGACATATGAAATATGAATTGCCATTGATTTTTCTTCTAGAGGTCACTCTGCTCCATGTTTTACGCACTCTAGGCATTTATTTGGGTGGCAAACTGACAAGTTTTTACAGAATTAACGGAGCAATGTAATCCTTGCTCAATTGCAGGTACTTCATTATGGTTCTGTTCCTTGACACTTGTCCCTCCCAAAACTCACTAGCAAGGGAGTCCTTGATAAAGGTAAGGAATAATGCAATTACTTGTGAAAAGAGACCATCCTAACTTGGTCAGCAAATGCTTATTTACTTCTTCTGTGCTGATGGCAGACAAGCAGCATCAGTCACAGGGCTGCATTTATCACAGCATAGCAGTTCTGCAGATAATGTTCTGATTTGGCTAAAACTCTCCACATTCTTGTTATTGAGACAGGGATGACTTCTCCGGAAAGGAGAAACAAGATTGCAAGTTAGTCCCCTAACAGAAGTAATACAGCTATCTGGATTTCTGTTAGAAATTATCATAACATTAAACAACTGCAAGAATGCCAGGCTGCTCTCTGTAAATCTCATGTTTTCAATGTTATCTTCACACTTAGCAATTGCTTGACGTTCCGTACTCAGTAACCACAGAACTACTTAATTTTGCCCAGTAAAGTCCACAAATGAGGTTGAAACTGGGAATCATGAATTAATGAATCATACAGTCTGGCATTTTTAGACAGAAATCTTCTTTACTTCTGTTATTCATTTTTGGCACAAATGTCTCTGGGTTTCCCATGCAAGAAGAATTTGCAAAAAGGCTGTGTGGCACCCTTCCTTCCCAGTGGTTATTCTGTTCCTGAAGGCTCTGGTTTACCCTACAAGTAAGCCTTGGCATCTGAAACTAAGGTTCAATTGTTATTTTAAGTCACATTTCTTGGTGCCTCAATGAAAGGACAGAACAGTACTATAATATTGTGGTATGGAGAGCTTAATCAGATTGTACAGACTCCATGATAAGCAAATAAAAGACAGCATGCCATCAGTGCAAGTACGTCTGGAGAAGTGGTGCTCTGAAATCAAAGTGGATGTGGCTATAGTATATGGGTTCAGAAAGGATTTATGGTAGAACTGAAGTCTACAAAAAACCTTGCATTCTCTGTTGACTGGACATAGATGTGACCTTCAACACATGACCATCAGAAGACAACACTATGACTAATACGTGAATTGAATAACCAGTCAAGGGGACAAAATGAAATTTCAGGAAAAAAACCAAAACAAAACAAGAAAAGGGAAGATGCTAGTGACATATGAAGTTGAAAGAATCTGCTATAGATACAAAAATGATAACATGGTGTTTGGGATAACATATAGATGTAAAAATGATAAGATGCTGGTTATAAATGGGAAATATACTACAGGGAAAATAATTTAGATGTCTCTATCCACACATGGACAAGCACAGCTTCTCCACCTGTCCTGTATCTCAGCGTCAATGGTCCAATAGTGGGTGTCCCTCTGACTTCTTTGGTGAACATCATCACTTTGCAAAATTGGGCAAAAATAATTGGCCAAACTAGAGATTCTTTTTTTTTTTTTTTTTGGCCACATTCAATTTTTTTTAGATGCCAAGTCTGGCTGCTAGACCTCTTCACTGAAATGCTGTCTGTACTTTTACATTAATAACACTGTCCCTGAGTATCTGCATTGGACCACAGTTATCAACAGCATCCTGCATCATTGGAATACAAATTAATCACAAAACCCACTAACCTTTATTTCCAACACTATAAAAAGACCCCAATGTCCTATGGTAACTTATTCTTGCAGTACATGTCCTCATCATTCCAGCATGCTGCTGTTCAAAACTATTAGCATGTATCACTGCACGACCTTGAATGAGTCCAAATACACAGAGAAACATCTGATGGGATAACATAGAGATGGCTGCTTAAATCCTGGTGGTTGCAAGACTGTTGATTGCGAATCCTGCGCGTGGTCTTTGCTCCTCCGTACTCTGTTGCTTTACGAGTGCTTTTGACATGTTACATTAGGAATTGTCCCCACTGAACCAGGTGTGAGAGCTGGATCCCATGCTGAAAAGCACACACTTGGAGATCTGGATGCCCTGACATCTGGAGAAACTGGGAGAGGTTTCACTTGTCTAACTTCCTCATGATTTCTTGGGGACATTCTGAACATTTTCGAAACACCAACGTTACAGGGAAGCTGCTCAGAAAACCACAGTTACTCAGAATACATCTGTGATCTCCTAGCGACTTGCCAGCAAGGGTACAAAGAAAAATACTGTAAACGACCTCTGTTCAAAGTGTCTGTTGCAGCATGTCTGTTACCATCAGTTCATGAGCTGATATGACACCATACTATCAACAGTTATGAATACTGTATTTCCCTACTGATGATGATATTCTGGAAATAAAAAATAAGACACTTGAAAAATGGAGGATGAACTCCCCCAGTCAGATACACATAACTGGAATGACATTTTCTCAGAAGGTTTTATTGGGAAAGTTATCACTGACCTTTTCATTTTCCTAGAATAGACATACCCAGTGGGTTGCAACAGCATAAGAAATAAGATTTTTATCCAACCATTTTAAAACTGTAATTCTACAAAAGCAGACTCCAGCCACATCGCTGCTGTAAAGGCCAGGGATGCACCACGCAAACCGCTGTTCTAAGACAGCATGTTTAAAAGCTGTGGCAGCTGGTATATTTGTGCTGTCAGTTTACGTGAGTGATGCCAACATGCACAGCACTGATGCAACTTACCTAGCCAAGGTAGTTCTGTAAAAACTGACTTAGAAATTAGTCTGTTTTGTATGTAACAGACTACATGTATCCTCTCCTGCCTTCTTCTTGATGGAGCACATTACTCCAAAGCCTTATATATGCAAAAAATATCAACAACTGAACCAACATGCAATACTTTCTTTGAACATACTAATACTCAAAGCCTATAAATGTCTTTCTTTCAATATCTAAGCTGACATCCAGGCTACTTCCTACGGTTTGTCATTATGGGAAATATCCACAGGACCCATGCGCAGAATGATGCTTACACCATGTGTGTCGACACCATTTGGCATGCACAAACAGCTGGAAGAAAGGAACAACCATCAAAAATCCCCTATGATACATATCATTAGGGACATCCACCTGTATTAAAGAGGAATCAAAATCTAACGTGCTAGGCTTAAGTCTCTACCAAACACAGGGGTTACTGGTTACTAACATAAGCAAACCACACTTAGAGATTATCATCTACCAGACAGTTACAAACAAAATGTTGTAGTATAAGCAGGGCTTTCTTGAGCTTTAGATGCAATTGGAGTAAATCTTGTGATTGGCTCTGAATTGTAGGATCTGTGATTTTCCCATGTCTGTTATCTCCTGCAGCATGTTGAAGGAGAAATGTATGTAGCAAAGGTGTCAAATACAATTTGACATTCCCATAACTGAGGTCTTGAAAAGAAACGGCTTTTAGTGCTTTTGTTGCAAGGAGAAATAAACAAAACTAATTTCTGTATCACAGATAAAATTTTCCTTTGTGCTTAGTGGTTACTCTCAACTCTTTTGTTGCATCAGTGCTTCTTATTGCTTTATGTAAAATTTGCATTCATTGATAACGTTGGTTTACTCTGACTGTTATACTGAGCTTTGAACTAATTGCTCTCAATTAATCTGTTCCACTCTTTGATAGCTTATTTATCAGATTGGGAAAGATAGATTTAATGGCGCTTGCTGGAAACAAGTTCTTTAATTGGAAATACCAGAGTGTTTAGCTCACTTCGTGCTCTAGCAATTAAGGACAATTTGGAAAAGCGTTTTTCCCCCTACTATTGTCTCCTTGATTAGATTTCCAAAGAAGCAGACAAAACAAATGACAATACCACCTAGCAATATTGGTTCAAATAAAAGCCCAGCAGCCAAATTACTTACTATGAGAAATGTGAACCATCCCCATCAATTCCAATGCTGTGTTACATTCATTTTGCTGTATCTTTGCTTCCCAAGTAGGTAAATGGCAAAATTTCTTTCAAAATGCATAGCTCTATGCCTGCCTCTATACAATTATCCCTTTCCACAAATAAGCCAAATCAACAGAAGAAATTATTTTTCTTGATTAAGCTCCCACATTTCTCTTGGGATGAAACAAAACAAACAATTAATCTTTCCTTATTTGTTCTCAGAAGAACCTGCATCCCTTAAATGTACGATAACCAGGGTACCTGTGGCAGGCAGTCGGCAGCAATTAGGCTTGTGCTGAAAATGAATGGACTAGAGTCAGAATGCCTAATCTGCTGAGAGTTTCTACAGGAGGGCAAGGTTAGACCAGGAAAATTCCCTTGCTGTGGAAATACTGTTAAAAATTACCACTTGACTTCAGCATAATTAACAAGGTTTGGGAATTTATATGAACTGAGTAATTGAAAAGAATTAGCAAGAGATATATACATTAATCTTCACCAGTTACAACGTGCCTAATGAAATTAAAGGTTCTACTTCTACTTCATGCCTTGTTGCTGCAAACTTTTTTCATCTACAGAAGAAAAAGTATATTAGATAAAGACAACAATAGTTAAGAGAAATTAAAAAGAAGAAACTGCATCACAAAACTCAATTTTTATATCAATACTTCTTGAAGATTTTCTTATATATAATTCATAGTATTTATCACAACAAGAAACTCTGTGAAAGTTTCTTATTTTAATGTCCATGTTTTTAAAGACAACAGGAAAAATCCATATCAGAATTATAAATTTAGGCATCATTCAGTAATGCATATTCATTTGTAAATGCACATGCACTTAAATTCAAGCCTGCCTCAGTCAAGACATTCTACAATCAACAGTTTCAGTAGAATGAGCTTTTTTACACTTAATTAAATCTGTATTCTATTCAGATTACAGAGACAATAAGCAGGTAAAAAGAAAAATAAAGGCAAGGAATACTGATGTGTGTGGAGACAGACTAACGTTAGCAGAAGATAACAAGCATTTGCTATTCTCCTAGGCTGCCTATGAGCACAGGACCTTCCCCTCTTAGTTCAGTCTGAAATCCTTCAACATATCCTTCAGAAAGGAGACATGCAAGACTGCATAAAAGCCAAGAAAAGGGAACACACACAAGGGAATTATATGTAATGCAGAAGAGTCCAATTTACTGCAGGACCAAAGGAGAAGGCTCACTGACCACCTTCCCACAACCTATCTGAGGAAGATAGTCATCTCCTCCTCTGCTCACCTCTCTTAGCTACTGATGGACTAGCTTTTACTCTTGGTTAAGCAGCCCTTCTTGAAAAGAATTTTTCTGTTCCTGTGCTCTTTCCTTGCAACATCTCTAAAGCAGAAGCTCAAGAATTACTGCTTATTTAATTCAGTATCTTTCTGGTAAAACCTTGTGATTAATTCCACAGTTTTCTTGTTGTTTTTTTTTCTTTTTTTTTTCCTTCAGAATGGTCTATGCTAAATAATACAAACAATGTTAAACAAAAATATTGAAGTTATTATGGTACACTTCAAAAGTTAAGTTCATCACTCAAACTTTAATTCAGCTTCCTTACGTGTAATGATTTATTTAATGTTACTTACATGATCCTATAACACTTTTTCCCCCCAGAATCACTTCTTCATCCAAAGCATAGAATGGATGGTATTCAGTTATTCAGCATATATTCAATATTTCATTTTCTTCCTCTCACCTCCAAACATGGCCTGTGTCTTATGTGCAAATTCAAATCCTGCTATAAAGACAGAATTATTCACTTCTTCATGAACTTTCTTCCGCAGCCCTCATGTGCAGTTTATAAATGCGTAAAGAATATTAATGATTGATCTTCAGTCACACAAAGAGTGTAGGCAAAAGAATACTATCTGATTGCATAAAGGCAATGAGTTGGCAGTCCTAGGTCTAAACTACATGCTAATTTAGTGCTACTGAAGAACCATAACAGAACATAGTGTGTTGCACTACACGTGCAATAATAAAATACTCTTTCACTAGAAAATAAGTTTTTCCCTTCATTGGCAACTCATTAAGTAACTTTACAGATTAATTTTGAAGAAAAAGCCCTTAAGACTTAACTTGCCTTGAAAGTCCAATTTAAAAAAGCAATAGTCATTTGTACACCAAAAAATAAGAATTAGCTTATGTAAAACAACACAAAGTAGGAAATGAAAATGTGTTTAAAATGCTGTATATTGATTAAAAATATGGGGGAAACTGAGTCTTTCTACCATACTTCAGGTGGTAATAATAAAGACTTATTCCAAGAATTACAGCTCCCTCCTCCTTTCCTTTACTATAATGGACCAAAATTGTCTGACCGCCCCCCCCCCCCCCCCCCCAAGAAGCTCAAGCAAAATAACTATTCATTAAGGAAAAAGAAAATTTAATGCCTACATGTCAAATGAGGAGTTGCTTTCAGGAAAAGGAAGGTGACTATTTTTTCTTTCATTGTGGATAAATGAAATAAGTATCTCGCACGTTGTATTGCTCTAGAAGGACTCATGGCTATTAGAACAATTGGCCATCAGCAGCCTATAATGATTATAGCAGTGTGCCAGCACTCGAGTTTTAATATCCCTAGTTCTGCTTTAAGAGGCTGTGACATCTTAGCCGAAGAACTTCATTTCTTTCTCCCTTCTCTTAAAATATCTTACAGATATTCTGAGCATATGCACGTCATGACAGAGACCATTTCTCACTGTATATAAATGCACAATTAGTACAGCTTGATGTTCATCTTAACTTGGGCAAAAGTATGTGATACAATAGTGTTATGATATACAGTATAATGAAAAGAGAATGAGCACTTAGACATGGTTTCTAACCCGTCATGACTTCTAATGTAAATTCTGCTTTTAACTGAGTAAAATTTATTTTGATCAGCTCTAACATGCAAGAGTGAAATGAGAGAGAAGTTCATGCAGCACAACTCTATACAGCAAAACCAAACAGATTATTGAAGATGAAGGAAAAAATATGAATCATAAACCACAATGTAGCACCACTTGAAAAGCAAAAAATGTAACTCTTAAAACATAAACCAGGTAATTTTCCTAAGCATGCTTGAAAAATGCTTGGAATATTTCTGCAGGAAACACCTCTGCAAACAGACACTCTTAATAAATGGCTCTCTTAAATTATCTACAGAATTATTTTGCTTTCCCGTTTTCTCTTGCTTTCCACCTCCTCTTAACAAACATGCAATCCTGCATGTGTCAAGCACGCTTCTTTAAAATCCACAGCCATCTAAAACCAGCTATGTATCTGTACCGCCAAAGAAACATGTATGCACAACAGAATCTTAAAAGAGCTGGTCGCAGCAATGATGGATTTAAGTTATTAACCGATCAAAAAAAGATGGATGGTGGTCTGCTTTTCTTAATCTACATCATCATCTAGATCTATTTAAAGATATGTGGTGCACACTAACAAACTTAGTTAAGGTTTCGATAAAATCAGTAGAATAATCTGCCCTGTTACATTGAGACTGTATCGATCAATAAAATCACTTGTACTAGGAAAGTACTGTTAAGTACTGACAATCCCAGCCATTAATATTATTTAACACTCTGCTCACAATCTTTAATGAGGACAAAGAACATTTTGTCTTTTTATACTTATGATACCATTGCTTTTAGAGCTGCTTACAGGTACAGTTCAACCTTGATTACTGCAGACTAAATGGAGTTAGAGAAGGAAGACACCGAATAATTTTGGATAATGGAGAGAATTTTCAATGTGATTAATAGATGTGGGACAAAACATCAGTTAAATCTTATTTCACTGAATCCAACTTTTACTTGCAACTTTCTAATGCTAGACTCATTCTTCCCAATGTATTCACCTGCATTTAGAACAAAACTGGTTTCTAGAAACAGCAATCAGGAAGATAAGCATCTGTTCTGGACTTGATGGGAATTTTTTTTTCTGCAAATAAGCCAATTTCTTCTTAAATTAGTTAGAAATAGATCCCAACAGCAAATGTGTACATAGGACAAAGGGAAGGATTGCCTCTGCAGAAATCTTTGTGGTGGTTAATGAATGACACAAGGAAGTCAAAGTGAATTCTATCCAGCTCCTGCTCTCAGACATGGGGAACGGTTAAACAGAAGCCTAGTGGGACAAAACCCACAGGTCAGGCATGCACAGAGTAAGGTGGAGAAGAACAAAAATAGGCCCACATTTTGCACAAAAGTTTTATGGCTTAAAATTTCTTCCTCCGAATTCAGCTTTTAAATATACAGCCAATTGCCTCCCATGTGTAAAGCATTTGATCTTAAAAGGCATTAGCCTTTACAAGAGGCTTTGCACAGTGGCATCTGAACTGCATACCTCTTCATTATATCAATATGATTCAACCATGTCTTCTCAACCATATGATTCAATCTTTTTTCTTTTAAGAACAGTGTTCATGATACGTACAGGGCTCAGTTCATGAAAACACGTTAATGTTTAATCAAATCTAATAACAAGCTGAAACACAAGTATGTGTTTAATTACTTTAAGGACTATATAAGAAAGGTCATAATGGTTCAGACCAAAGGTCCATTTAGCACTGTATCCTATCTCCAAAAATGGCTATAAATGGATACCAAGGAAGAGTATAAATGAGCAAGACTAATATATGAGACATTTTCCTTCAATACTCCAGCAGCCTTGAAAGTCATTTCCAGCTTGAGGACCTTCTACGCTGGATATAAACTGCTCTTCCACAAACCTTTCCAGTCTTCCCTTGAACCAATTAAAAATTTCGCATTCACAACACCTTTTGCAAAGACACACAGGTATACACGAATAACTAAATGCTTGATACAGAATGCATTTCTGAGAATATAAAAGAAAAACAATTGTAATGAATATTAACATTGACAGAGTGGATAAATGTGATGAATGTGAACTGCACAGAAATAAAATTTGAATAGCTGAATGATCATTGAATAGTTCTAAGATCATTTTGCCATTACATTTCCAGAATTAAATAGTAACCAACTTGATTTACTTTTATTGGGCAAAAGCAAAAAAAAATCTCATAAAAGTGCATATATCATACACAAAGATCTCAATATTTCTGAACAGCTCCAACAGCACTGGTTCAAAGACGTCTACCTCTACAGACATTACATTTTTTTTCTTCTTTAATATTGATAATGGAATGTCAAGAACTGTTTCATTTAGAAAGCACTTACAGATTGCTTCTGATCTTAGAGAACTATGTCAGCTTCAACCAACCCACAAACCAAGATCTCCCTGTCTTTATACGAAATCCTAGCTTTCGTTCTGCCTAGCAGCGCTCAGGCTGACTTTTATGTACTACCATGGGACATTTTTTCCTCCACTTCACAGAGAAGAGAAAACAGTGAAAAATCCTATGCATCACCAAGGATTTGTTTTCTGCACTTTCTGATCCTACTGCAGCCAAGACAGCTCTGAAGCAGTGTTTCAGCTGCAGTTACAGAGGAGGAGTAATTGACTATTGAAAGGCAAAGCACTAGTCAATGCACAATGTGGAGTACTTGCAGACTGGCATCAGGAGTCTAGATGGCTTTTCTTAGAGCAGAGATCTCTCCAGTCTTCTTGAGGATAGACAAGGTTATAAATGACTGGGTTCACATTCCTGCTTGTTAGGATAGCAAGAGGCCAAGAGAAACTGAATCAGTTAAGCAGCGAAGAACTAATGAAACTTCCCACTAGGTGATGGAAAACTCTTTTTCTTCACAATTAGATAAAAAAACCTGTGAAATCAAATTATCTCACTCCCCAGAATGATAGCAAAAAGGGCCAATGACTGACACTCAAAGAAAGCAGAAGATTCTTATCCTCAGTTGCAATATGAAACACTGTTTTAGCTCTGAAATGCTCTGCAACAGAGTTTCCAAATCAACAAAAAGATCCTTTCAGTATTTTAATTTTTTTAATTGAATCTAAATTTGTATGAAGCAACAGCACACAACTAGATCAACTTAAAAGAAGCTAGTTCAAAAGCTTTAGAATACAATTTGGATTGATGTCTAAAATCAGAGGTTTTTTTTCTGGGGCTAGGGAAGGTTATTTGATCCTTTCATCCAGATTTATTGATTTGTTCATACTTGTTGTCCAGTCAGAAAAGGCTATTTATTTATTTATTTAAACTTTACCACAAGAAATTTAGTATCAATACTTATTGAAGTAATTAAAGAAAATCATCATGGCCCATGAAGACATGACACCTTGGGCCAAATTTTCTGTAAGACGGTTTTCCTTCTGCAGTCACTAACTGCAGAAATAGCTCATTTGTCTTCGGTTTTTTGCAGTTGCTGTTGAACTGTTCCCCAAAACAGAGTAAAAAAATGCAATGTAGTAATGGGTTATTTTCGCTTTTATATTTCTGATGAACTTACTCATAAAGCAACTACACATTATTCATCACTCCATCCACTGTTTTCCTAACTCCACCCTGCTGGAAACTAAGACAGCTAAGGAGTACAGGATAGGATTCAACTTTCTTAAGAGCAAAATCATAACAGATATGGTTTTACTTATCTTTTTCAGGAAGGATTGGTAGTTAAAATATTTTTAAAGAGAATTGCATTTTAAGGAATACCGAAATATAGGTCAAAGTGCTTCTTGGATTTCCAGATTATTTCCTTAAATGGAAAACAAATATCTAGTCCAGTTTCATAAACTCTATAATTCATTTTGAAGATTTGGATTCCCGAACTGCTGGAATGTTGAAGTTCATCAAGTCTTCAAGTCTCACAGCCAAGCAGCACTTTAACCAATCTTATCTCCAGGAATCAGGACTGTTCTCTTTGTAAAAAGTTCAAGAGTAAACAAACGGCAAGTATGTTTTCCTGACCTCAGCCGAGAGAGAAATATTAGCTCTACGTATTAACTTTGGTTAGAGATGTATGTACATACAGACCCTACATATGTACAGAGCAGTTCAGGTTTACAGCCCTTTGTTTTATATTGCAGTCTTGCCAGTCACAAGAAGAATTTCTTCAGGTCACCCAAACCACAAGAAACTAGTTAGTATTCTGAAGCTCACCAAAAATACGGGCTATATATCCAAAATATCTCTCCATAACCAAATCATTTCACTGAAGACTAGCAGCAGCTACACAGTCTCATGCTGAGGTGTGGGTGCCACTTCACAGTGAATTCTTTTAACGACGCCTGTTATCTTATTGGACTGATGATATCAGCAAATGATGAGATTTCTTCTGCCCAAGGGGGTTAGAAAATATCTATTCCATTGAACTTTAAAAGGCAGACCTGTCAAAGGGCAAGTCCCTGGGGCAGAGAGACTGGATGGCAATAACATCCAGTGTCAGCTTACTTGGACAAGGATATGACCTAACTCCAAATCAGTAGAGAGCAGGTGGCTAGATCAAATTCTTCCCCATTACCAATTCACTGGAAATAAGCTCCATAAAAACTGCTCCTCCAAGAGTACATCATATAAAATCTATTTGTAACAAATACTGATCAGATTGACAATGTAACTGCAGCTGCTTCGATAACCAATTAGGTAAGGTCCCTCACTGCTGCCCTTAGGAATCCCAACAATGTCTTCAATGTCCAGAATAAAACCCCAACTACCTGTTCCGTTGGTTCATCCACAAGATGACTTATTGAACTCATGCACGACAATAATTGTGCAAAAGGGAGTATTTCGAGTGATTGGTATCTCCTTTAAATAGATTTCCAAAGCAGACCGTATTTCTGTGTTGCTTTGTGATACATGGTCAGTCCAAGATTATACAGTGGACTAAAAAAAAACAAACAACCACCCACCACTCAGAAGCTACAATGCTGATTAACAGTCTGCCCTATCATCTTCCACACTTAGCTTTACCTTCTGGTACTTTCAAGCAAACATATTTCTCCAGGCTCACACACGTACTATTAGGAGTCACAGACTTTGAATGCAGGTCCAGTTGGCAGCCTTTCTCAAATTAGAGGGTCCCTACACCACCAGCTATCTCAAATCTGTATATTCTACCTTTTCTTAACACCAAACTCTTCAGGAAACATATCAAGAGAAGACATTTCATAATCATAAACAAATCATAGCTAAGTTCAAATCTTGGTGCAACCTAGTACTACTATCAGAGAGATTTTTGTCAGCAATAGTGTAAGCCAATGATGTATTTTACAAATTTTAAATCAAAACCACCTGGCTTCTCATCTGCTGTATTACAAGCTACAAGCTCAAATATACAAATAAGTAACTATTAAGTCAGAACTTATATCACACACTAATTCATTTATAGTAAGTTTTAGTTGATAGCCACCATAAGGTAATTAGAGCTGGTTTAGTCCTCTTCCACTGTCAGTAACAGGCATTTTCTTATTTAGTGAAGACTAAACAAGCTCAACTTAAGTCCTGTGTATTGTAGGTTAAGATCATGCACAGAGACAGTTACCACGAATCAGCAGAGGAGCAATAGCTTATTGCTTCATCCTAATTTCATAGAATCATAGAATCATAGAATGTCCTGAGGTGGAAGGGACCCACAAGGGTAATTGAGTCCAACTCCTGTCCTGGCATAGGACAACCCCAAAATTCACACCATACGTCTGAGGGTGTTGTCCAAACGCTTCTTGAATATTGTCAGGCTTGGCAGCGTGACTAGCCCTCTGGGGAGCCTGTCCCAGTGCTCCACTACCCTCTGGGTGAAGAACCTTTTCCTAATATCCAACCTAACTCTCCTCTGGCATATCTTCCTGCCTTCCCTTGGGTTATATCATTGGTCACCCATCCTCTTCCCCTTGTGAGGAAGCTGTAGACTGCGATAAGGTCTCCCTTCAGTCTGCTCTTCTCCAGGCTGAACAGACCAAGTGACTTCAGCTGCTCCTCGTATGGCTTCCCCTCTAAACCCTTCACCATCTTCATGGCTCTCCTCTGGACACTCTCTAGTAGCTTTGTATCCTTTTTGTACTTTGGTAGCTGAAACTGCACACAGGACTCAAGATGAGGCTGCACCAGTGCAGAGCAGAGCAGGACAATCGCCTCCCTCGAGCAGCTAGCAATACAGTGCTTGATGCACCCCAGGACACAGTTGGCCCTCTTGGCTGCCAGGGCCCACTGTTGGCTCATGTTCAACTTGCCATCAACCAGAATCCCCAGATCCCTCTCCGTGGGGCTGTTGTCCAGCCTCTCGTTCCCCAGTCTGTATGTACATCCAGGGTTGCCCTGTCCCAGGTGCAAAATTCGGCATTTGCCCTTGTTAAACTTCATACGGTTGGTGATTGCCCAGCTCTCTAATTTGTCTAGGTCTCTCTGCAAGGCCTCTCTGCCCTCGAGAGTGTCAATGGCTCCTCCCAATTTTGTGTCATCAGCAAACTTAGATAGGAATCCTTCAAGTCCTGCATCGAAGTAATTTATGAAGACATTAAAGAGCACTGGCCCAAAGATGTATCCCTGTGGAACCCTGCTAGTGACTGGTCACCAGCCTGATGTAACCCCATTTACTATAACCCTTTGAGCCCGACCCATCAGCCAATTGCTCACCTGTTGCATTATGTGTTTATCCAGCTGTATGCTGGGCATTTTGTCCAGGAGGATACTGTGGGAGACAGTATCAAAGGCTTTACTGAAGTTCAAGAAGATTACATCGACTGGCTTCCCTTGGTCAACTAGGTGGGTAACCTTGTCATAGAAGGAAATCAAGTTTGTCAAGCTGGACTTCCCCCTTGTGAACCCATGCTGGCTGGGACCAATGACTGTGTTGTCTTTCAGAATAATGTTCTCCATAATTTTGCCAGGCACAGAGGGGAGACTGAAGGCTTTGCTTGAATGTTTGGGAACAGACTCTGTCATTCACTTATTTTTGCATCTGTTTCCTCATTAATAAATTAAACATAATACTTCTTTCCTCTTGTCAGTCAGCTGATTGTTCTCAGTATTCACAAGAGCTCTGTATTATTATTATATATGCAGTTGGATTACTACACATACTAGTGCTTACTTGTCAATTGTTCCATAGTATTAAAAACCAAAGTTGTAAATTCCGGCCAAACTTGTAAAATATGAAAGTCACTTAAAAATAATATAGATAGATAGATAAATCATTCTTTCACAATTCCATGAAAATTGATCTATTATAACAAGAAAAAATCCCCACTCAGCCTTTCAAAAACAAGAGAAAAATAAGCCATCTGATGAATATTAGCTGACAGTGGATTCTGAAAAATTTAAGAAAATTACTATTTGTACCTCACAATTTAATAATATTTGATTTATTTGTAATTCTGCTATTCTTCAGAAAGATATAATGAATTGTTTCTGAGCTTCTGTCCATCCACTCCAAGAAACAAACGACCTGTGCTGAAATGATTTAAGAGGGCGGTTTCATCATGAAAAGGTCACAAAGAAGTAACAAGGTACTGGCAACTGCAGTACCTTCCAGCTCAGACAGGGGAATTTCTTGCTTTCTTTAGTACTTGATACAGATGGATTCTACTATTCTAATTTCATGCAATTATTTTTATCTGCATTTAACTACAGAAGACTACTTAATTAAAAATATATTAAGAAGCCAGTACGATTAGAGCATGTCAGACACAGGTCTGTATTTGACTGCTGTCTGCATGGCATATTACTTCTTGCCTGTACACGTTTTAAAGGTACATAGTGCAATAATGAGAAACGAATATGTAGCACATAAAACAAATTACTTGAATGCAACATCTGTGTAAATGCTCAATCTCTGCATGACATTCTGGCTGGCTGTGAAAAAACAGTTAACAACTACCACGACTCCATAATAGTTTACCAGCTGCACAAATGGCTGGCTACTAGTACCACCGCTGACTAGTGACGCTAGTAGCCAAGCTCCTCTTACAGATGAACTCCCATTAGTATCGCCTGAAAGTATGCTTGCAATATTTTATATACATGATGTTAAATCAAAAACTGATCATGTCTTCTGAAATTGTAGCACATTCCTATACAGTGTTTTGGAAAATGCTTGGCACTATTAAAAACCTTCTGATAACTGAAGTGCCTTAATATGAACTTCTAATTGTCTTAAAATAATGAGAGCCTCATTTTAAAGTTAAAATTACACTGATGATTAGTTCTGCTTTCTGTTAGCAGAAACAGAAATTATTGACTTTGACAAGAACATTAATGATTTTTGTTCTTGTTTTAATTTAGTATGCACATTAGTATGGCTATAACTTAGAGGTTTGCCATGTTTTAATCAGATGATGTCCAGCAGTCCCTTCCAACCTAAACCATTGCATGTTCCTATGATAACCAATGGTGACAGAAGAGGGGAAAAGTTAATTAAATGTACGAGAACAAGAGTTGAGTAACTCTTCCAGTAGGGGGAGATGTTCTTTCAAAGTTAATCAGAAATTAAAAAGTGCTAATCAATTTATCCCTGTATCCTTTTTAACAAAATCCACCTCGTAAGAGAAATCGATACATGTGCCTTAGTAGCGATATTCTCCAAAAGATAGTTGGATGAAAATCAGAAAAAAATACAAAATTCACAGCAAATGGCTGTAAGAGAAAAACATACTGATGATGGAGCAAGCTGTGCTAACAGCCATCAAAACCAAAAAGGCGCTATTCCTTTTCAAAACCAAAGTCTCTCCAACACCAATTTTTTTCACCCACACAATAAATGTAATTTTTAGATGCCAAAGATGCTATAAATGTCATAGAGCAAGAAAGAAAAAAGGATTAAATTTTTCAATTTAACAATACTAACTAAATATTTAAAAATAAAAAATAAAAACTAACTATGTTGCCTGAAATGCTCAATATATCTCGGAACAAAATCTGAGCTGTGTTTTTCTTCTTATTTCCAAATTTCTTTTTAAAAGTTTAATGCCAGAAGTAATACTCTCTCATGTCACACTATAATTCTATTCTCCTCCTTAAGCAGTTTTCTTTTACAAACCTTCCTGAGAATCAGGGAGGTTCCTGAGCGGTGCAGGTTACCATCTATTTTCTATGAATGCAGCTCACTGTCCATTATCTTGCAGTTCACCATTCTTCCAGTTGTGCCACTGCAACTGTGGATGATGACATAAATCAGATCTCTGAAATTTTTACTATTTTTACTACTCTGATCTGATTAAAAATAGAATACTCTCACTCTTGCCTTCCTCCCAAAACAATTATTTTTTGACTCAGATAATTTCTATGATCCCTTTCGATAAAACAGCACTTGCATCAGTACAGCTGAAGGTGCGGTGAACTGGGAACATGTCCAGAGGAACACTTTAATCTGGCTTTGTCACCAGAGAAGCGGCTGTGAAACTACACTACAGGGCATTTTTAAAGCAATCATGGTAAGAGTAGAAGTTCCGTTTATTAAAAAAGGCTGGGATTTATCACTAGTATATTTAGATGTCTATACGTCTAAGTCATTCCTGAAGACTCCTTTTACAGTCTGTAGCAAAATCAGGACCCAAATACGTAGAATCTGGGACTTTAAATGCAAGTTTCCAAAACGACTGAGATGAATATAGGATGACAAGTGCCTACTTCAACCAGATGAACAATTCAGATCCACGCATGTACAGTAAAGGGATATGAATTTGATGAGCTGATTCTTTCCTAGTGTGTCTAAATGGACATGAATTAAATAAAGCCTCCTTGTATCTCTTCTGCAACACTTTTGATTGGTACAGTCAGAACAACTTTGGAAAAAATAACATTATTTTCCCCATTTTAGGCACAAGAAAATGAGGTACCAGTAGGTTTCCCAAAGTCAGACAACAGCTTTTGCCAGAATCAGGAAAAAAATGCAAAACAGTCTGGATTTCTAGCTGCTAGTCTTGCTAAGTGAACACGAATCATCACTGCTGGTAAGTATCCAGTTCATTTCCCACCTCTAAAATTGCCTATCATTAAAACATACCTGCTGTATCTCCAAACGCTTTGGATACTACCGCTCTGAAAATCGATGGTGCTTTTACTTTCACAGTGCTGAAGAGAGACTCACCTGCAAGTACAACTCCAAGCCTTGCCGTCGTTGCTCCAAAACCTTGGGGACCCAGTTTCTCACATGCTTTGAAGGGATCTCTGGAGTTCTTATGAACTTCTTGAGCTGCAACCGAAAAGACACACAGACAGAAACAAAGTATAATAGCATCCCTTTGAAGTAAACACATTTATGTTAGAGATGAAGCAGTACAGGTAAAATAACCACGCATAAAGGACAACACATGGCAATGAAGTTACCACCAGCTCACTGAAATAACAGCAGACTTCATACCTACAGGTTGCAGTTAAAAATCTCCACGTCTAGCTGCCCTGGACAGTGAAGAGGAACCCCACTAACAATTTCTTGTGACTAACAGCCTTAAAACAAAACAGCAACAACTACATGAGAATACTTGAAATGAGTTCCCGGTTAGTCAGCCTGGGATGATACCTCACGTCACCGCAACGCACCCAGATGTGACCTTGCTAAGCGTGGTTACAAAACACTGTGACAACTTCTAACTCTAGATTTAGGCAGCTATGAACAGGTGAGAGAAGTACAGGGAGGAGATCTAACCATTTCTCTGGAGAGCTGGCAATCAAGAGAGCAAAATATCTGCACTCTCAAATTGCACCAACAGATTGACAGTTGTGTTTAACATCTCACACAGAGAAATAGCAAGCTTGCCACTGAATATATTTCCAAGAGAGCTCCATAACTATTCCTCTAAAGATTCCCACAGGAAAGCTTTTATAGATATATACGGAAATGTGTATATGCATACACATGAGTGTATATAGACAGATACAAACATACATTCTGACAACAGTAAGAATCCTCTTGCTGAAGCAACAAATTTTTTCAAAACCAAAAAATATTAACGTTTTCCTCAAAATTACAGAGCAAAAATAACAACTGGAATAGATTCCATTGCATTTTAATAGAAGGTGACTATTAGACATTCTTTCTGTTGGATATTGCCTCTGAGTAAATCCGAGGCAAGGAAGGCAAGGGAAGAAACTCAAAATTGACTTTGACATGCATACCCGTGGGAGACTGAGAATTTACATTTCATCTTTGAGCTTGCTGAGATGTCACTATAGGAAAAAGCAGTGCCAACATATCAACGTCTCTACAATCACAAGTAACGAAGCTGCAGCAAGGAAACCTCAATTGCTCTGGAAACATTTTGCAAGTTCCTTATTTCTTAACAGTGCTAAATTACAATTAAACGTGAAGTGAGAAAAACAACCACCAAAACAAAACACCAAACCCATGACTGATCTTAAAGTCAGAATATAAACCCTCATTTTTTCCTCTAAATCGGTCAAGAATGTTGAAGAAGCTATGGTCACAGCTGTTGCGAACTATGACAGCACCTGCAGATGAGTAACAAATGAGGAGAATGCTCCAGATGAGGGGAGACAAATCTGAAACAATACGAATGCCCACCAAGGCCTAGCTGCTTACAAGATAAATACTCTGTGGCTGGTACCTCAGCTGATGATTAACAATCCTTTTGTGCTCTGTGGCCCTGTTATATAAAGCATCCAACAAACAATTGCTTAAACGTGCAAGCACAGGTACTATGCGTAGGTATAAAGCACATGCTATACAGATGTACAAAGAATAAATGATAAACCCACTTTCTTGTGCTTACAATAATCCAATAACATATTGCAACAAATAATTATTATAATGTCAAAGAATCTTAAGCAAATCTATGTATGTGTTAGCTATATTGCTTCAGACCTGTCCCTACACAAGAAATATTTATCTGAGGACAGCTGTTGTCTCTAATACCTTCCTGTCCATACACTGACCTAATCCCTGTTTGACACACTGTAGTCTCTATTTCCTGCAAGACTAAATGATGGCTCAGATTATCAAGTGAAGAATTATTTGTTCAAGTGTGAAAAGTCAGTATGATTTAGAGCGTACACAAATTATTCTAAAATTACAAATAACTTGCAAAACAAGATGTATGGAACTTAAGATTTGCGCAGATTTCACTGCAGCAGTTTTAACACTGTCACTTTCTGGCATTCTGGTGCTTAAAAAGAACTACCAATATTTAAAAATGTAAAGAAAAAAAGTATAAAAAAGAATTAGGGAATAAATACGAAAAAATGGTTGTATTTTTAACTATGTTATACACATAGAAAGAATGTAATTCTTTCTAAAAAACTCTTCATATGAAAATAACAAAACTTTTGTTCAGACTTGAATACAATACTGGAATGTGAATGGTGCATAGCCTGAAGGGCCTGGTTTGTCATTCATAACCAGGTCAAAGTATAATGGCCTATGCAAACTATTTCAGAAAAGCCAACAGCACTGCATGTTTTCTGTCAAGGGAATAATTTGCACTCCTGGTGTAGCACGGTAGTCTTGAAAAGAGTTTGAACATTTTCCACTACAGCCAGATTGCACAGGAAGTGGGGCTTTACTTTTTTACACAACTGGAATGTGAGAAAGGTTGAACCCAGGAAGGAAACACATCCAGCTATGTTCTTGGAAATGGCTTTGTTTAAAAACAACAACAACAAAAAATCAAAACATTAATTGGCATTCTGATGAATTAATAATACCCTATACGAGCAATGGAGTCCTCCTTCCTCCATACAATCCCAGTGGAGCATGCCCTTCTCCAGTGAAAGGCACAATCATCTCCCCTTCAGCCTCTATTCCCATTTTCTACCACGGTTGTTCTCTACAGCAGCTTTCTTTCTTCTGCTCACTACAAACATCTTCAGCACTAAGGGCACCTTGGATATGCAGGAAGTCTAAAGATACCTTTCCAATTGCCATGTACTCACAGCAATTTAGAGTGAAACTTACATTTTAAATTAAAGGGGAAGACAGGAACAAAAAATAAATACCCTATTGGCATGCTGAAAGCAAACTGGTATCTGGACCTGAGTATAAATAGTGTCACAGGATGTGAACAAATTGTCCAAAAAGAACAATTGAGATACAAGTTCAAAATATTATTCTCCTGTAAAAACCAAATACACACCCTACTTTTTAAAGAGCGTTGAGATTTTCTGCTCTAACACAAAACAGAGAAGAAAAGAAAGGATGAAACCACATACTGTTATTACCAGAGGATGCTTTCTCCAGGATTTCTGTAACACTGAAAGCACTAAGAAAGGTTCAGAGCACGAGCTGTTCAACCATGTTTATTGAAATTTTACTACAACTTCAAAAAGTAAAACTTAAGAAAGGAGGTATATTGTTGCCAAAATAAGCTGGGTGCTTTGCATCCGTACAGGGAACAAATAAGAAAAAGTCACCACCAAGTTTGCAGAGTAATATAAACAGACAGCAAACAGATGAGTAGGATGAAACAAATTGAAGAGTGGTGCAAAGTGTCTGGTTAGAATACCTCTTTTTCAGGTTTGTTTATTTTGCTGCTGTTTCTGCAGAGAGAGAAAAGGACTATCATTTATGTTTTTTCTGGTGTTCTGAGGAGAAATCTCTGCAAAGCGAGTTACTGCAGAGGAAGCAGTATACAAGGAGACAAATCTGAGAGCCAGACTGCAGTCATTCATGACTTTCATATGGTGTAATTGTGCAACTCCAGAAATTACAGTGAAATTAGACAGCAACAAAGGGAAGAAGAAAAAGCGGAGGTATTAAATGCTTTTTTTGCCTCAGTCTTTAATAGTACTGAGAGACCTTGGGCTGCCGGTCCCCTGAGTCACAGGACCATGAGTGTGCAAACAGTGACTTTCCATCTGCGGACACTGAAATTGTAAGGGACCATCTGTACCAGCTGAATGTTCACAAGACCATGGGGCCTGATGGGATTCATCCCAGGGTACTGAAGGAGCTAGAGGATGTTATGGCAGGACCCCTCTCGATCATCTACCAAAGATCTTGGGAGTCTGGGGAGGTCCCTGCTGACTGGAAGCTAGTCAGTGTTACTCCAATTTACAGGACAGGTGTGAGAGAAGACTCAGAGAACTACAGACCTGTTAATCTAACCTCAGTTCCTGGAAAAATTATGGAGAAGATCATACTGAGTGCTACTGAAAGGCATTTAAAGAACAATGCAATCATTGGGCACAGGCGACATGGGTTCGCAAAGGGAAGGTCCTGTTTAACTAATTTGATATCCTTCTATGATAAGGTCACCCACCTAGTGGATGAAGGGAAGGCAGTGGATATAGTTTTTCTGGATTTTAGTAAGGGTTTTGATACCGTCCCTCACAGCATCCTTCCGGACAAGTTGTCCAACTGTGGGATAAGCAGGTACCTGGTGTGCTGGGTGAAGAACTGGCTGGAAGGCAGAGCTCAAAGGGTTGTAGTGAACAAGGCTACATCTGGCTGGCGACCAGTCACCAGTGGTGTTCTTTAGGGCTCAATCCTAGGGCCAGTTCTGTTCAATATATTTGTCAATGATCTGGATGCAGAGTTGAACACACCATTATCAAGTTTGCTGATGATACTAAACTGGAAGGTGCTGTTAACTCTCTGGAGGGACAGGAGGCCTTGCAGGGGGATCTAGATAGATTGGAGCATTGGGCAATGATTAATGGGATGAAATTTAACAAGTCCAAATGCCAGATCCTGCACCTAGGACAGAGTAACACCAGGTACAAGCATAAACTGGGAGAGGAGTGACTGGGGAGCAGCCCTGCAGAAAGGGATTTGGGGGTGCTGGTTGGCAGCAGGCTCAACATGAGTCAGCAGCGTGCCCTGGCAGCCAGGAGGGCAAACGCCATCCTGGGGTGCATCACACCCAGCACAGCCAGCCGGTCAAAAGAGATGATTGTCCCACTGCATTCAGCGTTGGTGAGGCCTCACCTGCAGTACTGTGTGCAGTTCTGGGCCCCACAATTTAAGAAGGATGTGAAGGTCCATGAATGTGTCCAGATGAAGGCAACAAAGCTGGTGAAAGGTCTGGCAGGCATGTCCTGTGAGGAGCAGCTAAGGACTTTGGGTATGTCTAATTTGGAGAAAAAGAGGCTGAGGGGCCACCTCATTGCTCTCTACAGCTTCCTGAGGAGGGGAAGTGGAGAGGAGGGTGCTGAGCTCTTCTCCCTGGTATCCAGTGACAGCATGCCTGGGAACGGTTCAAAGCTGCATCAGGGGAGGGTCAGACTTGACATGAGGAAGCATTTCTTTACTGAGAGGGTGTTCAAACAGTGGAACAGGCTTCCTAGAGAGGTGGTCGACGAGCCACGCCTGTCAATGTTTAAGAGGCATTTGGACAATGCTCTTTATAACATGCTTTAACTTTTGGTCAGCCCTGAAGGGGTCAGGGGGTTGGACTAGATGATCGTTGTAGGAGCCCTGCAACTGAAAATATATTCTATTCTAACTAGAGGAGATGGTCTGCATTTTAAGCATATAAATCCTGATTTTCCCCTCTTAATGTTTCCTAACGTTTTTAGTTTTATAACCTCTACTCACCTGCTTTACTTTCAATTTCAGGATTATTCTCATGTGTAAAATAAAGCACACATAGTACAAGGCATGATGGTGGGTGAGTGAGTTATACTACTGATTCTGACACTTGCTCATGTGGTGTCACATTCAGTGAGAACACAGGAGGAAAATATCTGAGACATATCTGAATTAAAACAATAAACAAGGAAATGAGTATTAAAAAGTGGCAGCTGATACCACAACTCGGGCAAGAAACAAAAAGGCAAGAAGTACTAGCATATCTTAATTACAGTGCAGTAAAGCAAAACATATTCTTGTTCTTTGGACTTTCGAGGGCCAACACACAGATGGGTCAATAGCTGCCTTTCATTGACCCAAGTTTTCTTATATCCATACACTATATAAGGCTGTCAAAATCCATCCTCTCTGCCACCAGGATAATGCTTCTTCCCTGAATGAGATGATTCCTGAGCTGATTCAGGGCCACCAGAAAACATGCCTGTGTGAGTAAGCTCCTTTGACACTACAGTGGCAGGAGCTGTAAATGCCTGTGCTCCTCTCTGCCATTTGCAGAGGAAGCTTTTCCGTACTGAAGGCAAGCAGCACCAGTCAAAGCAGTTGAGTTTGCACACACTCCACTGCCACTGAGAGCTACAAACCAACAAACGTTCAGTTGATCCAGGAACTAGGAACGAAGGACTGAAGCTCTTCATTGCAGCCCCACCACTGGTAACGGGTTGCAATGCTTTTCCAGAATTCTCCTTCACAATACTTGGCCTCCATAAGGCAGAAAAAAATGTAAAACTTGCCGTTCAGCTGCACAACTGTATAGCAGCATCCAGTTCACCCTGGGGAGGAGAAATCATACTTTTCCTTTAACAGCAATCAACATAATTTAAAGAACAATTAGTGGATAACCAATCTTGAAAGTACTGAGTTCCCTTCTATATATTAGTAAGACGATGCAGTAGGCAAGCTTAGCAGATATAAAATACCACATTCACTGTATGAAGAGCAGCAGAGTGAGATGGTCTACTCAGTCTTTTTCATGTCCAGTTTCCTCCTGTATACAATTGTTTCCTCAGCTTTACAGGTTAGCAATACAATTTATAGAACTAAAAAATTATTTGCCTAATTGGACAAAAACCAAAAACGTATTTATTTGCTATAGGAATGTGTCTTATTTTGTGATTTTACAAGAAGGAAAAAAACATACTACAGACAGCATTTTAGCAATACAGCATGTAAATAATAACCAAAAAGAAAAGCGGAGTTAGTAACATCTGAGAAGTCATCATCCCTTTCCACAAAATGGAGAAGAAAGTGAGTTAGTTGGGAACTCATTTCCAGAGACATGAATCACAAGATGTATTTAAGATAAACCATTTATAGTAACAACTTCAAGAGAGGAAATCATCACAACTAAGGCAAAACAAAGTTACATCTTATAAAGAAAGAGATCACTACCTTTTTATGAAGTGCATGGAATTCACTATACCTCTTCTCCACAAAATGTTTCCTTCCACTCATTAGCACCTCTATTTTAAAGACCTGAAAATTATAAATAATAAAAAGGAGATTAATGTACTTGCACAAACAGTTCTGTGACATGGCTGTGACTGCACATTTTACCATGGTCATTCCAGTAGGTGGTCCCAAAAAACCCATGATGACTCACAAGGCATAGAAGTACAACAGTGATTAATGGGAAGCATGGCTGAATCTTCTGTTGAGAAGTTTGTTCAACAAACATACAAAAACACAAGTTAAGCTTAGAATGCGTACTGCTAAGCATTAAAATATTCCGTTTCAGAAATATTTAATACATTTTGAAGTAGTTAAAAAAAAAGATTAAAACAAAGGATGGTAAAAACAACAACAACAACAAAAGATAAAAGAAAGAAAGATTCATTCTTTTTCTCCTCTTACAATACGGCATACTAACACACTCACACATGATCAGTAAGAACTGGATAACAGATGCAGTACGTTAAGCATGGAAAAGGAGAAATAAATAAATGCAAACACTATATCACAGGTTAATTTCCTCCTAACCTACAAATTCATCTGCAGTCTCAATTGAGCTTGTGCTACTATCTACACCCTAGGAAAAAAAAAAAAACCAAACATCGCAAATGCTTGTTTTCTTTGTATGATACATGTGACAGCTTTTGTTTCTGCCTCTGGAAGGTTGAAAGGCCAGGAGAAGCAGCTCTCTGGATCCACTAATTAGTAGTCACTAACATGACATTTTCTTGATTCTCAGGTCACCAGGTCAGTTCTGAGGGCAAGTGATGAGAAATATTTTGAAGAACTCAAGAAAACACAGTCTATTAAATAAAGACAAGATCAGCAGAAAAGGTGCCTGGTCTATCTAGGAGTTCTTTGTTTTCTGTTTGCTCAGAAAATGCTGGAAATAATTATTTCCAGGACAACGAGAGACAATGTTCAGGACAGATGATTACATCAAGACCCAAGACTTAGGCCAAATAAAAAGTTCTTTGAAATAAATTTGCAAACAGTGTTTATGTCTCAATGCAGAAAAAAGGGGTTTCTGTCACAACATGCTCAGCTAGCATTAATCAGAGCAAACATAGAGAAACCGTGCTGGATAAACATTTTCTATTGTCCACTAGAACCTGCCTTTCAAACAGGTCAAAATGCTATTGTTTTCACCGGCTAGCCAAACCACATTAGAAACAGACAACATTTTATTTAATCCAGACTGAAATGTGTCTACCTTTGTTTGAATGCAGTATGGATGGGACTGCAGTCATTTCACACCAATGTTTACATTAGCAAAATTAGTTCAGATCATTGTAATCCATCAAAATAACTTGTGCTACATTCTACCTCTTTGAAAAGGACTATTTCTGTGTCCTAATCACTGCGAGCACATGACCTTATTTGGGTGCATTGATTTTTTTCTTTTCCCCCTATCTATTTAGACTATTTTGGGAGAACAGCTATTGGCTATGAAACAATTTTCCTCTACACATGAAAAAACTCCAAGGCACCCTTAGGAATATGTTGTAAGTTCAGAGTTGTAAAGAGACTCACATGCAAAGAAAAAAATCAATGTAGGCTTTTTTCTTTAGTTGAGACTTAACATCCTAATTATATGAGAGGAAAGCATTATTTACATCCTATATTCTACACACAGTATGAAAGAAATAGTTCTGCAAGTAACAAAATGCTTTGGATTGTACAGGAAAGCCACTGCATTGAACGAGTTTCAAGGATATCTTGGTGTGAAGAATGGATAACAGAATACGAAATTAGTTAAGTCAGAAGTGACCATGAGTCATTAGTTAAGGTGTTTCAACAGTTTTGAATTAACTTGGTATTAAATCTCCAGCAATTACGAGCAACTCATAACACTCACTTACACCTCAGTCAGCTAAGAGCCTCCACACCACTGTTAGTTTAGCACTTTTGTTGGCTACAGGGTTTGCCAAGCAATTTGGAGAAGTCTAAGGGGTGCCTGCCTCAGCTATAAGCACTCCTTTGACAGGTAACTTTCTTGTGAATCATCGCTTGGCTTGTGCAGTCCCATTTTGCTTTTAGTCATATATGTGCAACTTCAGAGAAATGTCTTTCCCTCTGAAGTCTATAAACCAGTCATTTCATAAAGGAGAGTAGTTGGAACATGGGGAAGAAAGGAAATATAAATCCCTCTGTGGACCTTCTTTTCAAAGCATGTATCTGTTTTGTTCTGTGTTTCATCACTGGTTAAGGAATTTCAGAAATGGCTTCAGAACACCAAAAAGCATGCAGCATTTATTCAGCCTCCTTTTTATTCTTAGCAAAGTTTTAATTACTGTGTGCATGATTTTAGCTAACAAGATGACACTGAAGAATATATTTGCCAGTCACTTTTGCAGAAGACATGAGAAGAGAGAACCACAGCTTCCTGTGCACAGTGATGTCATTTCCAAAACCACAAATCTGCTACCTTTACACCCTCAACTGTTTGTACCAGTACAGAGGCTTTAACTTTGCCTCCTACCGTCCAGAGCCCTTGGATCCAGCTTTAGCAGCCACCTAAAATTTACAATGCTGGACAACAGATCTGCTATGCATGAAGTTGAAAATTACTATTTGAAAACAAAACCCATGCCATTTCTAATCGACTCACTGTGGCACCTGTATTTCAGAAATGCAAAGCAATTTGTGATAAGTAAGTGGAAAATCTGTAAATGTTTTCGTTTAATGCAAATCTAAATATTAAACTGGTTTACAAATTAACTTACAAAGAAGAAATGCAAGTAAGTGAAATAACACATATTATGCTTATGAACTTCATATTATTAAAAGACTATTTAGACAGCATAAATTCCAGGTTTGCCTCCTCACTGTTTACCAGATCACAATTCACAAGAGCAAACTAAAAGCACAGAAGTGAGTTCCTGTGCCACTATTTCATATAACAACATGGCTTTGTGTGAAAGACAGAAAGATACATTAGCTTACAAGAGAGACAGGATCTCTTCATGGCTTCAAAATAGCTATAGACAAATCTCACACAAATTTAACTGAGCAATTGCAGGCCCTGACAGAAAAACAATGTAAGGAAACTGGTGAACATAGATGGAAGTGCCAAAATAAAGACGGAAGAACTATGGGGGAAAAAATGCAACACTGCAAGGAAATTACTTTTCTTGTAAAAATGTTCATGTTCTATGAACAGATAACTCTGAAAAGACATATGACTTTTTATAAGTGACAGTTAGCTAAATGAAAAATGCAACAATTAATCATTGAATAAGACAAGTAAAATGCTTTTCCCATAGTCATTGAAATACCAGAAATTACACTGCACTGAAAGATTTGCAGTTCATCCTGACTAGAACACAAGGGACCATAGATATGAAGACACCAATTAGAAAATGCTTTACTCTGAAACTAGAAATGACTCGCCTTTCTTGATCACTACCACAACAGTTATCAACAATGTTTGCGTAAAGCCAGAAGATCATTATCCATTAAAAGCATTCTTCCAACAGAATTTAACCCACATAAATGATGTACGGGACAAACACATTTGGACTGGATATCAGTATGAACAATGTTGGTCTTTTGCCTAGCAGAATTGCAGATCTGCCACTGAAATTCATAACCATCAAACCTGTGAAGAAAACTCTTCAAGAAGAATTCCTAAGGTTTTCATTAATCATATAGTAAAAACTTTCAGGTCCAATTACAAAACAGATGTACATATGACTTTTTTTTAAAAAAAAAACAACACTTTTTTTGCCTGTCTTATTTGCCTCCACTTTGTTTCAATGATACGGATTATATTCAGATCTTGGAAACCATTTTCTTAATTTCTTATTGTTAGCAAGTATGTCTAATTTTGCTGTTTTCCTGAATGTATCTGTTTCTCATCATTAGCAAACCTCTAACTGAATGATCCTTTTTCACTGTTTTCAAGAATAATACTTACATTTCTCTTCTTTCTGCAGAAATTGGACAGTACTACATAATAACTAAATTGGATTATATATGGGCAAACAATTGGCACTCTATCACTGTGAATTTCCAAGACAGAAAGAACAAATGGAATATAATAGGAACCAATAAGACATACAAGAATAACTCATGCCTTCCTGTAAACACACCAGTGTTGTAAGTGCGCATCAAGAACTGTGTGGTAAATAACACTGATACTGCCCTCCTTCACTTCTTCCCTATGTCAAATGCTTACACTGGATGCAAAAGGACATCTTTTATCTGATGATTTGATGCAAAAATATGCAGATCCAGTAACTTTGTCTCAACAAACCCAGAATGATCAGTTTAACAAAAAACACAGACAAGAATGACAAACATCACCAGGGGTCGGGAGGAAAACTAACAAGAACAGTAACTTCTCAGCTTGGTTTTCTATTACATGAGAAATACACAGATGGCACTTTTATTACTCATGGAAATTACATTAACTACACAGTTTATAATTACGGTAAGTTAATGCTATCATATTGTGTATATTTATACATGGAAAAATTAATTGCAAAGTATATAAACTTCTGAAAAATTACAGTTGAGAAAGAGATTTAGGGCAGCCTTGTTTAGAATGAGGAGATAGATACAAAAACCAGAAGCAGAAAAAGAGAAGTTTACAAAAAACAGATACATTTGTCTAACATTCACCAGGAAAGAAAACCCCACAAAATTCTAGTACTGTGCTTTTCTCTCTCAAGACCAAGCTTACCAACACTAATTCTATTTAATATATTACTTACAGAAAGAATTACATCCCTTTAGATGCTTCAGTATGCTTGACAGATTTTTGTCTGAGCAACAGCTAATGCATTCAAAGCGTCAAGAAACTCAACCTTAAACCTTTGTCATGACCGTATGGAAGGAATTCCAGAGCAAATGAAATGACAGCTACGGTCCATGAAACACTAATAGGATTTCCACGTGTTTAGTGTTTCATTATTGTTCAGACAATGGCACATTTTCTGTCTCAGTTGTGCTATGACTAGAACAAGACCATGGAATATAGTAGAGATCAAAAGATGACTTTAAACTTATTCCCATCCAACTGATCCAGGAGAAAAACGATAGTCCACAGAATCAGTAAGAGCAGCTGGGTGGTGGTGGTAACCAGAGCTGCATGTAGTTGCAGCAGCAATTTGGTATCTCAGGGGTGTAAGTGCCTCATGGCAATGCTCCATACTTCTGAATGCCCTCTACAGCAGAGGCGGAGACGAGGACGGTATTCAGAGCCAACTCAAACTTCATAGCAGCCTTGATAAAACTGAATCTCGCTATCCCCCAAATGAAAACAAATTAACTTATTCTGACTTCATCCTTTGGAAGGGAGGCAGCAAAACTCAGTTCTGCAGTGGGCACAGGGCAGGTCGAGGACGCAGAGACAGGCTGACATGGGTCACGGAGGCATGAGGTGAGGGAAAACCTTTTTCTCTCCTCTCCAACCACATTTCCCTCAGTACTAGTTCTCCCCTGTCTTGCACCCACTGTTCACTTTGGGTTATCCCCACCATGTCCACTTGCTGAGACTTAAGACCTTCTGTGCCTTAGGTAGGTTGCTTATAGTCACATCTTTGCCTCCTCCCTGTAGCAATTGCTCTCCCCACCCTACACAAGCAGCCCCTACACAAGCTCCTGCATGGTCTTCATGTAAGGAAAGGGCCCCCTTCCTGCCGCAGGACTGGGAAACAAGTTGGGGCCCAGTAAAGAAAGAAGCAGAACAGCCCTGAAGCTCTGTTTGATCCTTTTGGTTTTGCTGGGGCCCTAAGAAAGGATGAAAGTGGCTGTAAGAGACAGTAGAGAAGCGAAAGATTAGATATTAGAAACAGAGTAATCAGTGTTGGGGGGGCGGATGAACAGGGACAGGGCTGAGAGTCATCTGTCCTTCCCAGCAGCAGTCTTCACACGTGCTGAACCCTTTTTCCTGATGGCCACGAGAGCAGGCAGAAGCAGGAGCCGCAGATGGGCAGCTCAGCTAGGGCAGACATTTGGAGCAGTGGTCCTCACAGGCCAGCAATGTGCCCACAGCTCCTCCGTCTCTCTGCTGACACGGGAAACCGCTTGTGCCTGTGCTTCGACCTCCAGCGGTACAGCTCTACTCAACACAAGTGTTCACTTTTACTGAAGGGCCCCAAAGCGATTCAGATCCATTACGTTATCCATGACAAGATATGCTTATCTTACCTAAAGTCAGCTCAAAAGTTGGGTTGGACCCACAAACAGTCCCTTTCCCCCACCTCAAGCACTGCCACATCTGTTAAATGAAATCAGACTGTTTCACTTAGTCCTAATTACAATGTACAACATGAAGTTACAGCACAAGAAAAAAAGTATATAGTTCTATTAACTACAGAAATCAAGGCTTGACATTATGCAATTATGACATTGCTTTGTGCAGAGTCTGTGAAGGAGAAAGACCATCTCAGAGAAGTGAAATGTTCACTGCAAAATTTCCAGAGAATATTCCCAACAGCTCCAGCCTGCGTGAAACAGTTACCTGACCTCTCCTGGCCTGGAGAAGCAGCTTTACTGTTTTTATAACACAACAAAGAGATTTTCTACTGTGACATAAACCCACTGAGAGGACAAGTACGTTGTTTCACTGACTCCTGGTAAATCTTGTGTTACTGCAATCTAACTTGGACCTTCATTACTAAAAAAAAAAAAGATGTGTAACTAAGAACAAGCACAAGCACACATTCTTATAAATGTGGCTCCTACTTCAAATGTCTCCTTACTAATTTTATGTAAGCTTCAGCCATTTATTTACTGAAAAAGTTGTCTCTTCACTAACACTTACCAGTGTTACTGGTACCAATACCTACCTAAAACAGATCACAGTCTCTTCGAGAACCTTTCAGTGTGCAGTTTGTCTTTCCCACCAATACTACAAAATAATTAAGGATATTCCCTTTCCTACGGTCTTTTGCAGTATGGGTCTCCTCCACTCATAAAATGGGACAGTGTTGGTAGGAATTACGTACAAAAGGCATGCATAAGACTCAGGGGTATTCTTTCTGAAGATGGCCTTTGAGAACTGTATGTCATATTTCTTAGGGTTTAGAGGAAGAGGTAGTAAAACAATTTATACTGAAACCCAGTCAGACAGTTTTGTAATTCCTACAACATGGGAAGCTCGAGGGAGGCTTCTACGGAGCTGTCACTGTTGAATGAAAGAGTAGCTGACATATAAGAGTAAGTAATTTTCTGATTTTTTCAACTCTCTTTAAACCAATCTTTTCCAAACACATGGTTCATAAAATCCCATAGGAACTTCTCTGTCATTTCCTGAAAAATAACTTACTTGGCTTTCCAAGCTACAAAGCCTCTCCCTTGCCAGCAAAACACTGACTATGGAAATCTAATTTGTAACCAAACCAAGAAGCTACAAGATCTGACTTGCTTTTGATATTTTTCTTTATTAGCTCTGCAGAGCACAACTGTTACACAGATGACACCCTTTTAAAATCTCATTGTCACTGTGGTCACTTATTTGGCTAACTTCCCTAGAATCAAACTTAAGGAAAAATGTGTTGATCTTTTACTGAAAAAGGAAAAAGTTCCTAACACATGCTAATGCCTACAGTTACACAGACAAAAAAATTAGCCTGCTCTATTTGTCCATCTGGATCATCTCAATGTCTCTTATCAGAAGTGTTCTACTAATAGAACAGCCATGAGCCTTTTTATGGAAAAGATGAACTTTCCAATAGAAATATTACATTGGAATAAAACTGAATATTGCAAAAAATAACTGATGGCAAAAGTATATTTACATGAAACAGATGAATTCTAAGTTTGATGAAATATAAGGACTTCTATTTTGTCACAAAATCCTTTGCTATTTCATCTGGAGAGCCTATAAAGAGTCCTCTCACTTCTCAAGGAAGGATGCAACTCCTAACCACAATGAAAGTGTCCTCATACTGCAGTCAACTAGCTGCAAGAAACTCCTTTTTGCAAGAAGCTAGACACAAGACTAAGTTTTTTCTAGAAACTTTAAGTCTGTGTTACTTTGTTTGCACTTGTATTTGCTGTATGGAGAACATATGGGCCACCTAAGACCTCCAAAGCACAGATGTTTTGTTTACAAACAAGAATGTCAAATGGTGTCAAAGAACACACTAAAAAAGTACACACACAGCAGGGTGATGAGCATTACACTTCAAAGGGGCTGGCTTTGTACTGTCTCATATTCCACAGTATGTCTACCATGGTATGTGAATTTAGCCTTTTCCTCTGCTAATGACTAACTAAACACATATGAACATGAAACACAACAGTATTTAGTCAAGTTACAGTACACACAAGCTATTAAAAATCAGCTCCACATTCTTCATGGTGAGTAAATACCAGGGGAAGGAAATACTGTATATCCACCTTGCATCTTTTCTTATTAGGGTCTCTGCAGTAATCCATCTGAGAAGTCTCTGCTCCTCTTTACCTGTCAACATAAGCAGTTCATCCAAATCATTTTTCAAGAGCAGTAGTCAAAGGAGATTGCTTTTGTAAATGTCTGTGCAGCTTAGCAAAGATCCTTCGTATATTACATTTAAATATTGGGATTAGCCTGTCTTCAGCCCCTAACTGGAGGACTGAAATGCTATTTGGTTAATAATGAAGATGAGCAGTCAGGATGCACGCAACCTTTTCAGGCACTTTCTTTCAAGGAGTTAACTCATCCAAACTTTCACTAAATTAGCATTGGTCTGCCTTCCAAAATGGAAACCAAATTACCTCTGCTATTACTTGTTATTCTTACATGCAACTGACAGCACTATTTCAAACATCAGCACTCATTTCTGAAAAGAAGAGTCGTATCAATTTATCAAAGAATGCCATCCTGCTCACCAAAGGTTTCCCTTGCCAGGTTAATCTCTTTTGAATGGTAATTCAAACTGGGATGAAGAAATAAACTCAAATAGCTATAGGGCAGTTTCATTTCATACCGGACTAAGCCTGCTGTGACTGAGAGAAGACCTGAAACAGGTTACCAGGATGTAGTTATCAATCCATTCATCTGCAGAAAACCAGATGGTTCTTCACATGTAAGGAAGGTGGAGAGAATGGAAGCAACAAACTCAGTGCAACTACTGAAGAAAACGCAAGAGCAGCTATCACAAACAGTGCGCAAACATAATAAAATATTGTGCCCAAATTAAGATTTAAGTTTTTAAGCTTCTGAATTTACATGCTGTGACTAATAAAGCATTTATTTTGTAGTTGGCTTGGTGGCCACAGGGAACGCAGATATTCCTGAGCCATATTTAAACTAGCTCAGGTATTACTGGCAGCAGAACAGTAGCAGCAGCCTGGGCAGCACAAGCTGCAGAACTCGTGGCAAAGTGTGGGCAAAGCTCAGTGCCGAGGGGACCAGCCCGGCTCTACCCCGGGGTATGTCTGCGGGAGCTGCAGTCACAGAGCTGCAGGCGTCCCACAAAAGGGAGCAGGGCGCGTGTGAAGTTCAGAGGGATGCATTTGAACACAAGGGGAGAACGCAGGGAAGAGAGAAAAATATTTCCTAATTTGCTTCCCTTAGAGTTACAGTATGAAACACAGCAAGCAGCTGAATCGCAGATGCTTCAGGCAGGACCGGACTGGCATTAGTGGACGAGCTAAGGCAGCACAGAATTTTACTCAAACATCCACGTCTGAGAAAAGGCAACATCTATACCGCTTATGGAGGCTACATCCAGTGCAATTATGTCAACATATTGTATAGGTTCAAAGGCAGTAGAAATACTAATACAAACCAATATCCAGGATAATATATATAATCAAAGTATCCTATTAGCAATTTTGCGATACAGGATTGAATAACCTATCAGAGAACACTGGTTGTACAATTAAATATTTATCATTTCAAAGACAATGAAAATTGATTCAGTGAGAATTATGTTAATTTGCAACTGGCCTCTCAATCACTTGGAAGATAGTGAGGCAAACATCAAGTAATTACATGCCTGCACATGTATTCAGCCAGATAAAGTATTATGTATCCAACACATTTCAGAAAGACTTTAAATAAGTTATAAATTGAGTCTGATGCTGGAAATGTGGAAATAAAAGCGTGCATACTGCAAACAAAGCGACAGGCAACGGATGATTGAAAATTGTGCTACATGTTTAATTGCTGACTGTTGCTTGAACTGAAGATAACACAACGCACCAATCTCTTCAAATGTTAACTAGAAGCATCAGAGTCAAAAAGTATCATTCACAGGTCTAAAAATCTGTGAGTGCCCTTTCCTCAAAGAAGAAAAAAATTAAAGACACAGTCAAGCACAGACTACCGAACAACTAACTTGGCTTGAACGCTTCAGTAATAAAAGCCAGTAGATTCCTAAACACAGCACTGTGAGGAAACAATATCTGTATGCTCATTTTTAGCTGAAATTTGAGAGTCACATTTCATGTCCTGGTTCTTGGGTGCAAAAGAAATCTTCATTTACTGTACTAGAAAACTCTGGATGTTCATCACCTGAAGATACCAACCAAGTCCCCTATTTAAATACATACAGACTTAAACCTCTAAATTTAGTTACACGAATTCAAAAGTATTATCAAGAAAAAAATGACAGCAATAAGAAGGCATTACAGATACAACGTGTCACTGTCACAGATATCACTCCTTCCCTTATTCTGAGGCTTCAAATTTTCTGTTTGCCTTATTATGAACTCAGTGAAAACTTCACTCCTCTATGCAAATCTCAATGAATTCTGGCATTTTCCTGGTTCTCACCTTTTGTACTGAATAGGAAAACTTTTGCCATTTTTATTCACACAAAACACTGCCATAAATAACTTCTTCAAATATTTTTTGTTACAAAGGCTCTATTATTGTGAGTCTCCAGTGCCTCCCTGCAGAAGGAATGTAAACTTTGCTTAGTTTACTTCAAGTTCGTAGTTGCAGCAAAAGTTGACTCTTCTCTGTATTTGCAGAAAGTGCACTTCTCTATTTACAGGGCAAAGAAAATGTGACTTACCTTATCCTATATGTGTATGAGGTGCCATCTTATCTCCAGCTGCCGATCTTTCTGTACAGCCTCTGTCCCAACTTACCTTTTCTTCCACCCACATATGTTTTTCACAGGTAAGAAATCTGAGGGGCTAATGAAGGGACATTCACCTTACACCAGTTAATTCCTCACCTTCCTGTTCCACGCTGCAGCTCACACACACTACTGCTATTTTTAATTAACATCTCAATAACATTTCAAGAGGACTTGAAATGGAGTTAATTTAATAAAACATATTATAGGAGTTAATGGAAGTGTTAGGAGTAATTAGAATAATCTAATATTTTCCATTACAAGACTGTTCTCAGTTACTTATAGCTTTGCCAATCTTTAATTTTTGGGCTTAGTTGTTCCATACCAGGTATGTGATTCAGACAGAAAATATTTTTAGAAAGTTACTGCTGAGACAGTCCAAACACATACTTAAAGAAAAATATATTTTACTTTACATATGCCAAAAAAACCAATCAAAAACCCCAAATCCAACCCAAAACAAAACCCAAACCATTTCACACAAATTCCCCTAAGATGTGGACAAGATGACCAGGACAACAGCTGGGAGGCAAATTTAGCCAACCCATAAACTTCTGGAAAAAAGCCTAACTCCTAACAAAACTTTGCACAGAGTATGTGCATAACATAGGTTTTCCAACGGCATCAGCACTGATGATGCTGCTATTTTTACAGTGCGTCCATACTGACTGAAAGTTTATGGCATCTCCACAAAGTTAGGGCAAATTTTAGGCCTACAGAATACTTTTCTATGGCTCAAGAGCCACTATGATGTTAGGGAGCAGAAAAAAGATTGGAGAAGGTTTTTAAGTTTTTGTGAGAAAGAGATGCTGAAAAGGCATCTATGCTATGGCACAGGGGAACACCACCTCAAAAGACCATACTGCATTACCATTAAAATAAGCAGGCCAAGGAAGAGCAGGAGAAGGGGCTTTTAGTCTGAAGCACTCCAGCTCCTGTAACCTTGAAGGGAATGCACGATTTTGTCGTGTATGAATCAGAAGTGTATGTCACTGCATCTGCTTGCTGTGAAAACCCATTGGTGACACATGGTTTTCCTCTCCTTCCCTCCACTGCTGGTGGGGCAGCTGGATGATAAAAACTCCAGCGCCTCTTAGTCTAGAGGTCTATACTAGTGACCTAAAAGCTCCATGCCCACCGCTTGTATGTCTGGGGCAGTACCTATCCAAATGATATATTCCCTTCCCTTCATTCCCAGTTGCCTGCGCAGGGGTAAAAAGTAGAAAAAAGGGAAACCATTAAGAAACAATGTTTGTGAATTTAAGTACTCATAGTGTCATTTAAGGTTTTCACACAATGCAACCCAGCATCCCTGTGCATAGTTACCTGCAGCGGTCAGTCACATGCTACTTTTCCCCACTGAGTGTCTGCTCAGCTCAGCATGCGGGACTCACAGTGTTGTGGGAACAAATGAGCAAAGGACAATGTCCTTAGGGGCTCCTTCCATGTAAGAACTAAAAAACATTTAAAAAGGCAGGAAAACTGTATGTACAGAAAGTATGGCCTCAAGATTAAGGCAAATGGTAACATCATGGTTACTTTGGAAACTTTAGATCTAAAATCCAAGTGCCTCTGCAATGCTGAACAACTTATTTCATGCTTTTTCCTAGGAAAACCTACTTAGAGCATCCCACTTGGGCATAATTCAGAGGCCCGAGGATACAAGCCCAAGCCCCCAGAGACCCAGCAGGTGCAGAGCAGAGATGTACAATGTGCTTACACCCACACAGACAGCAAACACATCCCACCTCGCATACTGTTGTACAAGTCCCTATTTCAGGACATGAGAAACTAACCCTGGCACTTTTTCACTTCTTCCTGATTTTGTCAGGAAGGCTTTTTAAAGGATTGCACATAACATATGGGGGAAAAAAACATCAAAAAACCCCACCACCAAACCTGGCAAGTGCACACACAAGCCCAAATATCTCCTAAAGTCAGCTCCTCCACACACTGTTGGTGCTGGCATCTAGCTGATTTAACATGAGAAGTTGTATTGCTGCAGGGACCACAGTTGTTCTACACATAGATCCAACATTTCTCAACTCCGCCTTCCAGGGTACTTTGAAGAGGTGGAGGAGGAAATAGAAGAGCTATTCCACAGAATGCAGTATTGATTTTTCTACCTGAGGAAAGAGACTCTCAGTGAAAAATATCTCTTTGCTCCTCTACCTCATGAGAGAAGAAAAGTCTCAAAGAAGACGTTAACCTGCAAAACCATGAACCACTGCAGAATTTTGCTCTAGCCGGTGTTTTTGCCATACACTGACACTACATAACTGAAAAATCATCAACTAGTATTCACACTTCAGGTATTCTTGGAATACATAGAAGGAAAAAAGTTATTTTTCCTCAAAACTTCTTAATCACTGCAATTACTAACATATACTGAATGAAAACAGTGGAGGATTTTTAAGTCGAACAAACTTCTCTTCTCTATTATTCTTTAAGACCACAGAAAATAGAGCAAATCCATTCATTAAAATGTGTAGGTAAAAAACTGCTAGTGTTAAAAGGGTGACATTTTCTTATTGCTACATATTAGTTTTGTAAGATCTTGACCATTAATTCTATATGCAATTGTAACGCTCTGCTAAAACTGAACATAACATTTCTGATAGCAAAGACTGACAGGATTTGTAATGGTGTTAAAGGGAGATATGAAGTATTACTGCAGTTTACAGTGACAAGATAATAGTTATAAAATAATTTCAGGAAAAAAAAACGGACTTGAATGCTTTTGGACGGTTGTTGCTTTATGTACGTATTACCCAATATATTGGGTTTCAAAAAAGTCTTCCCCCAAGATGTGTCACCACATCAATCTGCAAAATAAAAAGCTTGTAAAATTCTACCCATCAGAAATAGAAGTAAATATTGTAAAGTGTATGATCCTATTCCCAAATCTTTCTTTGCACTGAAAACAACATTTTCTATCAAATGTCCTCCTATCCATTTTTTTAAAAGAACCAATGGAAAATTACTGCATGCAAAGCTCACTCAATTTTTCTAGAAAAATAAGACTAACACCAGATCTAGTGCCAAATCTGGCCTATTTAATAGTTTCATCAGAAAGTCTACATTAGATAAACACTGGAGCAGGGGCCCAGAGAGGTAGCGGAGAAAGTCGAAACATGATAGGACAAGACCCTGCGCAATCTGATCTATGCTGGCCCTGCTTTGAGCAGGGGTGGGGTGGGGGGTGCCTGGACCTCTATGGGCCCCTGCCAACCTAAATGACTCTATGATCCTATGACAGCTCCTTCCAAGTCAGGAGGAAAAGTAAAAAGACAAAAAAAAAATTGCTTCCTTTTCTGTGCTTGTTTTTTGGAAGACAGTTAGAAGATACAGTTATACATTCACGACTTTTCCTCTGTCGCAAATGTGTACTGATTTTGTTATCGAGCAGCAATTTGCTCTTCAGCTTTGCAGAGTAACTACCTTGAAAAGTTAAATTTATTCTGATTTATCAAATTATATCCTGAACCTGATGTTTCTGTGAAGATCCTGTTGCAATGTTTTAAAGAAGGTGGGTGGGATGGGAAACAATAGATATTCCCATTAGCTTCACACTATATCTCTTCTTAGGAGCCTTTCATCTTTCTCGCCAGGTACAGGAAAAAAAAAGTGAGGTCCAAAAGTCACTGTTCAAACAGGAATTTATTTAAAATTGACAATATCCTTCCTAAATTACAAATAATGCTGGTTTGCTCAAATGGTAATTCCAGAGAGCCATGAGGGAACCCCAAGCATGCCTCACCTTTGTGTTTCTCTCCATTTCCTCTGTGACTCCAGCAATGCTTTCTTATACATTCATTATTTCCATTCCAAACAAGGATAACATTAGCTTTTATGGGTTCTACAAACAAGAATGAAATTTCTCAGATTGCTGGTGATCTAATAGTATCTCCTTCATTGTTATCACTGAACAGTATAGCAAACTGCCTCAAAAAAGGTTCAAAAGCTAACTAGCAACAACTGGCACTCTCTGTATGTTGTAAAAGTTGCTGGATTAATGAAGAAGCTTATCAGATTACCAACATGTATTAACCATGCATTTAAGATTACATGCTGATTAATACATGTATACAACACAATGAAAGTTACTATTCAATCTTACGTGATTAGGATTTAAGGTGAAGTTTCTAGTAATAGTACATCAATGCTCTTCTACGTTCAGATGCCTTCAAACCATCAACCTATGCTCAATGAAACATACTGAAAATTGAAAATTCAGCAGCAATTTAAAGTAAAATGAATTTAATATCCAATAAATAAACTGTATACATTTACATAAGCAAAACTCTCTTTTTCCATGTTTATTGAAATTGGTCGACGGTGTCATAAAATTACAGGATCTGTGCTCTATTGATGCACACTGATCCAAATCTCACAAAGACCCAGGCAAGACATGTGCCCAATTCTGTGAATATGTCCTAAAAAGTAGCAGAAGAAAGCATTATGCTGTCAAAGCAAACTATTATTAAATGTGTAGCATGTAAGCGCGACTGTACTGTTGGGTAAAAATAAGAGTCTCCAAAATGCTGAAGATACCAAAATAACCTTTGTTAGGCACAGTGCCTATTTAGAAGATAATTGAAGCAAGGCCCAATCTCAAAACACTACAGAAGATGCAAACATACTTGAATGATCTTTATCAACAAAACAGCTCAGTTACTATATGAAAAGGGAAAGCATGTGGAGACAGAACAGTAAGTAAACCTGGTTTAAAATACACATCGTCTAAGCACAAGCTTTTATATCCAACTAACGATACATAACTGTGAGACGATCTATTCAGACTGCAAGATTTGTAGACTTGTAGATTTTAAAGTTGTTGGATTTTTTTTGTTGTTATTAAATGTTATTAATTTTTTAATGTTTTTTTTGTTTTTTAATGTTAAGGTACCACAAAGCATCCATTTATTAATGAACATACTGTGTCTAATAAATAAATAAATAAATAAATAAATACACTGCATGCTTGTAATAAGAAGCATTTAAAACATTCAACATAACAAGAATAGAAGTCCGAAAATAGTTTTAATGTTTTTGCTTGTTCTTAAAATGGGAATTCAAATACCTTAAATTGTTGGTAAAAAGTCCCAGTAATGACTAAACAATGACCCAATACCTTCCCTCTTCTACCCGCTTCATACAAGCTGGCTCACAGTGCTGTCATACCAACCTCAACAAACATTCTTCTGCAGATTATGGTCCAGTCTAAAATAAGAACATAAAACATGTTTCCTCTTTCCCCCACCTCCTATTTCAATGTTTTTTAATCAGTGAAAAGTTGTACTTTCTAGACTTTTTGTTAATGCAAAAAAAAAGAGGTTCTCTGACTAAAAAAAACCTCAAGTGACTTGCTTCCAAATCAGATTTGTACTGTCCCCTCTCAACACACCTATTTACATGAAATCTCTTATAGTTTCTCTGCCTGTATAAAATGCAGATGCCACTGCACATCAGGCCTGTGTTTGCCTCTTTGCACAGACAGTCCAAAACAGTTTTCCTGATCTGTTTCAACTTGAAATGTTGTCAATATATGGATTGTCTTGCTTTCTAATTCAGTGAAAAATCTAGTTTTCCATTAGTCTCTGCCTTTCTAATTTTCGATACAGCTTTACTAAATGTAATTATTAAAGGCAGATTCAAGAAAGCAATTACTGAGCTACTGGTTTGTATCACTGAAGTCTTAATAAGGAACAAGAAGTTGAAGTGACAGAAACACTGCAAAATCTGTAAATAAATAAAAAAAAACTGGCTATGTGTTTACTTTAAATATATACAATACACAGAGAGAAAAAACAGAATGGTATGGAAAATTGCTATGATCAGTATATATTTGGGGCAACCATACAACTCCCTGTTACCACAAATGAGTTTTAATCTTTATATCACTGTGCAGTGTATTTAGGATTGCAAGTGTATTTCAGAACTGCTGCAGAAATAGGTCTAGAAAGAATTTTTAAAATATCATATCAAGAGTGGGATTGTGAACAATGGAAAAGTGGCAGTTTATTCTCATCATTTGGGGATTTTCAATGTATTCTGGAGATTACACTAGTTGGAGGGATTATACTGGACTATGAGATATCTAATCTCACTGGCCAGTACTAGCAACCAAGTATTCAAAGAAAAATAAAGATGATCTTGTAAAAAAAAAAAAATTAACAGGTAGGAAATGCACATAGATTGTGTTAAACCTAAAAAGTATCCTAAGGCACAGGAAAGCACTAAGTTGCACCAGAGCCCTGTTGCTAACTTTCGGAGAATTTCAGTAACCATTCTCAAGATATGTGAGTCCAGACACAGAAGACTGCAGCTAGAGTATTTTCCTTCTGTGTAATGATTTCCTCCATCCCACAAGTCAATCATGTCCCTTTCTCCCTCACAAAAAAGTGGGTAATATCCTGGCCACAATAAAGTCAGTAACAAAAATGCTGCTTAACAGCTACACCTTGACACGACTGTTTTTGTGACAACTATTCTACACACACTAATGTAAAATCATTTTGGTCATTTTATGTACTAGAAAGAGTGATAATGTTTCTCATTTGCAAGGAAACAATACTGGCTCAGAGTGCGTTCATAAGCCAAATTAGAAATCAAAATAATTTTCTGATTTAAAATACACATCGGCCTACACAGAGCTTTCCAGCAGCCTTCCTTTCATCACAATAGTTCATCATACACAGTAAATTAATTCAAGTATGCTAGCAGAGTAGCAATTAATGACTTAGCATCACTTACTTTACTTTCCATTGCACTCATTACAAATGTATAACGACAGATGAGGACCTAGCCATTCCGTGTATACAACACAAAGGTGAGTCGTACCAAATAATTAACAATGTAAAGAAAAGGTGGAGGTAAGACCTGATGTCTGAGAAAATAGGGAATATAGTTAATTTAGAGTGTTTTTGCTTAGCTATTCTTAACCAAGATTCATGCCCCTCTCAAGAAACCTGGTCTATGTTTTCTAGCTGAGGAAAACTATTGTTTGAAAGCCCTGTAGAAAACCCCTTAGAGATGTAGAGGTGATGGTAACCTGAGAGTCCAAACCGAGGACTCCAGAAGTCAATGGGAATCGTGACTCCTGCTCTGAGACGAGGCCCTTCAGCTGAGACAGCCTGGTACACATGGGCAGTACAGCGAGTGACTGGTGAAGACCAATCTCCAGTACGTAAGCACTGGCCACATGGCACATGCTCAAAGCCTGCCGCAGGGGAAGCACATCACCAAATCTGAGGGCTCTTGAGCTTTTCTTCATACAAATCACGCTTCAGTGTAACGGATCAGAATATTAAAGCCTGATAATGTTATTAAGGTAGTGAAGACTCAACTGGATATGATAGATAGGTAGCTTCATTACACACCTGTGTACACATGCACGCACCGTCACACAAAGATAACACCTCTATCTTCTCAGCAGTTTTGCCAGTGGCCAGGAGAGCAGGGTGGAGGACAACCTGGTATCAGTGAGATTGCTATTGCAAGTAGGCTACAGTACAGATCTCTCTGTTAATACATCAGCAGGTGTTACTTTAGATTACTAAAACAACAGATTTTTTAGAAATAGATTTCAGTTTACTGATGTATTTACTTTCTCTTCAAAATCACAACGTCCACGTCTTCCTTCTTATGTGGTAGCAAATATGGTAAAGATAAGACGTCTGTGCTGTACAGGAGGGATTAAATCAACCTTCAAGACGAAAAGCCAAATATCATGCTCCTGTTCAAACAGCTTAAATGTTTATGCAGCCCCAATCGTCTATTACAGAAACTTCCTCTCCTCCCAGAAAATTGTGATCTGGAACTTGCGTTGTAAACTCCCTATGGTAAAATCGGAGCAAGAGCCTGTCCCACAGTGTAAGACCCATAATACAGCAACTATAAATGAAATACTGAATAGTACTAAGCTCTCTCCTCTTTGTACAAACTCCTATGGCAGTTGATCCTCATTGGAATCATGAGGTATAACCAAAAAAATTCCAATGAGAAAAATATTGCACATTTCAGCTAAAATTCCCCACTTTGGAATATAACTATTCTCTTCTTTACTCTCCTATTGTCAATTTTGAAGGTTTTTTTAAGCTTCAACTGAAAAAGCCCCCAATCAACCAAAACCCCTGCATTTTTTGATTCTGTGCTGAAATATTGAAGAAGTGAATTCTCTGATGCTTTAAAAGAGTATGCTAGCATGAGTAGACGTTTTACCCATTGTATGCTGCCCAGGAGAACATTTTCAATATTTATTTAATCTTCCTTCATTTTAACAGTAAGTAGGACACAAGATTTAGTATCAAAAGACAAGAATAAAATAAGAGGTAACCTGTAAGTGGCCCATTTAAAACATTGTGTTCAGTGCTATCCTGTAATATGAAAAGCCTTTTTTTTCTCTTCAGTCTTTTCGAATGATTTGACTTGTACAAGCCACAGTCATTTTGTTGCATGCTTATGGAAAATGAAAAATCTTGTCTGTAGCAATATCAAATCATTTATACACAGCAGACATCAGCTGTCATTTCTGTCTATCCCAGCAGTACACCCCCTCCCATACTTCTCTCTTTAGTCTAGGTGAGCTGTCAAGTTTCTAGTTTCTGACGTGTATTTACATCATTCAATGACATCTGACAGTAGTGAAAGGCCACAGAAAACTGCTTATTGATCAGAGCAAAACTAGTTGACGGAACAGATGAGGTTGTATCACAGAAATGCAGCCACATTCAGGTGATGACATTTTGCTCCCTTGTATACAAGTGCTTAATGGAATACAACTTCATTATATCATGCCACTAGTGCTTAAAGAATTGCACAGTTCTCATGAGTGTTTTGTCTATGCGGTGATGAGGACAATCTATTTGTACTGGTACCAATGTATTACTAACCTGTTTTGCTCATGAACACTTGCAAACTACCAGCCAATGTGTCCTGATGAATACACTAGGAGACACTGAAGACTCAATCTTGCCAAAATCTAATTGAGCTGACCTTTTAAAAAAAGATGGAATTACCATTTAGGGAGCCAGATCTACTTGAGATTTAGTTCTGTAGAATTCTGTGCTGCTTAGTAAAGACATTTTAAATGACCATTTTTATGCTTGGGACTGGTACAGTTTCCCAATGGAAGTGATAACTGATCATTAGTATTTCAGAGGTTATTATATCAACTTGCATGAGAGTCTTTCAAACTGTATTGATTTAAATGCCGAAGAGTTCTTGGACAGAGGCTTTCCATACAAACTGTCCTGCAGATAAAATATTAATTTTCTTATTTTTATTACTTTCTTCTTTTTTTTACCTTGAGTAGAAAACCATGTCAATGTAAACTCATCTTCCACAGAGTAACCTGTAAGGTTATAATTACAGTATACAACCTTACAGAATCTATGTTTGCATTAGCACTCTAACTGGAAAACTCAAAGCAGTTTTAGTACAAAGTAAACTGCAGTGATTCAAAAAAGCCAGCATGTTAGAACAAGTACCTGAATAACTTGAAATCGTGAAACTTCTAGGGGTACACTGATCACAGCACAGACCTCAGAAGAACTTGCTCTCCATTTCATATCTTACAGTAGACAGGAGCAAGTAAGTCTTTGTTTCAAAGAAAGAAGTCCAGAGGTGGAAAAGACACCGATGGTCCAAAAGCAGCTCTTTACAATGGGTAAGTGTTGCTCACCCTTTCTAAGTTAAGCCTAACATTCAGGTTAACTACTCATAATTGAAAACGATTTTCATATTCAAAACAAAACTATTGGCCACCTCAGATACTCAGAAATTTTCTTCCATTTTAAGGGGAAAGAGATAAAAGACTCAGTTCTCAGAGAAGGCATTTCCTATCCCTTGACTTAGACAAGCAGCATGAGACCAGAGGTTGACTAAATCCAAGTCCTATGCAACTAGAGAAATCCAAGCTTTAAAAATAACAGAGAAATGCAAGTGACTAATGCCTTAAACAAGCAGAGTACATCTTCTGCTATTTCTCAGTAGAAACAACATGGACTATCCTGTATACGACCTATTAACGAAGGAAAAAGATGACAGCAGTCTTGCTATTTTCAGTTCAGTTGTATCACCGAAACTTCTTTCAGACAAAAAGAATAACTCCTAGAAGTGTCTTGTTCTTTTCTTCATGTTCTTGTAAAGCACTTGCTGCAAGAAATCTAGAAGAATTTTGCTTTCAGACTGAATAAAACCTTGAGGTAAGCCAAGATTTTCAGAGGTCATCTGGCTAAGTTTGGATGGAGTTCCAGGTACAGAGCAATTACGTTTACCACTCTAATAAAATCCCACTCTAATAAAAGTTCCCAATTTCTACTCCAAAGGAAAAAAAAAGAAGCAGCACAACAGTTACAAGACCGAATTTATTTTATTAACCCTGACAAAACACTTTTTTCCCTTTGTTTTTTTTCTCAGAAGCAGATGAATTGATCTCACTGAAACTTAAGAAGAATTTCAACATGTACTAATTACTTGTGATGGAAAATTTCAGCGCAGAAGCCAATATTTAAAATGATTCAGAAAAATGAAACCAAGGACTTAATCTTACCAAATGGCTTTCAAATATGTCTTAAAACATTTTTCCACAGCTAGCTCGGTACACATCTAACAGAAACTGTCATCTCAGATACTATGGTCAGCTGTCAGCATTTGTTTGCACATACACAAAAACATGTATATTTAATATGTACAGATCTAAGGGGGAAACAGAAGATAAAAAAACAGTCACACATTCAATGTATGTGATGCCAAATGTCTGAAAATCAAACTCTCTGTAATCTTCTTGAAGTTAGCAGGAAGGGAAGAGGAAGTACTCCAGACAACGGACAGTATAGATAGAATGCTATTTTATGTCTATTTAAGAAACTTATTATAGCACTGACTTTTTTTTTAAACAAAGAAAACAAAGACAAAGAAGTCTTCTGCATTTCTGCCACAAAATCCTTTACTACATAAGCTTTTCTTCCTAAGAACTGAAAATTATCAAGAAGAATATCTTTAGATGAGAAGTTGCAGAAAAATTACATTTTGTCCTTTCCAAGTCTGGTTCTTGTACTTTGTGCTTATACAGAAAACAGGAAATTCTCTTCATCTCAGTTGTCTGATATGCATAAATATCTGGGCTCAAAGCCTTGACACTGATACTGATGGTGGCAGCAATTCATAACCAATTATGAAAAAGACAAAAAACCCGAGTGAACCTACTTTTAAATTAACCCTGGATCTAGAACAGTTTGCTTTATTTGAAGTGCAAAGTAACTATCCAAAGCACAAGAAACATCTCTCTTCATTCAATGAAGTTAATCTATTTTGGATCACCCTGAAAATCAAGAATACAGTACTCAGTATTAATCATTCCCAAATTTTGCTGGACATACCTTGGAGTGAGTTCTCTTAGGAAAAGCAAGAAGCCATACATTTCCACTGTAATAGAATAGGAGCTAAGAAGACTGGAAACAGTGACTCTGTGACAGGCTGCTGACATATGGACACATAGAGGACATGCAGAATTTGAAAGTGAATTATAATAAATACACTTCACTCTTTCAATCTTTAGATAACAAAAAATGACTTTCACATCTGATAATGTTACTACTTAATTCCTTTTAGAGTCAGCTTTTATTTTCCTAAAGCAGATCCTAAGTGCAGCAGACAATAATCTAAATTACTTGCTCATATTTAGGGCATTATTTTAATATTCCTTTATTTCATTACAGGAAAACATATATTACAGGCATTTCTTTCCATTCTAGAAGAGAGAGAAGAATTTTTCTTCCCTGTGAATAATTCACAAAAAGCCTACATCACTGCATCTGACTTCAAAAGAACAGAAACTGACTCTTTATGACAGGGATATATGAACTGGGTAAATGCCCAAGCCATTGCTCAAAGCATGCCTGTAGCAGTATCACCACTTCTTTCTAGACAGGCACACTAAGCTGAAGCAATGACTTTTCTGTTTTCCTAGTTAAACTCGATGGAGTTAAAGTCAAAGTCAAAAGAAAAATTAATATTTGGATTCATTATGCATCAGAGGCATCTTTCTTTGTTAGTGGAGAAGTATATATTTTAGTGCCATAGGCTGTTGTCTTATAAAAGGTTTACAATAAACCAAGAACCTAATATTTTTAAAAGGAATCCTGAAAGACTAAGAAAAACAAATGCATGTAGTCACACACACTTACAATGTTTACTAATTTGCAGTAATTTACAGTTTTGTCTCTGCTATCTTGAATCCTAAAGCATTAGACACTACAACCTGCATCACATAACCAGATCTTTGCATTGGAAAATACATCACTTAAGAGGACTCCTTTAAGCAGGGGCTCATCTTTGCACTGAAGGCACATCATTCAAAACGGTCCCACACTGAGGATCTATGACAACTCCTGCAGTGGACTTCCATGTCACTTTTTGCTCCCTCCTCCAGCATCAGTCTTCTTACTCTGCTCCTTGGCAAAATGACCAATTAGTGTTTTGTATAAAGTTCAGTGTACAAGCAGTAACTTCCAAAAACAGTACAATATTTACTACTGTAGGTTGTAACAAGCCTTTTCACCCTGCCTAGGTGGCTCGACTGTTATCAGCTCTCAGTTATATTACTAACCATTTGGCCCTGTGAACTGCTTTTCTTTTTTCATTTTTTTTACTAATTTTCACTTTAAGTTTTAAGTTTTTTATATTAAGTGCATGTATACCTGAAAATGAAACTGAGTTTAAAAATGGTAAATCACTACATCTGTGATTTAAGAAAAAAAAGCGTAAATAGAATCAAAATTTATAATGTATGTACAGAAAAGCAGTACATAAAGAAAAAAAGAATCACATGTTCATTTAAAATCACAGAAACATTGTTTCAGTCAATAAAGTGATAAAATATTTTCATCTTCTCAGATCCTGGATCCCTTTATCTGGTCTGAACATGCAAATTTGGTGATGTTGTCAACATACTTCAAAAAACATTCTTTGGATATAGTTTGAAGAGAGACAAGTGTGTGTTTCCCCCATGGATGAAGAAGCAAAAGGATTTCAGTTTGGGTTTTTTTTCTGGTATCTCGTTCACCAAGTTGCTGTTTGAAAGTGTAGCTCAGTATGCTGACATATTGTCATCTTCCGAATTCATGTCGAACCCCTGAACTCTCCTGAAAAGACTTATTTCAGTTTACCTCAGAATGGATAGCTTTTTTGAAGAAAAAAATTGCAAAAAGTAATACAATTAATCACTGAATAATACAACAATCATTTGCCCTAACCAAATAGTCCCTTTAAAAAAAACATATTATAATCTCCCAGTTATCACTACTCATTTGTCATTAACCGTCAGAATAAATCATACGTAGGTTATGTCAAGTAGTACGTGCTACGGTAACTATTAGTATTACCTAACTGAAACTAATAATCTCAGTTGCTACCGTGTTAGCAACATGCCATTAACTTGAGCCACTGAAGAATTTTGCTACATACTGATCAACTGAACAGGTGGAAATATTCACATGTTCAATCTTTCAGAGTTTTGATAAGCATAATAGAAGACAATAATGTATTTTAAATGAAAAGGAGAGCAAGCTTTTGTTTCAAAGATCAGTTTTGAAGAAATATAGGCTACATATAAAGGTGTTAAACTATTTTAGGCTTAGATGACCAGAACAACCAGTATACCTGGGGGCAGAGAGAATCAAGAAAAGCTGTGATTCACTTAAGCTACAGTGACTTCACTGGAGATGCAGAGAACAAACATTAGAAGAAGAAAAAACAAATAGTCTCATGCTACACTAAAAAATACTTACACTGAAGCTAAAGTAATTTTGTTAATTCAAGTAACATTTGCTGAAAAGATGCTCCTAGCTTTTTGTTACAGGATTATTAAACTTGTTATGCTATTCCAATCAAAAATATATCATAGTCATTTGAAGACATTTCTGTGCTTGTAAGATGTCACTTTTTAGAATACTTAATCAAGCAAAATATCAATTTTATAAAATAAGAATACAAGGAAAAGATTTATACCCTTTTCCACCACTTGTTTCTCCACCTTTCTCTCTCTCCCATGCTATAGATCTCTCAGTAAAGAGACAATAGCTAAGGAAAGGAAGAAACAAACACATTCTTTATTATAATGCACAAATTACCAATATAACTAGAATTTCAACCAATTTGTTGAAAAAAGGGAGAAAAAACCACACTTGTGAAGATCTTTGGTTCTCATCAGAGTGGAATACGTGCAAAAGTGATGAGCACAAGTTTACAGATACTGCTCATCAATCACATTAAGCAAATCTCAGCAGGCACAGAAAAACAAGCAATGCTGCTGCCTACCATCTTGCTATTACCTCTTTCTGCTCCCATCTGCTGTCATACCAGTATTACAGAAATTAATCACTTTATCCTTACAGGCAGCCTCTGAAACAATGACTATGAGCATTAGAAATATGCTCTTACTCTCTATCTGAGTTCCACCTGACTCCACATGGTTCTCCATTTTTTTCTGACGCAAACTACCAGACCACTGTGACTTGCCTGATTCAGAAACTGAACTTTCAGGTCCTGGATCTCAGCTAGGGCACCAGACTGGGGTGGTTTTTCCTGGGAAACAGGGCTTTCTCCACAGACCACTTACACTGAAGGTTCTCCATGGCTTCAAAATAGTTTGAAATAGGGCTCGAGATCCATATGTGAGCTCCTGAAGGCACAACTACAGCACCGAATAACATATGTACAGAAACTACTGCAATAAGTGTGGAAGAGGAGATCCCGGGAAGGATATGAAAACAGCATAGCTTGTTCCATCTAATTATGTGCAATGTATCCCTCATTAAAAAATCTCAGTAATGAAAGTATTACTAACAACAAATCTCAGTCTTTGTCTTTAACGTAAAACTGGAAAAATGCCTGATTTACGAAAGGATTAAGATACTTATGTCCTTTCATCTTTCTTCAGCCTTATATAGAAAACATTTCAAATCCTAAGATACAGATTTTAGGGGAGGGCAGGAGGGAAGGAGATATTTCACAACATTGCCACTACAGAAAAACTGGGAACAGATGGATCTCATATATTGGTTCGAAGTGACCACATTGATCATCAACTAGTTGCACGATTAACCGCCTGACGTAGAAGAGCAGGATATTATCAGCCATCTATTTCATTTAATAGATGCACATTTTAGAAGGAAAAACATGCTTGGTATCTTTCTGCTAGACTTGTTAAAATGGCCTTAATGTTTGTTTTTTGAGTGAAATGGAAGAAAACATTACTGAAGCATTTACATGGACCATCGACCTGCCTCACCGGACTTTCCAGCCCCTTTTATTGTGTTAGGGCATGGAAATACTGCAGCTCCAAACAGAACCACTTTCTTTTAAGTACACTCCATTTTTCAGCAAACTGTGAAGACTCTCTCAAAGTTAGACCCTAGTGAAACTGTATCATTAGACATCCAATCTCTGACATATCCACACTTTGCAGTTAGCTTATAAAATGATAACTATTATATATATTTTGTACAGATAAGTCCCAACTCAAAGACAATAGAATAATATAATGAATAACGAGTACAACCCTTCTCTAGGATTTATTAATTTCAAGTGTGCTAGCATACTAATTAAAATTACTTACATATTTCCTAAATTCAATGCATAGAGTGACCCCTACTGGTCTGCTAGGCACCCCAGCAAAGACACAAACCGACAAAAACCATCACACCAAGGAGTGAACCTGAGCTAACTTACATGGACAATCCCCAGATAAAGAGCATCCATACCTTATTCAAGTTACAGAATGACTAATACTAATAACTCAGTAGAGGCAAAAATACTCCAGTGCTTTCTATGGACTTTTAAACATTCACTCTTCTTGTCATTATAAATAACAAAATAATCAAGTGAATGGCTTGTAAAGAACGCTTACTATATACCAGTATTTATAGCTGAGAGCCACATTATTATGAAGAGTCTCAATTTTTTCCAAAAATTTTCTTACAAACACCCAGGAAAAACAAACTTCAGTCTACCAGATGTTTTAAATGAGAAAAACTTACACTTCCTGTACTTTCCCAATTAAACATGAATAGCAATTACGACAATAAGCCTCCATGAATCAGACTGCGCTTGCTACTTTTATTTTATGCATAAAAAGCAACATCACAGAACTATCTAATTATTTGTCTAAATACTGTCTGCTTTAATACACAACTAACTAATAAGCCAGGTAACCAATAATGTGCTCTGTAATACACACACTTTATCACCTAATACACTATTTTATTAATTTAAACAATATAGGAGAATCAGTTCAAGATCTTAACACTAATATGAGTACACTCACAGATTAATAAAAGAGGAGTACGGCTGTTTATTCGAAGTGCTGCCTGTTCTCTTTTTTTTTATAAATATATACATATATTAGACACACATACACACTTATGTGTGAAATCAGTACCCAACTTGGATCAACAACAACTAGAAAACAGCAAAGCTTACTATAAGTGTGAATTCTAAGTGCACTTCTTTGACCATTGAGCTTTTTAATAACACAAATATGATTACAACATAAAGTGAGCAGGAGATTGACCGAAGAGAACAAACATTTGCCTCTAATTTATTTCGGCCAGGATTAATACCAAGAATCTAGTAAGAGAAAGCAGTTCTAATTCCCACTCCTGAAGGAAAACTTTGCTTAGAAAGCTTAAGCAATAGAAATAGAAATCCAGTCTTCTCTCTCTGCTTCAAAATCCCTTCAAATTTACAGGAATATCCTGTAGTGACTGCAAGTTTCCACTGTGTCTAAACCAAGTCAGCCCAGTGTTGCTCAATATGTGCTCATACTGGGAGCTTACAAAAGTCATCCCTCTTCCCAGCTGCTCAGGAGTAGCTGAAACCCAGCGGCAGAACCTGGACCTCAGAGCTTCTCAGTGGTCACCAGCAGGCTGGCCTGCGACCTGCCTCTTACTTCTGACCACTAGCCAAAGTTGTTGAAGTGAACAATTACAGCCAAAAGTTATTTTTAAAATGCATTCAACCAGTTCTAACTTAGCGCACCAAATCCCTAGAGCCTTCAACAGGAGTTCAACATTTTATAGAGATTTTATTTTTGGGAGCCATATTTAAATATTTACAATGTTATACAAAGGAGAATGAAAGAAGAAAAACAGTGACATGCCATAAAACATTTAAGAAGCCTGTAACTCAGCTTTTTTTTTTTCTCCCCAAAAACTATACAGTGAACTTTGCTATTGTTTTCACTGAAATACAGAGTACTACAACATCCACTGTAAAAGTATAAATTTAGACACTATTACGTCAAAAAAATACAACAAAAGAACACTGAGGTTAAAAGTCAAGTACTCCAAAGTCAGGGAATTCAAGAAATAATGCTGTCCGTGTACCACTTAATCAATGCCTTCAGGCTTAATGAAAAAACATTTCTCAAGATCTTGGCACTATTCAGTGAGCAAGCATTGTTGTGGTCGGTCTTGCACATGTTTGATCCCAGGCCTTGTAAGTGCCATCTAAACACAGAGCTGAACCAAACACCAAGCTGAGTGGTGCAGTTGATTCGCAAGAGGGAAGAGATGCCATTCAGAGGGACCTAGATAGGGTTGAGGAGTGGGCCCATGTGAACCTCATGAAGTTCAACAAGGCCAAGTGCAACGTCTTGCACCTGGGTCGGGGCAATCCCCACTATCAATACAGACTGAGGGATGAATGGATTCAGAGCAGCCCTGTAGAGAAGGACTTGGGGGTACCAGTGGATGGAAAGCTGGACATGAGCCAACAATGTGCTCTCACAGCCCAGAAAGCCAACCGTATCCTGGGCTGTATCAAAAGAAGCGTGGCCAGCAGGTTGAGGGAGGTGATTCTGCCCCTCTACTCCTCTCTGGTGAGAGACACAGTACTCCACCCGGAGAACTGCATTCAGCTCTGGCGTCCCCAGCACAGGAAAGACATGGACCTGTTGGAGTGGGTCCAGAGGAGGGCCACAAAAATGATCAGAGGGATGGAACACCTCTGATATGAAGAAACGCTGAGAGAGCTGGGGTGGTTCAGCCTGGAGAAGAGAAAGCCCTGAGGAGACCTTATTGTGGCCTTTCAATATATAAAGGGGGCCTATAAGAAAGATGGAGAGAGACTTTTTACAATGGCCTGTAGTGACATGACAAGGAGCAACACTTTTAAACTGAAAGAGGTAGATTTAGACTAGATATAAGGAAGAAATTTTTCACAATGAGGGTGGTGAAACACTGGAACAGGTTGTCCAGAGAAGTTGTGGATGCCCCATTCCTGGAAGTGCTAAACGTCAGGTTGGACCTAATCAGCAACATGATCTAGTGAAAGATGTCCCTGCCCATGGCAGGGGGTTGGACTAGATGATTTTTAAAGGTCTCTTCCAACCCAAAGTATTCTATGATTCTATGAAAGGGGCTTTTGTATGTTTCCAAGCTGTCTACACCAAGAGAAGGGCCCTAAGTCTATCAGAAACCCCAATTTCTGCTCTGTGGTACTAGAAAGTAACACAACGCCAAAGCTATTGCCAAGCCAGCTTCAGTACCACACGTACATTAGTAGGCTGCTCTAATCAAACTAACTGGATGTTAGTCAGCAATCAAAGTTAAATCTTCTGTCTCCAGTACTTGGGTGATCCAGCATTGAGGCCTCCAAAAGGCTGAGAGTCAATGTATGTCAGACATCAGACAGATTACCTGGCTACTAACTTGCCTTCCCTGGGGAATGATAAATTAGTCCCCAATGCTCTTCTGCAAGTCTACTCATGATTTGTAAATGGAGTCATGTTTTACTGTCTACAAACTAGAAATTAAGAACTGTTGTAATGCAGGAGGTAAAAATGGGTTTGTAACTGGGGACTGAGTAAATGTTGACTCGTGTTGCCTACTTAGCACACTGCCCACCATAACCTCACCCTGTTACCTTAAGAAATACAGAATTTGTCTGCCTGAGCCATGAGGAATTAAAATTTTTCAGTGTAATCATGTTCCTTGTTAGTGACCATGATTCTTGCGTACTAGGGATTTTTATATCAGTTCACTTCAAACATCCTGCTAACGCCAAGGACAGCAGGGAAATACAAGGGGTTTATATTTAGTGTTCAGGACAGAGGCACATCACCATACTGCTGTACACCCAATATTTTGCACGAAGCCTTCTGTTTTAAGGTCTTACTCTTGCAGGAGCTGCAGAAGATTCTTTGATAATTTCCTTGGTGTTAACGGCAAAAAGCTACATCTAAACATGAGCAATAAATGAATTACATATGTCAAGAATTCAGTGAAGCTAAACTATCTGTGGATGTGCCTGGCTAAGAGGAGTGAGAGAGGACCAGAGTGGCAGGTGGCAGAGCACTATTGTATTGCCTTGCTCTGTCTGCGACTTCTGGCAAAATACGCAGTCTGCGACGCAATGGAGCACGTCAGTGCCCAACAGAACGCACATGGCAACAAGCACACAAGAACTTTACTGAAAGTCATCACATAATGGCTCCTGCATCAGGGCAGAGACAAGGTCTGCATTACCAGTGAACATGCAAGAAACACCAGGAAAAGGAGATGACACTGATCTTTGAGTGCTGAAGCACACACTAACAAGCAGCAGCTCATCCCACAAAGTTAAAAATACATGCTTGACTAATTCATTAACCAAATGCAAGATTAGGTGATACCTACAATAAATTCCGCAGATAAAGGCACATAACTTGGCAACAATGGTTGCCCTACAAATCCCCCTGGAATACTATGTTAAAAAATACAATTCTTTGATCAGCTTCTGAAAATATTTGGGAGTAAGTGGCACAAACTATTTCGTCTTTGTTCTGTTATCTCTGTCATTAGTAAATTTGAAAAGCCTTCTAACTTTCCAGACTTGTACAGTCTACCTTTATGCCTCTTCAGATGAGACAGGATTGAGGTGGAACATGTCTGTGGTCTTCAGGTGTTAACTCTGGGAACGGCTCCTGCATGGCTTTCCCCTCTTAGGAAAATGTGCCTGTCTCCTTTTTTAACAGACAGATGAGGACAAAGGGCTAGACTGGGGTTGGAGACCCAGAGCTCTGATCAGGACTCCTGTCACTCCTGTCCCTGTCCTGCCTTCTGCTTCACAGCTAAGCCACCAATCTAGTCATGTCTTAATAAGCCACCCATCTAGCAATTTAAACATTTAGAAAGCTTTCATTTTATCGCAGATATTATACATAGGAAGAGGTGTACTGAGGTAAGAGTGGCACTGAGTTTTTGCAGCTTCTTGACGAGCTTATAGAGGGAGACACTGTCCCTAATGTTCTGTGCATCCTTTCATTGTTACATACATTTACAGTTATGGAAACAGATATAGGTGGTCCAATTCTGAAGTACTAAACAAGATACATACTGAACACAAATGCTTTACTGAATAATAGTAGCCGTGTTTAAATGAGAAAAAAAAAAAAACAACAAAATCTGATGTGACAAGTCCACTCCAAGCACTGCTGTCACCTCAAAATTTAAAGCTGGGAGCAGAAAAGAATGATTACCTCCCAGGAAGACCTCGCAAAAGGCTCTCTTGAGCAAACTAACAAATGATGTTTCTTCTCCTGCATGCAGAGTCAGAGGTGGAGAAGCTCATGATTGTTTCAGCAACTGTTCCACTATGAGATGCTCCTACAGTTCCCAGAAGAAGAGAACAGACCTACTTTGGGTGAACTCTCAAGAGTTCTAGAAAGCCACAGAATTTCTAAGTGATAAGCGGTTAGGGGATCAATATAGGTAAAAATTTTTAAATAATGCAAAGAACAATTGCTGAGTGTCAAGGGCAGCTCACAAAAAGAAGCTTGTGGAAGACTTTGCTGGGAGATAGCCAGCTGGGCTTCAGAACATCCATACAATTTGCTTACATAGGTTTTCTGCATATTATCTCCCACTACTGAAAGACCTCAGGTCTATTCTGGCTCTGTATTTCTGGGAGTTATCTGGCTCACCCTGCTGCCTCCAGGCAGGACCAACTATACTTTTTATTCTTGACAGAAACATCTAAGCCTCATACAGATGGAGTTTCCATACGCTACTCCTGAAGCGTGTTCTGGTGCTGCAGTATCTTTATCATTCAGCATCATTTCATAATTAGTCTTTCTTACTTCTGGTAGATAGGACAGGAAATTGCACAGCATAGGACCACAGCATCTCCAGTCCACAGACTGATTGCCTCCTTTCTTTTTTCAACAGCCTTTTATGTTACTGAGGATTGTTACAAAGTTCCTGTTCAGTGTTTTCTTTTCAATCTAAACAGCCCCTGGTGTATTTCATTCTTCATACTGATCAGAGATCCAGAAAGCAGTGTAACAAGTCATATTTTCTCCTACACTGCCTTCTCCTGTGAACACTCCTTCCCATACAATCACATGTTTCTTAGAATGCAGTACCTAAAATTGGACATGGTACTCCATGCTTACTATACACTCATCATTGACCTCTTTTTTACATTCATCTTTCAAAACCCCAACATGCATTCGCCTTTTCTGCAACAGTATGACATCAGTGACATGGCCATATTGTGATGCACGATAAGCCCCAGATCCTTTCAGGAATATCTGTTACCTAATCTGTCAGATCACTCTGTGCTACCGATTATTTTTGAAAAATACAGCACTTGGTACCAGTTCCTATTGAATTAGTACTCCATTTTCCTTTCTTAAATAATTTTTCCAATTCACCAGAATTATTTTTAATTCTACTCTTGTTCTCCAGCATGTTCACAGTCACTTCCACCTTGGTGTTGATGGCAAATTTAAATAAGGACACTCTTATTCTATCATGCAAGTCATTAAAACATCAACTCATGCAGGACCCCAGACAGACCCCTCTGCAATACAACCCAATATATCCTTCCATTGTTGACATATGCATACGCTTCTGTGTACCTGCACCCACACATGTACAAACATATGTGGACGCGTGTGCATGCACGTCTATGTTCTGGAGATTACACCAACCACAGTACTTTGTTGGTGTTGATGTTTGCTTAGTGGCAACTGATTTGGATTGCCTTCAGTACAAACAAAACTTGCGTTAACAGCATGCTCACTGGATTCAACTAACTTGTGCTTTCCACAACCAACCACATTTTTTGCCTAGGAAATAAGGCAGAGCTGTTTTACTGATGCACAAATAACACACACACCAGCTAGAACATCACAAAGATCTACATTGTTTTAAGAAGTCATCCTACAAAAAACTCCACCAAGAAATAAAAGCAAAACGTACTTTAAAAAGTTGGTCTATATCAAGCTGAAAAAGAAACTTTCCTTCTTTCTTTTTATGTGCAATATTGGACAGTGAGTTCTGATCCTAACCCAGAATTCCTCTGAGGAACTGTATAACACAACAGTATTTTTCTGAATATACTTAGACTAGAAAAGGAAAAAACACAGGCTCATTTTAAAATTTTGCTTAGCTATGCAAAACTGCTAAGCAAATGTGGAAGCTACAGTGGGGAAGAAAGTGGCAGACTTGCACAGACTTGCTAGCGGGGTGCTCAGAGTTACACTGCTGTCAGAAATTCCCTAGGTAAAACTAAAAAGAAATAGTTTGTGCTCAAGCATTTTTATAAATTCCTCAGAGATACCATAAATATTAATAAGAACATATTTTAAAACAGTCTGTTAAATATTAAGGCATGTGCATGTATGCTATACTAATGTACAACAATTGAATAAAAATCTGCTTTTCCCACAGGATTCACTAAAATACTTTTTTTTTGTCTCTCCAGAGAAATCCTTGTTAACCCAAACAAACATGTTCAAAATAACAAGATTCAATGATCTGGCAGTTTTTAAGAACAGATTACTGACACGGTTTTGAATGTTTCTTAGATGAAATCACTAACATTAACACCTTCACATTAATCGATTGGTGTCAGCAGAATTCTGGAGAGCTATGCTGCAGGCTCCAACACCAAAGTAGTAATCAATTAAGGAAGTCAGCTGAAAAAATGATGCAAAGATCAGAGTTGTCAATGGCAAAATAATCTCATCTCAGTAGTGTCAAAGGAAGAGTAAAAAAAATGCCACATACTTACTTCGTAATGCAAGAAAACTATTCCAAACAAAGACTTAGTAACCCAATAATTGTCAAATAACTATTGCAATTAAAATCTAGGAAGAAATTCTTCAGGAATCTATATTCTAGACCATATTTATGTAATTTTATACAAGGTACATTTCAGTATAAATTGCAGAAGCTTTTAGTTTTTTTAATACAGTATTAAAGAACATACTTGTTAAAAAATCCAGTGATTTTATTTAGAGAGTACTAAAACTCTGAACAACTAATACAGAGTTAAACACCAAGGAAAAAATATATACAGTTTAGTTCTTGAAAATTAATCAACATTTTTACGCATCTTATATACTTTTCCTTTTGAACAGGAATAAATAAAGACACTGATTTTTGGCTATATATTCCATCTGTAAACAACTCTTAAACACAAATAATACTGCTTTGTTGATCTGCTAAGTTCTTGAACCTGCTGAGTTAGCAAGGATGTCCACAGCAGGGTGTTGAGAAGGGGAGCATTAAATACCACTCAAAATAGGGTTCTCATTTCTCCATACTCTTTGTTTGGCTATCATCATCGTGAGGGCCTCTACCATGCTACATGCCATAGAAAGCTACCTGACACAATCTGTAGTGCATTCTTTACCTTCCACAAGCAAACCATCAGAATCTATTAAAATTACTTTACGCCGATAGCACTAGAGACATGACAAATCACAGGCCAAGAGTCAGATACCAAAGAATGTGTCTCAGGGCGTTGGGGCCAGGCCCATTTGCAAGCAAATGATATTGTGTGAAGCTGGCATGCTCAGTGCATGACAAACTGATGCAATTTCAGTACTGTCGGAGAAGCTGGGTGAGATTTCTCTGATGCTGGCTACGGTTAGTGTACAGAATTGTGCAGAGTTCCCAGATTTGAATCACTTGGGGCCTGAGAGGGCTTCACTTGACAAGCCACAAATAATTACACCACACTCTTTCTATTGTACTCTATTATTTTGCCTCTTATCTCTAGGCTTTGAGCACTCATGAACAAGCAAGGTCGCTTCTATTTTGACCATGATGCAACAAAACATTGTTCTTTTGTGATATGATAAATAAAACACAGCCCTGCAGACTAAACATTTTTATCAGGTCCATTTTCCACTTTTATAAGCTACAACAACTTTGGGAGCTTGTTAGAAGAGTAGCGGTTGGAAATAACCATGCAGGCAAGTTCATGAGCTTTTCACTTGGGACCGTGATACAGCTATCTCGTTATTGTAAAAACTCATTTGAGAAATGAGGCATTAAGTTCTTAGCCCTTAACAGATAACAGTTATATCTGTGATTACTTTAAGCAGGTTTTTACCCCCTTTCAAATCAGCAATTTTTGACAATTTAGTTGGCGAGTAGCAAAAAATAGTTTTGAATGTGCAGCATGTTGCCAGTTCTTTCCCAGACACCAAATACACTTCAAAACTAAAGTAACTGCATTTTCTGTAGCAGTTCACAAAATGTATTATTTAAACACCTAGGCAATTAGGAAAGTTTTCTGTTAGTGGTATTATCCTGGACACTGATTTTAAAAACACCAATGACATTCACAACATTCATACTTAAAAAAAAAAAAATAGAAAAAGCAGTGGCTTTCATAGTTTAAGAAACTAACTTCTAGTCATCTTTTCTTAGTTTACCTAGCATTTGTCTTTCAGAAGAAATTCCCTTCCTTCTCCCATGGTCTAGGCAAAAATCAGGCTTTTAATTTAGAGTTCTGTATTACAAACCAGACGGCACCAGGTTCTTTCAGCCTTAAAACTATGTTTAGAGGTTTTCTGAAGCTGCAGTTAGATACAAACCATCCAGTAGTAAAGGAAAAATTCAAATATGAAGACTAAATGCACATAGAGAAAAAAATGATTCTACCTTAAAGACACCTTCTTCTAAACAGTACCTTAAAACTGTTTCTGATTCCCATTAATGTATTCTCCTTATGTTTATTTTTCAGATAAATATATAGTAGCAAGTAGGCACCAAAAGGTAAAGAGAAAATGCTAAAGGACTTCTTAGCTGAAAGTGCTAACTTAAGAGTATATTCTTCCGCTTTGTCTCTAATTCAGGCCAACATAAGGATTGTCTTATTTTAGAGGAGACAATTACTATCCTCAATAACACTCCTAAGAAGTTCTTACCAAGTTGTTTTAAAACACATCTAAAAATATTCTTTCCTTCTTCCCAACTGGAACTAAGAATTTATGGTAAAACCTGGAAGTCTGACATCGTAACATTTCTGCCAAGGGAAGGTAAAACCGAAAATACCACAAGAACAGGTTTCGATATAGAGGAGAAATATGGAAAGGAAATTTAAAAAAAAGCATGCTCAGCTGTACTTCAGAATCTACTTGAACTTTGTAATCTCTGTGTCAAACAGGAATTTTTAAAACATGCAGAGGAAATAGTGCAAAGATTGTACTCCTACCAATCACACATCCACATTCTGAGCGCTCAGCAAAAGGAAAGGTCTCTGACATGTTCTGTTCAATACCAAAAATAGATGTTTTCAGTATTTACTGGTTTTTTATGCTCCCTCACTACAATGTAAAAACAGAAGCGAGGTCTTTGGCTTTTACAGGGAGAATGGATCCTTTATTAAAACCTAGCTTTTTAATATTCTCTAACTTGTTTTTAAGAATGGAATGTTTTGGAATTTCATGTAGTGTTTGTCATCGTGGGACATAATTTTTCTTAGCATTTGGGAGAAATCAGAAAAGCAATAGGCTAGTATATTTTCTAATTCTATAATGGCATGGCATTCAACTCAAAATTTGTTTTGCATTTTTCTCCTGAATAGCCATTTCTTCACCTCTCTCAAGCAAAGTAAATATTTTTACAACATTCCCTGACATTACTATAAATCTATTAGTCCATTAATTTATGATTAAAATGAAGACACGTTCCTTATGTTTCCACATCTCAAAAGAACAATAAAGTTAGATTGTAACTACCATCACAGCTTGACTGCAAGGAAGACACATGACCAGGGAGTCCCATTCCTAGAAAGAGCTCGATTACTAAGTAAAGAGTACAGAAGGGAATCTATATGCAAAGAAACAGAAGCCTGTGCAAGACCAGAAGTAAAGGCAGTTAGCTGAAGTACATATGGTCGCTTTTCATAAAAGCAGCTTGCTGTAATCAATACAAACTTGCTGCTGAACAATTGATTGTTTCACCACATAATCAAGATTCTTTGTTTGTCCTTATGTAAAAGATGATATGAAAGCTTTAGATTTCATTATTTTCCAATTTGGAGATACTGCAGCACATGAATACCTTCTGCCCTGGTATAAAAAGGGAATCCATTTTTAAAAAGTGAATCAATTACAAGAGGAGACAAGGAATATAAAAAATAAAATAATGAAGATTAGTAATTCTTATCTCACAGTTTTCAAGGTAGACTAGCAGAAGAAAAGACTTTCACAGAAGTTTTACACCATTTTCACTATATTAAAGAATTAAGTAGTCAATCAATAACCATATCATTTTGGATAGACACTACTGTCCACAGCATCTCATCAGGCAAACAACTATTACGACGTGCAGGCAACCCCTTTCAAGAGCGATTTTTGAAACTCTGTGTACCATGTACACAATTCAACAACTGTCACCTAGAGGCCCTGGGCTTAACTGGGGCCCACAAACACTGTGACATACAAATAAATAATATACTAAATGGAAGATGCAGTGGAGGTTTGGTCATTTCTAATAAATTACTTACTCTAGCTACACTGGTGGCAGCTTCAACATCCAAAAGCATCTTCTCAGATTTCCTATTTATCTGTTTTTAAGAGCTGAAGGTTGTTTTGAACAGGAGGTGGAGCTCTCACTGCACCAGCAGAGGAGGAATGAGAGCAAACATATTTTGTTTAGAACCTGGAATGGAGATGGTGCTCCTTGCTCATGGCATGCTCTTTCTGTCCCATCTTATTTCAATGCGTAAAAGTATCCAAGCATTACTGTTGTGCCCCAAATACTTTATTTAAAAAAAAAAAAAAAAACAACAACAACACAATGTTTATTGGTATATGAAATGTGAAATGCTTGTAACATGATATATAGATTGAGCTTGTAACATGATATATAGATTGAAATAAGTAAAAAAAAAAAAAATAGACTACTCCCAGAAAGAGAGTATCCATGTTCTAGCTACAAGATCTTTATCATCAGGACATCTAAGAATAAATAGCCTGTTAACAGACTAAATACACTTCCCCTTTCGTTTCTCATTAAAGGTACAGTGCCACTTTCAAAGAGAATGACCACACTTCTGCTTTGTCATCAAAATCCCCTTCCCGAATGCTCTACAAAATGCTATTTTAGCCTTCCCCATGCCACAGAAAGTTCAGGCTTATAGAAAAGTGGAAATGAAAAGTTGATAAAAGTCCTCATATAATTCTTGTAAGCAGGAGAAATAAGGGTTGCTTACAATAAGCATTTACAATATGGAAAGAAATCGATGGGACTTTATACTGCAGCTTAGTGACGTAACTGTGTTTCTTACTCAATAGGCCACTCAGGACAAAGTTTAGTCAGTCTCGACCCAGCTCTGCTGAGGTGGAGAATGGTCTTCCTGGTGCCCTGGCAGTGGGGAGAACATACAGAAGACAGGCTTTTGTGGCAGAGCACTTGGTGGTAGAATTTCAGTGCTACATTTGAGTACAGTGGAAGTACTTACGTTAGGTATGCACCATGGAAGCGTGCTAATGGAGGCTTTCCAGCAACTGCATTTCTTCCCTATTTCTTGTGAATTCAAAGATAATCATTACAAGAACCGCTTAGATTTACATATATTCAGCCTCCAAGCAATCCTTTAAATTCCTCCATACAAAAAATTGACGAAGGAACTTAAAAAGAGAGACAGCTACGGTCAAGAAGAATATGTTCATGTAAATTAGTAGCACAGACAACATTCTTCACAAAGATTGCAAAAATTAAAATCTGTAAGTGGGGGATATGTGATGGTATTTTCCAATGGATAATTTTGAATTGTAATGGTTTGAAGAATTGTCATTTAGAGTTTCCAGTTATTCTAAAAATAAATACCTATTATTAAAAAGACAGCTTTCTAAAACTGTTCCTGCAATACTAACTTAATTAATTTAATAACCTAGTCACTGCTGTAGACGAAAAACGCATCTTCAGCTTCTTCAGGACTCACCAGTCACCTAACATAAAAATGGTATCATATACTGAAATTCTAAATGAACTTCATAAATGGCATGACAATGATGACTAAAATTAAACCTGGAATGAATTACATCAGGCATTAAAAAGTTCAAAGACCAATTAAAATGTGCGTTACAGTAATAAAAAAATTGAGAGATCTGTTACATCTTCCCTCATGTTGCATTTTAAAGCCTGCTGTGTTCTCACTCCTGGGAAGCGAAGAATGTACATATGCTTAACGCTGTCTTTGTTGACAAGACTTTACAAGTATCCTGACTTGATGCTAGACAGACAGAAAACACCAGCAGGAGCAGTTAAGCATGAATCCCTCTGATGAAATAATTCTATTGGTAGCATTATATTATTAACAGTTTTGCCACTACTACCTCTCAAAGATTCAATGGAATTCAAATAGATCTTTATTGTGATGCATGTTTGAATGCTCTGCCACCCCCTATCTTTCTGAAAATGTAACTTCCTCATCAAAACCACAAATCAGTACATCTTGGGAGAGAACTGGGTACTGGATGTTTTGCAGTTATGGTTTACTGACAGAATGTGTCAACTTTTGGTCTTTCAGATGGTAAATTGATATAGGTAATCAGGCTGCTGCTTCTTTATCCTACTGCTGAACCCCCCCTTAGGAATACATCAGAAGTGATTTCTTGCTCAGAGAAATCTTGCATGGCCCTTTCCACTAGGATTTCATGACTGTGAATCAAGGCGGGGTTGAGCAATTGCACAACAATTAGAGATCACTGGAGCTATATGTCTCTGTCTAATCTGTCTACACCCCAAAGCAGATTAAACACACAAAAAAAGGAAACAGCTTTAACTGATTGTTATGTATACATTCAGTCAGTTCTTCACTTTGGTTTTACCTTTTTCCAGTTTCTGCCTTAGCTGCCTTCATGTGCACTGCAAAATTCTGTGTGTCTTACTTTATACTCTTCAAGTTCCCGTTGCATACTGACTGGTCAGTTTCATATCACTAACTTAAAGTCTGTCAGTGGGAAAACTGACTAGGGGAAAGAAATTTAATCATCACTGCTGACAAATGTACAAGTTAACAAAACAAAACAAAACAAAAGTATTTTCAATAACAGCAATCTTTGGCCTAAATTATCAGGTCTATTTCTTCCACTAATATATGCTCCTTCATTGGAACTGAAAAAAACAATGGTCTCATATAGCATTTTTCTGACATTACAGAATCATTGGCATCTGTCAAGTTATCTTTATCCTCTTCATCTTCCCATATAAGAGAGAAAAGTACCTGTACAGACCCACTCTGACTCCCTTGTGGAGATACCAGGACATCTAAAAATTCTCTATGAAGACACTAAGACAATAAAAAAAATCTAATTGATCTAACAGATCTAATATTTCTGTTTAGCTTCCTTGAACTTGGAGTAGCTGGTCTGTCATTGATTTCAATAGGACTTGGTGAGCTTGTACAAGCCAGATTGGTAGGCAAGAAGTCTTCACACTGGTAAATCTCATACTCGAGGCACACAGAGCCTGTTCAGATTTTCTAAAACTACCAAGTTCACACAGTCCAGAGACTCAGTGAAAGGGTTAGCATAGTAATACCTCACACTGTTTTTACATAAACTCATTCACATAATTACTCCCTCCATGCTTTATAACTAGAATACTTATAAATATTCCCCTTTTATCTTTCACGTTTATCACTTGCTATTGTGGCTTATTCTTAGGCTTCATATGAAAAAGCACCTAACAACTTCCCTTTTTGACTGTATGCACATTTACGTTAACAGTAAAGAATGCTGAAATATATAAGGTATACCAAACTTTAAGTCCTTGTAGTTTTATAGTTCCATAAACAAGAGTATAGCCTAGTAATTAAACTGCTTCTTCTACGGAGGTAAAGTCTATGGACTTTCAAAAAATCCACAGTACTTTAGGATCTTACCTGTCATAGCTTTCTTTGACAGCATTTGCAACTCCAGGAACAATTTGGGGAGTAGAATTGGAAGTGTTAATTAAAAACGTAGTAAGCACATGTGTCAGTCAAGTATGCCCTCTGCTCTACAACACATTTGAATGTATGTCACCTTGACTTGTAATATACCATTGTAAAATTTTTTTGGTCAATATAAATCAAATGTACACTAATTTATTCAGTAAGTTTCCTAGCATCTGAATCAACTTTAGAAATCTAACTAGTATTTATTATTCTGTTATTGACAAAGGGAGCATATTTAAATGATAACAAGAACACATTGGTGTCATTTTGAAGTTGAATTGTTCCCTAGGGACATCCTTAGTAAGCGTCTACATTTAAAGGTCATTCACTGCCAAATTATGAACAACTGTTGCATTTATTAGCACAGGCTCAATAGTTCGGAAGCTAGTGTCATCAATTTAAACTGACAATGAAATCTAATTGTCCACAAGGAAAACAGACATTTTCCTTATTCTGTGTTTCACCATTTTATGTATACCCTAAACAGAACTGGAAGAAGTGCGAGTTTACTCTATATTTTTTTTGGCGGGGTGGAGTGGTGGAAAAAAGGCTTGCAAGGTTTTATATCAGAGGAATAGTGCTTTAGTGAAGCTGAGCTCCTGACACAAAGACTGAAAGGAGCGAGTTTCCCACTTACTTTGTTGACAGAGCCCTATCTCAAGTGTTGCATCATAGACTTTTCCCTTATTTTTCTTTCTAATCTTTTCTTTCCCTAAACCGACTGTTCACTGGTCAAGACCCCACCCTTTCTATTTCTTAGTTTCTCTGTAGTTTTCCCTTTGATGCCAAGGAGAAGTTTCCAGTTTCTGTGGCAAGTCACTTCCACCCTCTCCCCAGAACTGCATTATGCTTCTACAGCTAGCCGGTAGTTGATGGGTGTCTGCCCATACCACTTTTCCGGTGCTGCCTAGCCATAACAAGGAGATCATCTGAAACAACAGGTTTCAGGGAAAGCAAGCTGAAAACAAACCAGTAAGTTGGTAATGAGCTTCCTTAAAGAAAATGACACTCTTTTTGTGTCTTTCCTTTCCAGGCAGTGAGAATACACAGTGGCAGGCTGAATCCAAGAGGAACTGGATTCTGTTCTGCTAAGGATAAGGAACCAGAAACCCAGAGATGTCAGGAAAGCATGTTTTGGTAGCCATGCAGAGCCACCACAGAGAGGAAGGACTCTCCTTCCAGTCTGTCATTTCATGCAGGAGGTCACCACCATCACTGTTTCTAGCAAAGAAAATAGGATGACCATCACCACACTTCTCAAAAACCCCTTCTTCAGCCCTGTTTCTCTGCAATGGCCCCTGACAGCCACAGTGCAGAAGACATCCTCTGTAACTCCCTGGCACGTTACTGGGCTGGTGGGGAGCCTGTGTGAGAGCAATCTTTTATCTGCCCCAAGCTCTGTCATCCTTTTCTGCTATTAATCACATCACCTCTGATAGCTCCTTGTTTCAGCTGCTCCAAGAAAACATTTTAATTCTGTGAAAGTTAGCACTTGTGAGAAATAGAATAGTAAAAGATTAACTGTGTAAAGTAGTACTCCTGTGATCATAGAATGGTTTGCGTTGGAAGGGACCTTTAAAAATCATCTAGTCCAACCCCCCTGCAAAGAGCAGAGACATCTTCAACTAGATCAGGTTGCTCAGAGCCCCGTCCAGCCTGTCCTTGAATGTTTCCAAGGATGGGGCACCTACCACCTCTCCGGGCAACCCGTTCCAGTGTCTCACCACCCTCAGCGTAAAAAATTTCTCCCTTATGTCCAATCTAAATCTACCCCCTTTCAGTTTAAAACCATTACCCCTTGTCCTGTAGCAGCAGGCCTTGCTAAAAAGTCTATCCCCATCTTTCTCATAAGCCCCCTTTAAGTATTGAAAGGCTACAATAAGGTCTCCTCAGAGCTTTCTCTTCTCCAGGCTGAACAACCCCAGCTCTCTCAGCGTTTCTTCATATCAGAGGTGTTCCATCCCTCTGACCATTTTTGTGGTCCCTCCTCTGGACCCACTCCAACAGCTCCATGTCCTTCCTGTGCTGAGGACTCCAGAGCTGGACACAGCACTCCAGGTGGGGTCTCACCAGAGCAGAGTAGAGGGGCAGAATCACCTCCCTCAACCTGCTGGCCACGCTTCTTTTGATGCAGCCCAGGATACGGTTGGCTTTCTGGGCTGCGAGAGCACATTGCTGGTTCATGTCCAGCTTTTCATCTACCAGTATCCCCAAGTCCTTCTCCACAGGGCTGCTCTCCATCCCTTTATCCCCATCCTGCACTGATACAGGGGGCTGCCCCAACCCATGGGCAAGACCTTGCACTTGGCCTTGTTGCACTTCATGAGGTTCACATGGGCCCACTTCTCGAGCTTGTCCAGGTCCCATCCCATCCCTCAGTCATGTCAACCACACCACTCAGCTTGGTGTCATCTGTGAACTTGATGAGGGTGCACTCGATCCCACTGTCTATGTCATTGATGAAGATATTAAACAGTACTGGTCCCAGTACAGTCCCCTGTGGGACACCACTCATCACTGATGTCCATCCAGACATTGAGCAGTTGACTACTATCCTCTGGATGCAACCATCCAACCAACTCCTCATCCACCGAACAGTCCATCCATCAAATCCATCTCTCTCCAATTTAGAGAGAAGGATGTTGTGGGGGACCGTGTCAAAGGCCTTACAGAAATCCAGATAGACAACATTTGTAGCTCTTCCTTTGTCCACTGATACACTCAATCCATCGTAGAAGGCCACCAGGCTGGTCAGGCAAAACTTGCTCTTGGTAAAGCCACGGTGGCTGTCTCAAATCACCTCCCTGCTCTCCATGTGCCTTAACACAGCTTCTAGGAGGATCTGTTCCATGATCTTCCCAGGCACAGAGGTGAGGCTGACAGGTCAGTAGTTCCCAGAGTCCTCCTTTCTACTCTTTCTAAAAATGGGTGCAATGTTTCCCTTTTTCCAGTCACTGGGGAATTCACCTGACTGCCATGTCTTTTCAAATATCATGGACAGTGGCTTGGCAACTACAGCAGCCAGTCCCCTCAGGACTCTGGTATGCATCTCGTCGGGTCCCATAGACTTATGCATGTTCAGGTTCCTCAGGTGGTCTCAAATGTGATCTTGTCTTACAGTGGGAGGGACTTTGCTCCCCCAGTCCCTGTCTTGCAGCTCATCCACTTGAGAGGTGTGGGAAGAGAGGTTGCCAGTGAAGACAGGCAAAAAAAGTTGTTGAGTATCTCAGCCTTTTCCTCGTCCACTGGTTACCAGTTTGCCAGTCGTGTTCATCGGTGGGAAGGAGGGGGGGTACACTTTCTTTGACCTTCATCACCATATTGTTTTAAATGTTAATACTATACATAAGCCTGATGATGCGAAATAACTGGAATTGAATTACGTATACAATTTCATAGAAAGAAAACATACTTCACTCAGATAGACTGCACTAGCCCAGAACTGCACCCATCCCCTTTAATTTGAAGGTTACATTTCAAAGAGATTCAATATTTCACAGTGTCACTTCCTCTGCTTATCACAACTTTTCTAATTCATCAGATTCAGGTAGAGCAGAACTGTTGAAACATCTACTTAATCACAAAGTCTTCAACACCCTGCAATCCCCGTATTTTATAGCAGTATCTACCAAACCCACAGCTTCTGACTGTTAACCCTGACATGAGGTCCACAAGAATGAGAGTTGATATAGTCTGAACACAGAAGCATTCACAAGCTCCAACTGTCCAAGTGAAATCACCTTTTTGCTCAATGCAAAATAATTCTTATGTTATGTTTTTTCTTAGGTAAATATCTGCCTAGACAGTATCTTCCTAGCTAGTGCAGAGCAACGGTAAGCTCTCATTAACCTCAGTTTTGCTGGAGGGAGGGCTTATAGTGTACTCATTTGCATCGGCCGTGAATTTCTATGCTTGGAACAATACTCATGCAAATTATTTAGCAATGTAACAAATTGACATTACATTAGAATAAGTCTTGCCCATAAGCATAGCCCATAAGCTCTTTAAAACATAAAGGAAAAAAACCATGTTATTATCAGAACAGACTTCCGTATCCTCTCCAACATGCATGCCCGACCCAGAGGAACTTTAGCTATGACTTCTAGTACAGTGTCATGGTCAGGGAAATCCTTGAACTGATGTATCTGGTAGCATAAAGCATGATAATTTTTGTATGGGATGTGGTATAGAACCCCCCTCATCTGATTGAAGGGGCCAAGTAATCATGCAGGAGCAACTACCAAACTTTATTGAGCTAGAACAAGTTTCAGACGCATGTTTGACTCATCACCAGTGACCTGAGAGGAACAGTGCTGTAATAATCATCAGTTCTGTAATAACCAAACATTTTTACTTTCAAGATCATTTTCTTGAAAGAGACAGTTTCATTTCTGATTTCTTTGAAGCTTACAGAGCTTAACATTTATAAAACTTCAAAACCCAAATCCTCTAGATAGCAGGATTTACTGACAGAATTACTATTAAAGAAATAAAAACCACACTAAAAACAAATACTAAAAATATATATTGCTATGAAAAATCCTATTTGTGTGATATGCACATCTCAGAAATCTCTCTGTCACTTCAACTAACCTGCCCAACTGGGATATGCTGGGATCAGTCTGTGCTATTGTAACCACACTCAAGTGGAATGTTTTAAAGCCGATTTCATTCCCCAAAATCACACAGACATGTTGCAGGGGACTACTTCCATTTAAGTTCAACTAAGAGGCAGAAATATTAATGCAGTTACACTTCCACATTAATGCATTTAAAGTGGTTTACAAGGCTTGTAAATACTTGCCAGTACTGAGGACCAGAGAATATGCAGCATTAGTATCACGTAGATGCAAGGGAGAAACGCACCTGTTTCATACAACTATGCCTACATGGATCAGTCTTCTGGCAATTCTACAGGATTAGTTTTTTTTCCTGGTATTTCTTAACAGCTCAGAACTACAAATGAATACATTTAATAAAAGACACTAGCTTTCAATATCCACCTTCAGTCAAACGCCTTGGGCTTTCGTCCAGAGCATCCTCTGTGTTGACCCAGCTACATGTGGAAAACCGTTACAGCCCAACACCTTCATGGGATGAGAAAACCACTGAGGTTGACAGGGACCTCTGAAAGTTGTGTTGACTAACTCCTCTGGTCAAGCAGGGTCAGCTAAAGCAGGCTGCCCCGGACCACGTCGAGTTAGGTTTTGAGAACCTCCAAGGATGGAGGCTTCAGTCCTCTGGGCAACTGGTACCAGTGCTTGACCACCCTCATGGTAACAAAATGGGTTTGTCTTATATTTAAACTGTATTCCCTATATTTTGATTTGTGCCCATTGCCACTTGTCCCGTCACCAGGCTCAACCAGAAGAGTCAGGCTCCCTCTTTCACATTCCTTCCCTTCAGACTATTTGTACAGATTGATGAGATCGCCGGAGCCTTCTCTTCTCCAGGCTGAACAGTCTCAGCTCTCTCAGCCTTTCCTCACGCAGGAGTTGCCCCAGTCCCTTCATGACGTTTGGCCCTGCGCCGGACTCGCTCCAACCTCTGCGCTGGGGAGCCCAGACCTGGACCCAGCGCCCAGGCGCGCCGCTCTCAGCAAGGCCGAGCGGCAAGGAAGCAACACCTCTCCGCACCCGCTGGCCACGCCGCCTTCGCCGCTCTCGCTGCCGCCACCGCTCCGTGGCACGAAGCTGGCGTGGGGCAGGGGAGGCCCGAGGCGCCGAGGCCACCCGTCCCGCGCCGAGGGCGTCGGGTCAGGGCAGGGCACAGCAGCCCCGCCCCGCCGGCCCCTCCGGCCGGCACCTGCCCGGCGGCCTGGCCCCCGGCGCGGCCGCCGCTCGCCGCCGCCACATCGCCCCCCCGAGGCGCGGGGGTCTCCCGCCCCGCCCCGCCCCGCCGTCCCTCACCGTGTAGCCCCGCTCCAGCTCGCTCTCCTCGTAGCGGAAGGAGGGGATGTACACCTCCATGGCGGGCCGGGCCGGGCCGGGCCGGGCCGGGCCGCGGGCGCCGCCTCCCCTTCAGGGCCGCGGGCTGCCGGCCAGCGGCGCCGCCGCAGCCATCTGCACGCGGCACGTGACGCCGCGCACGTGACGCCGGGCGGGGCGGGGCGGGGCAGAGCGCGCGGCCCGGCCGTTGGGCTTCGGTCGCTGGCGCCCCTCCCCTCGCCCCCGGCCGAGGGCGCGGGTCTGGCGGGGGCTTGGCTGCCGCAGGGCCGCGGGCGGCCGGGACGGGGCGGGAGGCGGCGGGCAGGGCGCACCGGGGGCGAGGACCGCTGTAAAGGTGTGCGGGGAAGCGGTGCCGGCGGGGCGGGGCGGAGGGACGAGGCCTTTCCCCGAGGTAGGCACGGGGCTGCCCGCCGGCCCGCCGAGCTGCTCTGCCGCCGTCACGGTAGCCGGCTCGGGGTCGTGGGTGCGAGGTAAGGGAAGCGCAGGTTCCTCTGAAAAGACCGTATTTTTAAAAACAAAGTTTGAGAGCACCTGCTTTCATATGCCAGGGCAGCCGCGTTGCCTCGGAGCACAGAAAAACGGGGAGAAAAGAAACCAGCTGCCAAAGGGATGAATTTATCCAGTCCTAAATTCACACCGCGGCTCAAACCACTTCTTAGGCCTGCTTGGTCAACAAACTCCCGATGGCTGTACAAACGTAGTACCTGTCATAATGCCTGTCAGGAACTGATATATGAAATTAAGGAGGGGAAAAAAAAAGTTCAGCACTGAGGAAAGTTGACGGTATTGTGGCTCTTCCTGAGAAGCTGACTCTTACTCCGTTATTTAGCAGAGCAAACCAAACCATCTCAGAGAAGTGCAGATGATTTCTAGTCGTTGGGGAAATTAAATAAAACTTCTTACTCCCTAAAATAAGCAGTCGCGTTGATGACTTAAAAAGCAATAGAGGCAGAAACAGAAGGTGAAATACCAGGTGTGTTTAGCAGGCAACGCTGTTGCACGGGGTAACGCTCTTGCTAACCCCAGGCTTCAGACTGTTTGGAAGCACTGCAAAATGACAACAAACCGCAGCTGTATTAGATGGCAGTGTAAGGTTTTATGAATGCTGGAGAGTCTCAGATGCTAAATGGATAAGATGTGCAACTTCACCATCTGTCGCTGATCTTTTGAAGAGTAGCTACCATTATAAATCCATGTGTATGCAGGGTTTGATTTTGCACAAGCAGAGTCAAGTATAAAAGCATACCTCAAAATGGACAGAAACCAAATTATTACTTTTATGTGACCTCTGTCGTTATGCTATCTCAGTGCTTCTAAGATCAGCTTTTTGAAATGTCTTCTGAAAACTAATTTGCTTCCTTCTAGACTAGTAACATCAGGGGAAAAAACGTTACAAGCTGTTTTTCCCTCCATTTCTCTTCGTTTTACTGCCAGCTAAATTTAATTATATCTTCCTCTAAGCAAAGACCTGTGACCTGAAGAACTCAGTACAAAATAGAAGGCTTTTGACTCAGAGCAAAGAGGACTAAAGCAAACTAACATTAGTTCACTTTGCTAAACTAAAGCAAAGTAACAACCATACATAATAAAAAATGACCGGAAATCAAAGCAAGATAGTCCTCGGGCATTCGTTTCTGCACATGCTGCTCCTGTGCCAGTGTCCTCAACCGCTAGTGACCAGCAGGACAGTCCCAGCACTGCTCTGTAGCAGTGGTGACAAGTGCGAACAGGTTTCCGGTCCCTGTGTGCTCTCGCTGTAGGGACCCTGTCCTTGGAACACAGTGATGACAGAAGGGAGTGAATAAGGAATCCCACTTTCCCCCAAAGCATACTCTGATAAATACATTATACTCATCCCAAGGAAAGGCAGGCCATGTAATAATAGTCTAATCAGTCTAGCAAAGGGGCATTCTAGAGAATAATTATCATGCTATCATTATTGTTAGTTTCTGGTTAAGACTCCAGTCGTTAAGCTTAGTTTCTGTTCTTCCCCAAATACAAAATGGACGGACAATTCCAATGACACTGTTTATGCCGTAATGCATTTATGCTGATGAGAAGCCAGTAGAATTTCACAGGGGCACTATTTGTGGTTGTTTGCAATCTAATAACCAATTATTTAAAAAAGCTACTTTTCTCCCTAATATCATATAACTTATTAACAAAGAAAAGTTTGAGACATTAATCTGGTTTCAAGTTCAATAGTACATAATGGAACTTTTGACTGTGCATCAGCCAAGAGGAACAAGGAAGATTACATGGTGAGCTGAATTCAAATACGTCAATATGTTTTGGAATGTTAAATACTTAATTTGCACAATATATCATCATTAGTTGGCTAATCTTTAAAGTTACATCTAAAGAAAAAATAGGATTTCTCCACATGGCTGACTGGCCAAGGATTGTCTTTCTGTCTCATACACTGAGGAGCAAAAATTTAAGAAACATTAATTCATAAAATGCTATCAACATGCATTGAAAACCATCTAGGATTCTTGTTTTTGAAAGCTAATTGCACAAATGATACAATGATTCCCACAAACAACAAACCAAGGATGTATTTTAAATGTAGCTTGATTTCAACTGGTGTAACATGTATTAAAATCATGTTAATAATCTTAAAAGCAGAACTGTAAAAGGGTTGAGCTCTACTGGTAATAATTACATAGGCTGCCTTCAAATTCATCTGTTGAGCAGGCCACAAAAGGTCCTATAGGAACTGTAGATGTTCATCTTCAGTGCTGGTTTTTGTTACAGGTATCAGTATCTTGGGTTATATTCTTAAGTTAACTTGTTCCAGAATGTAAAATAAATGAATAAATATACTCCAGTTTTAACTGTTACCTGTCACTAGACCCTAACTTAACCTTCCATGATTACAGAAACAATGAATCATCACTGTTTAGAATCAGGTCCAATCAGTGAAGTAAGTCACACTTAAATAATTGAATAAGAATGTGGCATTTTCACAATCAAACTTTCAGACTATCTAAAAATGAAATATATTTTTCAAAACAACCCCCACTTTGTTGGCCACTTCTGTTTTAATTTTTTCCAAAGCTGTCACTGTGCAATTCCTCCTGGGGGGGGGGATTCAGCATTCATCGTGCTAGAATGATTCATGGGAGAGAAAAAGGAATGAACATAGGCAACTCTGAAAGATCGGTTTCCACCAATCCTCATGATTCAAGGACTTTCTGAATGGCTAGTTTCCAGAATAGAAGTAGGCAAAGAAATGCATATAAAAATTCTAATCAAAGTGATAAGTAAAGTACACATCAAAACAAGAGGCCAGATTAAAAAAAAGAGATAAGATCACAACCTCAGTTAGCAGATTTTTTGGTTGCTACCAGAAAGACTGGTTTTAAGTAAACTTGCGCCTCACCATACTCCTACAGATACTGGTCTCCTAAGTAAATAGTAGCAAAATTCAACGTACTTGATAAAACTTTCAGTAAAACAGCATTTGCTTTTTAAGGGATTCACATCTTCCTCACTCCTCTAAAGATTAGCTGCATTTTTTTTGGAAGTGGTGTAGTTGTTTCTAAAACATCACAAAGCACTTTCATCAGCCAGTGATTACAAACAAGACCACTCGGAAAGCAGACAGGCAGGATCGTAAGTCTGGAAAGGTCAGTCAGTTTTCTACGTGAGTTCACAGAATCAAATAAAACCCTCAGTACTTCTCCTAACAGCCACAATATTGGAGCTGGTAAGTAGGTAGTCTTCTGAACGGCCCGAGTGTGTGTGCACGTGGGTGGGTGGGGCAAGGGGAGGGAATCAATGTTGTATTACAGTGCAAGATAACTGCAGGTTTTCATACGGTGCAGTGCTCCTCTACCCTGCTGAGACCTTCCCCGAAGTTCCACATTGGATGTGAGGCTAAGATAAAGCATTTCTGTTCTCATGATTTGTGGTATCTTCCTTCCTTGTGCGCTTCTTATCTTGATCTCTCTAAACCACAGGTACATGGTTTACCTCAAGTCTTTTCTCGCCCTTCCATTTTCATTGCACATTTCTTTTACTTTAGTTTTCATACAAATATCCTGCTAGAAGGATTCTGCCTAAGCTGCCTTGAATTCTCTTCTGAGATGCTCTTTCTTAATGACAGATTTTCTTAATGACAGAAAACAGATTTGGATTATTTTATATCCCTGCCCTATGTTAGGTATTTCCTCACTGATCTGGAAAAATATTGTTTTAGCAGTGAAGTCAAAAGTTATTTTACTTATTAGCAAGCTCACCCCCCATTCAACTATGGAAGACAAGAATTTTGAAAAAAGGGTGAATCCCCCTAGCAGATAACAAGTAACATTTTGAACAACCTGAAACTTCAGCTCCTTACATGTTTTAATATTGAACTTTTTTTTTTTTTTTCACATGGTTGTAATGGACTCATATTTTGCCAGAGATTCAAATTATTACACAGCCTATTCTACTCTAAAGTGGAAGGACAGGAAAAAAAAGTAAGTTTTTTTTTTTTCTTTTTTTCTGTAAGACACTGTACACATAATTATAGCGGATATTGGCTGTTCACTAAAATGCACAGGATATACTAGCCAGTAGCTCATCCCCACCAGAATTTGAAATGAATGAAAGAAACTGACGTATTTGGGGCATGAACTCCACAGATGCCAAAACACAAACTCCCATATGAGGCCTTCAGAGGGAAATAACTTAGGAGAGGTAAAAGAAGCAGTAATGGATAGGGAAACAGAGTATTCCATTTTAAAAGGGACAGTGACTACAGAATCGGGGACTTATTGTAGACTGAACGTCAGTTTAAGAAAGAGGTAACAATGTCTTCAATTTGAGCCACATCACGTCATATATTTTTAATTCAAAAAGCACCATGGACATGATGGATACAAGAATGGGGATGATTTAAAATTGTTGTAAACATCTACAGAGTTTATTTTAACCTAAAAAGTAAACTAGACTTCAGTAGCACCTTGTCTTTTATACAGCATTCCAAGTGTATAACACCATTTTGCAAACATTCATTGTGTTCATGCTGGTGATTCTTCAGTGGTACACTGGCTTGGAGTTTCAGGGAAACAACACTTAAATTTAGTACAAGATCCTGTAGTGAGCTCCACAGAGAAAATAGTTCAGCAACAGCTCCATTCACTTGGTTTGCGAAACATCTGCTAATACAGATGTTAATCATACTAGGAAAGATGATAAGCAAACCTTCAATCTTCATAATGTAGGGGAATACATGCAAAATAAATTCTGATTCTTGAAACGACAAGACTTTTATGCTAGCCAAATGTGACAGACGATCTGGATTGTCTGCTCAAATTAACCTTGTGATGCAAAAAAAAGACTACAAATTTTTTGTACTAGCAACCCTCTGTGACACTGAACTCCAGAAATGCTATTATCCTTTTGTTCTCCAACGGGCTTCTGGTTTTAAGAAAAAAACCTACATAATCCATTGTCATTTTCAGTTGTCTAGTATAGACAAAGTCACACTAATCCCTGCTATGAGACTAACGTGGAAGCTATTTCTCATTCTTTCATCACAGAGAGAAGAAATCTGATCCATAATTCAACTGAATTCTAATCCTGATAGAAGCAAAAAAAAAAAAAAAAAAATCAAGAGCTAAGAAATTTGGATATAACACTTAAAAAATCATGAAAGTATATGTTTACCCCTTTTGAGCTGTGCATGTCCAAATTGAGTCTTTAATTCTGGAAGTACCCACTTTCACTGGAACAAACATGAAGTTTACTGTTGAGCTGTTGGTTAATTGTCATTAGCACCAAGCAAGGCAAAGTCAAGTATATCATAACACTTAGTAGAGTGTTACACCTAGATCAATTTCTTCATCATAAACCTGTTGCATACTTGAGATTTTCAAAAAGCAGTTACAAGCTAAATGACTTAACAAACACTGATGCACAAGGTATTACAAACTTAAGGTTTTAGCATTTCACCATTTTAAAAGATGCTTGATAAAGGCTTGGTAAATGTTTTTGTAAAATAACCGTTTCTCTACTAGTTTCCTTGAAAATTCCTAGAAATACTGAGCCAACAGAACTCTGTACAGAAACAATAGAAGATGCTAATCTGGAAAGTTTACACTAATTTCATTGCATAAATCAGTGTGTATGATCTTCCAGTTGAATTTAGGTTTCCATTCTGTTCAGAAGTAGTATTGGGTGTTTCCTTATGCTTGACCGCAAATAATACAAATTCATGGGCTTATCCTGCAGTCTTATGATTAGCTGAAAGGCTTAAGCATTGGTGATAGATCCAGAGACAGATGTTGAATCACCGGGTGGAGATGTTCCTTCCAGCTTCTTGAATATGGCTCAACGGGAATGGAGTGTAGCCACACTTACATGATCTCCTATGGAGCACCTCCCTGTGCTATTTTCAGAGACAGAGAACTGGACTAGACAGACCATTAGTCTGACCTAGGAGGGCACATTTTGTCTTCCTAGGTGCCTGGTGCTTTTTAACAGGCCCAAGAGCATTCAAGCCATCGTTGAAGGGCTGAAAGATGTGAGATGGCTTATGAAGAAAGCCTACAGTCCTCTGGAGTAGGAGCTGTGGGACAGCTGATATAGCCTAAGGTACCAGAAATAGTACTGAACGTGTACATTTAGACAACCTGAATGGAGTTTTTGTGGTGGGATTGTATTTGACATGAAAGGTATGGTTCAATTGCCTGCAGGACAATAGGCAGGTCAAACACCCAAATCCCAAAAGGCTTTAGGGGTTTTCCAGCTCTGGGTGTCACTAGTCCCTGGCTCTTTTATTTGTAGGGGCACTGTTTCTGCATAGCAGACTAGGAAGGGAGGTTGGGACAGTAGTGAACCCAGGGGAAACAACTACAATGTCAAGAAGAAAATGACAGAACAGTGTCTCTGGTCTATTCTCACAGCTCCTAGCTATCTGTAGGTTAAAGACTTCTCAAACTGAGGAAGAAAGGTTTTAGGGTAACCTGTGTGTAACACTTTCTGATGAAACTCACTTTCTGCATTTCCCTCATTGCTTCTGAAACCCTTTGCAGTTCAGCCACGGACAACATCCCGTAGAACACCTGGAGAGGAGAAGGCTCAGGGCAATCTCATCCATGTATATAAGTATCTGAAGGGAGGGTGTAAAGAAGATGGAGTCAGGCTTTTCTCACTAGTGTTCAGTGACAGGACAAGAGTAAAGTGTCCACTGAGCCAGTATGAACAGTAAAGGTCTGGAAGATAATTATGTTCCAACAAGTTTTGTGAAAATTAGTGCTACAGTAGGGCTGAAGTAGCTCAGCTGGGAGAGTGTTAGACTGATAGATCTAAAGGACCCTGGTTCAAGTCTGGGTGTGAGCAGTGTTTTCCTGTAGTTTTCTGTGCCTAGTGCTGGGCTCTTCAGTACAAGAGAGATATGGAGCTACTGAAGAAAGTTCAGCAAAGGGCCATGAAGATGATGAGGGGACTGGACTACCTCTCCTATGAGAAAAGGCTGAGAGGGTTGTTCAACGTGGAGAAGAAAAGTATCAGGGGGTATCTTATCAATGTATATAAATACCTGAAGGGAGGGTGCAAAGAAGACAGAGCCAGGCTCTTTCCAGTGGTCTCCGGTGACAGGACAAGAGACAATGGGCACAAAATATGACACAGGAGGTTCCCTCTGAACATCAGGAAATACTTTTTACTGTGCGAGTGAGTGAGCACTGTCACAGGTTGCCCAGAGAGGTTGCGGAGTCTTCATCCTTGCAGATATTCAAAAGCTGCCTGGACACGGCCCTGGGCAACTGGCTCTAGGTGGCCCTGCTTGAGCAGAGGGTTGGACTAGATGACCTCCAGAGGTCTGTTCCAACCTCAGCCATTCTAAATCTATGAAAGCAACAGCTTCTCTTGCAAATGATTAACATTTGTCTAAAATTTAATATTAACACCTGCCATTTAATATTAATACATGCCATTGACAAGCTCCGTATGTCATTAAAATGACAAAGCAGCATGTCCTATGTTAATATTGTGCATTTCAGAAGAATGTTTAGTTGCTCTGATTTCTTACAGAATATACGACCAGTCCCTGCAAATGTATTTTCTACTCAAGAAAAATCCAAGCAGAATGCTAGCCCTTACAACTAGCTTGCACTCAGCTGAATTACCTACTTTTCTTCCTCCCCGATTACCAAAAGTATTGCAAGATTTTTTTCTTTTTGTATCCTGAGACCACTGAAGACAATTGATGAAATTTATCAGTCCAGCAGGGCATCAGTATTTCACAATGCGGGTGATCTTAACCCTTCAGAAGCTTTGTAGAACAATTGGAAGAGATTTTGGGTTATGCCGGTCTGTTGCCCAAGCATCAGTGTTTTGACACTATGAGTATTAACACATTACAGTTTACCAAGGCAGTGATCACTTCAGGTGAAAAGAATACCTGCAACAAAGAGATTCAAAATTAAAAGACAGAATCATTTACCACAAATACTTGTTTGTGGATCTTAAATACCATCTCCAGCATTCTTTACTAAATGTTGTTTCTGTCTTTGATACAAACTCAATTTCTTCTAAACACTACTTCTAAGAACACCAGTAGATATCTACAGACACAAAACCAGAGTGTTTAATGTTTCACAAGGTACATCCCTTTATTATTGTAATCACAAAAACATGATTTTGTACAGGAATGTTTAAGTGAACATTAATCGATGCAATTAAATTTGTTTCATAAAGATCAGGTAAACGTACTACAGAACATTGTATTGTAAAGAACAAAAATATCAGCTTTCTGGCCTTGCAGTGCACGTTTTAGTGCAAGTATTAAGACACGATAGTGTTCAATTCAGCAATGTATTGCAGAACATCATGCCACAGTCCACTTCAAAGAGGGTCAGGACATGCAGCTTGTTAATAAAATGCTGTAGTATATAAAAAAAGCCACATGTTAATTCATAAAATATATAGTGGTTTATTTGGATGATTTAAAGTGATTTCACTGTGGAATTTAGTTTTATCCAGGACAAACATCCAGAGTGTCTTGTCATTTGGAATATTCTTCTTTTAGGCGATGGCTTTGGCTTCAGGTAGGAATGCCTCCCAGTATTTTATTAGCTTGAAGAGAAGGGAAAAACACTCACTATTAAGTACTAAATGTTGGAAAAGAAAACACATATACCTTCCCCCTCTTGCAGTAAAATTGTCTCCGCCAGATAAAGTGAGAACATATTACCCATTCATTATTACATAATGCAAGCAAAAATACAAGTAATAAATATACAAATCTGCTCATAGCAAAAGGGTTGTTACCACACACTGAACACAATGCTATAGAGTACAGTTATACAGAATTTGTTTGCAAGCTCAGTTTGCTATTCTTACCTCTAAGGCTACCACTTTATTTATTTATTTATTTAAACAAAGCCAGAGGGTTATATTCCTGGAATGAACAAAGGAGAGACTCCCAGAAGAGTGTCTGGAACAACGTCTACTTCTGAGTTACTGGAAACTCTTTTACTGCTTTACAATATTCAGTAATATTATATACTTTTTAAAAAGAGCAATAAATGTTTAAGTAGTCAAGTCTTTTCAATAAGTCTAAGTACATATTCATTACAATTTACTCCAATCTATAAGTGAAAGTATTACTTCAATTTCAGAAGAAGACAAGACCCTCCACTCGCCCATAGCCCTAAGGGAGCTTCTCCCTCACTTCCCTGAATTAGACCTGTGCAAGGGAGCACAGCAATAGCTGGGAAACTGCAATCACTATGCTATTCTCCAATACAGTACAGACTAGAAGTAGTTCTTTATGTTTTAGAAACTGCTATAGTTAAAGCCTCTCTTTTTTTAACTAGCCTAGTATGGAATGTATTAAATATCAATGTGTACAAAACTTAAATTTTATCTTACCTGCTGTTGTGTTTGCACTAACGACTCTAAGTACTTGATAATAACAGTTTTAAAGTCTTTCACTCGTTCCTTCTGTTAATAAATAAATTATGGCATATTAACCTCTTAATCAATTTTACTTGGAATGTCAATATTATCTAAAGTAAAACTGTCGTTTACTTGGACAAAATTATACGTGCCTCAAATCTTCCCACTTCCTTGCGAATGGTTTTGGAGATCTGTTCAAAATCTTTTTCCCCTTGCTGAACTTTTGTCTCCCACTGGCAAAGGAAAGACATGCAGAGATAAGACTTTGTGTTGTCTGTTCGGTCTATCAGTATCTGAACTTTTTTTGGTATATTAGTGATAGTCACTCAAGAGCTGAAAAGGACCTATTTGTTTTTTTGGCATACTTAAGGGAAAGGCTTACAATAACAATTTCAAAGTAACAATTTGTATAATAGGATATCATGAGATCAGTTAAAACAATGGTATCTCTAAGGTAATGCTATCTGTAGATGAAATGTAAAAATATCTTAGTATTGCTATTAAGGAACACTTAATAACATTTTTTTAAAGATTCTTTAGAAAAGAAAAAGGATGTCTAAAGCTTTACCTGCTATTCCATTTAAAAACACTGCTATAATGGGAATCTATACCTGTAAGCTTTCTGTAACTACCTGTCCAATCAAGTGTGGAAGAGTCTCAAAAGTTTGTTCCCTGTACTTTCCTTTGATTAAATCTTCATCTCTGCCTATGGTCAAGTTATTATCTCTACCATATTTCTGTTGCAGATGACAAGCTATTGAGGATGTGTTTATTTGCTTTCCAGTCAGAACGCATGTTGCTTAGGCAAGCCAAACCATGGGCTTTCTTGTTCAGTGAGAACTGTTTTCATAGAAAGCAGGAGTAGAAAAGTTATTGCAGGCAAGAAGAGCACAAAAGGAAAATTCAGAAGTGATGCTGCTTGTGGGGTTTTGCTGTATTGGGAATGTGGCATTCATGTAACAATACACGACACTAGGTTTTGTTTCTCCTTAGTTTATGGGAAAAGACATCCAGCTACACAATAAGAGATCATCATCATCTACATTACCTTATAACTGCTTTTACACACCTATTATATTGTTAAATTTAAGCTAGCTGTGTAGATACACTGTGAAGAAACGTATCGGCCTTGCACTTCAGATGCATGCAGGCTAACATATTTAAAATGCAACTGTATCTGTTCATCTCAACATAGTAACTGAGTCATGGGAGCCAATACATCCAGTAACACTTATCTTCCTCAGAAAAAGGCAGCAGGGAAGCAACATACTTCAATATAGCATATTCCGGTTAGCAATCCAGCGGTGCTATTTATTCACAAAAGCATTTTGTGGTGCAGTGACAAGTTACTATTGTGATATGAGATGAACATCATCTACGTTCCAATAAATATCTATGTATTTGTATTTTTCATTTATATTTATTCCCCTTATTGCCTTTTCAGATATACATTATGAAGCTATGCAGTAAGTCATAATAGGATGTCCTTCACGGAAGAACAGCCTGAAGCGTTACCTGACTAACTGAAAAAATACCATACTCAGCCAAGGAAAAGGTAGACTTAAGACTGCCTGTGCCTTCTTACCACAGCAACTAGACGTGCCTGAGACTCTAGTGAAAGCCTCTACAGGCCTAATGGATCCAACATCCTGCCCAAATGCCAGGTCTTATACAAATTATCACTGGATAACAGTCTTGCCATCTTATCGTTTCTGATATGAAGAAATTTCTCCTTATTCAATAAGGTATTTCTAGGACTGTTCTTTGGCCTTTCATCTGCAAAAAGCAACTGAGTCATAGATGAAGCTGAAGATGTGTAGGCTTCCATTGCAATTTCTCTGCCAGAAGAACTACTACTACAGAATTCAGCAACTCTGAACAATGGCAGCAATAACTTTCAATCACCACATTCAAACTGTGTATTTACTAACAACCTTCTCTAATCATCCAAGAAAGTAGGAAAATAAATCCTTCAGGAACAACATAACTAATTCTTTTAATAGTGGGACTGAGAAAGGATCACTGAGTATGTCCTTCCACTTCCAATACTCAGGAAGTATTTTCGACAAGGAGTTCCAGCTCACTTGTATTGTGGATGGATGGGTGACATCAAGAGAGGCAACCAGCAAGAATGTGGTCACACAAGAACGACACTAAATTTCCCCAGTAAACAAAGGCCTTTTTAAGAAAAAGAAAGCCAAGTTAATGAGTAATTTCAACACTGTATGCAAAATATATTGAAGGGCAGAAAGAACAAAGCAGCATGTGGTTAGTGACCAATGAGGAAGCCAAACAAAGTAACTGCATAAGAGAGCTTGAAATCTACAATGATGTTCTCCCATTATTTAATGGGAGAATACTGGTGCATAATTAGAATGCATTAATGTTAAATAATTAAGTTGTCCTACCTCTTCAATTTCCTTAGTGAAGCATGATAGAAAAAGTGTATAAATTATGACACTTCAACATGTTAGATTTATTTTTACTGAAATTACACCATATATACATACATATATATATATATGGGTAGATATGCTGCATAATTAAGAACAGTTCTCCATTAGTTGTCTTAGCTGGATTTTAGCTTTAGAAGCCAAGTTCCTTTGCCTACCCAAGCGACCTGTTAACAGTTAAAAGCATTATTTAACTTGTCCATGTTCCCCTCCTCCCATCTCCCAGACTCTGTAGAGACAGTATTAACTGCCTTACAGATCTTACAATAAGTAACAATTGCACACATTTGGTATTTTAAATAAATTCCTTTTAACCATTTCAGTAAATATGGAAAACAGCAAATGAGTAAGTGATTTGTAAATAAAAATGGTATAAAGTAGTGCATTAATGCAGAATGAATGAGTAAATGCAGGTAGTCTGACCTCCAAAATAATGTTTGATAACGTTACCTCTTTTATCTCATCTTTAGCTTGCTGCAATTTATCAGGTTTGTTGGCAAGTTGGAGCTTTGCTTCAGCTTCACGTTTTTTTTGTAAAGTGACCTGAGCATCTTGCCACTTCTGCCAGCATTTCATTCGATGATCAAACACACCCTGTAAGGACAAATTTATTAAGCAACTAGAATTGTCAGAGCTATCTAAATTCCTAGTAGCAAGAGGTAATTCTGGATAAAACTGGAACAAGTATACTCAAAGAAACCTCACTGTGTCTACCACGTCTTCTTGCATTTCATTTGACAGCATGCTTGCACAGTTCAATACCTTCCACAAATAACACGGTATTCAAGAAGCCTTTTCAGAGCAGACACCTTCGTGCCCCAAACCATTTTGTGTTCCTCGTTCCATCAAAACACTACCAAAACAACCACTACGAAGTGCTCTATTAGGCAAATACTTCTCTAAATGCAGATTCTAGTGAACTTTTCATGCATATGGATTACGTGCATATTCAGCAATATGTTTTTGTTAGCAATGGACTAAGGTAACAGAATTAAAGTATACACATTAAAAAAAAAAAAAAAAAAAGAGAGAAAATAGAAAGAAAAAGATATACTCTCAGCAACCTGGAAAGTTCAAAGACATTTCTGGATAAAATTCGTGGACATCCCTTCCCATATCAACACCTAATTATCCTGTGCAGAGTGACTTACACCAAAACTGAATATTTTCTTTAATGACATGTAGATCCAGAAATTGTATTTGTTTGTTATTTACAGAAACTATTGGCTATCTACCAAATATGGCCAAATTATGTTCTCGAAAATTTATGATCATACTGTAAAAATAAGTAACCTGAAATAAACAAGTACAGTATGCTTAGACGCAGTGGTGTATGGTGTCCCCAAATACGGTGCACAATTAGTACAGCTCAAAGTTGATAATGTTCACCATTTGCATTTTGTCTGGATCTTATTAACCCATTCTTATTTTTGATCACAACCATTTTTATCACTGAAATAATTGATCATGGATGCATTCATTTTACTCAGCTAGAACTTCATGCAAAACCTTAGCATTAACTGTGTTATGACGTGTGCAAATGAACACATTAATTTACCCTAATTATACAAGTTGAGGAACGTGACTTTAAACACAAAAATCAGTATTTCTCCTAGTAGTACTCACTTTTACTGCAGCAATGAGACGAATGTAATCACCAAGCAGTTCTGAGAACACATAGAAATCAGCAAAAGCTTGTTCTTGATGCAACTGATCTATCTTCTCCTCAACCTCTGCAAGCTGAGACAAAGCTCTAGATAGAGCAGTGTGGTCCTCAGAGTTACCTAACATGGCAGCACTTTTAGCAAAGGCAGCTGTGTTGGCTGAAAGCTCTGAAATACAGGAGTAACGTTCAGTACGATATAGTTAATTTGTCATATTACTCTGCAGCACAAATCAGTGGAGCAGAAACCTCTGCCCTATTTCAACCCTAACTTCACCAACTGAAAAATATAAGCTGTATTTCCGAAAGGCCATGATAAAATACACAATGAAATCACATTTAGGAGAAAAACTCCTGCACAAAAACCTCTCCATCAGTAAATGTTTTGCTGAGCCTGTTAATGTCATGCCTACTCTGTCTGGCAAAAGACATGGAAAAAACTGTCACTTCGGTATTACCCAACTGCCTAGTTCAGAGCAAACGCAAGCTCACAAAACAAAAGCCAAGTCACCTACAGAGAAAATTTGAACCAATTTTAACAGGTCTATAGCACAGTTGTTCCATGCAGTTCGGAGTGGGAAAAACCCCAACTATTTCATAAAACCACCACCCCCATGAGTGGAATTTTTTTCTGTTGTACTGTTTTATTGACTACCTTTAACTGTGCATACGGTAATGCATTGCCACATTCTGACATGCCTTAAAAGAAAAAAGAAACACATACCAGCATGGCTGACATCTATGAAGATAAGAGTTTTGAGCTTATCTATTAACAAATACTTGGGCAACTGTCTCATCAAATCCCATGTAAGTCATCCTGTACAAAGTTAAGTCCTGTGAAGGACCTTTGAACAAAGGTTGAATCCAAATTACTGCAGGATTAAAAGTGCAGGTTTGTTTGCAACTGTGCTGCTTCTGCAGAATCATTAGAACACCAGAAATGTTTGAAGAAGCAAAATGTTTTCAGATATTTAAAACCTTTACAATTTAAACACAACTCTTAAAAAAAAAATAAAGACTTCTACAAATCTATGAGCAGGTGTCAAATCAACAGTAAACAAACACTTCGATTTTCCATTACTTCTTAAAATACTCCTTAGTCTTGAGGACATCTGGCCAAAGATTTTTTTACTACAAACAGTAACTCCAGATGGACTTATGAGAAAGCAACTTATGACATTTTCATGTATTTTTGAAAGTGTAGAGCTGAAAGGTGACCCCATATTTAACATAATACAGTAGTGTCAGAAGGCACATTTATGGTCTTCCTTGAACTACAAATCAAAGTTTTAGTATTTTTTTTTTTTTTTTTTTTTTTTTTTTTAAATCATCTGATGGAAAGCAACCTTTGACAAAACAGCAGCACAGGTGGTTAAAATATAAACTTACAGGCTTTGCTGCTCTCCAAAACAAGTAAACCAAAAGCTGATATTCTGAGACTACTTATCTTTCCAGAAAAGTTTACATTAACAGTAGCTTGGTGATGTATCTTTATGTGGACCAAATTAAGAATAGTAAATTTCTGTTTAAGAGCTTAAACTCAGTTAACAGAGCAATACTGAACCAAAAGATGTTCAAATGGATTTATGCAGCCACTTTTTGTTCAGAAGAAAATAACTCTTGCCATGAGACCTAAAGATACATTTATGGATGTCTACTATAGTAGAATGACTTGCTAGGTATGGTATTGAATTTCTGCAAGGAAAAAAATTATGCTTCATCAATATAGTAACTTTAGGAATGACAGATATTCTGGTTAAAATTAAGATTAAAAACAGGTACACAAAAATGCTAGAACAGTTTAAACTAAAAGGTACAATTAAAAGATTTTTGCATTAAAATACACTGTATAACTCTATGAATTACTTAAGAGCTCTGACATACCAAGCTCTTGTTTCATCACCATTTCCTAAAGTTCTAAGCACTTCAGTTCATGCAGCCACATAAAAGTAAAGTTACCTTTTCTGTGGCAGACTAATGCTTCGACACTGGCATGAAGTTTCCTAAGTTGCTGATCCAGATTCTCAAATTGCTGCTGTTTTTCTTCAAACCACTGACAAAAGATGAAAGAGTCAAGCATTACAAATTAGATTACCAACAACATTTCTGGTTTTAAAGAAGCAAATTATCCACGTACTGCCAGGGTGGTCAACTGATACAGCTAAGAATTCAAGCCAATAAGCAAATTAATAACCCATTTTCTACTTCTACAGCTTTAAAATGCAACTGTTGAGGCTCATTAATTCGTCTCATTATTCAAGCTGAAAAATCAGCTCTTACTGCATCTGATTCATTCATCTTGATTGTCATTTTGTTGACAGCGTCGGCAGCCTTGTTCACCATCCTCAATATTCCTGCTCCACTCAGAGCCTGGGTGTTAACCGCTCTCGGCAGCTGGAATTGAATGACAAATAAGGGCAAACAGACTGGTTAAAAGGATGGAGGTTTAACTGGGCACAAGGGGGAAAGAAAAGGATATAGTGTTTTCTTTACTCCTATGTGTTTCAATATAGTGGAATCTAATTTCTCAGATTTACTACTTTTACATTCTCAAGGGGAAAACTTAAAAATATAGACTATTTACTTTTCTTCAACATCTTTACATTTAAATGGAACAAACAACCCACTTGTCCAAAGTTATTATGAACTAGCCAAAGGTCCTAACTAGCCACCTATACACTACAGAGAACAAACTGCCACTACAGAAACAGAAAAGCTTAGATTTACAACAAATTAGACAAAATAAATTCTGTAAAACATTTAATTGTAATGCAAGATTTGCACTGTGTGCTGATTGTAAAAGGTTGATGTCTTTTTGCTTTTCAATATAGGCCAGATTTCAAAACCTACCTCATGTGTATCAAGAGAACTGTGTATTTGCTTAGGTACTTAGAAATCCTCAGGGGTTAAGTTAACAAACTTTAAATTTAATTGATATTATTATTCAGGGTAGTCTGAATATGCCATACAAGGTGGCCCCTATGTCAGACCATTTACCCTTCATGTGATGTTTTGTCTGTCAGCAGCATTGACAAATCCTCTCTAAGTTATCTATCAATGATGCTTTTGTCAGCAGTGAGGTCTCTGTGACTTATTAGTATAACTAAGATATTGACATGGGCCAAAAGACAGTTCAGTATTACAGTGAATCCACTGTGCACGTTTATAATCTTTAACAATATGTTTAATAGTGTGAAAAGTGCCAGATTGATAGTATGGGTGACTGAAGTACTCTACTCACAAAACATCTGTAGCCTGGCCAGCAGCATTGCTAGTGTTTTCAAATTATCCTAGCAATTCACCTCATGTTGGACTCCTAGAGGCAAGACAGCTGTTTTCAAGCCAGTTTAATTCTTGATCTGACTTAACAATCAGTAACATCAATTACGGATTTTCACCATGTATGACAAGCTTCACTCGGAACTAGACAGACCAACACGCTTGAGAAGTCACTGAACAGCAAACAGCTTTTGGTTGCTACCACTTCAGTTTTATCAGAAGCAGAGGCACACCGTTAACTAAGTAGCCTCTGCCATTCTGTGCCATGAAGGGAACAATCCAATTTGATTTCATATGAATTTAGGGGATCAGGTCTCAATACAAAGAGAATATATTGCTTTGTAGGCTACCATATCTAGAAACAAACAGGAGAACTGAAAAGAACTTAAATACCTCGGAACTTTCCAAGAACTGTCTTAAATCTGGATCCTGTAACAAGGTTGGGTGTTTTACTGTTCGTTGTAGATACCTATGATTTTAAAAATTAAAACATTAGATAACAAAATGGATTTAATGTGCCTGACAGCATTGGAAAGTGTCCTTCATCTAAAGAATGGGTACAATGCAGCACACAACCTCCCTCATTATCTAATGGGGCTTGAACACTCTTAAAAAGTCACCTCTAAAGGGTCAGATGATAGTTCAGTCTCCATGCCCCTTCAATCCTTTGCCTCTCTGCTGACTCTTCAAACTACATTTATGCATTCTGTCACCTTCTTCTAGGCTAAGTCCTACGCAGAGTTACCAGCCAGGACCACTAAGCTGTTGAAACATTCACTGAAGCCTCATTCCAATAATGCTGTGACAACACTTGAAACTTCTAACTGAAAGTAATGCAGCCCCACGCACTCCGTACCACAAAATAACACACCAAAGGTGCAGGCAGTGGTTTCTGACATAGTTTGTTTACACCAGAAACTCCTCAAGATGGGACCTGCCATAACTGTTATGTTGCACAGCGGTAAAATATTATACTTCATATTTTCAACAGCTGAGTGAAGTCCTCCTCCTCTAATAACAGCCAATTTATGCCAGGAAAAAAGAGATGAGCTTGTTTAAACATTCTTGTACAGTGCAGCGGACAGGCTTTGTGTTACAGATAATTCTGGCTGACTTATTTTACAATTAAAGGAAATTTTGGAGAAGTGAGCTCATTATGTTCTAGGTATGAACTATTTCTTTCCTGGCTAGACTAAAGCCTTCACCCCATATTAGTTCTAAAGGACTCATCCACCTCAAAAAAAAAAAAAAAAAAAAAAAAAAGGAAAGTGTCCAACGCTTACATGAGTGCTTCATAGAAATCTAGTACCTCAAAAGATCACAGGAATATAGGTATGTGTTATTGCCAATTAAGATGCAGTGACATAATTCTATCAACAGCACACTCTACTTTTTGCAAAGCTTTAGTTTTGCTCAAGCATCAGACGTAAAGTACCAGAACGGCCCCGTAACATTCACAAATTGCTTAGAAACTGTCCTACAAAGTGATGTGGGCTGGGACTTTTAACTGAAAGTATGAGTATATTGATATTGTAAATGTAATGTATTTTTTCCATCCTCCATTAGGCATGGCCACCAGATCCTTATTCTTCTTCCTAAAGAAGCTAAGGGCTGCAATGAAACCATTTTATATGTTAGACTGCTCAACTTTTCCTTGCTTGTTCTATACCCAGTAGCAAGTATAAGTTAAAGTTAACATGGCAAGCAACCAAAGAGATTTTTCTTTAGAAATCTGCTGCTAGAGAATAGTCTTTACTCCAAGGGAGACTTCTAACATTTTCACTGGAGACAACTGGCAATGTGTTTGAGGACATCTGACAGGCAGACTTGTAGTATCCAAGTTCAATATTCTAGGGCATAAATTTTAGTGAACTCAACTAACAAGGTGCATTGCTTTCCTGCCCACTTTCCCCATAGTTCTCAGTTCAAAAAACAGCAAATTGAAGCAGATTTCTTTGGTCTGACTTTCTGGGGAGCATTAATACATTTTCCTCATGTTTAGGCAAGAGCAACAGAACCACTGCCTCTAAGTATCATTTGAACACCTTGGTAGATAGGTAACTTTTTTATTCTGAAAGGAAAAGACAGCTAAAATTGGCATGATGAAAAAGTTGCTCCTTGCCAGATAAGATATTCACAGTCTTTCTGAAAAAAATAGATGGAATATACTGTGAAGCCTTCCCAACATTGTCAAAAGTCCTGCGGAGTCCATTCCCCAGTGTGGGAAGAATGTTCAACATGCACTAGAAATGGTACACTAGTGTAACTCTTTTAACAAATAAATGAAAAAGCAGCACGCACACAAGCTTGTGAATGCAACTTTTTTTAATCCTACTTCTGTTGTTCAAGTAAGCAACCAAGAGGGAAACTAGTCATCTCTACTACAGATACAGACCTAAAGTTGTGTGGAAGTATCTGTTCAGTTATCTAAGCCCAATTACTCTAATCCCAGCTGTTATTCCAAGTCTTCATATCTCACAGCACCACTCAAACTTGTATAACCAGAACATGTTTCACAGTTCCACTCCAAGTGACAAAACAATTTCAGTAACTTCTGGGTGCAATTTTATGTGGCAAATGTTAAGCTATATGCCAATTTTCAGTAACAGATAACTAAGAACAACCTATCAGTATTTTGAGGTTCAGTATCATTTCAGATGTTCTTCTGCTAGGAAGAAGGTCTTCTGTCTTAGGGAACAGAAAGATATTAGCAACAGGATTCTGAAGAGATATTTTTTTGTTTAAGATTGGCTCTGGAACTCCAGAAGTTCAAGAGCTTCATACATTATCTGTTAGATAGCTCTTCCAACATACAATCTACAGCCTTTGACTTGTGTTAATTTTCTAGTTTAACTGAAACTGTTATATTGCATCACAGCAATCGGCATATTATAAAATTACACCAAAATTAAGGCTGTATACTTGTCCACGTTCTACTAGTTATTTTCTAAAGGCTTTACTAGCCATGCCAACAGGGGAAAATGATGCAGTATATCAGTGACAGTACCCTTCCATGGCAAAGATACTTGAACCATATTAGTTGTACACCAGTGCTGGATGACAGAGATCCAGTATCTCTTATGCCAAAATTCAGTTAGTCACATCAATGTACTGTAAGTCATCAGAAGGCCGTTGTACTTTCAGGTGACTGAAGGTCTCTTTCACCCATCTCCCTGCCCAACAGTTGATTTTCTATGGAACAGATAGACTGCTGAAGTGCCTTAATTCCTTAAACCCAAAATGCTTCAGTAAGCTGATAAAGAAAGTTTTACTTACTGGATCTCTGGAATCTCAATTTTAAGCACCAACCAGTTTGAAAAGAGTTAGCTATAATCCTCTCTATGAATAAGGCTGCATTTCCCATTATTAATGGGAATTATTCCATTTCTACACAAAGATTTGGCAGCTGCATACAGCCTCCAGAATCTAAGTACAGATGGCCCAGACCCCAATTACAGAGCCCACGTAGTATATTACATGTCATTCTGAAGCTAAACAAGTTTTAGTTAGATACATACATTACCTTTCTAGAGCTGCTCTTCTTTTCTCTACAAATTCAGTAGATGAGGAATCTTCCTTGCCTACTTTAACTTTGGTCATGCCTTTGAAGAAAATGGCATCATATTGATTTTATTTTATCATAAAGAAATCATTAACATAACCGATGTGACTAGAAGATACAGCTCACCTAAGTTTATGTATTTAAGTCAAATTACAATGAAAAATACTACACAGGAACAGAAAAAACATCAACACTGCATGCTGCATGGTTTTGTGGAAGCAGGTCTGCGAAATATGCAATTTCCTGTAATGTATTAATTGTGACTAAAAGTTATAGAAAACTAGTTTAATTTGCATTTATGAAGACAATCTAAATGAAGATCAGAGTCTTACTGGTCACTCATGTTCACAAGAAGAAAACAGTTACCCAAATAAAGCAGAATAGGAAAGTAAATCTCAGGTTATAAGCCTATTAATTGGTAAGCTTATTACCAGTATTTTCATTCTATTATTTTTTTAAGTTCTGAAACGAAGAGTTTTTTAGTCAACTAAAGCAAACTAATCAGCTCTGAAAATTCTGAAGCATATGAACAACTACAAACTGAGTTGAGAATAAAATTAGCAGAATAAAATGCATGCAGCTTTATATCACTTCCTCTGCCCAAGTCAAGAGCGGCCAAAAAACTATGACAGGGAGCCAGAGTTATTGATGTATTGTGGTATGGGAAATACATTCACCTCAGCAACAGAACTCTAAAACTGTGAGACTGAGGTCAATATTTTTCATGCTAAAGACCCAAACTCAGAGAGTTTAGGAACCTGAATACTATCAAAACCAGCATGAGACACTGAACATTCATAATCACTCTTATTTCCTAAAACACAGGAGAGGTATGTTATGATACAGCCCAAACATCTTATTTCTACCTGTAGTGTATTCTTGCTCTGTTAGTTCTGTGCTTCTCCATCTAAAAGTTCTAAGTCTGAGATTCTGAATGTGTACTCTGTGACCTGCCAGGTCAACTGTTCCCAAAGTTGTTCCTCACCCGATCTCCCTTCTGGCTTTAGAAGTTTCACACAGTAACCCACGGAGGGGACAAACAGCATCCTTACAGGAACAAGGAGGGACCCTTAACCTCTCAGTGAAGCCTTAGTTTTTCCCTTGTCTGTAACATGATGAAAATAAATCCGATCGGCATTTTTTTCAAAGGTATACTACACAGTGTAGCGTAACTGTAAATCCACAAATTTATCTGTAAAATTGAATATGACTTTAAGTACAAGGATTAAAGTATTCAAACAAAAGTGAGAGAATTCACATGCCTCATGTTTTTGCATTAGAGTATTACTATTCATTAATATTTCACTGCAGAAAGCACGAAATGCTGCAGTTTAACACAAAAGATCCTTCATGTTTGATAGCAACAGAAGTTCACAGTAAAAAAAAAAACCTGAATATGTAAGCAAATGACCAATATGAAGAATTCCTAACTTGTGATATTGACAGTTATTTCTAGATATCATGTCAGGTTTCTTTCTCCGCTACTATAAGCCTATTTAAATGCAAGTGTAAAGGCAGTTTCTGTAGACCAAGCAGTCTAATCCTTCACAGGAAAGGATCCACGACTTAATAGATTATTTTCTTAAAAACAGAAAACTTGGTTTTCCAACATACGTAGGTAAGTAGTGAAGCAGTTTGGATGGATGTCCAACTCTAGCTCACCACTGACTCTGTTTTATCTTGTTGTTCCACAGTCAGTAATTGACCACTTGAATTTGTGGCTAAGGTCTGAAATGTCAGCCCCTCCCACCTGTCACCAAAATAAAATTGGAGCTTAAAACTCCAGGTGTCACCAACAGTGTAACAGAATGAACAGACTAAGGACTTTTGTACGATACACACTGCATAACACTGAATGTATGATATTTCATATTAAGACTTAAAAAACCCCACGTCTGATGTAAATACGTTATCTTACTTTGAGCTGTTTTGCCAGCTCTCTGCTTTAAGATGCCTCATTTTAAATCAGCCTAGAATTCCTTCTTTTTTCCAGAGTTAGAAATGTATGGACTAAATATTTTTGGACAGAACTAAATACCACCTGTGCACTGAAGTTCAAGTTTAAAGTGGGAGTTTCATGCTCTTTGGAAAATGTCCTATAGAGTCTGTGAGTTTCCCCAACTTATCTGTAGCTTAACAAAGTCTCTATGCAAGGATCTGAAGTGACAGCCAGTGCTTGCTTACACTGCATTAAGTCCCACCATTTTACACACTTCCATACATATCAATATTTATGCTGGTTTTGTTTAAGTGGTATCTCAAATCCAGTTCAAGCTTTGTCTTACAGATGAATGTGACGGTGATGCAAGTACTACATTTCCATGTAACTGTACACTGTCACAAATGCCTTAAATGTTATGTCATCCAAAGGACATGACCAGAAGTCTCATTCCATTTTTATAAGCCCTGTTAGCATTTGTAATTGAACTTATTTTTGTAAGAGGAAAATTGGTTATTACAGAATCATGCATTACTTTCAAGAACTACTGAAAATTCAGATCAAATTTTCAGTCTCTAAGACTGAAAAAATGCAGTGCTTTTCCACAGAATTAAAAGCACAATTTTCCCAAGCTTTCTGCTGCCTACATCTACTCAGTCTGCCTACTACTACTTACATGAAAAGCTGCAGCTTTGATGAGCTTTACAGACGAAACTCCTGAAAAAAAAGTCCTGCCATTCCCTACATACCAAAAAGCGTTCTAGAGTCCAATCACTTATTTATAAGGGTAAGCCAAAAGACCTCAACAGGTTTTCGTGTTTTAAGTGTTTAGTTATTTTGAAAGAACCTCTACTACTTAAGAGCTCATAAAACCGAAATTGCTTCAATGCATCAGGCATGCTTCTTAGTTCATGGAGAAAGGATCTGATCCTTCAAGGCATTCACAGAAACTAGCATCACTCAAACTTGTTTTCTGAATTAGAACTTTGAAGAATTAACTAGAAGTTTTAGTGTTCACCATGGCCAAAAGAAACAGACTGAAGTATTAGAGAGGCGGAGTACGTATGAAGCTCTGTATATTGCAGGCAACTGATAACAGCACAAGTTAAAAATAAACTTTCATTTAACATCTTTGTTTTGAAAGACTAATCAGCTCTTGAAGGGCAACAGTGAAGAAAGAATGAGAGATAAGAAACAGAAGGCCATGTATTAAGACAAATGTCCTTCCTATTATCAACACCGGTCTGAGTTAGGAAGAGGCCAGTACATATCTTTACAGTTTAACCCAAACTTTTTTAAAATACAGAACAGGAAGAATATTTAATAGTTCGGACCACTTGATAAGCAGTAAGTAATATTTGTGCAGAAAAGTATTTATTTTACAAGCCCAACAGATATTAAAATACTTAATTTGTATTACAGTACTTAAATGACATGCTTAAATTCAACCTCACAGGAACTACACTTACCTACAATACTTTTTTCTGGAGCTGGAGGCACAATGTAACCAATATGCATGTACTTTGTTGCTAATTTGCTGTGCAAGCCAAGAAAATCACTGAATCTTCTTTTAACTGAGAATTCATTTTTGTGGAACATGGAAAGTGATGTCTTAAAAAAAAATAATTTGTTATGAATTATTGATCCAACTACTCAGCTATGACACAAAGTTATCTGCAAATATTTGTTGCACTAGTTACCTTTGTTGTTACTCTGTACGCCATATAAGCATTCATGCCATCTCCTGTAAGAAAATTAAGATACTTATCCCAGGGCAAGTTATTTTAATCCCTCCACGCACTTTTTGTTCCAAAATATACATTAAGTAGCTTTCCATTTAGATACTAAAAACTGCCAAAAGACAACTGAATAAGAAATCATGCCAAAATCTCAGAGTAGTCTTCAAGGGATAAGACAGTCTACCATCTGAACTACTAGGCTCAAGGAACTTACCAACTTTCTCTGGATCTGATACATTGATTTCTATATCAAACAAATCTCCATTTGCTTCCTCTTCAATCTAGAAAAAAGATAATGCCATATTTAACAAGGTAATGTGCATTCATATTATGTATAGTTACAAGGATAAGGTTATAGAGGAAGGAGAAGGAAAAGTCAGTATGTTTGTATAATAAAAAAAACCCTTCAGACCCACCATCCAATGCTAAGTGAACATAATTTCTAACATCGGTTGTTACTGCAACAAAGTTCACGTGGTGGACTTGGCAGTGTTAGGTCTACAGTTGGACTCGATGATCTTAAAGGTCTTTTCCAACCTAAATGATTCTATGATTTTAGCTTTAAGCCTTCCTGCAAAAACTTTTAGTATGACAGCCTTTTCTTAGGACTTGTTGGCCTCAAAATTTTTAGTAAATACTTATCTGAGGGGTATGTTCCTTGTATCTCCTCCAACGCCAGCAGATACTATGATTCAAAAACCACTCATTTGCGATGTTTCTATATGCCTCTAACCAAAGGACAGGTATTCCTTTTTATTAATGGTATCTGTACCAGAAGAGCTTGGGAAGGAAAAAGTAACAGAGAATTTTCTGATACTTGCCCGAGCTCTAATCATGCAGAATTTTGTAATCTTTCACGTAATATACATAAGTTTGATAAAAACAGAGATCTTAAGAAACACCATTGCAGAAAGGACAGTGTACCAGGGGTGAAAGGGGGAAAAAATCAGAATAAAATGCCATGTTATGGTATCTGGGGAAGCAGCCATCATCGAGTCATGGGCAAGTCTTGTTTGCAAATCCATTTAGCAGAGGCACTGTCTAGTAAGAGAACACTCCAGAATGAATGGCATTTGGCAATGCCCAGGCTTTGAACAGAACACCAAAATGTAAATAGCAATGTTAAAACTACCATTAGCCTAAGCTGTCTGTTAAAGTGCAGGATAATGTTAACAACTGCTTCCTCCATTTCCCCATTAACAATAGCTTCAGAAATCCAAGTTGAAACCTGTAACATGCTAGTAAGAGTTATTATACATCATTAACATTTCTCCTGTAACAAGCTCACAGCTTGCTCCTACAGCCACTTTTACAATATCTATTCTGAAGGAACAGAGCATCTTACTCTTCACACTACAGATCTCCAATTTAATTACCTAAGTAACGAATTGTTATGGTATTTTCATGAGTCAAATTCACACTAAACTTCATATGCAAAATAAACAGAATAGGTTTTCTTTTATATACTTCCCCTTAACAAAGGATGATGCTGTGAGTCAACATTTAGGAACTGTCATTTTAAAAGAAGAAAAAACTTCAAAAATGAACAAGACATTTCCATGATTTACAATTTTACTGCGTACCTCTTCTCTGGATCTATCAAAAATCACAGGGGCTGTTACGCTTTTCGATTCCATTCTGGGAGCTACTAATGTAGTAGGTGTTACAGGAGTGATTGCAGGAGTAGGTTCTGGCGAAAGTATCGGATCCCTCTCTGGACTGTCCAGTGAAACTTCTTCTGTTGCTTCTAGATAAATATTTTGAGTTAGCAAAGAAGTTTTTGTACAATAAGAGACGGATATGCATCTCAAAGACAACAGACACGCACAGTAAAAAATGATGATATACAAGTTTAATCAGATCATCTGTAAATAGCATCCATTTGTACCGGATAATTTCTTTCAATACACAGGTAAAACTACATGTGACATTTGAGCTTCTAGTGCATAATGGGTTAAAGTAAGATTAATATTGCTTTTTTTTTTTTAATATACTGTTATGTAAAGAGTCTTTTAAAGTAGTTACAAGTCATAAGTCATTTATTTCTGCATGAGATATTGTGAAAACTAATGAATTTTTTTTTTTTACCACACAAGCCGCTCTTTTTCAGCACCTGTACTAGTTTTAGTTTTTGCACTCTGAACAACTGATTTAGTCATATAGGCTGATAACTGAGCATACCAGCCATGTGTTAAAGGAAGTTATATAACCAAAATACACCCCCACCCCTGCCAAAAGCCCACAACCTGTAAAACAGAAATATTAGCAGATGAGACACTGACTAGTAAGACTATCTTTAGTCTCTATCTATCTTCAGTCTCTTTGGGGCTTAAAACTAACAGTTCACTAGAAACTGAATACTTTCTTCAGACTGGTAACAGTTCATCTATCTTTAAAGAGGATGTAAATCTCTGCTCTACAAATCCCGCATGCTTTCCTCCACCAGCTGGTTTTGACCACTGGCAAACTACACACTTCCTGGCTATAGAGAAGTTCCTGTTCTAGTTTAAATAACTAATGCTGTGGTTCTCGCTAAGTGTGCATTTTCAAGAATTCTAGTTCCTTAAAAGATAATACTGACCACAGAACAGTCATTTAATACCAAAATTGACTTCCCAATCGATCTTAAGTCTTTTTACAAACTAGACTACCGGCAGCAACTACTTTACCATGCAGGTAAAAAGGCACTAAAACAGATCCACTCCAAGTTATACAAAGTTACCAAAAAGGTTTACTAGGGAATGTGGAAAGAGCTGTGCTTGCAACTTCTGTCTACACAAACCACTCAATTTTCAAAGGAAAATAAGCCATCTCTCTTCCAAACTTTTTAAAGCCTGGTGCATATAATGAATATAATTAGCCTTTATCAACAGTTAAGAAAAGAAGAGTTTTAAAGATCAGATCTACTTTAAAATTTGTAAAATAATTATAGCGTATGTAAAAAAAGTCTCATTTTTGTCCCAGATAGAATTGTTTGCTCCTCCAGAACCACCTGTAATCTACTAGCAATGTAAAAACAGAACTGAAAATAGCATCCAATGAACCACATATCATTTATTACTCCAACAAGTAATATTATGATCTTTCATAATCAATATATCAAAACGACTCTGTTTTATCCCTGCTGCCACTTAGAGATATTCTGTTGGTCAATTCTGATTCCCATTCTTCTGTAACACTTTTTTGCCAATCCTCAATGTTTTTCATAAATGAACAAAACCACTCTTCTCTATTTCAGGGATGAAAATATTGTGTGTCTAAATTTTGTCTGATACTGAAGCTCAAAATAAATTGAAAAAACAAACTCCAAGGTAACTTTGCCTTAACCTGTTTTGAAGCAGATGCTCATTCTGGCTTGAGACTGACAAAGTTTGCTGTCATCACTTTGTTTTAGAGTATATCACAGAATTGCTGAGCTTGGAAAGGACCTCTGCAGATCATCTAGTCTAACCCCTCTGCTCAAGCAGGGTCAGCTTGAGCAGGCTGCTCTGAACCACATCCAGATGGGTTTTGAGCATCTCCAAGGATGCAGAATCCACCTCCTCCTTGGACAACCTGTGCCAGTGCTTGACCACCTTCACCATTTAAAAACAAACAAACAAACAACAAACATTTTTTTCTTATGTATTATGTGTATTTCAATTTTTGCCCATTGCCTCTTGTCCTGCCAGTGGGCACCACTGAGAACTCTGGCTCCCTCTTTGCCATTCTGTCTCATTAGGTATTCATACACCTTGCACGATTCCCCACAAGCCTGTTCTTCTCCAGGCTGAGCAGCCCCAGCTCTCTAAGTCTCTACTCATATGTCGTACAGTTCATGCCCTTAATCATCTTCACAGCCCCGCACTGGACTCACTCCGGTCTGTCCATCTCTCCCCTCTATTGTGTAGCTCAGACCTGGACTCAGCACTCCAGGTTTGGCCTCACCAGGGCTGAGCAGAGGGGAATGATCACTTCCTTCAACCTGCTGGCAATGCTCTTCCTAATTTCAAATTACAGACTTCCATAGTATTTTCAAACTAAACTTAAAAGCAAGTACCTTTTTATATTCTCCATTTTTAATATGAACAAAGATTAACTAGAAGCTTTCTTTGAAAAGATTTATTTTCCTACCATTCCTTTATTCTTACTGCTAAATCTTTCTGAAGAATCCTGGTGATGCTTCCTGCCCTCAAATGCCACAGGAAGGATATTGCATCTTAAACCAATAAAGAACTTTAATTGAAAACTTCAGATCAGGTGGGAAGTCACACTTTTGCAACTGAGGCAGTTGCAAAAAAACCCTTTTCGATTGGTAGAACAACAACATTTAAACATGGAAAAGAGGTAGTTCTCTCCTTTGGTGGCTAACAGCATCAACATACAGGTTGTATGTTATACAAATTACTGTTTCACAGAAACATTTATCAGAAAAAATTATATATGCATATGTAACATATTATGTTATGATATAATATAAAATATAAAAAATGTCTAAAATAAAGCCATTCCACTTCAATTCTTCCTTTTTCTATCACCAGCTATGTTCCAGCATATGTTTGCGAAATAAACAATTAATCACCACTAAGTACTTCTATGTACCTTCTAATTTTAGACAAGCTTATAAAACAAGTCATGAAACAATTCAAACCACACAGATTTCTCACTTTCATCAGCTGAGAAAACATTCCTGTTACTGTAAAAGTATGACTTCACGAAAAAAGTGTGAATTCAATGTAACAAAGCAGCACTGCTATCAGATGAAACAGAACCACACTGCTTCCCAGCACTCCTCTATTTCAGACTTTTATTAACACATCCATTAGTATCATGAACTGATCTAGGTTGTGTATCACATGAACTCCAACCATTAGCTCCCTTCTACTGTTCCACAGATAGCTGAAGATACTGCTAAGCTGGTGCATTATTTCCATAAAAGAGAAAGGAGTAGGAACCAGCAGTCGGAAAGGCAAGGTGGTTTTCTTTCAGCAAGACCAGCAACATTAGACTTTGTCCACACCAGAATATCTAAAGCTGTATGACCCCAGGTTGGTTGGGCATGAGCAAATTTTTAAAGGTGCTGCCTACTAGCCCTGCTATTCTATCTTCCTGGAGGAACTTACCCAAAGAAAATAGTATCTATTTGTTTGATAGCAGGTGGTCAGTTCTTTTAGGAAGAAGAAGGGAGAATTTATGCCATCCTCCCTCCTGTTACCTCTCACCCCCAAGTCTGCATCCCAGGCATTACATAAATCTAGAAAAGTGAAATGGAAAAAGATAGTGGAAATGGGTGAGGGGACAGAGCAGGAGAGAGACAAGGATGTTGTACTTTTTGTCTAAAACACAAGTATTAAAAGATTCTGAAGGGAAAAAGAAGTATTAGCTCTATATAGCAACAGGAGGCTCTTAAGATTTTCTAGCTATTTTTCTCCCCTCAGAAAAGCAGTCTTTGTGTAGTACATAAGCTGAAGATCTGTTTTGCAAGAAATAGATTTGTTCTGATGGACTCTGGCATTTATGCTTCTTACATACATTCTTTCACTTTGAGAAATCAGATGGCGTGGCCTAGATTAAAAAGTTTCATTGACAATTCTTCTGTTTATTTTGTGGTGGGGTTTTTTCCATGGGAAGAGGAATTTGGTAGGTTTCAGAGTAGAAACTACGGCACTTTCAGAAACATTTGCTTGATTTATTCATTTTAGATTTTCCCCTGAAAACTTAGGTATTAGGTTGTGGTTTTGTGGGGGTTTTGTTTTGTTTTTAAATATTCTGTATTAGTATTTGCATGAGAAATGAAATCTAGATGTCTTGCTTTCCTGGGAAGTTCTCAAAAGCGTAAGCTCTTCTTGCATAAAGAGAGGCAACTGCTCTGCCCAACTTTTAGGAAGAAAACATTTGAGATCCAACACTCACAGCAGCTATGGTAGTTATCAGCACATATTAAGCACTCCCACCAATCTAAGGCTGTAAGACCTCTACACATAAACACCTACTTTACAATCCATAAACAGGCTTTGTTATGGATCACTGTCCACATGCTTAGCTCCAAAAGAACATGAAAACATCTCATCCTGCTGCAGCAGACAACTATTTATGCTTAATTAACATTCCACAGCCAAGGACACGAAGTTTCTATCAGCACTCAAGCATGGGGCTCAATCTCACCATTAGACAGCTCTTGTTTCTTTACTTTTCATCACCAGTATTTGTCAAATATCTCAGAAAGTGCAAGTTTGCAATTCCTCACTAGCAGCTCACTTCAGCTGAGTAAGTTAATTTTACTGGTCACACTTCTAAATGTCAGACTTCTAAAATTCTGACATGGCTCAAGTGTTTAAATTGGCCTATTATCTTTGAAAGTTTACTCAGTGATCACATAAACATGCAAGTAAACTGAAGTAGAAACTGCTGTCCAGAACAGAAGACAAGTTATTAGAAAAAGGCTTCTCCAGGTATAGCTGTATTTCAGAGACAGATACCCTAACAGAACTAACTGTGAGAACTACTACACCTAAGTCATAGCCCACGACTCTTACTGTTATACCAGGAACACTAAGAATAATCTTAATGAGAACAGAAATATTTTTAACAGAGCAGTCAGCCACTAACAAGGCCTTCTTCTGACTTCAAAACTGTAGGTTCACATGCTTTTGTGCATTTGTATCTTGCAGAACAGACCTAGAACTGAACAACCAGCTTCAAAAAAGCAGCAAGGCATCTGCACCAAACTCTTCTGATCAGACACACCACATGACAACAGCCTGACAGACACCATCAGCTACAAACTTTTGCTGTTCAGCTGGGCTTGAAGTATGTGTCTTGTCTGGTCCACAGAATTAGCATCTCCTTTTCTGTATCAACTCCCAGGAAAAAAGCCTAAGACAAATCTATCACAACCTGAAGAAAAACAAAACAAAACCCCAACAAAAACAAACATCCCCCAACACATTGACTTTCCCCCAGGACATAATAGCTAGATATTTGCAAAAGACAATCCATTCCCAAACACAGTTCAGAGCTGAAAAAAACAAAAGAATAACATAAATAATCTTTGACCAGAGTAGGGGAGAGGAAAAATTGTAATTTCCTATTTTTCCAAAAATAGCAACAGAGCACTGATATAACTTCACAGCCCTACTCATCATCTATAAGCACTAGAGGCAGAGGGCATGGACAGCTATGTCCTGCACAGGCAGTTCATGGCACGTCTCTGTAACTATATACAGAATTTTAGGCCAACATTTTGGAAGACTAATTCAGTATCTAGTTCTTCACTCTACAGTAGAAGCTTATGGACAGCCAGGTTTTAAGACACACACCAAAGACCCTCAAGATAGTGCTAATACTACCTGATTTTGAGCACTGATCATTATGGCAGCCTTGCAGTACCTGAAGTGGGGCTACAAGAAAGCTGGAGAGGGACTTTTTACAAGGGCATGTAGTGATAGGACAAGGGGTAATGGCTTTAAACTGAAAGAGGGTAGATTTAGATTAGATATAAGGAAGAAATTCTTCACTATGAGGGTGGTGAGGCACTGCAACACGTTGCCCAGAGAAGCTGTGGATGCCCCGTCACTGGAAGTGTTCAAGCCCAGGTTGGACAGAGCTTTGAGCAACCTGGTCTAGTGAAAGGTGTCCCTGCCCATGGCAGCAGGGTTGGACTAGATGATCTTTAAGGTCCCTTCCAACCCAAACCATTCTATGATTCTACGGTTTCCACATGTAAGAGCTCTACAAGGTAAGATAAAGTAATTCTTTCTTGGCCAAATAATCAACACACTGACTTTTATTCTAAGGGTGAAAGTGCTTCAGTGGGTTTAGCAAGACAGTTTGGGTTTTTTACAGAACGAAGAACCACAATACTAATGAATGCAGCAGCAAAATTTACTCGTCTCCAGTAACAGATGGAAAAGTCATTTTCTTCCACCTTTGAAACCCAGTTTTAGTAGCTCAGCCAAAGCACTTCTGAGTCACCAGAGGCAAGGTAATGAATATTTAAAACATTTTATTGCATACACTATCCTGTAGCTGCTGCAGTAACACAATAGCAAAGAGGTTTTACATATAGTCAAAAAGGCCTAAAAAAACCCCAGATTCTGAACTCCATTAAAACAGTACAAGAAATCATATAATTTGTTCTCTCTCACCTCTTTTTCTATTAGGTTGCATTATTAGATGGAATAAAGATTTATCAAGCCTACAATATCACATTTTGGCATACCATCACATTTTTTACAAATAAGTCTGCAAAACTAGAGTTGTTTATGCCCCCAAAGAGTCAGCCTCTCCTTTTGGAGTCATCCAGAGGATTTCCTTGACCTGGATTTTATACTGTCTAATAATTCAATAAGAAGGAACAACATAAGTTAGAAAGCTGTGGAACCTTATTCTCTTCATCTCCATTTAAGCGCTCCTATAAGCTGTGCAAAGATAGATTTCTTTGGAAATTCAGTTTCTTTGGAATTTTGACATACTGAATAAAAACACCCAGTCACACTCACTTGTAAATTAAGCCCTGCTTTCACAGAAAGCCAAGCTTATGCAATCATGCTGGCAGCAAGAAAATAGACATCTCATGTTGCCTTCTCACACTGTTTCTATTCATTGCAAATCAGTATCAGAAAGTTAATCAAATGGATTAACATCATTGTCTAGCAAAACAGTCCTAAGAGAGAAAAAACAGTTATAGTTGTGAGCGCACAGCACTGGAACACAGATTAGACATCATTTTTGAGAACGCCTATGCTGACAGTGATACAAAGACAGTTGTTCATCACTAGGGTACAACTGTATTATGCAAACTTCCTGCTTAGAACAGGATACTGTGAAAGATGTCATATTCTGCCTTAGGCTCCATAAATCACTCTTGTTTTTTCCCCCCTGTTGGACAGTTTGTACTAGCCTCAGTCTGTATATAAATTGATCTTTTAAAGACCAGTCTTAGTTGCGCTGGACATGCAGTACATTTGGTGCTTTCAGTTCAGTGCTGCGTGCATTTAAGAGAATGTCTTCCATGGCAAAATTCAAACTCATTAAATCAGTTCTGTGTGTTTTCCTCACAGCATTCATTTCAGTTGAAATAATCTGGCTGCTAACATTTGTTCCTTCTGTCTGATTCCCCTCAATATTTACTCCAGCCACCTTTTTTCTTAATATTACCCAAAGGAGAACTGGTTTTCCTAAAATATCCATGCCAGATGGCTCTATGGTTATAAAAAGCCGGCTTTATATACTGAAGTTAAATAACCAAATTACTAGTACTAGAAAGCTTTGTTGGTAAAGCACTGCTGGTCTTTATAAGTCATACGATCAGGTAATATAAATACAGAAGTAGGATTACCCTCTATTCTTTATTCTGTTTTTCTCTTAAATTACTTTCAGAGAGTTAATAAACTGGTCAATACATTCTAACAGTGTCATGAGCAAACATAACTTCAAATACATGCAAATATAAATTTAGTAAGTTCAGAACAAAGGTAATGGGCATGTGCATACACCTATCTATACAAAATAACTGAAAACTAAAGGCTATGAAGTTTCTTTTCGAATTATCACATCAGGGAATCAATGAAGATGAGATGAAGACTGTATTCAAAGCAGACTGCCAACTGACTCGCTCAATATGCAGCAATAGGAAAAGTGCTCATATTGAGAAGCAGCATTCAGAACCACCTCTTGACGTACGTAAGATACTCCACATATTACACATCCTTTCTTGAATATTTCATGTTCCTACATCTGTAACTGACAGCAACCATAACCCACATTAGGACAGTTGAAAACCAACACCAAAGTAGTGACAGATTAATGAAGCATTTGAAATGTATTGTCTATTGACTGATTATTTACCAAAACTTTCACACATCTTTCTCCAAAACATGCAATACTGTCAAGTAATAGAGATAGAATCATGCACTAGTGAAATGATATGACTGGTCCCATATGCCAGTTTGTTACCTTTTCATAATAACAAAAGAGTCTTATGAAAAAGGAAATAACCTCCAGCTTGCAATATGATCTGAATTATATTTCTTTGTAACTGGAAAAAAGACTGGGACAGTTTATGTATGGTTATTAAGTAGAAAACTGGGATGTAACTTAGGTCATGTTTTTACACACAGATTGGAATATTGTTAATTATATAATGATAAATACTGTTACCACTGACAGCAAAACACACTACTAACCAGCTAACACTGCCACACTATGCACTGACAGAACACCTGTTCTGAGAAACCTGTTCTGAGAAACCTGTATTTAGTAAACAAACTTAACTAATGCTACAAAGTCCTGCAAGAACAAATCTATACATCATTGTCAAACTACTTAAGAAATTTAAATTAAATTTTTCTATTAAATAAGTTTCTCAAAGTGCAACTAATTCAATATATGAGAGAGCAATTAATTGTTATGCTGCGAAAATATATAACATTAAGAGCATAACAGAAGTGTTTATACCTGAGACAACATGTGTAAATCTGGTGAAGAAATATTCCCAATTTTAATTTACCAACAAAACTTTAACAAAACTCATCTAATCCTGAAAAGAAGTCACATATCACTTTGTTTTCACTACTAAGCAAGTTTAAGTTTTCTACTTGAGTTTGAAATGAAAGGCTACACTCCAAAACAGTTTTACAACAATATACAATCAATAGCAAGATGTGTTAATGGTAAAACAAACAACTTTGGGCAAAGAAGAATCTCAGCTATTTTTCCTTTTTAGTGTGTTACTTCTCCTGCAAGTTCATAAACCTGACAATATACTGCAGAAGATCATAGGACTTCAATTAAATACATGACTGTTGAACTCAGGAAAGGATGACTGATGACAGCTAGAGGCACTAATTCATTACTTAATGAATTTTCCAGGAAGCATACCTTCAACAGGTTAAGCAACAGTTAAGATTTGCTGCAATACTAAATTGCGTAAAATTAAAACTGAAGTTTCCACTGTTGGGTTACTGCTTCTTATTTCCTTACAGCCAAGAAAATGACCTTTTACAGCATAAAAAGGTTTTAATCCTCCTTCCCAGAAAAGCACATTCCTTTCAGTCCAAAAGCAAAAGAGTTTATGCAGACACATTAGAAGAAAAGAGCAATTACCAGCAAAGAGGTCTTCTCTGTCCTCATCTAGCATGATTTCTGCTGGCTTTGGACCATTGGAGTTTGTGCTGAGGTCTTCTGCAGGAAGGCTTGCTGGCTCTGGAGATGAAGGACTTGACTGTTTAAAAAAAAGTGAAATAATTAAGAGAGAACCAGTTGCCATGTGTCAGTTTACAAGAATTATTGCAAGAAACATTCTTGCATTGCAAGGAAACAAGGCGAGATGTACAGAAAGGAAACCCTGTCAGCTATTTCCATTTCCTACTCCTAGTATGGTAACAATGAACAAAGGATATGAGCTAGTCAACAGCTCTTTTCATTTCTTTGTTGGAGAGAAAAAAAAAAAAAAAGTCACCCATTTCCTCAATTTTAATTAACGTGAAACAAAAGCTGCTACAGAAATCTCTAGAATAAGTTTATTAGTATTGCTGAATGTAATTTGGTTTTTAAGTTCCTTTTGGAAAGGCTTGTATTTAGATTTGGATTTGTACATAGAAAAAAAATTAATAAGGAAATCTCCAAGGGCTCTATACCAGTTTTTCAGAGATCAAAAGAGTGCATTAATGCCATGCAAACAATTCAAGACTAACTGCAGACATAATAAATTTTGATATCTTTGCAACAGGTTGAATTTCAGGATTATTGCTACATAGAGTCACACTGTACTGACATGGAAGCTAGGCTTGCAATAGATACGGTTCTTCTAATTCACTGAAGACTAGAACTTGCCCTGTGGAAAAGAGAAATACTTGAAGACACTCAGGAAAACTAAAGCAATACTGAAGCTGGGCTACCAAATGCATAGCTTATTCACAAAATAAATACACACCTAACTGAAGATCAGTGCTTCAGTTAGAAAATCCCAGTACTTCAGTTAGAAAATCCTTGTTGAATAAGCATCAACTATGGTTATTTCAATAGTTCTAGAAAATTTGCAGGAGTCACTACTCACAAATTCATCCAAGATAGCTAGCTAAGGAATTTTCAACAACAGCATATTTATTGATGAATGCATGCACTTTCAAATGAGCATCTGAAAATTGTGTCACTACTTGCTTCCTAGTTTTTGCATAAAGTTGTCATAATTTAAGTTCAGAACCAGAATTCAAAACAGATAGTAAACATTTCAGGCTATACTTCAACAAATGCCACAAGCTACAAAGGATTAAAAAAAAGCCTGAAAAATACTGAAAAGCCACTGAAAAAATCTGTCCAGGTTGTATTTTCACTTCATAAATGTAGCAGAGGCAACAGTTCTAAGGGAGAAGCCTTCCTTATAGCTGGCTCTCCAAGAATAGCGTACATCCTGACACAGAGTATGGCACTGCTGCTTTACTTCAAGCAGCATAGAGCAAGATCATGGCCCCCACACCTATCCAGACCTCAGTCACCTGAAATCCTGGTACAGAGGAAGTAAGCAAGAAATCCTGCCAGACCAATTCAGACACAGCACAAAATGGTTTCTTAGAGAACATAATGAAATCAAGACTCAACCTGTAAAGGTGTTAGCCAATGTTTTCCCTGCTGACAACAAAAGGAAGGTAAAAGCAAATAGAAGAATATCAGAAAATTTATATTCCTCTAAACAAGATTATGGTTGTCACAAGGAACTCCTCCATTCAAATGACAGAAGAGGTTATATTCCCTTCCCCCTACCAAAGGCTGCCACTCTCTGAAAAGCCCACATATTATGTGGGGAAACCGTTAAACAAACCAAAGTGATGAGCAATGAAAGGAGCAGCCCCCCAAACTGCTTGTTGGGTTTTGCCCTAGAACCTGCAAAGAAAGCCAAAGCAGAAACACACGGGAACTGTATGTAGGTAGTAGAGTTTATAACCTTACAAGCAACCAATCCACTAGTCACATACACACTTCTCATCTCATACTAAACCAATGCCAAAATGATCCCACAGCAAGTAAGAGTGCTCTGAAGTAATAAAGGTGCATTTGTTCATTCTGTGAAGCATGATCCGTAAGTTGTATCACAAGACTTGCAACTAATTTAGACAAAACAAACTAGGAAATTCAAGAAAACCTCACCACTTGACATGCTTCATTATTTTACAAATGATAGTATAGATAGTATGCGTCACATGCAATAGTCAACAGTTTTAAGTAATTTCAGAACTCAGAAGTAACATATTCCAGAAGAAACAGCCCGCCTCGCTAAGCAGTCTTGCGTAGAGCTGTGAGTTCAAGATCTTGTACTTCAGCTAGAACAGCAGGCCACAGAAATGCTTGATTTCCCTTGTGAGGTTCAAGCAGTTTAAAATTTTATCAGCAAAAGCAATTCTTCACGAACACATTATAGATACTCACTCTGAACCAGTTTTGCTGCTACTCAACCTGGAACAGCAACCCGCTTACATTTTGATAGATCTGAGATTTAGGACGCAGTGCGGATGCCACACTGCCACAGATGCAGAATGACACGTAGTTCATGCTTGTCAATTCACCTCCATGAAAAACAGCTGTAACCTGGCCAGGCACAGGGAACAAAGGCCCTCCTGATCACTTGTTCCACACAGCAGATGACTTTCAGCTTTATCCCTTAATTGTGCTCTTGATTAAAGAGTGGTGGAGAAGAGCTCTCAGAGAATAGTCACACCTTCAAGCTATTCCCCCAGCCTATCTTCTCCATTTTATCCGAGGTAGCTAGTTTGGTTACTGATGATTACTTTTGACTATACCTTGCTTCTAATCACAAAAAGGAACCCTACTAGACAGAAGATACACCTTGAACACTTAAATCGGATCAACATATGAAATAATATGAAAAACTAAATATTTACATGCCTAAAGCAATAAGTTAATCAGAGGCCAATACACAGCCATTCCCACTTTGAAGAAGGAACAGAGTCTTCCTAGGAACAGCCACAAATACATGGAAAGATACCAAGTCCTAGTAGGATTATAGATCTCTTTCCTGTTACTGAGCTGGGAAAGATCCTGCCCTTGGCACTACTCAAGAAAACCAAGAATTCTGCAGTGGATACCAGGCTTCACAGCTGTAGTTAGTGTATCAGTTACAGAGGGCTTTCTCCAAATTTCACATACCTTGGTTTCCACAAACCACAACTGGAGAATACCCATAAAAGGAGATGACTCAGACAGACCGTAAGGGAACCTCAGAAAGCTCAAGAAGCAAAGCTTATTCATGCAGCTGGTATAATCTGTATACAAGACACAAAGTCTAGAAGTCACTCTTACAGGAAGATTTCCAGTGAAACAGAAGTTCTGCCTATGTGTTATTTATTTTATAAATACATAATAAATTCATATTCGTTACAAATCTCAAGTTTTAAAATTTTAAATTTACTTGATGCCAACGATTCATAAAATGTCACAAACATGTCTGTTTCCTGAACCTGTGAAATTTCTGAGTGACTCCTGAGCTGAAAGAAAGTCAGGCAAAGCATCCAACAACCAAGATACCCAATGGCCAGGACATTCAGGTATGGAGGACAGTCAGGATCCTGCTTTACTTGTTTTCTAGAAAGCAAGTCTCTGGTGAGAGGCCTACAGGCCCATTCAAATTTGCAATGACAATAACAAGCTCAATTTTCTCCTCTTTTACTGAGCATTACATTCGGTGGTCATAACTAAGTGTTTTATAGCTTTGACTTATGAAGAAACAAGAACAAGTTCTCACATTTGCTGCTGGCCGAAATAACAGCCCTAGATGTTTGGACATCCTCCCTTCTCTTAATAGTAGGGTCCCCCCCAAACCAGTTCAAGTACTTGTCTGAACGCCTCCTAGCCTTGGTGTTCAGTCAGAACACAGGAGGCTGACAAAAGCTGACCATTATACTATTCTAGTTGTTTGAGTTAACTCGGCTCATTGTCTGAAACAGGGCTACAGAAGCTCACAAATCACAGCATGGGAAGAGAGAATAGATTCAACAGTAGGACAGTAACATTTTCAGCAGAAAGTAAGAGGACATAAGCAATCACACTAGAGTGAACACCTACATGCTTCCGTTACAGCCTGGATTTAACACCAAAGAACAAGACATGCATTTATATAGAATTACACCAATTACTCTCGGATACAGACTTAAGTTTTCTGCAAAGGTATAGTACAGTGTCGAAGGACTTAATACTTTCCTCTCAGATATTCCAATGCGGTCTTTACTGCTTCCTCTATAATTGTAACTGTTAAATTCAATGGATATCATTAAAGATATCCGGACTTCTGTGCCCATCTAACGTTTTGCCTTCTGTACAAAAACCAAACGCATATTGCAGATCTTCGACATAAACTGATAAACTGGCAATGAGATTATATACACACCCTGCCCTAAATGACAGTCCTTGACAGATTACCACATTTACTGCTTGCTCATTGTTTTCAAGGGCTTCCATGTATTCCTCCATTACAAGAAACAAAAAACCAAACACAACCAACCAGGAATATAAATACCAGTTAAAATGAGTTGGTGGCAGCTTATCTACATATTCACATGGCACCTGCTTTACAGAAGACAGAGACAGGCAATACAGAAATGAGTGAGAAGTTTAGGGAAAATGAAGCAAGAAGTGGCACAACAGATAAACAAGGAAGGTATCAGAGAAACAGGCTAAGGCAAGGAGGAAGAAGGAGGAAATGATGAAATGAGAGTAACACTAAACATACCATTTTTCAGAAAATCTAACATATGCTTTTTTCATGTATGTTGTCAAAAGTGACTTTCACACAGTTGTCTGTGGTCTCACCTAGTACTGGCAGAAGACACAGACAGCAAATCAGCAGTTTGTTGATTACAAGCTTGTAACAGGGGAAGATTCTTCTCATAATGCACAGTTAACTTCTAGAACTTCTTGCTGTGCATATCATGGACACCTTTTTTTAAAACAAAACAAAAACCCATGCACTTGAAAATTTAGCAAGTAGGTAAGTCCATGGAAAATTATTAATATTGTAATGCTACCTAGGGCTCAGGAAGTCCTTGAGCTACAAAAACCTGGTAGCTGGGAAAGCACTGCAGGTGACTACCAGCACATACATATAATCATCAGTAGCATTCTTCACTCGGCATCCACCACCGAGTATCATTGTAAATGCAGTCTTGGCTTATACAATTTGTCTGATGCAGTCTGGCTGTTCTCATTGATGAAAGCAACTCTAGCAGCTAGAGACCACTCAGTGACCATGAATTTAATGGACGCAGTCCTCGAGACATTACAATATGGTTGGCGCAATGAAAACCAAATAATAATCATTGCACTCTCTTAGGCACTGTGGATATCCGACAAGGAAACGAGCACCCCAGCAGCTCAGACAAGCTGTTGCTCAGCCCGGTGCCCACAGTTCATAGGTGCCCTACGTTCACAGAAAGGGAAGCGTTCTCATACTCTGCCACCCCACAAGTTTTCAAGTCCTAGAATGTGTTCCCACCGCACCCCAGAAATGGCAGGTGTTACAGTTCAGTGTGATCTTTTAACATTTTATATTCTAGAATTAAGAGGGTTTAATTCAAGACATTAACTTTTACTATGTGCACAAAGAAAGTTAAAACTCCAGCTTCTTTTTCCTCACATCAGAGAATTCAACTTGAAATAAATAACATTCTCCATTTGATTATACAGATAAGCCACTGAAGTCAGGAAGCTTTCCTATATTTAAATACTTCATATTTGCTGTTCATAATATACATTAAATTTGTATTTTGTCAGAAGAAACTTAGGCGAGTTAGCATGTGTTTTCTAAATGGAAACTTTGTTCACATGGAAGCTATTTGGAAGACCTCCTAGAAATCTTATCGCTTCTCTAGTGTACAACCAAATCATAGGTAAGAAAGGAACAGCATGCCTTTTGTGAGCAGCAAAGAGAATGAAAACAAGAAAAAAATTGGAGGGGGACTGAAATTAATCACGCAAAAAGCAAAGGGACAGCTCCAAGATAAAGCAGTTGGGAACACTTTCAAAGTACCATAGCCTTCATATAAGTCAGCTTTGGACCTCACCATCCCTTACCATGCTCTCTCCTCTGGTATCAGCAAACAAATACATGATCAATTACAAAAAGCACGATGCCATTCTGTTGTTACTATAGAACTTCCATTGCCTTTTAGAAACAGCTACTTCATGAATATTTACAGGATTAAAACAACACTCAAGACAGAAGTTTAATTAGGCCCGTACCATGAGATAATCGTTCTTCTCTGGACTAAGGTGCCTTATACACTTGAGTTAAATGATCTACATTCAAGCTAGTAACAAGTTCAAAGTCAATTTTCATGATCTCTTCCTTCCAAATGTGCAGGAAAATCACAAGATTAAGGCTCTTCCCTAAATGCTGTAGCTGATTAGATGTCAAAAACAGCTTTACTGACAAACCTTTCCAAAGCTTCTCTTTAAGCAAAGAGGCTTCCCCTTTCTACTTCACTACTTTCTTCCAAATAGACTGTCTATAAAAATAAAGCACTACAACTGAATGGTCAGCCAAACCATCCAATACAAAGTGCATTTTTTTGTCAGTTTTTGCAGTTAGAGCAGTTTTCAGTAACTATTTTTAAACATTAGGATGAGGACTTCTAATTGTAACTGTGATTTAGACACTAAATCTATCATATCTCTTGCATCTTTAATTCCAGATCATATCAGTAAAGACGTTATGTTATAGTGCAGTCTTTCCTAGCGTGCAGAACAGAACACCAATAATACACACTGTATCACACACAGATGCACAGAAGTCTATCGATACAATTCTTGTCAACCGCAGGTTCACATCATTTGCTGTTCCTTCACAGCATTTTTCCACAGATCTTTTTCTACCAATGCACAGATTACGCTTCTATAAAAAGAAAAAAAAAAAAAATAATAAAGTGACTTGAGAGAAGGCAAGTGACTTTAAAATACATTTAAGAGCCTCTTTGTATACTGGCCTTTTTTGTTAAGGACAGGCAACAGCCAGAGTAAAACAAAGAAACATGCACTGATCCTATTACTGTAAAGGTCAGGGACAGGAAACTCTTCAGGAAAAGAGGAACAGGAACAATTTTCTTCTTAAATGGGCAACTGTGTACAGAAGAACAACGTTCTTCCAGAAGATACTGGCAAAACACACAGGTGAAACACAACCACAACAACTCAGCAAGAAAAGCTCCCACTATAATAAACGAACACACAAGCATTCTTCAGAACGAAGACCTCTTTACGCATTCAGTTGTTTTGGGTTTTTTGTATTGGACTCCTGACATGGAAAGCAGGCGTCGATTAGAGATGTATTCACTACAAGTTTTCAGATCTTCCAGACTTCGATTTCTCTGGACAACCGCCGGTTTCACGACGCCTGGCCCGCACGCCTCCTCCCGCCGGTCGCCCGTGGCCGCCCCCCTGCCCGGGGAGGCGGGGGGCGAGGGCCGCAGGAGGCAGGCGGGGCTGGGCTCGGCCCCGGACGCTGGACCACTGCCGCCGACCGCTGCGCCGGCTCCGGCGGAGGAAGGCTGAGAGAGGAGTAAGTTTCGACAAGTTTTGGCAAACTGCAAGGGGGGGAAGCCTCGGAAAGAGGCCACACAAAGAAAACGGGTTGTTATTAACCCACGGAAAGTCAAGGGGGGGTGGAGGGGGACTGGAGAAACTGGCGTCGTGTGACGGGGAAAGGTGGAAATATCCATCACCCCGGCAGTACAAGAAGGGGGTAAGAGGAGGGAAAGCGGCGACCTGGCACGGCGGTACTTGGAGAAAGAGTTCCCGGTTTCTTTCGGCAGGAGCAGAGCTGAGGGGAACCACCGAGTCCCCGCGGGGCCGAGGCCACTCGCCCGCCGGGAGGGAAGGACCGAGGAGCCGCCGCTCCCGGAACAGAGGCAGGCGGCGGGGCCGCAGCTGGCGGCCGGGCCGGTGAGGGCCGGCGGCCGTGCGGGGGGTCGGGGGCCCCGGTCAGGAGCGCGGCACCGGCGGCCTGGCGGGGAGCGGAGGGGAGGGCCCGGCGGGCGCCGGCCCGGCCGCGGGGGTCGGGGCCCGCGGTGGCGGGCGGGCTCTCACCTCCAGGGTGGACACGGTGCTGGTGAAGAGGTCCTCGCCGTCCTCCAGCTCCTCGAAGTCGGCGGGCCGCGCCTCCCCCAGCGGCGGGGGCTCCCTCTCCGCCGCCATCTTCCCCTCCAGCCCGGCCGCCAGCCCCGGCCCCCCGCGCTCACGTGACGACCGCACCACCCCCCGCCCCCTCCCGGCACGTGACTTGGAGGGGCGGTGGGAACGCGCACCGCTCCGAGAGCGCGGCGCCGCCGCCGCCGGTTCGGGGCCGCCCTGCGGGAGTGTGGGGAAGGCGGTCGCTGTCCGCCGGGCCCCGCAAAGCCTTCGCCTCACGGAGGCGGCGTCTTCGCGTGCCCGTGTTTCAGGCGCCCCGCCCCGGCGTGGAAAGCTGGGGGTGCCGGGGGTCTCCCTGCCTGCAGCGGGGTGGGGTGGGCGCAGCCTTCGGTAGATATGAGGCTGCGTCTGGGACGTGAAGCGTCTGCTGGGCCTGGAGCCGGGGCCAGCGCCCGCGGGAGAGAAGCTTCTTTCCCACCCCACTCCTCACCCTGCCGTTCCCGGCTCTTCTCCTCTGCAACGTGGTGGGGCGTTTTACGTTGTCTTCCTTGCACGAGGGGTCAGCGCTGCGAGGCCGAGCTCGCACCGTTGCAGCCCTCCGCCGCGGGCCTCGCGCCACAGAGCTGGAAGGAAGTTCAGCAGATTCTGTTTTCTGCTTCGTGTCAGTCGTGGAATTAGGAACGCCTTTGCTGTGAGGAAACTCCGCTCGTTACACTGTTTAAGCTGAGATATTCCTTAGGGAGTGAGGATTAGAAGTGTTAACGCCCGGCTCTTGCAGAGCAGTCGTTTAGTCAGGTGCAGTGTATTCACAACCACTGAAGTAGCAGGACTCGTGCAACTAAAGTATTTGCAGGCCCATTCCCTGAGTTACTATTTCGAAATTGCTTTTCTTCCCCTCCTCCATTTGTGAGTTAGCTCACAAATGACATCAATTCTTCCAAAATTTTAAGTTATAATACTCATTTCAAAAAAGGTGAAGTCAGATGTCAACAGAATCTATATAGTAAGCATTACCAAGGATACTTACACTCGATTTGAGCTGTTATTGTTGTTTCTGCTATATTGAAAACAAGTTTTTTAAAGTATCTTGATTTTCCATGTTGATAAAGTACAGGTTTCATCCACTCGGCGTGCTTGTGCTTTGTGAGGACTTCGTTAATGTTTGCCTTGTTGAAGTTAATTTCTAAACTGTGTCCAATGGAGACAGCGCTCTTCACGCAGAAAGAATGAGTCTGTTTCTACAGACTATAAGCTCTTTGGGGCAAGGGTGGCACCTCTCTAGTGTTTCCAGAATGCCTAGTAAAGACTAAGTGGAAGGAATACGGTCTTACATATTGTTTTCCTTCAGTGTCTTCCCAATCACATCATGAGAAAGTTGCAAATATGTAAACAGAAATCAGTGTTATCTTGGAAACATGTAAGTGCCATGCATAATTTTATCTGTACTGCTCAAGCTCAAGACATAAGAAATTGTGGAAAGCGCTCTCCTCGGAGATGTGGACTGCTGAGTTAAGATAGAATGTCCCTCGTCCCTCCTGACATCTGAGGACATTTCCTGCCTCAGTGCTCTGAGTGAGACCTTGGAAATCTTCCACTCAGGAGAGCTAAATTTGTGGTGAAGCTTGGGAATTCCAAGTTTCCGACTGCAAATGATGAAGAAGTTATCAAATGGAGGAGATTTATGAACAATAGTTCCAAGAAAAGTGGCGATATGTCTTCTTAGACATATAGAATTAGATAGAAAAGGAACAGCCAAGCTTTCCCATATTTCCTCAGGTCAGAAAAAGTTGTCTGCTACTCTACTAAAAGATGTATTTTGAGACCCACGTAGCTACAATGTCACTGTTACTAGAAGGTGTAATAACTTGCTTGTCATTTACCAGGTTGGATAGCATTTTTAAGTTTCATGGGAATGGGACATTTTCCAGCATATCCATGTTTCCCATTCCTGTACAAAACAAGAATAGTAGTGATGCTTAGGTTGTTGGCAGTGACTATGAGATGAAATATACTCTATTCACATTTTTAGCCTGTTCCTAAACTCAGCCCATTGCTGTTCGGTATATTTCTAAATAACATTCAAAAGTCTGTTTAAGGTTTAAAAATGCAGAGCAAGAAACTGAAAAAATCCTATTCAAAATATGCAAACATTTTCTACCCAGAAGTACAGTTCTCTGGCATCTACATTTTTGTGGATGACACTATCATTACATCCTTACTGCCTTTCCAATTTCTTGTGGTATTCCTGTTCTGCTATGCTGTTCCTAGAAGCTTTTCAAATAACTGGCATGCTCATGCTTTATCTAGAAATTAGGATTCAATCACCTCAGTAATAATTCTGTGTCCTTTGACATTATATGTTAAGGTATCTCACCGTAATTTTATTTGCTGTGATTAGAAAGATCATATGATATGTATTAATTTTTTTAGATTTCTGGCAAGTGTACTAATCTAGCATAGTACTTAGGTGTTTAATGGTTTTCCACCAGACTGACTAGTTTTCTGACTTCATCAAGATTCACACCCATGCCTTTAACGCTCATGTGGCTAGACTGTAAATCAGCTCTCTGAAATACCTTGAAGTAGTCATCTATCACACCAACTGAGTATGCTACAGAAGCAGAATAAAACGAAGAGCAAACAAGATGTCACTTGTGATATTTTTTTTTTTTTGTCACTCATTAAGAAAGGTATGTAAGGAGTTTAGCTTCTCTGATTCAAAGTAACATTGTATTTATATGTTGAGGGTTTTTTTACTTACTTTTCCAGTGCTTCTGAGATCTGTGGCCACAGAAATCTATTACAGATATTTTTGTGGCAGAGGGGACAATGAGTAATACAGAGGAAACTACAGGACCTGGATTTTTGACTAATTGAGATTTCAGTTTGAAAAGCTGTGGATTAGTAAATCTGAGTGGAAAAATAACCCAAAATAGAGAAAACCAATCAAGGAAATATATTGGAAAACCATTAATATTGCAGGCAAACTTCGGATGACTGCAAAAAGCACATCATATATGAGATCATAATGTGTTACTGCAAAAAACAAAACCTCCGTTTGAAGACAAGCCTCATCCCTGTCAGTTTGGGTATTAATATGTGTGTCATTCAACAAATACACAATAGCTGTCAACTCTACCTCATGCTAGTAAGTCAGAATCTAGGGGAGAGGAGAGGAAGCTAGCCAGGTATCCTGATGGAAACTGCAGCAACCCCTTCCTTTGCAGCCAATAAATCCACCTCTGTAATGCTATGTGAGAAGGATATTAAGGTTGCAAAGTGAAGAACCTGAACAGTAGAAACATCAAGGCTAAGTTTACACGTGGAACTTGTTTCAGCCCTTTGTTTCTATGCGCTCTGACTGCTTTAATTAGCTGGTTACATGTTAATGTTTCTATAGGAGCCCTCTTCCCAAGGAGAATTGACTGCACGGTTACAGAGACTGTTTTTCTGTATTGTTTCCTAAGTTAGCTCTGTACTTCATTTATTATAAGCAATTCCAACCCTTCTTTGAAGATAAAAAGATTTATCTCCTCACGAGCTTTTCTCTGAGGCTCGTTGCTACCAAATCTAAGCATTTCACAGGCACTGATGAATTTTATCTTCAGAATGTTCCTGTGGGAGTATGTTGCCCATTACACAGGCAGTGAGCAGAGACTGAAAAATTAAAACATCCTGTGTTTACTAATTTGGATGCTCAACCTGAGGCAGCTAGGATTTGTTTTTTTCTAGAATACCCAACATTTCATTGTTTTCTTCACCTAGACAGCAAGCCTCAAAATCAGAGTACTAGCCCTACCCACACCCATTTTTAGAGGTGGACTTTTATTTCTTTCCCTCTCTATTCTGTCTCTTCCTTTCCTTTTGTCAGCCTTTATCAGGTCCCATACTTTCTTGATTAGCCTCGAGAGAAGTTGAGAACCCTCCAAAAATGGTAATTTCTGGTTTTGGCCGACCAGCCAGCAGCTCCTCCAAGTCAATACATCTGCTGCACAAAACTTTCACCGTACCTCTCCTCCTTTGCCTTTGCAGGCCAGTCCTTTAGAGGAGATGAGGAAATCAAAAATGTCTTCTGCATAAACACTCTTGGGAGTAGTTATGCAATAAAAAACTTCCTTTTATCATGCAGAAACAGGTTTCACTGGGAAGTATAATCTTGTCAATTTTAAATGGCTTTTAAAAGGAACAATACAACAGTATTAGGGCTCTGTGCCATTTCCCTAGTTCAGACCACAGGTGTACTGAAGCATTGAAATAGTTACAAGCAGTTATTTGGCTATGGGCAATATAGCATTTATTACTTTGCTTAGATATACTTCTGTCCATCTGTCCAAAAACAATTAAATTAGATGCAAAATAAAGATGACAAAGTTCTAAGCAATGTGAATCAAGGTTTTGCAATCAAATATGTCAGATTTTTGTAACTTCTTACATGTGTCAGACTTCACCGACTCTATCTAGTTGTTGTACTAATGTGACAGCCACTTCAGTATTATGTCATTTTATCAACTGAAATGTTAATGAAACTGAAAGAAACTCAAGACTAAGAAAGGAGAGGAGCGAGTGATAGTGAGTTATACAAGCTCAAGGTCAGCCCCTGTGATTTGGGTCTGCAGGGAGCCACAGGAGGTTATCTAGTCCATTTGCTGGAAAATGTTTGTCAAACCTTTTCTTAAACATCTCCAATGATGAAGACCCCAAAAACTCTGCAGGCAAGCTGCTTTAGTGCTTTGCTATCTAGCAGCAGAAAAGATATTCCTCATGCCTAACCTAAACCTCTATCACTATCCTGCCAGTTATACATCCTCATATGGAGTATGACGTTGTAGCAGCATCGCGCTGTTGGGGGTCATTCGGTTTGTGATCATATTCAGAACTGTTACTGGCCTCATTTTGTATCTGTGAAGTGGTTTAGTCAGACTTTGGAGTAAAATCTCACATTCCCCACTGAATTTTGTCTTTCTTTTTACTGTCATTTACTCCAATCTGTTTTGACCATTTTGAATTCTCTTGCTATGCTACAGCTGTTTGGTATTACTTGCAGATATAATATACATTCTCCCCGTTCCATCACTGATGAGAATATTAAATCATATCAGGCCTGTGGTAGACCACTGTCATCTTTCATTCAATTCATCCTTCCGTAAAAATGGTAATCACTGAAAAATAGTCTTTGACTTTGTTTTCTAACCAGTTTTGTACCTACTCTATATTAGATTAACATACAATCTTTCATTAGCTTCCTTATGAAAACGTCATAAAAGATAAATGTTCAAGAAATACTGGAGGAATATTTCCTCACTAAGAGATGTTGTAAGAAAATGGCTAAGTGCGGTGAGGGAACAACAACCACCAGAGTGCTTAGAATTTGAATAGATGAATTTTGGAGATTTGATTTTTCCCATTCATAAAATATTAAAAAAGGAATAATGTACTATTATGTAGTGCCTGCACTTGCACACAGCAGCAAAGCTCTGCAGTGAGTCAGCCTTCCTAAGAAAAATTACAGAACACAAATATTTACAAAATCTGTGCATTTGACACGTGTCCACTCATCCAGTCAGCCAAGTGAACATTACACTTCAGATCATGATGACTGTTTTTCTGTGAAATCCTGTCTTTCCGTCTGGGTATTTAATTGCATGTTTTACAAAAAAATAATGTGTTCTGTCACCTTTGTTTTATTCTTTGCCAGTGAGTGGTCAGTGTTTTCATTTATTAGAGAAAAATAATTTTTATATATGTGAAAGAGACCAGTTCTTTTACCAGTTAGATACTTCATTTGCCTTTGGAGTAGTCACAGGTACTGCCCTCAGTCAATTAATGGAATGGAAATTTCTGTTCCCCAATCCATCTAATGTTGCAGTGTATTAAAATATAAAGCTCTAGTAGCATTAGCGGGGTATGTTACAGTAGTAAGATGATGTAAAAGGATAGTAATTTTTTTCCGTCTTCATAAGCACTAATGGCAGGTGAGAACTAAGCAAGAAACATTGGTTACTGTGGTATGCATTTATCTGCTATCAGGATTGTCCTTCACTGCTTATGCTTTACAAGGGAGAGAATACCTTCCTGCAAAGCTTTGTTTTTATTTTGGCACCACTAGCCTTGAATCTAAACCAGGACATTGCAACTTGATGAGACACATGCAGCAACCTCTGAGATATCCTGATTTGCTTTGGGCTTCAGTCACCTGCTCACTGATCACTCTCTCAAAGCTCATAAGCAGTTGTGTCCCAATACAGGAGTCATGCTGAAAACAAATATAAGGATGTCGTTAGCAGGTGGTAGATCTGAGGCATCCCTTGCCAAAGTAGAAGCCATGTGTCTAAAAGGCCCCAGAATGGTTGGAGATGGGACAATACTTGGAAGAAGCATCACATGCACTTGGCTGAAGCTAAGCTAACCCTTCTTCAAGCATCTGCTTATGGCCAGAGAGAGAAGCATAGTCTTAAACACATTAAAGAAAGCTAAGGGTTGCTAAATGCCGAGTAATTATTTGTTTAATTACAGCCCAGTAAAATTTTTGGGTCATGTAACTGCAAGACCATGGTCCATGACTAAGTCAATTTCATACATTTCTATAAATATAAAGCTGTCTTGACCTGCTTTCCTGCTTTCAGAGAATGTAAGGAAACCGTGTAAGGTCTGCAGCTGGTCCCATGTAAGGTATGAACATTTGCAGCATTTTATTAATGAATTTTAACTCATTTTATGAGGGATAAATTGTTACAAGATTTTTTATAACAAATCAATAAAGTCAACATCCATTTTTTACTATTCTCTAACTTGCTAGGACTTTCATTTAAAGGTAGGATCACTAGAAGCTGTCAGTCTGCTTAGAGATTCATATGCAGCTTTAGCTGCTGTCTGAGTGATATTTGTAGCAATTTATTTCAGTGCATATTCTTTGACTCCTTTTTTAGTGCTATCCATTTATATTAATGTTTTGAGTTGTCTTTATTCTTTCATCCAAAAGTGGACGATGCAGGGGTACCTAGAAAAACAGAACAGTGAGGGGAAGGAGGCTTGACCTTCAGCACAGTGTCAGAGACGAATAAGTGCATAGTCTGTGTTGGTGCCATCCCTGTGTGGCACATTAAGAGTTACCATTTGAAAATCCCTCCAGTCAAAGGAAAGATTTCATGTAGCTATTATGCAATTTTTCTTTAATGGATTCCAGACTTCTTCAGCTGTGGACTATTTTCCTTTCGTCAGCTGGGAGACAGGGTCAGACGTGCTCCACTTTTTCTGCAGCTAGTTTCTGGTACTGCATTAGGAACTGCTCAGAAATGCCTCCTAACTCTTACCATCACTGCTTCACCAGGGGAGAATTTAACATTACTATTTATTTTTATCTATTTTCTCCAGGGAAAATTTGATCTAGTGAGATCATTAGGGTCAGAACCATAATGAAAACAGTTTCAAGGGAAAAAAAAACAACAATCCATTTCCAAGTGTCCATTTTTAGAAGAAAAAAAAATCACCTGCTGAAAGTACACACTTTGTTAAAAAATCCTGTAACCAAAACTGCATCTCAGTGTACGTCTTTCAACCAGCAGTACTATCTCCACCTAGTGTAGGACTTAGTAAGATGAGAGCTCAAAATAGTTTGCGTTATCACTTGGTAGGTGAAGAAAGTTTCTGTTGTCTTTCTCTTTCAAAGAGTTACAATTCTCAAGCTAATCATCTTAGTTTAGAAGACTTGAGGAGGGAGTAGGGGAGAATGTGAATGAAGAAGAAGCTTTGTGCATGTGTGAGAACCTTACAGAGAATTATGGCAAAAACCTAAAGATAGAGAAGATGGCAGCATGGAGGAAAATGGAAGTGACATGAAGCAAAAATCAGTGTAATCACCTCTCCAGTTCACCACCATACACATAAACCTTGGGAGCACTGTGGTGTTCTGCCAAGTCTTGAACCTGTGGGAAGGGAGCTCATTTTCCTGCTTGCTTAGCAGAAAGCAGAGGCTGTGATACTCACATACAGCAGCCTACACCCATGCTATGGGATCCCAGTGATGGGGGCCTTGCTATATCCTAAGGTGGCTGAGAGTTTTCAGTTGTTACCATAGGAACAAATGCAGCTTTTACTGATCACAGGGTTTTTTCTGAAATAAGATCTGCACTCCTAAAATGTTATATTGTAGTGCTGGCTAATCCATCCATTTATAAAATGTGCATAAAAGGGAAGGGCGACATTGCAACTAGTTCCTTGGAATAGATAAGGACCAATATTTGTTATTTATATTCCAGACACTGCAGACGATGTATTTTGTATGTCCTCATGACTTTGAAGCCATTGCTAGGGAGTTGTCAAGAGGGTCTCCAAAGAGCTTGTGGTCAGGGTTTCGGGTTCCAGCCATTCCTCTGCTGTAATTACGCATGTGCAAAAGGAGGGAGGTGTTGCATCTGCTCTTATATAGGTGTTCAGTGCTCTAAAATAGTTTGCCCTTCTCAGCTTGCTGTGTGTGGTTGATTTGAGGTAATTCACTTTGATTTTAAAGTAGAAAGTAAGAGAATGGAAATCTGCTCTCTGAGACCGCGGTTGGAATTTTAAGAAGACGCATATCCAACATGTAGCTCCAAAACCCTGCAATTCAGTTCTCCCTTAGCATTTTCATATGCATTTTGGGTACAGTTTACCCCTCATAACTTTAGCTGGCTAAAAGGCAGGAATCTAGTCTAAGTTATTCGGCTCATATTGCAGGCTACAGAAGGAGACAGTCAAAGGAAAAGATGATTTCTCTATAATCCTACCTGTCTTTAACTCTTACACTAGGATGGATTGCCTGATGAGTCCCTGTTTCGATTGCCTAGAGAGGATGCTTATGCAAATACATACATAGACGCTTGACTTTAGAACAACTGCAGTTAGGTGAGAAAATCTTATTCAGCAAAGCTTATGCATATATCCTAAATTATAAACTCTCTAAGTTATTGAGCCTTAATCTTAAATGTGGCTTGTTGGCCGATTATGGTATTTATCATAATAAAAATTATAAAGTGGCTGTAGAATCAACCTGAACCACAATACTATTAATAATACTCAATCCAAAATTAGTCTGAGAAAAAAATACTTCCCTCCCCTCCAGGCGCACTGGCCCATGTACTGCTGCTTCTTTAAGAAAAACAGAGTCCTAAAATTAAAATAAAAAACAAACTCAAACTTAAAAATATCTCTTAAAATGTTTGCATTTGCATGGATTAAGAGAGCTAGGCGCCAGAAAAAAGTTGTTTCAAATGTCTCCAGTCATTTTTTTCGGAGCATAATCTACAATCCACTGAGATTTTTTTCCCACTTTGTGAACATATAAGATAAGGGCATGTAAAAGCAATTTTTCATTGAAAATTGCACAGTGAGTATGCATGAACCAGTATTTGCTTTATTTCAAAGCTCCACAGCCCAAATGCAGCTGTAATTTGCATCATTTACAATTTTGCTGTAAACTGACTTGGGGCATCTGTCTATATTATAGCCAGACCAGGCAAAAGATAAGTAGGAAAAATGAAAAACTTCTAACATAATTGATTCCACCAAGTAGCACTGTCTCTGGCTGTTATAACAATTAGTTTATCAATTTAATGTTGATTACAGCTTTCCCGATAAGTAACAGGAAAGCTTGCAAACATCCACTGAACAGCAATGCAAAAGAAGAGTCTGGCACCGTTGCCGCTAGAGCTAATACAGTATCTAATACATATATTTGTGTATCTAATGCATATATTTGTTTCTCTTTAAGATATTTTCAGATATGTTAAGCCAAAACCTGGCTTTACAACATTGTCCGTCTTTGACAAATTTTGTTTCACTATGATCCAGCTAAATTTATCCTGTGGAGGCGTAAGTTTGGGCTTGAAAATCTATTTCCTTCAGGTTTGTACTTCAAGTGATAACAGATGCTAAACACAGAGTAAAAATAAAGATTAATCTCTCAAGAGCATTGAGAAAGCAATCAACATATTGTCTAAATAAGTTAATAATTACATTTTGAAATTTCTTCATAAGAAAACAGCTTCAAGAGCTCAGGGAAGTCCTTAGAGGAGCATGCAGTCACAAGACAGTGAAGAATCCATTGATAAAGAGATGGGAGCTTCAGAAACAAACCGTTGAGATTCACTTGATGTCTTAGAAGGGATTCTTTAAGTGCGTGACCTGCATAAACTAGAAATTTAACTACAGAAAACTGCATGTGGTTTTCTAATCTTCTATTTCTATTGCCACGAAGGATGAGGAGAAGGCAGAGGTACTTAATGCCTTCTTTGCCTCAGTCTTTGATAGTCAAGCTAGCCATCCTCAGGTTTTTCAGGCCCCTCAGCTGGAAGATGAAGATAGGATGCAGAGTGAAGTCCCAGTTGTTGAAGAGGTGGCAGTCACTGACCTGCTCGTCCACCTGGATGTTCACAAGTCCCTGGGGCCAGACGGGATCCATGCGAGGATACTGAGGGAGCTGGCAGAGGAGCTTGCCAAGCCACTCTCCATCATTTATCAGCAGTCGTGGTCAACCGGGGAGGTCCCATATGACTGGAAGCTAGCAAACGTGACGCTTCTCTACAAGAAGGGTCGGAAGGAGGATCCGGGGAACTACAGGCCTGTCAGCCTGACCTCGGTACCGGGGAAGGTCATGGAGCAGATCATCTTGAGTGCCATTATGCAGCAAGTGCGGGACAACCGAGGGATCAGGCCCAGCCACCATGGATTTATGAAAGCGAGATCCTGCTTCACTAACCTGGTCTCCTTCTATGACAAGATGACCCGCTTAGTGGATGAGGGGAAGGCTGTGGATGTTGTATACTTGGACTTTAGTAAGGCCTTTGACACTGTCTCCCACAGCATTCTCCTGGAGAAGCTGGCTGCACACGGCTTGGATAAGTGCACTCTGCACTGGGTTAAAAACTGGCTGGACGGCCGAGCCCAGAGAGTAGTGGTAAATGGAGTCAAATCCAGTTGGCGGCCGGTCATGTGTGGTGTTCCCCAGGGCTCAGTACTGGGGCTGGTCCTGTTCAACATCTTCATTGATGATCTGGATGAGGAGATCGAGTGCACCCTCAGTAAGTTTGCAGATGACACCAAGTTGGGTGGAAGTGTCGATCTGCTGGAGGGTAGGAAGGCCCTGCAGAAGGCCCTGGACAGGCTGGATCATTGGGCCGGGGCCAACTGTATGAGGTTCAACAAGGCTCAGTGCTGAGTCCTCCACTTGGGTCACAACAACCCCATGCAACGCTACAGGCTGGGGGAGGAGTGGCTGGAGAGCTGCCTGGCAGAAAAGGACCTGGGGCTGTTGGTTGACAGCCGGCTGAACATGAGCCAGCAGTGTGCTCTGGTGGCCAAGAGGGCCAATGGCATCCTGGCTTGTATCAAGAATAGTGTGGCCAGCAGGACCAGGGAGGTGATAGTGTCCCTGTACTCGGCACTGGTGAGGCCGCACCTCGAGTACTGTGTTCAGTTTTGGGCCCCTCACTCCAAGAAGGACACTGAGGTGCTGGAGCGTGTCCAGAGAAGGGCAACGAAGTTGGTGAAGAGTCTAGAGCACAAGTCTTATGAGGAGCAGCTGAGGGAACTGGGCTTGTTTAACCTGGAGAAGAGGAGGCTGAGGGGAGACCTTATTGCTCTCTACAACTACTTGAAAGGTGGTTGTAGCGAGGTGGATGTCGGTCTCTTCTCCCTAGTAACGAGTGATAGGACGAGAGGAAATGGCCTCAAGCTGCGCCAGGGGAGGTTTAGGCTAGATATTAGGAAAAACGTCTTCACCAAAAGGGTGGTCAAGCGTTGGAACAGGCTACCCAGGGAAGTGGTTGAGTCTCCATCCCTACAGGTATTTAAAGAACGGATAGATGTGGTGCTTGAGGACATGGTATAGATGGACTTGGCAATGACAGGTTAACGGTTGGACTCGATGATCTTAAGGGTCCTTTCCAACCTTGACAATTCTATGATTCTATGATTCTATTTATCTATTTTATGTTGTAGCCTACAATATACTTTCTTTTCTAATCTGGTGTTGTGTATGTCAAAAAATGGCACCAAGCATCTCATTTCGATACTATAGGTTACAAGTACTATTCTGCCAGTAAGTTAGTTAGTGAAATCACCGGACTTGTTCAGGATGAATTTAGTATGAACTTAAAGTGATACTAATGAAAATCTGCATGAGTATTCCAGTGTGGCACATGGTGAGGTTGTCTTAACTTCACCTAACCAGTTCTCCTTAAAAAACCTAGCACTACCGTAAGGAGGGACTTTCTCTCCTAGGCACATTTTCCCTTTCAGATAAAGACAGATTGTAAAGAGCTTTGTCTTACCTAATTTTAAACATGATATTAAATTGCCTGTAATGTAAACATCCACATTTCTATGGTCCCTGTTTAGTTGGCAGGAGATGCCTTCAGAGAGCAATTCCAATTCACTCTACATCACCCCCACTTTATCTCCCTTATCTCTTTCTGTTGACCATACAGGAAACCTATAGCAAGTCTTTCTTACCTTAGCTTTGGCCCTTACCTTGGGCAACGCAGGTGGATGTCCTCTTTGACACAAGCTATCTTTTAGCTTTTCTAGGTTTGATCTTTTAGGTACAAAATAGGTAGATCCACATGGAAAAAGCCACTATAAAACAATACATAGAGAGTGGAACGGTGGGGAGATAGAATATATATATAAAAAAGTGTATATAGATAGAATGTTTATATAGAGAGACATATAGTCTGTCTATATGGTATATAGAGACTATATATACTCTATACCCTGTATATACTCAAAATAGAGTATATATACCCTCTCTTTAAATTATCTATCTATTCTCTCTATATATGTAGACTATATATCTCTCAATGTATATATATCTCAATGTGTATAGATACCAGTCAAAAGTTTGGGAAGCAAATTTTTTAGCGAATAACAAAAAAAGTTTGCTTGTCCTGAAGATCACTAAGTTCTCTTCCTGTGGCTGCTGGTATACTGACACATTAATGTAAGGACAGTGGACTGGTATCTCAGTTCCTCCTTCTTGTTTGCAGTTCCACAGATTAAAATGGAAGAAGGAAGAGCAGCCTCCCACTTCCTGCCTGACGTTAGGAATATAGATCATAAACAGCTGACACGCTGATTTATCCAGAACAACAAACACAACCAGTCCAATATTTCAACATATTTGAGCTCTTTGAATTACTTTCAATAGTTTTCTCCAACAAACATACCCACCTTCCTCTTCATAGACCAATTCAGTTTCTACAAAACATGTGCTATTTGGAAGTGTTTGTTTTCAAAAGATGTACAGATTTGTGGTGTTTCAAAGCTACATTTTCCCAGCTCCTCAGCTGGCTGTCCACAGTCTCTGGCTGCTCGCTGCAGCAGACCTGCCTGCGGTGCTAGTGGGAGTGATCACTTTTGGAAGCCATCGGATGAATGGCCAAACCAGTAAGATCAACATGCTGGGAACTGCTTGGTGGCAGTGGGCAGCTCAAGGCATGGGTTGGGAGCAGTACCTGTTCTGTGCAGATGGGTCACCTGGCTTTGCCCAAAAGCATGGCCTGATTCCCTCTGTGTTAGCTGAGGATGTGATTGTGCTCTGTTCTTTGTTGCCCTGTCCTGTGGGAGGTTATCGATGCGCTGATTCTCCAGCGAACCAGTTGAGATGAGCAGTCAGAAGTGATTTTGCTAGCCCAGGCAGGATCCAGCTGGGTTTGCAATCTGAACGAACCTGGCTAATTTTGTCCCAGGTGGCCTGGAAGCAACTCCTACTTACTTGGTGACAGAAACACAGTACTAAAAATATTAAATAGGTCTTGCATGGCAAATAAGTAATGAATAGCACATGAGAGATGTGGTGAAGAAAACATGATGGCTTTGGAACAATAGTTAAGAATTAAGTTTCATGTTTAGAGAATATTTATTTTGTCATACCCAATGATTGAACTATTACACAGTTGCAGTACTTCTTGATCTATAAAAATTAGATAAATCTGATTCAGTACAAAAATCTGAATATAGACAGGGTAGTTGAAACCTTGAGAAAGGCTTAGACGTTCATATGGTGTAGTGTCACCCATAGTTAAACTAAGTTAAATATTTATAAGGTTAATTAGTCTTAATGTTTTAAAATAGAAATTATCTGCTTCTTCGCATTTGGAAGATTTATGCTATATTCATTTTATTATGTGGGAGGTTAATTTTTTTAATGGTTGGGATAGGACCATAGTTCTGCTTTGTTGTGATTCCTCCATTCCTACATTTGGCTAAGTTTTGTCAGCAGCGTAGATAGAAAGCCAGCGCAAACAACTCTGATTTTCACAGGTGTGCAATGGGACTGGCAACTGTCTGCATGCTTTTAGTTATCTAAAAATTTACTTCACATACCCAGGATCATTCAGGTACCTGTTTCCTAATGAGATCAAAAGGGGTGGACACTTGCACATCTGTGTGGATTGAGCTTTAGTGTTTTTTTGGCTTTTACCTAAACCTCCAGAGACTTCCTAAAAGTGCACACTGCCATGCTAGCAATAGGCATCTGCTGAGAAGGTGCCTGCCTCCATCAAGGAAAAATTCCACTTGAGGCTCTCAGTGCAGTAGGAGCCATGACCAGAGTAAGCAGCCACCTCATCTATGCTGTCCAAAGAAGAGGAGATGTCCCATCCCACCCCAGATGACATTGCTGGTTACATGGAGCAGGAAAGGATGGAGCACAGTCCATGCAGCGAAAGGGCACAGTCTGCCCCCATGGGAGAGGGTGCTGTTGCCTGTGGGTGCGTGGTCCAGAAGCAGACTCCGGGGCAGTCTGTGTGGTCCTCACCATCACTGCTGTCCCTGAAAGCATGTTAACAGGCATACACATCTGGCAGCTACTGTTTATTTATTTAATGACCCTGGTATGTGCCCCAGCATTTACCATCATCGAGCCAGTCAGTGTGCCAGGCTGACTTCTGTGTGCCTATTCATCAAGGAAGGGCTGAAAAAATTACGCTGGCACATCGTTTTTGTGGAGCAGGTGGCTCATGTAGCAGGGCTTGTCCCAGAGGCAACATTATCTGAAGAACTGGTGAAGACTGGGAGGACTGGGAGAAATGCAAGTGCAGCGCTGGCACCAATGCTTTTGCGTGGGTGTTTAGGCAGCAGGAACCTGTGAAGACAGATGTTTGCTGTGCTGTCCAATACAAGTTGCCAGGTCCAGGCACCGACTGGTCATGGAGAAAGGATGAAGAAGGCTGAGCATCTCTCAAAGAACTGGATCCAACCCCTGCTTAGCACTGTCCCCACTCCAGGCTCCAAAAAACGGCTTAGCATTGGTCCTTACATCCTTTCACTGGCTACAGAGGCCTGGATGGGCATTGGAGGCGGGTGGGGTATCTTGAGGCACTGTGTATCCTCTCACCTGTATTTGTGGTGTACTGAGGATACAGCTGGAGCATTCAGGAGGTATGTAAAGATATAGCCATTTCCTTAGTTTTTCCATATGCCCTGAGACAATGCGGGATTCAGGGTAGAATTAAAAGTATTTCATATATCTTCATCTTTCAGTATGATCTAAGCAATTTATGCATACTGAGTATAGATCATGATTAGTGTAAACCATTTGAATATTACATGGGATAAAGTCCTTTAAATATTTTTCAGGGGCTTATACATTTTTACTTAAGCCTTTTAAAACATGGAGGAAATTAAAGTCTTCTCTGAGGTTCTGATGGATGAAAAACTTAAATGCTGATATTGTACTGCTTATTAGATCCAAGCATTAGAATATCCAAATTAAATCAAATGGAAAACATTAGTGGATTTATAATTATGACTTCAATATGATTGGAATGCATTGTGGGTTTTCTGGTTTAGAGAGAAAATGTTATTTAGAAGCCACTTCTCTTGAAAAATCATGAACATAAACCATCAGTCTTAGGAAATTCCCATGCTGTTATTTAACCAGAAGTATAAAAAAATGAAGCAAATGCTCTTTTGGACTAGTGAGCTTTTTGTTCTCTTGTAACAACTCTAAGCTATTGCCAAGAGTATATTTCTCTTTGCTAAGTCAGTATGATGACATGGAACCTATTATTTTAGATGAGCATGTTACTTCTGGAAAAATTCATTGGTCTCAGTCAAAGGATTTTGTATTTTTTCTTCCTCAAAGAGAAACAATGCATTGGATTTCATTTTTCCCAGACATTATGTATGTCAAAGCTGGCATAAGCAGCATGTTACTTTATAAATTCGGTAAATTAAGAGACTTCCTTTTCTAACACAGGTGTTTAAACTACACTTGGAAACACAGTTTATACCCAGAACATATTTCAAGGTTGCCACTCATGTCCTTATTTCCGTATTCTCAGACTTTCTTTTAAAATTTACTGTCTAAAATATTTGGGTTTTTTTGAGATCAGAGAGTATTTCGTGCTACGTTTGGAGCTAGGTAGACTCCCTCTGGTGGCTAACTTCAAACCTCGACTGTCCAGGGACTACCGTTTCTCTAGGTTAAATATCCACATTGGTAGAGAACTATGCACATCAAAACTTACTGTGAAAGTAATGTGACTGGAGCCTGTCTTCATGCTTCTTTACAAAGTGGATACCAAATTCAGTCACAAAAGTCACAGAGAGGTATGCCAGAAAAGCATTATAAAACCTGTGCACCAGTTAGCTGGGTAAAAAATGCTTCACACGTTGTCCATCCAAGAAGATGAGGAATATATGAACGAACAAAGGAATAAAAAAGGATTGCAATATTGAAAAATGCTAATCTACTAAATCAAAGCCAATGCATGCCACTGACTGGCAACCCTAAGTAGTCTGTTGTCTTTAGAAAAAACATTTCACTTGATAGCTTTGAGTAATTACCATAATATGCATTTTCAAAGACACATCTACTTCCCAGCGAAGCTATCTGAAACTGATGGGAAGTGGCAGCAAGTTGTTATCTCATCCATCTACGACAACAGCCAGTCAACAAGCCATATCAAAAAGGAATAGTCAATTGTTCACAGCCAAAATGCAAAGACATTGTAAGCTGATACCACAGCTATCTATTCTGGGTCAGTCCTTCAACTGTGATTTAGTTGATGAAACAGATTCAGACTTAAAAAAATTGTAGATGCTTTATAGATAAGTGAGAAGAGCTGAAAGAGGATTAAATTCTGAAATTAAAGAACATGAGAATTGTCTGTAAGAATTTAAAAAAAATAAGTATCACATTCAGGAAGCAAATATGAAATGCACAAATAGAAAACAAGGACTAACTGATGAGGAAATAAAACTGCATCAGGAAATTGAGAGTGTAGAGCAGACCACAAGTTGATCCTGAGGGCATCACCTGCGAAATAGGCAATTTTTCTTCTAGGAATATTAACGGGAGCATTTTATATAAGGCTGTCCTGGTTTCAGCTGGGATAGAGCTAATTTTCTTCTTAGTAGCTGGTAGAGTGCTGTGTTTTGGATTTAGGATGAGAATACTGTTGATAACACACTGATGTTTTGGTTCTTGCTGAGCAGAGTTTACACCAGTCAAGGACTTTTTAGCTTCTTGTGCTCTGCCAGGTGCACAAGAAGCTGGGAGGGAGCACAGCCAGGACAGCTGACCCAGACTGGCCCAAGGGCTATTCCATACCATATGACATCATGCTCAGTATATAAACTGGGGGAAGAAGGAGGAAGGGGGGGATGTTTGGAGTGATGGCGTTTGTCTTCCCAAGTAACCATTACGCGTGATGGAGCCCTGCTTTCCTGAGGATGGCTGAACACCTGCCTGCTGATGGGAAGCAGTGAATGAATTCCTTGCTTTGCTTTGCTTGTGCACGTGGCTTTTGCTTTGCCTATTAAACTGTCTTTATCTCAACCCATGAGTTTTCTCCCTTTTACCCTTCTGATTCTCTCCCCCATCCCACCGGCGGGGAGTGAGCGAGGGGCTGTGTGGTGCTTAGTTGCTGGCTGGGGTTAAACCACGACAAAGGCATGAGTGACAGGTTGGGTTTTTTTTACTCAATTCAGTGCTCAGGCCCCAGGTAAAGAATATTGTGTCTGCACAGTAAGAAAGATATAGACAAACTAAAAGGACTTAAAGAGACAGCAACAAGAAGGATAAGAAGTTAGATAACATGACCTGTGAGGAAGAGCTCAGAAAACAATGAGGGACATGACACTAATCTAATATATGAGAAGCTGTAAAGAATTGTGTAAAGAAAAGTGATGGTGAACCATTCTGCATTTCCCTCATAATATGGCAAGAAGTAAAGCCTTATTTGCATATGGGAAAGTTTTGGGCAGGCAATAAGAAAACTTTCTAATACTTGTGGAGTTGATCATGTGTGGATCAACTCTTTCATGGGACACTGCACAGTAGTCTGAACAATGTCTTTCAGGAGTGGTCTAGATATATGTGATCTTAGTCAGAACAGGGAGCAGACCGGGCCACTTCCTTTCTTCTAGGTCACAGGGTGGCATCTGTTACCTCTGGATCTACACAACTTCTGCAGACGGAATTGTTTTGCTCAGTTTTAGGCTGTAGCCATAAATGCAAGAACAAGCACTGAATTCTCTCATTGCATTGGAGATATGCAAGTTTTATGGATTGTTGAAAAGGGCTTATCAAGAGGTGCAGAATTAAACTCTCATTTTTTCTTGCCTCAGAGTTTTCTTGAGAAAGGTGACTAGTGCATAAAGCCTGTTGTAAAACTTATTTGTTATGCTTGGCATCTGCTGCCACTGAATGGTACCAAGGAGTCTGGATCTGTTGTTTTTCCTCCTTCATCCACACTTCAAGTATTTTTTTCAACTTTATTTATATCTGAAAAAGAAGCCATAGGGGATTTTTTAAAAGGGAAGCATCCAACACAAACAAGTGTTCCAATTCACGTGAAGCAAGATAGTAATCCTGAAACATAAACCAAAATCACTTAGATCATTCTGTCACAATATAAATCCTGTATACAGTATTTTCTTAAGAATTCTTTAAAAATGATCTTGTCTCTCACATTTGTTCAACCTGATCAGTTATTTTTGTCAGTTATGTATCTGTCTGTGATAACTTTCTGCCTTATCATGGGATCATAGGAGATGGAGTTGGAATGGACCTCAAGAAATTTCTGGTTCATCCCACTGCCTTATGCTCCTCTGTCTCCTATCTGACAAAACACACAGATTTTAGAACATACAATCTTTTGTTTTTCATGCTAATTTTTGGAACAAACCGAGGTGAAAATTTCAAGGTAGAGGGAAAAATACTGCATGCTTAAACAGAACCTGGGACAATATGGTGATCCTCCCTGCCTGCCTTCCAACATTTTGCTCTGTTAACTATATGTTTTGTTTTCCTTTTCCTTGTTATGCTATTTTACAGCTTATTTTTCTAAAATTGTTGCACTCTAGCTTCTGTCTTTCCTTTGCCCTTATTTCCTCTGTTATCTTCACAGATGATGGTACAAAGAGAACTGAATGAAATGACTTGCTATAGAAGAGCTATCAGCAGCACGGTATCTTTCCACTGAAGAAAATGGAAATGCAATAAGCACAGAAATGATGCTGGTAATTGTTGATAATCATCTCAAGACTTTCCAGTCCATTTTTTCCTACTCTGATTGCATTTATGTTGTGGTCTGGACATGCCATATAAGGACACAATGATTACTCTGTGTTGCATCCAAGCAGCTCTTTCCTGCCCTCGGTTCTCTGGCAGCTGCTTGTTGTTTCCCCTGGCCATCAGATTCCCTTCTCTGCTCTTTCAGCATGGACCTGATGCCGGCAGTATGACTGAAAGCCAGGCCAAAAGTGACAGCTGACCTCCACCTGGGTACTTCTTATGGGAATCTGATCTGTTGGAAAAAAACTCCCAGTGAAAAATCCAGCCTTTTTCTTGGAAGGTGCTCACACACCCAGTGTAAACCTGAAGTCAGGAAATAACTCTATAAAACAGAAGGATTTTTAGAATCAATGAAAACTGCCTGGAGACTAGAATCCCATTTTTCTAAACTCCATGATGATGCAGTACAGGCTACCCATGTGTTACCAAAATGGTTTAGATATGTGAAAGTTGGTTTTCAGTAATGTAAATTCTTGCAGAGTTTTTTGTAATAAATTTTCAACCTCCTTTGTGAGATTTTTTTCTCTCTTACTCTCTTTCAGTAACTGTTGCTACATCTGCATTGTTCTGCAGCTAGTGCCATGGTCAGGTTAGGGACCAGCTGGAAGGACCAATGACAACCTCTGCTCCAGATGACCTGCTGTCCTTTCCAGTGCTCTTCTGGAATGGATCGGCAAGGCTAGCAGCTGGATTGTGAAACTCCAGTTTATAAATCATGATTTAAAATGGAAAAGAAGAAAAAAAAGTCTATGCACAAAGAAGAAATGTCAAGCACTCTGTTATTTATAACATAAGTCAGTAGGCCTGGACCTTTATGTTTAATTTTATACTCTATTTGCAAGAAAAAGAATTAAAATCGTTGAGAAATATTTTGTGTTTCTGAATGTCTGATAGCAAAGATTCATTTGCCATGAAAACAGGGAACAAGAGAGAGCTTAGTGCACATATAGTGACTTGCAACATGACATTTGCTTGTATAAATGGAAGATCTATGTTGATCTGCTCTGACCAGTTGTCTGAGTGACACCCATGCATTTCAGTGAGGATCTTGGGAAATCCCCCCAAAATATTGGGACTTATGCAAAGTACCTTTCTTTTCTGTAGGAAAGGAAAGTGAGCTGCGGTAACAGGGAACTCCAATAGTTACAAGAAAGACAGCATGTAGATCCTTGAAGAAGAAAATTTGAAAAAAATGAAAATGTTTTGTATTTCCCTGGTTTAAAAAAATTCACAGGAATTCCTTTTATATGCAGGGGCTCCCATCATTCCTAGGATGTGGATCTGTTTCAGAGCTGTTAGCCAGCTTTGACACTAGGAAAGGATTCTCACCAGTCTTATACTGTCTCTCCGACATCCATCCCAAAAGGTCTATTAACGTATGTGCTAAAACAGAGATGAAGATGAGGAGAGGAGTCTAAGGCTCCATTGATGAAAGTAATGAGCTAGTTCATCAGAGAGCAGCTAGAAATGTAAGTTTTAGTGAGCTTTTCTCTAAGAAGCACTGTGAGTTGAAATGGAGTGTACTCAGGACATTTACACCAGCAGTGCCTGTGAGTCAGGATTTATTAATTGATGTTAGAATTAAAGCTCAGTTAGGAGAACAGCTCCATCATCCTCTTATTGGACACTGTGGGAAAGTAGATAAACTTAGTATATTTTATGTTATACAAATAGTAACAATCTCCAAGAATTCATTAATTGATAGCCGAAAGGTTATGAAGAAAAACATTACATTATAATTCCCAGAGCAACAGCTGAGGTTATGATTGTGCAGAAAATAAATGCAATGAAGTCCAAAACTAATGTCAGATTTGGCTTTCATGAGCTGATTTTCCCCAGCCACATTCTCACCTCAGTTGGGGTTTATTTTTCCAACTCTTTGAGCATGACATCTCTGCATGGCTTTAAGAGTTACGAAAGACAGAAGGGACTCAGGAGGGACCTATAGGCTGTGTTCTGCCACATCCACCATGTGATATCTAGGAGACCCCTTTCTTAAATTGGTTGGATCCCAACTCACTAAGGAATGCAGAATTGCCTGGTTGACTCTAGTAGTATTGAAGCCAGTCTCCTTTTGTTCTTGCAAGACCATCATAAGGTAAAGTAATCGGCTGCTTCTTGTTATTGTTTAACAACATCCCAAGTGCCTGGGAGTAAAAGTTGTGAAGACTAGAGGCATACAAAACTTTTTTCTTACCTGAATTGCTTTTGCCTTATGTGGCTTTATCCCTGATTCTTAGTACTCTCTATAAGCTTTTTTTATCAGAGAGAATCCTAAATCCTTCACTTACTCTTTGATTTGTGAAAGCACTACAGAGTTGAATATTTTGCTTTCATTTCATTTATGAGGAAGATTACTTGGACTGCATTTTGCACTATGAAATTTTGCAACCTCAGATCAAGAGATCAGGCAAGCACATGAGAATCATATTAATGTCCTGTAAAACACAAAGAGAAAAGAGTACATTAACAAATAGGGAAGATCTGCTCAGGCAAAATGAAATAATGCAGTGCTTTCCTGGGAGAATAATAGTAAGCACTGTCTGAATATTAATTAGCAGAACTAAAACAAAAAAAAATACAGTATAGCTGGCACAAAGGGATGCTTGCCACAGGAGTACTGCAGGGCCTGCTGAATGAATGCACATCCAGTACTTTCTGATCCTAAGCTGCTATGTGCGTTAAGAGTTAGTGACTTTCTGCAAGTAAGCCCATTAAGTAAATAAATATATGTTTCCTGCCTACAGCATATGTATTTCATAAGAATAGATCTCTGAACTCTCCTATCTATGTAACCTGCCCTGTGGATTATAAAAAGGCAGTGCATACACGGTTGTTTATGGCATTTGGCATGAAAGCAGCACATTTGTCATGTCACTAGATGGTCACTTGCCAAAAGTTGCCCACATCCTGTTATCTGCTATGTGTCAATAATATATTTATCCTGGTTCTCTACAGTTAAATGAAGTCAATCAAGTTTCCAGGGAGTATAGCACTGTTTGTATGCTATGAAAAGACTGAAAGGGAATTTGGCTGCAGTGAAAGGAGGTGAATGCATACTTTTAAACTTTCTAAGTCATTCAAGCCTTCAAGCCTAATAATGTCAATAAAACACACTAATTATTTAAACAAAAGGACCTGCAGGTAAGAGGAGAGCTCAGGCACTGGGCAGCATCTAAAACATGGAGCTGCCTAACAAGATTAGTATTTTTATACATGTCCCATCTTACTCTGTATAAATATCTTCTACGTGGTAATGTTGTTTGCCACAAAAGAAATGAACCTGTTAAAACACAAGAAAACCATCTGATGCCTGGAATTACACAGACATATTTAATAAAGGCTGTACATTCCAGTAGCGAGAAACTTAGAGTAATACCCTAAGATGTTCCCAAAATGGTATCTGAAAAAAACTCAACACTGTTTTTCTGGCAGTCCGAGCTGGTAAGTGTCAGGATGCACCATGCAAGGACAAGTGCTATTTGCAATGGCTCTGGGAGGAGTCTGGTGGTCTCCCCTCCTGCTCTGGGCAAGCACAGGCAAGGTCAGCAAGGCAGGGCCCCTACAGTATCTGCAGACCACCTAGATACTGGATAGTGCTCTGGACAGATTTGTTAGTGAGCAGTTGAGCCGGGTCAGTGTAAACACCTGCACTGTATCTGAGCTGCTAACTTCTGAAGAGGAATTTCTCCTAATTGGTCTGTGTAAAGAAAACTAATGCTAGGCGGGGAAAAAAGCATACATTGGTCAGAGAGTGGATAAGAACCTCAGTCTGACCCAGCTGTGTCTTGTCTGTGACAAAGAAAAGTGAAATAAATTGCAAGGTCATCGCACCCTGCCTGTATCAGACTGTCTTTCATATTCAATAAATGATGTGTGATTACAGTAAGCAGCTAGCTTTGAGGGAGTATATTCTGGCAAGGCCTCTCCCCTGTCTCTTCAGCACTGGTGCTATGGCTTTGTGCCATGGTATCCTCCTACCTGTCAAAATAGTTCAGTCTGAATGCACTGACTGCTACTGAGTGAGGGGTAAGCCTGGCGTTAGGCAGCTGCCTCTGGAATGCGTCTCACCCAGGTAAAGTCGCTGGGCAGAGAGGCCGCTCCCCCCATACCCACAAGGGTTATTCTGGTATCAACAGGAATTCCCTCTCCAGACCAGAGAGAGGTGGTTTTAGGAGCTAACAGGCTATTTTGTCTGGTCTGTTTGTGGAGGATACAGGAAAGTGATTGCCTCCTTCATCTATTTTTCCCTTTTTCCCCTCTCCAAAATGACTCTGTCAAGATGTGGTCGTTTTTTGTTGTCTTGGGCTTTTTGTTTGTTTGTTTGTTTGTTTGTTTGTTTTTTATACTTAAGGGTTGTTTTTTTCTCATTGCTTTCCCTCAAAAGCTCAACATTTGAATTTTTTTCTTTTATGGGTAGCATATACTGAAGACAGATTTTGTTTCCTTCCCTTTACTGAACTTCTCTTGTTAAAAATGACTGATGCTTGTTTATCCTCTCTTTTGTGCTTTGAACAGATATCAAATCCCATGCTTTGAGAAAGGAATATAGAAGGGGATCATGGATTCATCATCATTCATCATGCACTTCGATGTCATGTGTGTGCCTGCACTGCAAACTGAGACCGCAGATAAATTCATTGGTCTGCTTGCAGTGAGCTGTAATTAGACTTCTGACTAGCTGGAAAGTGACTATTCATTACACTGCAACACTACAGAGCTAGATTCACTTTTTTTTGAGGCTTTTCAAACGCACCATTTGCACTTTCTGGCATCCACTGAATAATAATAATACAACCAAATAGCTTCTTAGTATTTTGCAATGCAATAGCATATATGAGCCCACGTCATCAACTGGGAGCCCACTGGGTTAGGTCCTGTACAAACACCATATGTTTTGGCTCCATCCAAAAGGTCTTACAGTCTAAATGAGCAAGACTGAGCCAGAGAGGGCTTTTTTTTGAGTCAACTGTCAACTTTCCACGTAACTCTACACCTTCTGGGACTTGCTGCATAACTCTGGCCCAGAACGTAAGCAGCATTTGAGACAACATCTCATTTCTCCTTTACAGTAGATGTCTTTATTGCTCCACTCCCAGTGCAGATGGCTTCCTAAAGGCAGAATTGTCTGTCACGAGTGGAGTCTCCCAGTGTAACCACCATCTGGCAGCACAGAGCCAGCAGAGAAATTCTGGTGTCTGCCTCTGGTTGGCTAATGGCACACAAGGATGGCCACTGTTTGTGCCTGCAATCTTTTGCTATTGTCTTCATCCCTAAGGTCTGCTAAGAGCTAATTCAACTTCAAAACATACCAGGAGAGAAGACTGTTAGGTGCCTAGTCCAAAATGTGAAAGTGTAGAGGCCACCTTAATGAAACCACCAGCTCCTTTGAACCAGTGGGTATGTTCTTCAGCCACAGTCAAGGATTTAGACCTGACCGTCTAGTCCTTGAAATGACATAGGTAACCTTCCAAGCCTGTGCTGTATATAACATGCAAATATGTATTCCTCTGTCTGCAAACATCTTGGAGCAGGAATTCTAAGACAAATAAAATCCTTAGCAGCCTTTAATTGGAGGGGTATTTTCCTCTGTAACAATACCAAATTCTTACCTTTTCAGCTGAAATATGCTGTTCTCTTATGAATAGTCAGTTTTTCTTGGAAATTTGAACAAAATCAATGTACACACTTTTAAGAAGAATAAAATAAAATTGTATTTCTGCTGCTACTGTAGAGAAAACACTTGAGTGTTCTTTCTTACCAGCTTTAACACTGAAGCCTAAGAAGCCAGAAATGTACATCTGGCATAGGAACATCTTTAAAACTCCAGTAATCTCTTTCAATCCTGAGATAAAATTCTATTTTGATCAGTAGAGCTATCATATTAAAAAAATTTCTGTGTATATGTGAAACACAACTGTTAGGGACTATGATTTAATTCTGATTTCCTAATGGTGTAGATACATTGAATTAGTTTTCAATCATACTAAAAATCAATACAAGGAAGTTTTGGTTCTCAATGCGTAAGAATTTGTGTCTGTGTGTGAATGACTGAATGGATGTAGAGAACAAATCAAGCTTCCTAACAGAAGGGAAGCTGGAGAATGCTGCTACAGTACCTTAAATGAAGCCTTGGGTTTAATAAAGTCTGCTCTTCCTCAGAGCTGACACTTTACCATTTCTTTAGCCAGGTATTATGTGTACTGCAACACTAGCCCCTTAACACCATCCAGAGGTTTTTTGATGTCACAAACAGGTCTTTAATGTTTCTATTTCTGTTTCAATGTTTCATGTCTACCAGGTTTACTGTGCCATTTCATTAGCCTTTTCCATTTGTTTAAACTACCTATTGTTTCTTGTCTTAAACTATCAATGTGAAGTGGATGTCTTTCTGTGCTGTATGTACTCATCCAGTGCCAAAAGAGCTGTGACTTGTTATCTATGACTGGGCACCCAAAGTACTATAAGGTACCTTTGTGGAAGGTTTGCTGTGACTCAGATAGAAGATATCTGGTTGTTACAGAACCTGCTATCAGAAGGACTGCTGTGTTACATAATGGTAATCACTCCTTCCATCCTGAAAAATAGTAAAAGGATAATCAAAACTAATCTGCTGCCAACTTTAGGATTTGAAAAATGAACTTGAAAGCCAGCAAGAAGACTTTTACAGATGCTGTGATTTGTACTGGAGGACTAGAACTTACCATGCTATGCTTGCATTTCTGTTGTTTAGCATAGGAATGAAACCCTCTGACACAGAGTAAGGTATCTGCCTGGGGAGACAACCCTTAATAAAAGGTTCTTAGGGAGGCTGGGTGTTGTAGAACCATCTAGAAGTACCCTCTTGAGCCTTTTTGAAAATTGTGGCTATACTGGAGAAGAACTTGGGATGTACACACATGACAGAGAAAGGAGGGTCAGCAGGAAAGAGCATGCTGAGGAGCAAGCAGACATATCAGAAGTTACTTGCTGCATCCCCTGGGAGCTACAAAATAAGATGTGCTTTTGAAGTTTAGAGGGGAAGATCCCTAATCCTTTTCTGTCAGTGGGTCAGGAGCTGAAAGCAGCTGCAGTAGCAGTAGAGAAATGTGCTGAGAGCCTGCCAGGAAGGACCAGACTCTACACGGAGTCAAAAGCCAGTGAGCTGCAAGACAGAGCACCTACAGCTGCTATTAAAGAGCACTTCTTGGTAGTACAATGTATATGCATGCCTCCCAGATGACTAGAGGATCAGTGACCTTAAAAGAATTGCTTATTTCATGGAGTTTCCCCCAAATCCATTTATGATTAAAAAATTGCGAAACTGACTCAAGTGGAAAACTGTTGAGTTCAGTGTTTAAGGTTCCACAAATGGAGCAAATAATTGGTTGCAATACAACTGGATGTAAACAAGCTTTGTCCCACTGATTAATCCTCCTTGAAGGAGAACGGTAATTAGGCCTAAATTTTTTTCATAGATGTCAGAGATAGGAGGAATTAATACATCTTCATTTCCTTTGTTATAATATGTCAAGTAGCAAAATCTAGAAGTAGTTCAAAGTTCAGTATGTATATTTTTTCTGCTGATCCTGATGGGAGTAGGTTCCTCATTCTTAATTTTGTCATTGCTAATGACTTACTCTGTAGTTACACTTCACATGTCACATAAGATAGTTTTACTCCATGTCATCACCACAGTAGAAGTACCGTTCATTCCTGTCACTCGGGGAGAGCAGTAGCTGTGCATCTGCAATGTAAGCTTTAGCTCAGTCCCATGATATACGCTAATCTGATAAATCACTGTATTTGGCAGTGGTTTAAAGCAACGCACTTGCACTGAAACGGGATCTAAACACTAAGAGAGTAAGACACTGTTCAGGGAGAGCTCAGGGACGCCTTTTTGCCATTGCTGAGCTGCCAGCTGCCTGTGCAAGGGACCGCAGCCTGCAGGAGGTCTGCCAGCCCCAACCTCTTTGCAGTCTCACAGTCAGAACTGCAGGCTTGGTTTCACAAACGGAGCTCTTGTTTTAACCATTTTTGTACAGCTTTATTGCAGCTTAACTACAGCTTACACACAGACAGTACATGTTAGATGTAAGGCTTGCAAATGTATTTGTACCAGGACATGCTGACTGCTCCTATGGTGATACCCTTAGCAGATCAAGTAACCAACAGTACTTTAAATAAACCTTCTGTGTCATGGAGTTGGTAGCGCTGTTTAGACATTTCAATGAATGTGCCCTACTTATTACTGTTTTGCTTCACCAGTCCCAGAGAAATCTGTGTATGTTCAGGGAGGAATATTAAATAGCCTTTACCAAATAGAAAATTGAGTCAATTTACTCCATAGTTAATTAAAGCTTTTTCATTCGTTCAGTGTGTTTTATTGTGTATCAAATTATCCTCATCTTACCAAAATAAGAATGAATTCTGGAGACAGCAGATATACCATGAGATGCTTTGGGATAGGACACAAAATATGACATGAATGTGAATAACAGGTTTATCATCTGTACATTCTTTTTCATAGATAACTTCATTTTTCCTATTCCCATGAGACTTTGGAAGGTGTGGTAGGAAGTTCTTTAAATACTGAATATCCCTTCCATAAATAGCCAAAAATAAGTATGAAAATGCAGTGCTGAAACCACAAGAACTATCTTTTGGTTTCTGAATGCAGCTTGTGAACACACCGAGAGCTTGAATTTTTCTATGGCTCCTAGACAGGCCTGTGCTGAAAGATAAGATTTAGATTGCTTTAGATCTAAGCATGTGGCACTTTGCTGGGCATTTATATATTTGATTTTGGAAGATTTAGTACCTTCAGATCTTTGAAATACCAACTGAGCTGAACAAAAAAGATAAGATTTTATGACCAGATGTTCAAATTGTGAAAGTAGTGACCATGAATAAATTCATACCTGTAAATTGAATCTAGGTATTTAAATTATTGCAGTTGCAAGTGAAATCAAGTATTCATATGAGCTAAACACCAGAAGAGCCATCTATCCCACATTTCATAACTCAAACTTTAAAAATCTTAAAGTTCTTCCTACCCCTAACTTTCACAGCCCCCAATATTTTTTTACCTAATTTAGATAGTAATCTCTTTTTCAAAGAGACTTTCTCCTCTTCAGGTTCATCTATACAACAAAATGAAAGTATGACTGCAACATGTGATAGTTTATCCACACCAACTTCATAGGGCAAGCGCTGATAACAATAACAGTCATTGCAGCAGCACAATCTTAGTGTGTACTATCAGAAAAGAAACTCTCCAGGGACCTTTAATTAAATTAGAAGCGGTATACTAGGATGTGGTACAACTGCACTTTCCTAGGCAGACATATCTTTACTTTCCCATCAAAATCACCAAGAAGGTTAGGAGCACAAATCTTTATTGACTGCCAGTAAAATTTGTTATACTAACTCATTGAGGCACTTCATAAGTCTTACTCTAACTTATCTTTGCAGGTTATACATATAATAAATATTGTTCTTCTGTCCATCTATCAATCAATCAACAAATGAGGTTGTTTGAACTAATGGTATACTAACGGTTCTGTCAGGAAGAATAAAGCATGCTTTGTAAAAAATAATAGTTCCTTTCACGCTCTGAATTTGATAACTAGGTAAAACATACTGCATGATACCATGCTCTAAGAAAATACCATTATCTACCTTTGTATTAGTAACGGTGGTTGTTATCAAGAATCATCTGCGGTCATCTTTCTTGCTACAATTCATTCTGCTGTTACGAGAGCCAGCAAATAAGTGTGTGACATTCTGACAGTGGCCCAGCAGTTAATGTGGATCTTTGGTGTTACACATTATAGTCCATAGCCATTATTTTTTAATTTATGAAGAACTTGGATTTGTATGTATGTATGCTGTATTAACTTTAGAATAACTTCTCTAAGTCAGCCCGGTATGCCTTCTTTTATGTACATACTCTTTATGGCCTTGAGTTCTGTTCTGCAGAACTGGTTCATGATATAATAATTATTTGTTAATTTCTCTTCCTTCTGCATAGTTACAACAGCTCTCAAAGCCTAACATGAAAACATATATTTTAAGACTACTCCATAATTACTGATCTAAGGCCCAGAGAGGTTGAGTGGCATTCCTGTAGGAATCCTCTATTGCAAAGGAATTGTAATGTAGAAACTCTTCAAATGACAAAAGTAGTATTTTGATTCTTAAAAAATATCTCTAGGTATAATGCATAGGCTGCAGACATGCAGAATAATCCTTAGAGGAGCTATCGAGTAACATTTTAGACTACACACCTAAATGAAATAGGATTTCACATTCCATTTCAGAGCTGATTTAAGAGCTGATGGTTTTGTCTAGAGCATGCAGAAAAATCAATCTGAATTAACTTTTAAAATGGATTGGCTAAACCACATTAAATTTCTGTGTAGCCAACTCTCATTTAGAATGTATTAATTTACCTTGGAAGTAAATGTAGTTAAATTGAATTAGGGCCACTTTAATTTTGAATGAGAATGTGCACATAATGCAGTTAAAGTAATCACAACTTTGAATTCACACTTTTAGTTAATTTGAATTAGTTTTCTTGAGTGTTCCCAGACATATAAACTCTAAATCTCACTGAAGTCCATACACATTTCTTCAGATGTGCATTCTTTCCTATCCAGATAAAACAGAGCAAACAAGACAGCCTAAAGGAGCATGTCCTGACAGCCCATAATGCTGCAGACACAGGGTGAAGGTAGGGTTTCCTATCTAGTAAAAGCTATGGTGAAAGCAATTGTCTCTTGTGAGTGGTATCATCCAGTACCTCAACACTGAAAACATTTAAAACCGCCTACTGTCAACATTTCATTATATCTGTGATAGCCAAATTTTTGATAGGGAAATAATGTTATCAAAATTCACTGCAGTGTGTTGCTACCACTTGACAGGCAACATCACCTATGACAACTGAGAGGCATTTAATGAATTGTGGGTGTTGATTGCACAACTCAAGTTCCCTGCTCTCCCTGCAAACTGCAAATCTTAATGACCTGGTTTGCTGTATACCTGATGGCCACCTGCTGCCGGGTTTGCTTGTGCTATGTACAGCTTGCCGCGTCTTTGAGGAGCTGCAAATGGACGAGGCTGAAAAAACATCTATTTGAGCTATTGAAAGAACAGTGGGAGACATGAAGGAAGAAGACAGGGATAATACAATCTCTAATAAGGCAATCTTTACTCGTACAGTGCAGATGAAAACTTACATGACAGTAATCAATGTGCCAGGTGAACTGCAGGATTTCCTCCCAGAATCTCTGTTCAAAGGTAACAAAGTGCAATGGCTGCACGACTGAGAAATGCCAAGGTACGAAAGCGAAGGAAATCACTTGGTAATAGCTGCATATGGATGAGTGGACTGTACTGAGAAGTAAGAGAAACAGGACATTTGGCCATCAGAACTCGGTTGATTGATTGAATTTTTTTTTGTGCAGGTACAGTGAAAATACTGTGAGACTGTAAATCTCAGAATTTAAAAATCAGAATAGGATGGCTTGCAGTGAATTTAACTATCATCTGTGAAATTTCAATAAAAGATAAAGATCTCTAAGTACTTGAAATAAAAAATTACCGGGTTACAAACACTGCTATCACGGATTTTTTGGAAAGAAGTCAAAGGTGTGAGCAATTCTCATCAACAAAGTTTTGAGCAGAGCTAATGTGCTTAATTTCTTCATCATTTTACTTTTAAATGTGCTCATTTTAAAAAGTTGCATTGAGATAGTCAGACTGTTTCTCTTTTCTAACAGATATACCAGATTTATAATGAGGACAGATTTTTTTAAACTGTATTGGCTTCTCTCTTAATCTTACACAATATGGAACATGAATCCTGAACGTTCACATTTTTAACACATACAAGCCACCTGACAATTTCAGCTTAACGTGAAACTGTGCACCTACAGTTAAATGAAAATTTATAGCAGGTTCCAATATAAATAAAGTATAACATTCTAAATCTACACTTAGACATTTAAATATATAACAGCCTTCTTTTAGAAGAGCAACGTTATTATAATTGTTAAAACAAAATCGAACTGTTTGGTATTCATGGGCCTATGGATGACTTGTAAGTACATCAAGCTTGCTTATACAGAGAAGTTATTACTGAGAGCCAGGAAAAGAAAGAAAATACAGTTGATAGAAAATAGTGTATATGTATAATGCATTGCATGACAGATTACATTTTTGCATTTGTTGTCACAATTTTCAATTTCCACTAAGGTATCATTTTAGTTATGCTTGGATTCTAACAAATTTCAAGCCAATAACAAATTTCACTCATTAGCATGAAACAGATTCAGGATATGAACTGCAGGCAGCTTTCTGCTGTTGTTGAATGTTGCAAATCTGTGATTCTATTTTATAGTTCTAACCTGGTTAAAAACTACTAATGAATCATCAAGAGTTTAGTGTATATGAGAGTATGAGTGCCGCACAGCACTGAGCCCACAGCATCCTTTCACAGTTATGTCTCCCACTGTCTTCCACAAGAGCTGACCAGCAGAATCGATCCTCCTGAGTTTCAGTTCAGCTGTGGAAATGAAATACATCCTCATAGAGATTTCCCCTGATTTGACTAAATGTTGTTTGTTCCAGCATCTTCTTGCAAGCAGTTTATTAAGAAAAAATGCTCAGCAATCTTTTAATTCAGAAACTGCATCTCAAGGTAGAGGAACCTCCATGTGCTCCAGGGCAAATCATAATGAAAATTCCAGGTTTAACAACATCATTTTAATGGCAAAATACTTATTTTATCCTTCTCAATTGCATTTAAGCCATGGACTTTCTATTATGATTATTTATGGTTATCATTTTGGCTGCTCTGAGCAGCAGTGTCTTGGCTTAGTTGTCTTCTCTGCTCAGGATGAAAAATGAAGTTTGAAAGAATGTTCATTACCTTCACGGCATGTGTTGACTGCACTGATTCTTCATCTGCCAAACTGCGTATGCTGGCTTCTGTCTCATCTGGAGACCTCTGGTACTATAAGTAATTGATCAAATTAATTCTAATATAATCCCACACAGACCCTGCTACCACTGCAGCTTGTTAACCTTATATGCAAACAGTTTATTTAAACTATCTGAATGACATCATGAAAACTACCTTCAATACATCAAAAAAAGTATGAAATGAAAGCCTGTTTCAACATTTTTTCCAAGATAAGACTTGGTTTTTGCTACTTTTTTCTAAAAAACAAAATTTGGAACATCAATAGTTACTGAATTATTTTCAATTCAGTTGGCCATACCTCCCAAATTACTGGATTTCCCCCCACTCTTAAAAAAAAAACACAACAACTTTCAAATCATCAAATTTATGACAGTAGCCTTTTATGCAGGACAAAGTAGCAACTGAAGGATCTTAGTAGCAATTTTCTGAACTATGCGCTTCCTTTTCTTTCATGCTGATGATTCTCGTTTCTGCATTTTGTGGACCTTTACATCAAAATCAACTCACTGACAGATTTCTATTATTCCTTATGGATGCTAGTCCACTTATTGCCTCCCTATAGCAGCTACAGTTTTTCATTATGCAAGATATTAAAGCAGTTCTAATAAACTCCTTTGCAGTTGTTTCCACCATCCTGTGTATTTCCTGCTTTCACACTGGCTGTTGGTGGTAGGGCACTATTGACACCACTAATAAATGGTGCCCTGTGCAATGACCTGGCATAATGTGTGAAAGACAAAATGTCTCTGATTGCACTGTCACAGCAGAATATATAATTTGGTATAAAAGTAACTGTTCATGGACCATCAGAAATGCCAAGGGTACCTAAAACAGCAGAAAGTGATTCTCATAACAAAATAAGAGTGAGGACAAAGTGTGCACATGACTGGTCATGATTTATAGGTGCAGAATGTTCCCCACTGCTTCGGGATCCTGGCTGTAATTAGACACAACATGGTGAATTAAAGATAGCACAGCAGTCTTAGCTTCAAGATTTCCTATAATTTATCACTTTAGCCAAAGCACTTAGCCATGATCGTGTCACATATATATTAAATTACTTTGCATGATATTGCAAAAAAACAAAAAGCAAGATTAAAAGGTTATGAAGATATTACCACAATCATAAAAATATAAAGTAGTATCTCCCAGTCACTTGCCCTCATCACCAGGGCTTAGCTGGCTAGCAACTAAGAGCTGTTAGACCTTCTGGTACTGACTACCTCAGGGAAAATATTTGATGCTTATTAAACTTGGCTTCTGAATGGGAAGGATGAAGACTGTCATGAGAGCACTCCTAAATGGACAATACATTGTCATCATGTCTTGTGATTATTATGCTACTTAGTAAGCAAAACTGTCCTTTTCCGGTAAACTGGGCTAGTTCTCATAGGCTTTCGTGACAGCTTTATGAATTCTCTTGGCTCTAGCCTAGTAGGCGGTTTTCCCAAAATGCCACAGTTGTAGTAGAAAGGATATAAGACTCATTAAAGTTGATTTCTTCTAGAGTTGCTCTATGCTATATGCTATATACTGTATTCTAGTTAGGGCTAATTGGCAACATTTCAGTGAAAGCTTTTTCTGAAAGCAGATACTGAGATGCGACGTTTTTACAAAAACATCATTTTTTCAGATCTGGGATAAATTCTACAGTTAAAATGAGAGCCATATTTCTGAAATTATGCTGTTCTTCTGGGACGTAGGAGCCCTAAGTTCAAGTCCACACTCTACATCATTTCTCTTGCAGTAACTTAGGAGACCAGTCCCACCATTGTCACAACAAAGGAAGACAATATCATCCTGGTTGAAAAAATACATGATTTGTTAAAAAATTAAAAATTAGCTTGTTTCTGACATTATTCATGCAAATAGCTGCAAAGAGAACACAGGTATCTGGCAATAATGACATGCACAGTGCTCTAGCCGATTTCAGAGGATATCACGATGCAAAATGTGACGTATGGTGGTGGTTTTTTAGCTTATATTAAGCAAATACCAACTGTGGAGAGATATGGCCACATTTCATGTATCAAAATTCCCAGATCTGGTCTGTGTGCTGGAGTGCTACTCTATTCTTTTCTTCTGGTTGTATCAGCTTATGTAATAAAAATTACTACGTTTTCCCACAGTCCTTCTTCCAAATACAGACATTCAGAGTAGCCCAGTGAGTCTTTAGACTGTTACACAGGGACAAATTCCCTAAGACAATATCTGAAAAACAAAACATATTTATGGGCAAGCATAGTAGGTTGTCTTCTCCTAAGCCCTCAGTAATCACCCACAACGATCATCCATTACCTAAAGAGGAAAGTGTTACAATCTGTCCTCATAAACAATGCCAGTTAGGAGGGTTAGAAAAAGATACCCTGGTCCACACCAGGGAGCCTGCAACAGCAGGGGTAAAACAGGTTGACGTGGAAAGCATGGAGCACACCATAGCTAACATAGCTACATAGCCTGTAGGAGAAGCAAACCCAAGTATTTTCAGTCTTACAAAGTCAACAGGTCACTCCGTTTTTCAGCTGAGCACATGCACAGGCTGGCAAAGTTCCCTCCTCGCCCAATCTTTCTTGATTTCTTTCCACACAGCCCGTAATTCTATATTAGTCTTTCATAAACAGTTTGTGGTAGGAACAGGCACTTTCTGTTTATAGCTAGTGATGCTTTAATGCCATGTATGTTTATAAATTCCTCTCGCTTTTATAATTTTGAAAGGAAAACTAATCCCAACAGAAATTATTACTGTAATAAAAAAGTAACAGAAGATTGTATTTATGGGCACATCAGTTTTAAGTTCTTCATGGATTAATCAAGAAAAATGTTTACTAGAACAGCAAGAAACAAAGAAATAAGATTATATTGTATTTTTTTCTTCAGAAAACAGAAGCAGTATAGACTACTATTTCTGAAAGTGCCACTGGTTTATGCATCATTGCAGTTAATAACTTATTCTAGGTATTAAATCTGTCACATTCCTCTGACTTAGAATAGAATTGAAGAATTTACAGCCAGAGACCCAAATCTGACCTAGCAATTTGAAAGCATAACAGAGATATGAATCCAATTATTCTCTGTCCAAACACTGACACACATACCTTGTATCAGAGAGACATCTGAACAAGTCGTATTTAATATCAGACTGAAATGATTACAAAAATGAGCATGAGGGTTATTAAACACTCATTTGCTGAAGAGACTTCATTCCTGAAAAGAGACCATCAACCAGCTTTAGTTGATAATGTTAAAAGTCTCTTCAAAGAACAATAAATTTAGTCCACTCTTATTTCCCACATTCCATGCCCTCACATTTTTAAAAACACCTGTTTTTTCAACTTCATTTAAAAAAAAAAACAAACAAACTCATCTTTGCAGATATCTTGGTGACAGCAGCAATATTAACAACCTATTAGTAAGATCCAAAGGATTACTCCCAAGTTTGGGAATGTTTTGTTTTGTTTTTTTTTTAAATGTAGCAGATAGAATTGTGTAATTAAAAAAGGTGAAAGCACAACTGTGGAAATGTCTTTTTGCACTGTTTTTTCAAAAGAATTACAGAACATCTTTTCTCCTGCTCGGTTATCCCAAATTTTGCCAGTTACAAGAATGACTTAGATATTATAAACCACTGAGAGCAAATGGCTTCTCTTGAAGAAGAACAGGTGAAATTAGATGTGTGTGAAGTGGCAGCAAGGTAGCGGAATAACCTACCAAACACACTTGTGGTCATCGGGGACCTTGCACTTGAGCAAGCAGGAAGACCAGGAACCAGAGGAGTATGATGGAGGAGTACATGTGTGGGTCGGGAAGCCCCGTAAAGGCTTTTGGAGGTATGAGCTCACTTTCCAACCTTTTTCTCAGGTAAGATTTTCCATTCAAGAAGGTGGAAACGCTCTCATAACAATAAACACAGGGTCAGGCCCCCGCCTCCTTCACGAACAGCAGTGGGAGATAGGGCCATAGTGGTAGCAGGGAGCATCTCCTCCCACCACATACTTGCTGGGTAGGTCCCAGGCCGTTATCTCATCCCCCGGGCCATCCACGCCATCCATCAGCCCTTATCTCCCTGTGGGCCCAGCACCGCCTCGCGCGCCCTGGATGGTGCCGCTGTGCAGGGAAACAAGGGCTCCAGGTCAGCAGTGCTGTGCGGGTGGTGGGGGAAGGCGGATGGGGGGCTGCTCCTCACAGCGCTCTCCTCATGGCTTGAGCCAGCTGAAATGCCAGTACCTGGGTATGGGACGAGCCCCCTGAGAAGGGACAGAAGCTGAAGACTTTGACATGTTTCAATCACATTTAGTTTCCATTTCTTTGAAGCTCAGATGGGCATATCTAATCTCTTAGGACGTCTGCACATTTTCCTGCAGCAGCCAGACGCTTGCAGACTAGTACAGGATCTCGTGTCAGAGCAGGGATGTTAAAAGCACTAAGGATGACAGCCTTCTCAGTGTCTTCACGGGCTGATATTACAGTATCTTTATAAGAGCTTCGTTGCAGTACGAGGGATGGAGCAGTTTGCTCTTCAGACATTCAGATCATACCACTCATCAGAGACATAGAGTGAAAAATTCTTGATATTTCTTAAACAGGGAGAAAAACCTGCAAGGAGACTGCACCTTGCAGATTTCAGACTCTGCAACCTTCTGATCAAGTCAATAGCTACATGAGTGTGCTTTAAATCCTTAGAGGGGCAGCTCTTAGATTACCTGAAAGCAGGAAGAAGATTTGGTGACTAAATATCCAGTTTTATTTTGAGGAGAGGAAAAAGGAGAGGGAAGGACAATGAAAACAACAGCCAGAGGTAATCACAAAGCAGCAAACAGTAGCAGAGGGTGCTTTTACTCCCTGTGACTGGGAGCAAGACATTTCAGCTGCCAGGTATGACCGTAAGGGAAGAAGTTGAGTGTCAGGTCTCAAAAGTGTGTACACAGAATATGAATCACTTGGTTTCCAATGCATTAGCATTTACCTAAGTGCAGTGCAAACAAGTCAGGTAGCATTTCACGCTTTATCAGTTCTGGTTAAAAATGGGTGAAATATGTACAGAGCAATGAGGGATTAGGCCCTTAAGAATGTAGACCATTTTTCATGACTGCTAGATTATAATTTACTTTCATATTCTGTGTAAAAGCTCGTTCTTCTGATACTTCCTTAGACACCCTGATGTGGTTCCTGATATAGTCAGTAAGGCAAACAGAAACCATTTGAGCCAGAGCTTCCTGGAACACAGCTCCTAAAGAAAACATTTTTAAGGTCAAGAGATGCTACTAGCATTGGACACACCCAGGGAATTAAATCACAGCAATGAGTTTTTTCCAGAGGATCTCAGTCATTTGATATTTGCTGCTACTAGTTCATCATGTCCATTACCTGTTTCCTGAAGGAAGTGCTAAGCTTTGCTAGGAAATGCCAACCCAGTAAGGCGTGATTTGAGAGGTCCCTGGTTGTGTCAGAGCCCCTTGCCTCTTTACTCCACAGGTAAGAACTGCATGTCTCCTGCATTTTACAAGGAGGCAGCAATGGATGCTGCTGGCTTACTCTCTAATTCATTTATTTGCTGTTAACACAGAATGTATGCACTTACCCTACCACTGACAGTCTCCTGGGTGGGTCGGGGTACCTGCTTCCTTCCCAGGCTACACTAGCTGTATACCCCTGCTGTGCCAAGCTGCACCAGTTTACACTCCCCTGTCTGTAACACAGCTATTCACTGGCTGATACTGGAGTTTGTGTGGAAAATTGGCCAGTGTCAATACCAGGGACCAGAGGTAAGGTTTTGTGGGTCCCCAGCCCAATTTTGAATTTCCTGGTTTACAAGGACTGGCTTTTTACCTGGTATGATATGCTCTTTGCTGTGAGTACAGCAAAAATCCTCTGATGTAAAACATTACGTAAGTGTTAAGCACTAAAAAGGAGTAAAATAATAATTTACCTTGTCACCTAATTGAGTCTGATTATTGTTTAAAGTATCTGACATGCCATTAGAAATCAGGAATGTTTTCTTCTTTTACTTCTTTGAAAATCCCTGTGTTTTCCCAAAAGGATGCATAGTCCTCAGTTAATTTTCTTAAATCCTTGTTCAGAAAAATCCTTTGAAAATATGGAATTTCCTTCCCCTTGTTTTATTTAATGACCTACTTGTCTAATAATGACAGAAAACTTGAATTAGCAAATCAGTGCTGCAAGCTGTAACTTTTTTTCCATTTAAGAAACAGAGTTTAATTTCTGAGTGCTATCATATGAATTTCATTTCTTAAAAATAAACAGAAAAAGCTCACTATGAGCTAAGGGAAAAGTGCAGCTTTTAATTATCAACTTACTTTTTAAGTGAGGGAAAATATGATGATGCTGTCAGGGGACAATATGTAGTAATATTGAGTAGTTTACATGATGCAATGCCAAAAAACACAGACATTGAGAATAGTAAAACACACTATGCAGTAAAATTGCTTAAAAATTATGTTTCTGAGGAGAAGACAGAGAATGTATGAAAGCAGCATAATACTAGTAATTTGCAAGTGATAATTATTTGATCCCAACATATTGCTGTATGCTGAACAGGCAAAGAAATTGTTTTTGTAGACAATACGTGGGTCAGTGCTGAACAATTTAATGCAAACAAGAAGGCAAATGTAGAGAGTACCTGTAGACTTTTGACACTTGGAAGGCTGCTGAGATTTGTAGGATGTGGGATTAGGCTGATCTAAAATGGAAGCACAGAATATTCAGACACAAAATATCCATTGTGAGAAGACAACATTTGCCTGATGCAACAGCTGCATTACAGCCATTTTTTGCAACTTGCACACTGAAGAAATCTTGGGGAAATTTCTTGGCCAAGAAAAGAGGAATGTTGATACTCTCTTCTCTTCCTTTCACTGACACAATCCTTAAGAAAACCTGTTACACCAGTCCCAGAAAGGAACATGTGGACAGCCTGCATCTTAATAGAAGCAATGTGTTTCCCCAAATTGGCAGTGCTAATGAGAACTAATAACAATAAATTCACATATGAAAGCATTTAAGAGCAAAAGACAGGAAGAACAGGGAGCGTTGCTGTCAGTCTGCTACGATAAATCCCGAGCTGGGAGAACTGTTTAATCTTTTTGATTCACTTCCAGAGCTGGGATTGAAACAGATTTAGATGATGAATATTTTCAAAGTACATTAAGAAAAGGCTGATGACAGTGTGATATACTTTTATTTGTGAGTTTACTGATAACATACTACTAATGAAAAAAAGTAGAAATAACTCCATTGTGTGCAGCTTCAACTTGAACTGTGTCTGTGTACTGGGATTTTTTTGCCTTTACTGTTTGGGCTCGTGGGGTGAATTATTCTCTGCTGCAGGTTGTTTTCTGCTTTTGTGAACAACGGGGACTCTAGACTGAAGGTATCTCTCTGGATTTCACTTCTGTTTGCAAATGCATATTAAAAGAATTTTTTGGATTACTGTTGTCGTGTGTATGCAGAGTCTGTGGTCAGACATTGCTATTTCCATGTGCTGACACAGATACAAGAAAGGTTTGTGGGGTGATGAGCCAGCTCCATATATGCCCTTCAGTCCATAAATAGAATGGAGATAGGTGTCGTAGGAGAAAACACTGAAAGACAGCCAGATGGCAAAGAGGTCTCAGTCCAGACTCTTCCAGCATTTAGGATAATGGACTGAGAATGAGGATATAAGGTGTCAGAGGGCAAGTTATCTTCTGTGTCATCTCCTGTCAATGCTGTATGCTGAAGACAGCAGTGCTTAACAAAATGTATGGTCTGCGTAGACATCTATTATTAAGTAATGGTTTCTTACATAACACTCTATACATGATTTACCTCAAAGGAGGGAGGAATGAATAGATGCAACTGAAGGCTCAAGCAGCAATTTGCCTTTTGATCATTGCAACCTGGCCAGATCCTCAAAATAAGCCTGTGCAAAAGTTAACCTCATTCTGGATACTAATGGTTTGCAGGATCAGACCTCAGTTATAACACAGGTCAGACGGAAATTATGTCAGAAGCAGGCAGAAAGTAGGAAATAGTAAAACAGAGGCTTTATAAAAGTCCAGACTATATTTTTTTAAATTTTGTTTTATTTTCAGGATTAAAGAAAACAGTGACTTTTTGTTTGGGTTTTGGGAACATTGCCTAAGCATGGTTTTTCTTTACTTATCGGTTAAGCCTCTTCTCAAAAGAATGTTGAAACAATAAACATGTAAATTAATGAAACTAAAATTACTGTAAAAGCTATACAAAAATGAAAATTAATAAAGCTGGTCATTGAGTCACTGTACTTGGTTGACTGAACTACTTAGACAGAATTATGAAAAGGCAGATGCTTCTACTCAGATACTCAACGGAGTCCTTGCTGTCAAAAGAGTGAATAGCATCTTAAGCTGAGACTTTTTGTTAGCAATTCTTAAAAAATAAAAACCAAGTCATCCCAGTCGCTATGCTGCAGATCTGAGGCTTGCTCTGGGGATGAAACACACAATCTCCCTGTATAGATTTTGCTATGTTCATTTTAGCTTTGCAGAAAACCTCTGACAAGTACCCAGCTCATGCCCACAGGCAGCCAGCACCGCTATGTGGGAACTGCAATGCTGTGGAAATCACAGGCAGCATCCTGTTGCCTGCTTCTGAGCTTCTGCTTCTCAGGAAAGGAGAAGATGAGAGGGAATAACCCTTTGCTATCCCTGGGAAATACAGGATAACAAAGATGGCCGATGGCCCAGGGTTTAACATTGTGACAGTAAGGAGTACTGGTCTCTGACAAGCATTGCAAGGATGGAGCAGAAATGCTGTACTGGCACCGGCAGGCAGCAGCTGACCTGCAGCTCAAGGAGCAGAAGAATGGGTCGGGCTGCACCTGAGCAGCCCCAGGGAAGAGTCACTGACCACCAGGAGCAAGGATGGGATGTAGGAGGACATATAAGGTAAGGAGATAATTGTGATCTAATGCTAGCTTTCCTACCAGGACAAATGACAGTATGAGATCCCCTGGGAAAAGATCAGGGATGAAAGGGAAGATGCTCAAAATGGCATCCTTTCCATCCTAGAGGAAAGGATGACATGATGAAGAAGTCAACTGCATAGATGATTTCTTGAGAAGTGGCCCTATTTGGCAGATGGACTCTGCTTGGGCCCCAAGGCACTATCTGTTGGGAATGGATGCTGCCATAACTGATAGGAACTTTAAATCAAGGGGAAGCAGTTGTGTCCTCCAAATCTAGTTTTAATTCAAAAAACCCAGGTATGGAAGAGCAAAACAGCAGATGAAAAAGGAGCAGAGAAAGAAGGATAATAAGGATAAGGAAAAATGAAGACTAATAAGGATAACAGCAGATGTCTTGCAGATCAAAGCATCAGCAAAAGGACTGGATATAATTCATTGAAGAATTTGAATGTGACCAGAGAGAAATAACTGAAATGTATTGATACTGGTGCAAAAAGCTCAGACAGCATGCTGCAGTGCAAGAGATGAAACCAGCTATTCTAGAAATAATAGAAATGGGCTGGACTAGTAATCATGCTTGCAATACTTAAGGGGGTGCTCCCCTTGGGGAAGAATGAAATAAATAATGATAAAAGCTGGAGGAGGCAGTAGCCTATAAAGTTTTAGAAATGATACTCTCAGATTTATGCCCTCCATGGCACCATTTCTTGTATCTTTAGGACTGTTTAGTCTAGCAAAATGAAAGCCAAGGGTAGAAAAGACTATTCTGTAAATACAGCTAGGTATGAATACCTGTGAAGGAGAAGAGCTATCTAAGGAGAGTGCTGATACAAGGAAAAATAAATATGATCTGGCAATAAATGAACTGAGGCTGAAATTCAGAGGAGCATATCTGTCAGAGCAGAAAAACGGCCAAGAGGTGCAATGGGGGCAAGAAAACGCTGCTTTGACCAGCAACATGAAAACCTATATAGCCTCTAACTTTGTTCAGTACACAACTTGCCATATGTTCATGCAAGGATTTTCTTTTCTTTTTTTTTTTTTTTTTTTCTTTTAATTTTTTATTTTATTTTAATATATTTCAGGTACTAACAATGAAAATATTACAACAACCTAGAAAGTGGCAGAAGCATCAAATATCTTGTACAGCTAAATCACCTGGCTTTAGAGAAAATCACAGAAAGAGCCAGACAAAGTATAATAAGATGCTTCCCTACTAGAAAAAAAATCACCTGCTAAAGAGGGGGTTGGGATAGGGACCAAGCTAATACCACAGGCAGGTAGCAATAGAGGAAAAACCTGCTGTGAAGTGTTTCATTTTTTGTGATTCTTTAACAATTTACAGAAGAAATGTCACATAATAGAAGTTTGGCTCTCTTTTGGGAGCCATAAATAAAATAGAGCTGTAATCAAAGGACAGAAGAAAAAAGACTTTGCAGATATTTAATTCTTATTTATGCTCACTTCCATAACTTATGACTCAAATGTAAATGTGGAAGGTTGCAGCATAGAGTAATTCCAACTCTTATACATTCTCCTGCTGCACCCTGCCTGCTAAGCATTTCCAAAGCTTGAACTTGCTGTTTTAATTTACTGCTTTCTACCCAGTGATTAGAGAAAGGTTTGAAAAGGTCTTCAGAAAAAAAGTGGTGAGCTATCTCTAGGATTTGTTACTGCAGCCTGTTCATCTGTGATCAATACTGTGTAGCGGTCTGGGTCTCCTCCATGGTCTCCCGAGGACCTGCGCTTCCACTGGGGGAAGCGCCAGAAAGCGGATTTCATGCAGGCACACAGGCGGTTCATTTTCTTCCTGCCAGGTGCAGAGATCTTCAAAGTGCCTGGAAAAATTAGGACAAAATATTATTTCTAGATGAACTGTTAGTACATAATAAAATATTAACCAGTAAATTCTATCAAATATGATTTAAACTTAAATAATAAATCTATCCGCTTTATCAATATCCCTTGTCAGAACCAGACTCAGGAGCAATAAATACACTGAGGGAATGATAAGCTTTGCAGGGATAAACTGTGAAAAACCCACTGGATTACCCTTGATTTATCTCTAAATTCAGTTTGAATCCTACAGGTTGCATAGATGACTGGACTGTAAAGTGTCTCCAGGGTATTCTCTCATCCTTTTTCCACACAGCAGAGAAAGGGAGGGCTGGGGGAAGAACTGAAGCCTGAGGGATCTGCTTTGCTTCCCTTGTCTCAAAGCACAGCATCCTCAGACTTGGCACAGACTGAAAATAGAGTGGTCTCTGGGATCAGCTGCCAGCAAAAAGTTTCCTGAAAGTTTCCATTTCAGTCTACCCCTAACCCAACACATTGTTTACAGCAAGAGAGCTGTCAGATGCATTGCATCTGCTGGCTTTAGATCTGCTGAAAATTACTTTTTTTCTCTCCAAAGCTGGACATTCTCCATGGCGGTGCTGACAGGTCCTGCCCTTTGGTGCAAGTGCTACAAGGGTATGGGAACTGTGTGGAACAGGGAGCCTGGGGTGTGCATTTTCTTCATTTTCTTTTTATGCCGTAGAGCAGTGGTCTTCATTTTAAAGGGGCAAGCCCTGCATCTCTCCATACGTATTACTCGCCGCTCAGTAACTGTAGTAAGACACCAGAGAAATTTGCTTTCTAAAGCCATAATAAACAGGTACATTCACACAAGCTCCTTCTCATTTAAGAAATATACTGCCATGCTTAGATGTTTCATACCTTATAGAGGTATCCTAGACAAAGATGTCACCTCTGATGGTCCTGGCAACTCACTTCAAACAGGTTGCGCTGAACAAATCTTTTTGCGGGGTTACTTAAAAAATCTCCCAGTGTTACATGCCTCAGATGCTCAGCAGCTTTGCAGTGCCCCCAAGGCAGGTGAAGCAGCTGTGAAAAAAAGAGAAAATGTCTTTGGAGCAGTTATATTTGTTGGGTGCCTGGCAGTCAGCTGGGACCAAAGTGGTATTGTGGCACCTGTGGTTAAGAAACAAGATGGAGTAGCCCAAAAGAGCCTTGTTTTAAAATGCAGAATAGGCCAGCATCTCCTGGGTCCAGCAGCCAAGCTGTAAGAAGTACGTGAATGTCAGCTTTGCCACCATCAACTGCGATTCAGTGCATCTCAGCCACTGCAGTAAATGTGGAGTATGTTGTGTGATCACTACATCTGCCCTCTTTTCTCAGTCCTTCCTATACTGTCCTTATTCCAGGTTACGCATCCATATCTTTTACCATTGGTGGTTAATGTCACCAAGAGACTGCTTTGTGACATCCTTTCTATAGAGGCCACATTTTACATAGTACCTCTGAACTCTTCCAGCTGGTGAATGCTGCAGCCAGGTTTAGGAAACAATTTAGCTTGATATAATTCAAATTGTATAATGACACTGTTACCATATCTTAAAAGTTGAAACTTTTGCAGACTGGGACATGGCAGGCAGAAGATTTACAGTGTGACTGACTACCTTCCTTTTCTTGTATGACAGAAAAACATCAAGGGAACTTTGGTATACAGTACATCTTTAGTCCACATGGAAATGTCTGTGGTTTTTTGGGGTAGAGCAACAATTATTCTTCTTCACAGAACCATATACACTGCTATGACCTGTTGCATCCCCAGAGAGTACAAAATAGTCTCTCTCTGATGACCACTGAACTGCTCCCACTCCAGTGATTCAGAACTCCGGAATGCTGCAGTGACAGCAACCATTACAGCTTTGAGGAGGGTCCTTCAGCTCATCTTTGTGGAAGGCTTTCCTTCAGATTTTCCTATGGAGCTACCATAAACAGCATAATCACAGACAGCCGAAGGCAACATTATGCAGGAATTTAAGCTGCTTAGCTAGTATCTCGGTACTGAGTACCTAAAAGGTTAATATGCACATATGAATTTATTGAAAGATGATATGCACCTCTGCATAAAAAAAAATTATTTGCATTCCTGCAAATTCCTACTTTGATCCTAAAGAAGACCTAATGTGTTGCAGCACAACAGTAGTGCGTAATAGTTGAGTTCAAATACAAGGAATATAACTGTTTTTGTAAATACGACCCTTTTTTTAGCTGAAGCGAAACACCAGTGAGAATCAAGAAAGTGATCATCTAACTTTCCTAAAACTGGGTGTGGGATTCTGTGCTGCTAACCTTGATTGGTGCTCTCCAGGGAAGGCTATATGTGTTAGAAAAATAATAGGTAGACAGATGTCAGAAGCTCCACAATTTAGTTCAAGTGTTTATCTGTGGTTCATGTAACCTGAACTATCAGGGTTTCCTGTGGCAGCAAAATTTCATCCAGAACAGAGAGCAGAAGTGCAAAAATCTCAGAGAGGTATCAAAAAACCTCATTACTTCTGCATTTCTGTTTCTTGCTTGACATTTGAAGAAACTGTTTTTTCTGGATGTTTCAGAAACCTGGTTTCTAGGGTTGAGTGATGATCCATGGCAGTAGGGCTAGCAGGTGTATCAGTTTGACAAACCCATCCACTATCCCACCGGTAAAGTCCCTGTTCTCTAAACACACAACTGCAGTAAAGTTTAAACATACTAATGGGCAGTACCAGACCATAGATGTATGTGGAGGAGAACGCCCTGCAGTGCACAAAATGGACCATTTTAGCAAATGTAAATCTGAAGAGGCATCTTGCCCTGGAAAAGCAGCTGGCTCATTTTTATCAGTTATGACAATTTGTTTTGCCTTTTCTTTGTCCACACAGAAGCTAAGGCCATTCCGAAAGGGCAATTTCCACTCCTAGCAGGATGTGTGGGCTGAATATGAAACAGCTGGTAAGATCTGATTGTTGTATGTCCTTAGTGTATCTTCAGTATACTGAAACAGTCACTTTAAAAAAAAAAAAAAGGAGATACATCATTGCTGAAGCAATGCAGAACAGACAGTATTACATAGGGAAGTAGGTTTTAGTTTCCAGTGAGAAGCCTTTTTGTATTTTGATGGAGCATGCAGACAGCATTTCAATCATCAAATTCTAGTTGTCAAAGCCATCAGCAATCCAAGATTCATGATAATGACATACTGAAAAATGTCGGTCCTATGGAGTTATATGTAATAATTAGGAGGGATACTAGAGAGCTCTATGGTGTCAATCTGAAATGTTATTTCTCTGGTATCTCTGCAGCATTTACCTGGATCTTTTGAAAGCTCAGGAGAAATGAGGCAGTTCTACATTTCCTGTTCATTCTTCAAAATTTCTTGTCCTTTTCCTGCCTCCCATAAAGTCCCTTCAAATAAATCCTTTTCTTTCCTACTGCCCAAGCAGGAAGGGCAGTAATATACAGCTAAAATACTAATGAGAAAATATCTTCATAGCTCAGTCAGAAGGACTGGAAATCGGCATTGCAGACCTACACATACAGTATATGTATGGTAATGTTTGTTACCATGGATATGAATGAAGGAAAAATAGCTCCTAATAGTTTTCATTTTGCTGGGGGTGTCACAGAGAGCAGTTCTGGGACTCATGCATCAACATCCACCATAACTGCAGCTTACTGAGAGGGGAGAACACAAGCTAGGAAGACCAGAGACTTCAGCTCTTTCTTAGACTTTGGCCACTCAGTGCTGGCCATCTCACTTTCCACATGCATCTTTACAGCAGGTAAAAATATTACTAATTACCTGAAGAAAAATATTACTAGATTGTTGGTTTTGTTCAACTGCAGTGAGATTCTTAGATGTAGAGAGAACAATAGAAGAACATAGTGAAAAGGAAACTGCTGCAAAAACTGCTTTGTCGATGCACAAGTTCTGCTATAACTGCCCTTTCCATGGTTAACCAGCAGCTGTGCCTGAGCCCAGATAAGAGGCTGAATCTATGCTACTACATTAAATGGGGTCAACTAAGACCAAATTGCATAAAACAGCCCACAACTATATAGATAAACTCTCTTTAAGTCCAAAACAAGCTGGCTGCACATGAACTGCCTGTTGGGAACAGTCCCAGCAATGCTCTACGTGCTTTGCAGGGTGCTGGCTGGCAGGCCTGCATGGTGCCAGGGAATTTTAGCAGGCTACTATGACAGATAATTGTGCTCCAGTGCTAGAAGATGTTTCCCATATGCTTGAATACAGTGCTGTTCATATAACCAGCAAGGGTTGTTAAGAAAGCAAATAGCTCTTAAGGCATATATTTATTCCTGGACATCTAATGCAGGAAATAGGAATCTCTGTTTTGTTCCATTCATTAGATACAAATTCTACAGCTTGGAGGAAGGCAATTAGTTACCAAGTGTATTTTAGCTACTTGCAGTAAACTGAAACCACAAGAAACACCAAGATTTATCCATACTACAATGCCTAGCTAAGCTAGAGTGCTGTTGTTCCTAAAAGCACCATCTACAACAGGGATGTTAACTGCAAATGACAAAAACCCAAAGGATACTACAATGTGAATCATTTTACAAGTCCAGTAACAGACTTGTTCTGCCTTTTCTATTTGTCTCTTCACAATGGATATTTTTTCTGTTGTAGCCTTAGGATGGGAACAAACTCTTAAATAGCTTTGAAATTCAGCTGCGTCAACCATCTTAGCAAATTTAAACTAATGATGCCAAAGATATGCAAGAAATATGTACAAATCAAGCCTGATCCATAAATCTCTAAGATTAAATTTTGTACTTAACAATTACTACATTTGGAGGTTAATTTTCATAAACGACCACAATTTACTCTTAGACTGGTGTGTTAGTTTCTACAAGCATCAGAGAATTTATTTTTGAACTTTCCTATAGTTTGTGTCCTATATACAAATAAAATAATACATCCTTATGTACACACCAAAGCAGAGAAGGTAACTTTATGGATGAAATGTTTTTAATTGTTAGTACACTAAAGACAAAAAAAATGGTTGGCAGAGTACAACAGAGGGATACTTCCAAACTATAATATATTAATGCGAGCATTTTTAATGTCATTCTCTGTCTTTCTCAAAATCAGAGACTGACATTCTTTTCATTTCCTTCCTACACATAAAATGGCCTCTCTTCTCCTTTGAAGAACCCAGTTTGTCTCTTGGCTTCAAATGTCCTGCATGCATCACATAATCACAGAAGAGTTGACGTTGGAAGAGACCTTTGGAGGTCATCTGGTCCAACTCCCCTGCTCAAGCAGGGCCACTCAGATCCAGTTGCCCAGGAGCATGTCTAGATGGGTTTTGAATATCTGCAAGGATGGAGACTCCACCACCTCCCTGGGCAACCTGTGCCAGTGCTCAGTCACCCTCACAACGAAAAAGTATTCTTCTATTCAGAGGGAACCTCCTGTGTTCCAGTTAGTACCCATTGCCTCTGGTCCTGTCACTGGGCGCCACTGAAAAGAGCCTGGCTCTGTCGTCTTTGCACTCTCCTTTCAGGTATTTATATACATTGATATATGATAATTGTATACATTGATCCCCCTGAGCCTTCTCGTCTCCAGGCTGAACAGTCCCAGCTCTCTCAGCCTTTTCTCATAGGGGACATGCTCCAGTCCCTGATGCTTTCTTCAACCAAGACTCTTCATGTGAAGACTCAAGGTTTTCAGACAGATCATATTAGAAACAAATAGCTCATTTGGGGCAAGTGAGGAAGATGAAAAGGGGTTCATACAGACAAGGTGTTGGATGTGTTGGGACACAAATCTAGACTACCCTTATAACCCAGCAAGCTTTGTGCATGCTGGCATTATACCTCTCCTCTGAACTACGGAAGTTACTGTGGTTAACCATGGTTGAGGAATCAGCTAATTTCCAAAGAACTGAGGTAGTACTGATGGGTGCCTCTCTTCCTAAAATTAAGAACAAAAATTAACGGGATAATCTAATGGTAAGATTTCTAAATGACAGTTTTATTTTGGGGAGATAAACAATGAGTGAACGAGAGAGCAGACAGAGACAATGGTGCAAGAATGATGTTAACCCTTGCGTGCAGCATTGTTAGCTCTGGTAACTGCACAGGAATGAAGGATGGAGTCCTGTTTATTTACATTTGTTTTCTGTTTGAGAGACAGCCCAAGAAGTAAAATAAAATGAGAGTCTACTCAAATATCTGCTACATTTCCCCTTAAATTGAATTTCTCATTTTATCAGGAAGCAATACTTGCCCTGATGTTAGACAGGCAGCTAAAAGGTCAGCAAGTTCCCTTGGTTGCCTTTTGTCAAGGGTTTTTGACTTGTATGTGAATAAAGATCTCCCAGGAGGAAGGCAGACCTGAATTTCCTGTCATCTTGAAGACAGCAATGAATTTGAAAATGTTACAAAAAGCATAAGGGACTTGAAGCACACCTTCAAATGCACTGCTGATGCCAATAGCTTCCCATGTAAACATGCACACAGAGTTGTTTTGGATTTGTTCTGTCAACTTTTTGTTGTGAAACAAATTGTTATACAGCTGCCCACCTTGAATACTGAATGAATCTGATGGTTTTCCTTTACTGCACTATGCCTAATCAGGACTACAATCTCTTTGGGTTAGCTGTGGTGCTGGCACACTCCCAACAGTGGTGTGCTGAACCGCTTTCCATTTTCCATCATAGTCTCCTGTGACTTGCCTGGCTGTCCCATCCCATCCTGCTAGCTTGCAGCCCCTTGATGCTCTTTAAAAGTGCCAAGGGTTAAGACAGTCTTAACAGGTATCTGGGCAAAAAGAAAAAGCTCCCTCACTCATGAGGAACATTAATCATTCCAGGAAGCACAGAAGTTTCTCTCCAACAGACAGACCTAGAGTTATTGCTTTTTCTTAACATCTGTGGGGAGACGCTTCTTATTGTAGCATTAATGGGGGACATTTTCTCAGAATACACTTCAGTTGTTAAAGCCTCTTTATTTTTTTATCACTTAGCTTAGTTAGCGAAACACAGTAACATTTGTGAACATATTTGTAACTGCATATATATTGCATATTGGAAAAAAAGCCTTAAGAACGTGAATGAATCTGTGTTTTTAAGTCCAGAGACCCAGCTTGTTTTTCAGTGTTATATCATGTAGCAAATAGTGTGCAAAACTATTTAGTTCAGAAATTCTGTGTGAAAAGAAAATGAAAGCCCACTGTAATCAGAAAGAGCTTACAGCGTTCTCAGGATGCTCAGGAAGTTGCTGCATAATGACTGCTGGTAAAATTTTCACTCAGTACTTGTCTAGCTATTTACAGATACATTCTTACTGAAAACAAATTAATGCTTTAATGTAATTACTTTCCTCCTGAGTAACTGATATATCCATTATAAATTGCTATGAAAATAAAAACAAGCAGAGATGAGAGGATTGTCAGCTATTATAAGATATTGAATTCTTTGTCTATTTGAGACACACACACCCCCCCCCCCATCCCATCCCAGAAAGTGTGTTTCAGAATAGATTATTGAAACAAACTCTACAGGAAAAATAGGCTACTCTTTGTTGTATAGTTTGGAAGATTTGCAGAGGAAAGAAAACTCTAATTTAGACAGGAATCATGAAAGTTTATCTCAGCTGAGAATCTAATTATTAATATTATAAAAACTGTTGGATATAGTGAGGAAATTGGTTTCTTTAGCATTACTGTTCATTTAGAGCTCCTTCTAAATCTGCTTGTGGCAATTGCAGGGAAGTGTAAGACACAGAAATGCTGAGACCGTGGTAGAATGGGGATAACCAAGGAATATGGAGGTTTGCCACTTATGTTCCCCTATTTTATAATCACATAGGTGCATAGGGACATGAACATTGAAGCAAGCACTTTTCACACAATCATTAATGGATTTGCAAGAACTGGACATCAAAGATGTAATCTCTGAATTTTATGGATTTGAATTACTTTTACAAGGGACAAGCCTGGGTCTTCCAGAATACATGTTCTGAAACCCTTCCTCCAGTCCTGCAGATTGCATATGATGTGGTCACTGAGATTACACTACTACTGACAGTTATATTGTGTAGGTATTTACCTACAGATATTTACCTGTTCCTTATCTCCAATTAAGTCTTTTTTATAGCTGGAACTTGCTTTGCAGTCAGCTGCAGTTCTGAACATACAAAGAGATTTGTATTGAAAGCAATATGACAACAGAGATTCAAGCCAAGTAATTTTAGATCCTCCAGCTTTCTGATTCTTTTCTAAAGTTAAGTGTTCAAGCATGTTCGCTTAATGTTCTTTGATTTGTGCTGTCTGATAGGTTATGTATGACTGCAATTCACAGAAGTTATCTCCTGCTCTTATTTTTTTGGTTACAAATAAAATGCAAAGTGCAACATGTGTTAATGGGAATCCCAGAAGGGAAAAAAATAAGCAAAACTATGTAAAAGCCACAAAAGTAATTTGGTTTAATTAAATAAGGCCTAACATTTTTATTTCCCTGATGGATGCATTACCTGAATCAATAGGAATGTATACAGACTAAGGGCAGAAGAGTACAAATCCAATCAGAAAGTCTTTTCTTTTCACTATTGTACTGAACAACCACAAAATGGATCATCTGGTAACACTTTCAATTAAAAATCCCAAAGACGTATTTCATGTAGATCTACAATGAAAGCAAATGCTACATTTCATTTACTTGCAATAATCAATTACTGAAGATAACTACTGTTACTGGAGATTACTACTGATATTACTGACACAGGCCTGTGTCTCCTATATGGTAGATTGTTCCGGTTTGTAACACTGAGAAAGTGTTGAACATATAATAAAGCAATCCAGGGCTTTTTATCTTTAAATCTTTTAAAATATTCTGCCCTGTCATTTCTTTTCCAAAGAAGAAAATATACCCAAGACTCCACCACATACCTTTTGACCAGATATCCATATCCAGTGTATGCACTGCTACAGCGTCTGGTTTTCTTAGGTCAACAAGGTGCTCACAGTGGGGTTTCCTTCTGTGGGTGCCACTGGTGTGATCTAACCTCACAGCCTTAGCTGCAGCCACCTTAGGGACATTTCCCTGCAGCACATGCACCTGTTCTCTGTGATGCTCCCAAAGCCATGAGCAACATGTTTTTGCTCCTCACATCCATGTGATGGGTTACTTTTATGAGAGAGGAGAATGGATGATGGCCAGGACAAACCCGGAGCAGTGCTGACCTCCCTTGGCCAGGGGCAGTAACCAGCCCCACAAAACAACAGCATCAACCCAGGTTGAAGCCTACCAGGTTAACAGGACCACCAACAGGCCATGCCAACAAGGGGAAAGGCATGGCTGGGCACTGACTGCTGCATGCATTTGTTCCCGTAATTTCCAAAGAGTTTGGTCTAAACAAGCCTCTTGGTCCCCGGTGCCAGGCGCTGTGCAATGGCCTTCTCTCCCCAAGAGGGACTGCAATGAGAATCGCTCACTCATCCATCCACTGTGAGACACTGTGAAAACAAACATAACCTGAGACAGGAGGATGTCATTCCTCCTTCCTAGTTCACGTGACAGTTTTGGCTGTCCCACAGGTTCATTTACGCCCCCACCCTCACAGTTCGGGGTGAGTACTTACACCTTAAAAAGAATGAACACAACATTAAAATAATTTTATAGCTGCTCCCAGTTGCCTAAAAGAGTGTCCAGCCTCCTACGTGGAGAATTTCAGGGAAAACTAAGACGTGGCAACTTCCCCCAACAAAGGAAGAATACTATACATTTTCTTGGAGGCAGAACAAAACTGTAATCTTATCCAGCGCTTATATCAGTTGTGTCTACATGGACACAGTGAAATAAGGTCCTAAAAATCATCCTGGCAGTTTTGTAAACAAATAAACTATAAGATTTTATCTGGTGTGTAATTTTATCTGCTCAGGTGATAGATTTATTGTGTTAATACGAAACACGACTTTAAAAAATTGTGATTGCCTGTAATCTAGCCAGTCTTGATTGTATCAACATTTTGCTGTAAGGCAAAAATGTGACTCTGAAAAATATCCTGATCTTGTGCAATCTGGAACTTACATGGGAGAGATGTTATCAAGATGTATCCAAACATTAGTTACAACTCAAGAAAAAATAAAAAGAGAGAAAGATCTGTATGGCAACACTAAACTGTGTTTATCTTCTTCAAGGCATGGGCTCTAGTCCATTGACTGCTAGACTGCTTTGTAGGTTTAAAGAATAGTACCTGGTATGAGATTGTGCTCTCCGCTGTGATTGAAAAAATGTCATATACAATGAAGTTTCCTCCAGCCTACTCTCCTCCTCCTCTTTCTGGTGTTTTTATGCCAAAACAATCTAATTAATATTAACTCAAAAATAAGGTTACATTTCCAGCTGTCTGCAGACGGATTCCTCTATATTAAACATTTCTGTAACTCCACGGACTTCAGTACAGAGACTCAGTTTATTTTGGTGTAAGATGACTCTGCAAATTGCTTCTAGAGATTAGAACAAAGCTCTGAAGGGGAGGCTAACGGAGCAGCTATCATTAGAAATGTTCGACAGTTCCATAGGAAAATATAAGATTTAAAAATGTATGAAATCCTGGTAGATAAGTGAAAAAAGAACATTAAAAAGATCCAGGCCACACAATGTAAAAGTAAAGGAATGATCAGTGTTTTTATAAAACAGCTTTTTAAAGAGAATCTGCTCATCCAGAAATCATCCCATGGCTCAATATATCTGATTAACGTCATATGGTAATCCATTTCCTCTGGAATGGTTATTCCCCCTGGTGTTACTTAGAGAAGATCAAGGCTGGGTAAATAAGCTTCTAACTTGTGCTAACAGTTTTTATTTTATTTTAAATAGTTGAGACCATTCCCAATGCAATGAACTTACACAAAGTAAAAGGTGAACTTGGACAAAATATCAGAGGGAACCATGTTTTGCCAACAGATCTCCGATCCTTTTACATTCAAATTCTGAACACCAACAACTGTGTTCATGGCGGTTATCCAGCTAAGTCTGGTCACAAACCTGTTAGACTGGTTTGCATAAAAGGATCAGTCAAATTGCTCCAGTGACAGTAGCTTGTATATGTGCCTATACTATAGGGTACTCACAATCACGACTGCCAAGTCTTCACTATACCTGAAGTCACTTTTCTTAGTCCATAGAAAGGTATTTACTACCTCTACATTTTTAGTTTGTGGCACCTACTTAAACACATTATTAATATTACCTTAAGGAACATGAAATATCAGTGATCAGTGGCTCCTTCTGAAACATCATTGGCTTTTGCTAACCTGAAGCAAGGGTACCTGAGGATACTAAGGGCCTACACTGACCGGCCTTGGGGCAATCTTATAGCCTTCTTTATAAACTTTGGAAAAGTCAGTTCGAAAACCTAATTCCTTCTCTGGGGGACAGTCACTAGTAAGAAAGGCCTTCATATGAGGTGTTTTCCAACTGGCTAGAACTGCCAAGGCAGAACTACAACTAGCACACATCTGTTGAGAAGCCTGAGGTTTCACAATGGATTACACTGGAACATTTGACAGATCTGTTTAAGACATGATCAGGTTGGGTGTGATCTGCGTGAAATTAGCAGGAGCACAGGGCAGGTTTTTGTGCCATTGTTGAGCATGCCACTCAAAACACCTTCATTCCCCAAGGAAGCAGCTGTGGAAGGTGTCCTTGCTGGCTGGTGTAGCCTCTTGGTCTTAGTGTTCTACTGTGGCATGCTTGGTAGTCTGTTTGCTTTCTAAGATATTATTTGATCACATATATTTTTTCTCAAGTATATGACTGTGTTCTGCTCACAATGCTGCTGCTAGTGAATTGCAACAGCCACACCCATCAGCAGGTAACATGCCTCCCTGGACCTTCTCCTGCCACACCATGTCTGTGTAGGCAAGAGAAGGATGGGTGGTGGCTATAGTTCAGGCTACAAAGTGAGGAGGACCATGAAAAGCTGTTGATGTTCACAGACAGGGAGACAGTATTCACAGGGCTCACTTCTGAGCTTGGCCTTTGTGTGTTGCGTCAGTGAATGAATGCACTCTTCCCTTAAGTGCAAGGAAAAAAACTGTCCTAATCATTTGTCAACTGTTCCTGGCAGCTCCAACTTTCTTCCTGAGCTGTTCGGAATAGCAAGGTCATCAGTCCTCCTAGCAGTCTGTGAGAATACATCACTTGTTTGCAATCCACATTGTCTTAATTTGATGTGCGTACCAAAACAAGGAGCATTGCATGCGTGGGCTTTAAAGGCTGCACCAGAGGTACAGACAGAATGCTAATCTCTGTTTGCTCTCCTGTGGGATGCACAGGTCCTCATCAGCCAAAAAAAGTACCCTACTGTTGTGTTTTCAGGCCATGGTAGATCTCCACTGGTATGTGACCGTCGTCAGTGGCAGGCAGCGTGGGCAGCTGCATGACACACGTGTCCCACCTCTAGCTGGGCTGAGCTCAGACAGACCTGCTTGTAACAGCCACAGGAGCCCTGGACTTTAACAGAGTTGTGAAGTTGCTGCCTCTGTGTGGCAATACCACCTTTGTGTGCCCTCTGCTTCACAAAGCCATTCACAAGCATCAAGACACCTCACCAAGGGACCTCACTTACTGCCTTAGTGACTTCCACGTGACACTGCAAGGTGTGTTTGGTGGTCTGAAAGGGAAGGCAGAAGCCTATTTGGATCGCGTTCAAGGCTGACTTTCAGTTAGTCAATGAAATAATTTTTTTTGGCTATATTTTACAGCAAATGGAGGATGGGATTATCCCATTCAAGTGGGAATGGTGGGACCCATTTTTCTTGGTTTGCTACTTAGGAGAGCAAGAAGAGTCTAAGTCACTCTTTTTAGGCAACCTGAAATGTTTGGCATCTCATATTTTCTGAGTTCGTAGCTCCTTCTTTCTGTGTTTCCCCCAACACCATCTCCTATTTGCTCTTGTCTTATTCTTTTTTCATTTCTCCCCCCTCCACTTTTTCCCCTCCAGTGTGACTGGCTGTGTATTGCAGACAATGGGTTCTGCACAGATCTTAATGCTATCCTACTCCTTCATGCCTGGCCTCTCACCTGGAGGGCAGGCTGCTTGTGCAAACAGTGCAGTGAACCAGAAACATTTAATTGGTATGAATTGTGCAAGCAATACCAAATGCAAAGAGAGATAAGAACAGAAATCAAATGCAAACAGATTGCATGAGCAAACTAGAAAAGTAAATGAAGTCAATGATAGTAAAAAAAAAAAAAAAAAGAGTACAAACATTAAAGGAAAATAACAGCAGCAAAGGTACATAAAAATATTGAAAAAAGTCAGAAAACACTTAAAAAAATGTAAAAACCAAGCAACTGTGTAGGCAGTAACAATTCTCACACTGCAAATATTCTGCAGTGTTGAGAAAACATAGGTGGTAACATTCATGGTACCAGAAAAGGAAGATAAACTTAAGAAATAAACCAAAAGGTGCAAATGATACAAACTTGTGTTGGCACTTGAAACAGTGACCACCGCTGAACAGGGCAACAACCACCGAATCTGCTTCTGCAGGAAACAACTGCTCCAGCAAGAGCAGAGAAGGCTGAGGGCAAGGTGCAAGGGCTGGAGGGTGACATGCAGGCTGCATGGCTGGAGGGTGGCTGCTACAGACTTCCTGGCAGGCAGAGTCCCAGATGACCTCTTGTTCTGGCAGCCCTGGCTGCTAGGTTGTGACAGGGGGTGGGAGAAGTGCTGGTGTTACTGCTGTGCAGGCAGCAGACAAGCAACCTATGGGGAAGGGTGCTGGAGTGAAAAGTGAAAAGTGAGTGCCTAAGTGAAAAGTGGGCTAACCTGGGCAGCCATCTGGAGGGGACATCTAGCGACAGAGCAGGCGTACGGCTGGGGTGCTGGACCACAGTGCTGTTGGCAGAGATCCTGGCTGCATTCATGTCTTGCAGTTGTTATTAAAAATACAAACAGAAGGAAAGAACCTGATGAATTGGCTAGGTGTGATATCGCTGGCCTGATCCATCTCTTCAAACCAAGAAAGCCCTGGAAATGCTGGGAAAATTCCTGATTAGTATCAAAACACCGCTTTGCTCTGCAGTGCTCTCTGTTGCCAGGCATTCTTGTTTTTCCTCCTCCCTTGCAGCCAGCTTCTCCAACAGACAAAGGGAATATCTCTTTTCCCACCTTCTGCCTCTGCTGAAGCACCTGCCTTGCTGAATTCTGGTGGATGCTGGCTTACTCTTAATTTGTGGGCCAAGCTGATCTGCTGGGCAGGCAGGCTTCTCTTCTTGCCTGGAATGCATGAACTGAATCACAACACACTGTTGTACAATGTTTCTATTGTCCCATCCTCTGCACATTCAAATTTAAAGATCTTCAGTCACAGGGAGGTCAATTTTTGTGTCATTAAGTAGAATAGAATAAATTTCCACCATGTAGCTTCTGAGTTTGGAAAGACTTTGCCCCAAAGAAAAAGACATCGTTCCAGGTCATGGCAGAGTGACATATTTCCCTTGCCTTCAAATGCTAATGAGGAGCAGAGGTAAACTAAAGAGTGGGTAAATTCACATAAATGATGGGTATAAAAGTGAGCAAATTCTGTTGTCCAAATTTGGAGGGGAAAAATTCTATGTACTTGTGTGTGCCTTTGATACCACAGCAAGGAAGCTACAAAGCTCCAGCTAAATACTAGGAAGCCTGTGCTTGCCTGCTGTGCTTTGCTGTCCAGGAATACATTGGCAATATAGTGCATTTTTTCTATACTTTATTTCTAATTCCAGCTAGAATTTTAAAAATGCAGAAAAACTTAAGTACCTGGAAACAATTTAACTAGTTTTCTCTCTAAGGCAAAAAAAAAGGGTATTTTCAGTTTTGTTGGAAGGAAGGGTGAAGATTTAAGCATCTACTCTATCCCCCTGTCAAGACTTGGTATCCCATCTTCAGATATAGTTCTTCTTAATACTAGCTACTCATCTCAGTTTACTCAGTTTGATGACTACTATAATTTAGCAAAAACGAGATACAAAACACAGATGGAATATTCTGTCTAAACAAAATGTATTTATATTTGTACTGTTACAAAATCTCCTTCTAGTATAAATGCCTTGTTATTTCCATTCTGCTGTGTTTGATTTTCAGTATTAAACTATTCCTATGATTCATTAATACCATGTCCAAAATATATTCCAGCTAAAATGTTTAGGAATACTTTCATGATATATGTTAGTTTATATAGCCATATCTTGAACATGAGAATAGTAACTACTTAGTCTTGAGGCGTGTAAAGATCCAAGAGAAATTACCCACAGTACCTGTAATTGGAGTTCTCTTAAAGGTCATAACCCTCTATAGATCCACACTTACCCTCCTTCCTCCTCTTGGGATTTGGAATACATTAAGCTTAGGATGGATTGTTTAGTTCTCTTTAGACCATAAAGAAACTGATGAAGAATAAGTCACATGATGCTTACTGTAAGGCTTGTATATAACTTAGCATATATGTCAGCCTGACAGAGGGCCAGAAATAAGCTTTGCAGTAACGTGATTCAAATATTGCACTAAAAGTAATCATGATCTTCAAGTTATTTTAGTTACATAAAAGTAGGTTAATTTCCTTCTACTGTTACAGCATCTACCAAGCCTCTTCTTTTAAGATATGAGAGCTGGCTTGGCTAATAAACAATACCACTATCTTTGACTGAAATATCGAACAAAGAAGAAAACCCAAGAAAATATTATTTTTTTGATGTAAGAGGATTGAAAAAAATTACTGTAGAAACTGCTGGTTCTTAACTATGACAATGATGCAACACTTTATTTGTTATCCTAGATGGGGCTTTCATGCTTTCTATGCAAAAGATTGATACTTTACCTTACCTCTCCAATATTGAGTGCATGAATGTAAAGGGCTGGTTTGAAGTTGCAGATTTCAGTGTAGATAGCAGTTGCTGTATTATAACTTTGATTTCATCCTGAATACATAAAAATGCTTACTTTTTCACAAAGGTTTTTTCCCCCTTTGTTATACTTTCAGTTATTTATTTCAGCATCACATAGTATTAAAATGCCTCCATAGAAAAGGTCACTCTTTTTCCTTTCAAAACATTTCTTTGCGGTTTCTGTTCCCAGAGGTACACATAGAATCAACAATCGATAAAAGAACATCACATAACACTCTGACTTACCTTTGAGGAATATCATTTAGGTCAACACATTTTATCAGGGAAAGACTTTTACAGCCAATCATTTCCCTTTTAATGACATTTTCTAATCACTAGGTAAATTTTCCTTGAATAGCAATAATACAGCTCAGTTATTTAGTTTGATGCATTTTAACAGGAAAAAAGCACTTAAAGACTTCATTCTGATAAATCCTCTTTTCCTGATTACAGCCTGTTTTTTATGAATTGAAGTGCTCCCTTGTTATAATTCTGAGCATTCCTGAAATGGATAGAGACTTGGTATCCTAAAGGATGGCTTGGTAAGTTTCCACTGCACTGTATAACCAGTAGAACACTAACAGAATCCTAACAGTGGTATCCTGGGTTGTCTTACCATCTCTGAAATCTTGAATTTTAGTGGAAAGAGCCGTATCCATACAGTTCCACTATTTAAGATCAAGTACGTCTTTTTAAAAACACTGTTCAATGTTCAGGAAGGCTTTCTGATGATGGTGATACATCTTTCAAAGCTGTCACAAAACAACATAGAAGAGCTCCCTCAAAAGGCAGGGTCATAGGTTGCTGTGAACAAGGTCACTGTTCATAGGCCACTGTCAAAAACAAATCTAAATGCCACACAAAATAGTTAACCTTATCACTTTCTCAATTTACTGGAAGACATGGAAGAGACAGAACAAATTGTGATTTTGGAATCATGTTAGTCATGAGGAGATGTATTGAGGTTATCGATTTCTAGGTAATAGGAAAAAATAATTTTAAGATATGCATTCATCAATGACTATAGTACTTGGCAATTTTTATAATTTAACTCCTGCTTTCCAATGTGGTATGAACAAATATTGCTCTCCATGGAGACGTATTTGAAAGCCACTTAAGAAAAAAATATCATCTTTACAATCTATCTGCTCAGTTTCTGTATTGCAGACAAAAAACTTTGTTGAAAAAAATCATGTTTGCGTAGTGCACCATGCCCTCAAAAGTTTGATTATGCCAGCCACGAGGTTGTCCAACCAGTCATATGCATTACAGAATCATAGAATCATTAAGATTGGAAAAGACCCTTAAGATCATCGAGTCCAACCGTTAACCTATCACTGCCAAGTCCACCGCTAATTATGATCACATACTTTTCATAAGTTCATTTTATTATTCAGTACAGAGAAAGAAAGTACATTCAATATTTTCTTTTCTCTTCATTATTCAGAACATAGCCCTATGCTTAGGATACATCCTTCACACCTTCCATTGCATTAAAAAAAAAGATTAATTGCCTCATGAGCATTTCTATGTCACTTACCAGCTTATGCAAAGGATGTAAAGAAACTCTAACATGGAGTGTTATATTTGCTCCATTTATTTCAGTCTTTCTCACGCTGCATGCAGTCACTTAGTGGAAAAAAAAGATTAAGGATACTGGATAGAACAAACAGGAAGAATATCAGTCATCGACACTTTGTTATGCAGTAGAACAGATAAGAGAGGGGATGGCTGGGGCTGAAAATAATGTAGGTTTAGTTCTGGAAGGCCAGCTTGTGCTATCCTTGTGAAGAAGTTGCACAGAGGAATGAGATTGCCCAAGCAGCACAGAGCACCAGCTGGAGATCACATACCCAGATATAACTCCAAATCTTCACTTTGTGACTGTGCTGTGCTAAGCATAGGCTTGAGGAGCCTGAAAGTTACTGTATGTACTTGCATTGCTAGTAAAATTTTACTACTGGAAAGGCTTACTTTCTTGCTTTTTTTATTGTGGAAACCTGCTCAGAGACCTTATATTGTGGCATCTCTGTGCCGTGACATCCAGGCTTGGTTTACAGATCTGAAAGAGCCCAAGGTGCTCATCCAGTGGCTGGTAAACTGCCAGGCAAAAGTAGAGGGGATGACTTAAAAAGATTTGCAGAGCAATCAAGTGATGAATAACCTGTGACAACTGATCTGTAACATTTTTTTTGCTTCAAAAATTATCTTAACAGCCTGCTGATAGTATGGGAAAAGGAAGATTACTTGTACCACAGTGACTGAGGTTCCTTTACTTCAATTCCAGGCTGTGCATGCTGCAAGTTCAGCATGGTGCCGGCCATGCCTGTAAAGCTTAGCGCTACTGTAAGGCGTTCTGTGCTATATCTGAGTGAGATTAACAGTGCCCTGCTGGCAGTAACTAACCTGTCAATTCAGGTTTGGATGCAATATCTAACATAACACATTTAAGAAAATTGGGAAAGGCACAGGAAACTGTCTAGACCAGAGAAATAGACTTGATGCCATTGCCAGTGCTATCAGGGTCAGTATAGATTTCTTTTATCTGAATTTGGGTGGAAATCAGAAGAAAATCATAGGAATCAGCTGAAAAGACCATGGCCACCTAAAGACATTTAGCAAGGAGCCTCTAAGAAGAGGTTCAGACATTAGCTGATGTCTCTTGCAAATATACTTATTGTGAGCATTCCCCTTCTGAAGAAATAGATACCAAAGGATGGACGGATGGATGGATGTTATAATTGACCCCTCTGGTTAGTCAGATGGCTTCTGTGAGAAGAGGTTTTCTAGACAGAGTTTTGGGAGATGCAAATCAAACAGAGCTACCACAGGGTCGTGAAGCTAACTCCAAAACTGACTGGTTACCTGTTAAAGGAAGGATGAATGAGAGCCTTTTTGTTCAGTGCTGCATATGCATTATGATCTGCACTGTGAAACCATACACAGAAGTGAGAATGCCATGCAGGCCAGTTTGCTGGCCCTAAGTTTGAGGATATACATGTGGAAGTCCAAAGCATTTGATCACTTGTGTCTGCAGGCAGCTCATGGGCACTCCCTAACCTGTCTGAAGAATGAAGAAAGCATGAGAGTAAATCTGATGCAACTTTCTGTCTACTCCCTGCTTTAAACTATGCCTCTCCCTGATAGGAGCTCTTCTAAACCTGTAACTTCTGATGGAGAAAGGCAATTATTCAAGGAGATCAAGCATGGCAAAAGTGGTGGTGAGGGAGGAATGTTTCAGCTTTTCTTCACTACTTTTATCACTTTTCTTGTTCTATGGAGAAGGGCAATGGTAGGGTCATCTCAAAGGAAGGGTTTCTCTTACTGGCTGCCTGGGTTATGTTTGTAGAAGACAGAAAGGAAGCACAGTAAAAAGAGAGAAGATGTCTTGAAAGGGTATGCTTCCCCTCCTCTTGTTGCAGGTGCAATTTAGGAAGCAAATATAGAAATTATCTTTCATGTGTTGCAAAAAGTGCCCAGGAGAAGAAAAAGGTTTGCCCTGAGTGAAAATGTTCTTCTTTGTGATCACAGGGTGACAAACTACAAAGAGAGTTCTGAATAGGGGTTTTTTGAGAGTTTGTCATGGTTTAACCCCAACTGGCAACTAAGCACCACACAGCCTCTCACTTACTCCCCCTGTGGTGGGATAGGAGAGAGAATCGTCAAAAAGGTAAACCTCGTGGGTTGAGAGAAAGGCAATTTAATAGGACAGAAAAGGAAGGGGAAATAATAATAATGACAAAAGAATATACAAAACAAGTGATACACAATGCAATTGCTCACCACCAACTGACCGATGCCCAGCCAGCTCCCGAGCAGTGGTTGCCCACCCTGGCCATCTCCCCCCAGTTTTTTGTTCAGCATGATGTCATATGATATGGAATATCCCTTTGGTCAGTTTGGGTCAGCTGTTCTGGCTGTGTTCCCTGCAGCTTCTTGTGCACCTCCAGCCTCCTTGCTGGCAGGGCAGTTTGAGAAGCAGAAAAATCCTTGGCTTAGTGTAAGCACTGCTCAGCAACAACAAAAACATCAGTGTGTTATCAACATTATTCTCATCCTAAGTCCAAAACACAGCACTATACCAGCTACTAGGAATAAAATTAACTCTACCCCAGCCAAAACCAGAACAGAGGTTATATTTTTAAAGCATTGGACTATTGGACATAACATCTAGGACAAATGGCTCTGGATTGGTACCATGAACAGAATCAGCCTGCAAAGGTGGCAGTGATATGAAACAGGCATTGTAAGATATGCTCTCATAAGTGATTCAGCTCTGGTTACAAGATAAATCTTATTTTCATGCAAACAAATCCACAGACAACCCTAGTGTGTTCTAAGGCTAAAGTGATGCAAGGGAAAAATATATGTCATATTGATAACTTGGTGCTGTGTTAAAGGGCTATAAAATATTCAACTAAATGCGTTTGAAAAGTGCCTTGAAAAATATCACCCCAGACGCAATTCTTTGGTTGCTCTAGGAACTTTAATGTAGTTTGTGTATCGTGGGCAAAGAACTTAAGGAAGATACAATGACAGCATCAAACTCATCTGGAAATATTTGCCTTAGCATAAAGGACCCCTTGCCCTCCCCACGACGACGTGCCTGCCTCCTCAGCTTGGCTTCTTAACAGATGGACAGAATTGTATTTGGTGCATTGCACCTTGTGGAATTAAACAAGTCTAAAGAAAACTGCTCCAGCATCTGTCTTCTTTCAAGCAGATTGTCAACAAGAGGAGGGGGGGAAGGGAAGAAGGGGAAACTTTGCAAGGATGTTTTAAACCCTCCAGATAAACTGTCGCTTTGAGCCTTGACAGCTCAAGAACTTGACACATGCGTCTGCTCCCTGGAGGCCGTCCCCTGCACGCTTGGCAAGCTGATCACGGCTGCTGAGCTGTGACGCCACAGTGCTTGCCTGACCTGACATAATGGGCAGCTATTTACTGCAAACAAGGTAGATGGAAGAACATAGACTTAAATGATGCTCTGGTGTAAGAAGGAATCCACTAGGGCCCCCAGTCAATCTTCAGGTTTTGGTTTTTTTTTTCTTCCTTTCTTCCCCTTCTTTTTCTGGAATCGTTTATTCTTTCCCCAAGGAGCAGGTGACTGTGGCACAGCACTAAGCCTCCCCTCCCTAGATCAATAGTGTGGGTTAAAGAAACAGTTGCAGGACAATAAACAGAGAGAGAAAATGAACTTTGGATAACCACACCAACAGTTTGCTCTGGTCATTTTTCATCTATTACGGTGAAAAGTAAAAACACAAGCCCCTGGGGGGCCTGCAAGAATGCTGTCAGCTTCATTCCAATGTGCAAGCACCATCACACTTGATCGGTGAAGAGCAGGTGTCAAAAGCTAGAGTGAACCCTACAAATATTGTCTATTACATGAATCTGACTGCATCTAGTGTCAGGTATTTCTTGCACACCACACTTTCATTCACCTATGAATGTGCTAAGGAAGATGTGCCCTACATTTCTGCTTCCCACTGTGGCAAGCAAGGTAGCAAGTTCAAGAAAACCCTAGCTTTTTCCTTTAGCATGCCAGCTGCATAGTACAGGCAGCATTCTCCTCTGATGTAAAACACTAACAGCATTGATCCAATATGCTGGTTCAAATCAGCTGAAAAAGTCATCCTGCTTGGCAAATGCAACCATACACACAAACATGGTGATTGAAAAGAATTTAGAACTACATGACATTGGCATAGCTTTGGCAAAACCAGAAGCATAAGACAACCCACTGAAAGGTTCAACTTCATTGTATGTTTCCTGACCCCTCTCTGTTTTTATGGTGTTACTAAATTACATTGTTCTGCCTAAATGACTTTGGTTTTTAGAATAAGTTTAGTAAAAAAGTGTCAAGAGATCTGTACAAAAGCTGTTCTTTCATTTATTTACTCAAGAAGGTCTTGATTTACAGTTGATTTTGGCAACTACTTGCATTCGTATAAGGCCCATTAACTTTAACATATTTGCATATACATCCAAGCACCTGCCTTGGCTATGAGTGAAAAAGCAGAAGTGAAGTGCTCTGATGGGCTGCAGTCTTTAAATTCTACAAAATACAGAATTTTATACTGCAAGTATGCTGATTTCAGAATATTTAACCCAAGACTTTATAAAAAGAAAGGCACTTCTATTATAATCTCCACATACACATAATGTTTTATACATCCTGCTCCTTAAAATATTTATTACTTCATTGATGCACTCTCCAGACCTAGATCCTTTGAAGCCTTATTAAAATCTTGAGCTAATGTGCGTAATTTAGATGCTAATTATGAAGTAGGAAAGGGCACTGCTTACTGATAAACTCTATTAGAAAAGCCTAATTACGCCGGCATCTCAATAGTGGGTATATTTAAAGAGCCAGCTCACATACCATTTACTGCAAGAGAGTTGAGTCTAGGACCGCATTCAGCTGTGCTGTGGATGGGAAACTGAAGAACTGATGCAGTGGTGGCTTCATGCCATAACCTGGAGATATGCCATAAGGCATTGATGATCTGATGGGCAACTAAGGCACAGCTGCTCCAGCCTTCTCTGCCTTGACATAAACCCTCTTCTTGGTTTACATCCACAGTTTCAGTAGGCATTAGTCAGGATCCCTGTGTATCTTAAGACAAAGTTTACTTATCAAAGACCTAAAAGGAGTAGCACAAAATATTCCAAGTTCATTTGGCATGTGCACATAGATTAGGCACATCTCTGAGCATGGAAGAGCGGGTCTCTGCACATGCCACACACAGTACAACCTCATCAAATTTGTCTAAAAGAGAACTACAACTTTTCCATTCCTGCAAATCCGACTAGAGAATAAATGGACAAATCTGGCTTTGCACAAACACCAAAACACACACTTGCATTTACACACAGATAAAGCACCACTGAAATACAATGGTAGATAGATATGTAGTTATCTAATTTGTAGTTATCTAACATGCACCGTCGTCCATCTGCATGTTGGTATGACATACATATTATATGCATCCAAAGGATACTATCAAGAAGTGTGGAAATGATGGTTTGGTAATAAAAAATGTTTTTTGATCAGAATCTATAGCATATATGGCTAAGCATGAAGGGATTGACAGCAGTATGAAGCTGTATTCCTCAGTACTACAGTGAAGAATTACATGTGTATTTTTTATACTGGGATACACGCATTACTGCCTCTATTTTTGTTGCAGTTATTGTGATACAGCTGAAGCATACACTGAAAGCCCCTTGAATTGACGTCATGTTTTTCCATGTCTTCCATGAAGCAATCAGTATACTTCAAGAAGAATAATAAATAACAATGCATGGATTTTTTTCAATAGATGGATGGTGAATTGAATGATGAGCTGTACCATGCATTAGGGAGCTTTCCTACAGGCATCACAGTTCCCACAAATGGCAGCTTATGGAATACTTTGGGAGACATTTTGCTTTGAATGAATTCAGTCTTCCTTCCAATTTTTAGCATAAGGATTTCCACTTGTTGTTTATCTTAAGGACTTAACTAATTACTATGCAGACAAGCAAAGAATAACTGAAGAAATTGTTGTAATGAAGTTTAAGTTAGGATGTTCACCACCTCAAGAAACACCACTATTCACATGTTTTGTTTTCATGGGTTTTGATTGAAAGTAGAACCCATTTCACTTTGAAGAGATAGATAGCAGATTCTAGAGCCACAGTTCCCAAGCTGTACTGGATTTTATCTTCCTGGCACAGAGGAGTATTTCCAACTTCATAATGAAACACAGATATGATGTTGACTACAGACTCACCCATTGTTGCCAATGTTTCCCACACTGCCATAATTACACTGGGAGAATTAACCAGAAAATTAAAGACATCTGCAAGGGGAAGTGCCTGTACATTTGTTTCACACAGTTTGTACTAACACTGTGGAGTTATTTCAGTTTCAGGAATGTCTGAAAATAACTTCCTCTCTGTTCATACAAGGGATGTATGGAACAAAAATCTCCCGCTGAAATGGAACAAAACATCCACTGACAGATTTTTTCAGTGATGCCAGGCCATGCTCCTACTTTGTATAGTGACACAACACATGACAGAAACATAAATCGATACATCTATGATCAAACTTCTGAAGGATTAATTAGTAAGGTCACTCCTAGGGTGTCACGAATACTTTCAGAAGTATCTGAAAGGGATCCAAAGGGGAAATAATAATAATAATAATAATAATAATAATATTAATAAAAATTGCTCTAAACCCCACTTCACCTGTGTATGTCGAAATCATCCTTTCTGTGTAGGTCCTTGTCTTTGGCAGACCTGTACTGCTGGACCTCCAGGGAACTTCACAGCACACGTTGCCAGTTTCATGGCACCTGTCAAGAAATCCACAATTCCAGCCATGTGGTGCTTTCCCTGGCAGCAGAAAATGGCTGGATCTGTTTACACGTTTTAGAAGCTATCTACTAAATTACAAGGACAGTAATATACTAATTCCCTGGTAGGATCAACCACTTGAAGTAACAGTACATTTCAAAGGACAAGGCTTTACACTGGTTCCAGAAGAGCTGAGTTCCAGATTTGATTCAGCAGTTTGCTGTGTATGCTGTCCTAGGGAAATCACCTCTTTGTGTCATACTCCAACTGAATGTGGAGGATATGTTGTATATTCTTAAACATTACATTGGGGGGTGTTGGTTGACAGCCGCCTGAACATGAGCCAGTAGTGTGCTCAGGTGGCCAAGAGGGCCAATGGCATCCTGGCTTGTATCAGGAATAGTGTGGCCAGCAGGACCAGGGCGGTGATAGTGCCCCTGTACTCGGCATTGGTGAGGCCGCACCTTGAGTACTGTGTTCAGTTTTGGGCCCCTCACTCCAAGAAGGACACTGAGGTGCTGGAGCGTGTCCAAAGAAGGGCAACGAAGTTGGTGAAGAGTCTAGAGCACAAGTCTTATGAGGAGCGGCTGAGGGAACTGGGGTTGTTTAACCTGGAGAAGAGGAGGCTGAGGGGAGACCTTATTTCTCTCTACAACTACCTGAAAGGAGGCTGTAGTGAGGTGGAGGTCGGTCTCTTCTCCTTAGTAACGAGTGATAGGACGAGAGGAAATGGCCTCAAGTTGCACCAGGGGAGGTTTAGGTTAGATATTAGAAAAACGTCTTGGTGGTCAAACATTGGAACAGGCTGCCGAGGGAAGTGGTTGAGTCTCCATCCCTACAGGTATTTAAAGAATGGATAGATGTGGTGCTCGAGGACATGGTATAGATGGACTTGGCAGTGATAGGTTAACGGTTGGACTCGATGATCTTAAGGGTCTTTTCCAACCTTAACGATTCTACGATTCTATGGTTCTATGATTACAGGGGTGTGACTGAAAGTTTACTGAAATTAATGGAATTCAAATGCTTTAGACAAGCTTGCATCAAAATTGAAAGTGTCATCAGGCAGTTTCTGTTTAATCAGGTGAATATTTTAACTTTTATATCTTCCTTCAACATACTGAGTTTTGGCTTCCTCATAATTTTACAGGTTCCCACTTGGGCAAGAAAATCTCATCTTCACAAAGGTGACACATCTCCTTCTGTGAGCCTCCAAGCTCAAGCCTGTATCTCAGTATTTTATTGCATGCAGAGAGCCTTCAGTGTCAACAACACTCACTGGGAAACTTCTGCCTCCGTTGATCCCTGTGATGACCACTCTCCCATGGCCCATGCAGCTCAAAGGGGTATCTGATATCCTTTGGCTAGAGTGTGGAGGATGTGCTGAGAAGCTGAAACTTTTCAGGTGTCCCTTGGCCCCATTTTATAGCCTCACCACATCCTTGGGCAAGGAATGTCATGTTGTCTTCCAGTTCCCTTAAGCCACTAATCAAAGCAGGTTAGGTACAGTAATTGTCCATAAAATCTAAAAACAGGCAGAATGCTTACACATACAAAAGACAAAGCTGAAGAATCAACAAGAACAATTCATCTGCTTACGCTGTTACATCAAAAGGGCGTCCCCTTCCCTCATTCAGATGACTTGCTGTTCTCTCCCTCCTCCTTTCCTTACTTGCTGAAGTGTGGTGTCTTTACCCCTCTTACTTGACCTTAGTCGTTCTAATAAAAACAAAGGTTTTCCTTTCCATCAGTATGCAAACATATCAATTTTTATACCAGGAGTCTGTACTGGTTGGTAGACAACTGTGTCCTTCAATGAAGTGTGAAACTCATGGCTCTTCCTTTGATAGCTACTTGGCATTCTTCAAGCAGGAATGCATCTATCACTGGATCTTCATTTCCCATCAGCTTATACACTAAAAATACAAAATACAAACATCTATACAGTCTAATTGTGTGCAGCTTATTACTGGCTTTTGACTGAGACTAGAAGTGATAAGTCAAATACTTTGACGTGACCGCAGGTTTCTGTTGATGGATCTCCACTTTCCAAATGGGCAAACTGTATCAATAGGTACCAAAGAAATAACAAGAAAGAATTTCTAACTTTTTGACTGAACTATTAAGATAATTCTACACTGACATTGTTTACTTTGTTCTAGTATCTGCTTTTGATTATCTACCACTTAATTTGCAAATGTTTCCACCTTTTTTCCTAGAGATATCTGCCCTTGCAGGAGACCCAACTGTTTCATGTATTGTATGCTATGCACTATGATCAGGCACACCAAGGCATCCAAAGGGGAAAGCCTGTGAAGCTTGAAATCAGAGGGAAACTATGGATTCTCTTTGCTGCACTTTTCCTGGGGATTTCTGGAAATATAGGTAAAATGATTTTGCAGCCTGCAAATACAAAAAGATACAGTCTCCGGACTCTCACATATTCACGAGTAAAACTCTTACTCACTTTTGCTGCTGCACAGCTAGGCAAGTCCTGGCACCAAGCTGTTCATTGCTCAGAGAGGAGAATGACTTCCCACAGCCACCACCAGCAAAAGCCAGGCTCCATGCTGGCCAGATCCACCCCTCTTGAAACAGCTCCAGCAAAAGTGAATGGGACAATGTCCATCTGGTGTCCTACAGACTTGGGGTCATGATGCTTCCCCAAGTCCAGGTGCAAAACATTGCTCCACATCAGAGAGAGAAGGGCAGTGAAGCCATGACCAGGCACCATTTCTTGTGAGCCAATGTACCACTGAAGAATGTTGTGTGAGAAGAACCAGGTTAGAAATCTAGAGAAAGGAGGTTGTACCTGGCTGCGGTTCTGTCTAAAAGAGATGCCCCCTTTTCCCTGACTCACAGAGAAGAGCAGAGCTGAGTCTCTCCCTTCCCTTCCTTTCAGTTAACTTGGACTCCTCCCAGCCAGTTTGCCCTTTTATGGGTATCCTATTATGTGGCTTTCTACATTGTGGGGGGAAAATAGTGCTTTACTTTGTACTGAAGATTTCTAGAAGGACCAAGATATTCAGTCGTGTTATGGCTCTCACCCTAAATTGCCATCATCATACACAATGGCAGTGGTAGAGGAGGAAATGAATTCAGATCACTTAAACTGTGGGCACAACTCTTTCATTGCAAGTTGCTAAAGCAAATATTTATGGGATAGAGCCACCCATGGGAATATTTATTTATGAAAAAAATGCCTTGGTTTTCCTCAATTTGCCTGAGTTTTCTTCGTGAAACATTGTACCTGGATGAGATCTTTCGGGACAACTTTCTCTGGGCAATGCCCCCTCTTACCTGTAGGTCTTAAGCCCGTAATAGGTAACAGGATCCAGAAGAAGATGGTGAGACATTTAAAACCAAGTTTCTAATTAGGAAATTAGCACATGAAATGCATTAATCATCCCAGCCTAGTAACCACAACCAAAGACAGTGAGTAAATGGAAGAGTATGACTGTTTCAATATTCACTCAACCTGTGTGTTCATAGACGATACCTATGCTCCCCCTAATGTTGATTCACAGGTGTACTTACATTTCTGTGTCAAGGCCTCAGACTTTCTCGTTTAGAGGTCTGGACTCTTACAAACTCCCTTTTTAGCCACCTCCTTTGAATGAAGTCCAAAAGCAAGGAACTGACATTGGTGTCTTTTCAGAAAAACTAAGATTATGTTTATGCAATTTACATACTGAGACAACTCCAGAGATGATGTCCTTTAGGAAACTGACTGATTGATGTCTGTGTTAGCCCACATCAAGCATCTGAATTCAAAGGCAAAGTTACGCTTGTGTTACCACGTTCCCCCTGTCTCTGCACTTGGTCATGTGCACCTGGAGCATCTCCTTTGTGCTGGCACTACAGTGTCCTCTGTGGAAAGCTGTGAGGCAGAATAATAAATGCGTGTGTGATTTTGTCAGCATCCTCACAGAAAGGCACAGGGTAGGTACTACATTGTACCTTGAATCCAGGGATCACCCACACTTGTACTCTGCAGAGCTGGAAGCCAGCCACCTAACTGTGCTAACTAACCGTGGGAACAAAAATCTACTGGCCTCATCTATCACCTCATTCAGGCAATTAAGATTCCAACCTGAATTTGGAGAAACTTTAAATCTAAGGAGGAGCCAGATTAGCTTTAATTAAATATGCCCTTTGAACTGATGCAAGGAGCCAGTAAATCTGGAGCGCTCCAACAGAAGGGGAAAAAATGGAACAGAAAAATCAAGATGGGGACATGGGTGTCCTGAGTAAAAGTCTGTCCCAAGGCAACATCCCATGCTCATTCTGTTGCATCTCCAGCCATGACTGTTCAGTCCCCTAAACTCAGTCTGCAGGTGCTTAAACCTTCATCTTATGTTCCTACTGGTTGCATTCCTACCACTTACACAAAAGCAGAGTTTATGTTAATGCCCAGATACTTCAAAAAAAAAAAAAAAAAAAAAAAAAGTGTAGTGATCAGTATCCATCATCTTTCCAACTGCCTTGTCACTACATCAATTAATACAATTGAGCAAAAAATGTCACAAACCCAGTGGAAAAACCTTTACACAGCTTTTCAGGGGGAAGTTTACTTCCAGCTTTTTTCCCTTGCATTAGCTCCTGTCATCCACAAAACAACAGAACCCAGTGGTGTCAATTATATTTGATTGACTGAGTAAAGCACACACACAAATAAGCGAAAACAATGGACACAAAAATCTATATATGACTCCCCTTGTCAGTGAGAATGCCTGTCTTCTCCATTTTCATGCTGCACGGTGTCCTGCTGCTACAGGCTTAAATGTTTCCTTCAGCCCCCAAACTATCACCAATTAAGTTAGCAGGGTCTTCAAAGGTGTCAAATGACTCCCTGGACAATTGGCTGTAACTGCTGTTCAATAAATGAGGTCTAATTTATCAGTTTAACTTCACTTTTAAAAACCTAATGTCTCCCGGTACCGTGTGCCATTTGCCCACGGTGTGAAGAGATGCCTGCCATGTCGCATTTTGAAAGTTGTGTGAGCTCTTGTTAGCAATCACGTTTGTCTGTCATACCTTTTCTCCCCTTTTGAAAGATGCATTTGAATAAAATATACTTGAGTGGTATGGAGTTGTGTGCTATGGTACCTCAATAAGCAATTCCCAGAAAAAACAAATAAAAAGAATTAAACACAGCTCAGTGCTGTTTTTGTTTTTTGGTTTTTTGTTTTTGTTTTTGTTTTTTTTTATGGGAGGGTTTGAGTACACCTTAAAACACAGCCCCTTGTTACTTTTTGTGCAATTCTTTTACTTTGACCCTGCATACAAACAGTGGAAACTAACTTACTGGGGCTTTTTTAAGTGTTGGAGATGCAGGAAATCTGTGGCCAACATAGGAGACGCTCTGGCGGAGGATACACTTTTCAAGAAACAAGGTGCAGGGTAGAGATGCAGCTCACCATCAGCACTCTAAAAGTATCAGGCAGGCACAGACCCAAAAGGTCAGAAAAGTAGGATATAAATTTAGGAGATCATTATTAAAATATATAGGGAGCAAAACTGTGCCTCAAGAAAAACAGCATGCAAAATATTTATGATTAAAAACTAATTGTTCTGCCATGTAATATACTTAATCTAATTTGTGTGTGTCCTGGATGGAATGGAGAGATGTGGAAAAGTGAGGGTGGAAAAGACAACACAGAATTAGTGGATATAAACTCATGTTACAGAAAAGTAGTACTTTTTTGGCATTAAAAGGTACAAGATGCTTTCGATACAGACGAAGCTTATGCTAGGAACAAAACTATTGTTTTCACATATATCAAGATTAATATACATCAGCAGTAATGGAAATTCTGGTAACATGGGGCAGCTTTAATTTCATATTTGAGTAATACTGATGTGTTACTTCTATGTTTTTATGTTTTTAATACCGATGCCAATCTGCTCAGTGAGGCAAAGACATTCTCCTGTGAGCTGCTGCTTCAATGCAAAATTGTTTTTAATGTATGCTACCCAATACAGGATTTGAAATCTACAGAAAAGATCTTTCTTGCACAGAAAATAAAAATACACACACACTACACTATGTGCTAGTCACACCGCAGGATAAGGATTAATATATTTTATCTGTAACCTTCTTAACTTGCCTGCCTCTGTTTTGATCCAAAGATATCTGCAACACACCTACTCTTAACCTGGAGCTTTTCTGTCATATAATTTTAGAACCTTAATTTAACATTGAGGTTTGTTATATCATTGATATTAGCATGACACATAGAAAATGTTTTAGACTCCAAGTTTACAAACAGGGCAAGAAGAAATAGTCTGGCAAAAGCCAGGGATGCTGCATTTCCACATTCAGAAAGAAGACACCATTGGAAAAGAGCTCTGAAAGATCCCCTTGAAAAAAGAACACCAAGAAGGGGAGTCTGTGGGTGCAAGTCAAGGGTAGTATGCAAGTCACAAAATTAATGACAATTACAAAGCCACAGATAAAAAGCCATCTTCTGTAACATCAGAGTGAGTCAAAAGAGTATAGGAACTCTCTTCACCTTAAAGACACATCAAAGGGACATGAGTAGAGGGGAATGACTTTGTAATCTACTCATCTTCCTGAACATCTTTCTCAACACCTGCAGACTTCATTTGTCTTTAACAGACAGTAAAACTTTACATGCCACATACATCCCCATGAAGTCTCAGCAAGTTTTTGTACAATGTTGTTGTACAATATTTCTGGTCTACTCTATGATCATTGTTTTTTCTTCTCATATATGATTGAGGACTATACTGTGATCTATCACTGCTGTTTCTCTCCCTCTCTCATTTTCAAGTACAAAACTTCTCACTTGTAGCAGAGATTTTTAACAGTACCTGCATTATTAATCTGGCAATTTTTATGATTAAGTTTCCTTTTGTTTTTATTACTGTAACCCTTGCGGTTATTTGGTTGTTCCTGTAGGACACTCAGATCGCCTTCTGCTGACAGTTCCTCTCAGCTCTGCACCTTGGATAACTGTCATGACTTTTTGTGCAAAGATTGCTCAGTAGTATCACTCCCCATGGTGAACTCTCAGAAACTCTGCCTGTAACCTTAGAGCAGGTGTTTAACCTCCCGTTCAAAAGAACCTGCTGCCACCTCATTTTCAGCCAATTACCACTGACATCACAGTTTTTATGTTAATCTCTACCTTAACTGATGATTTTCCATGTTAGAGGGTATCATATGCTTTCCTGAAGTCCAGGTATCTTTGTTTCACCTTCTCTGCAAAATCAGTTACTGAAGAATGGTATCAAACTTTGGGAGAGTAAGTCAGTCACTTGGATCACTTGTTTTCTCTCAGCTATAGACTGCTATTGTGGTATCACAGTTTTCTTATAAACCCTTACTGCCTGTCTTGTGAATTTATACGCCAGAACGTTCACAATTGTCAGACAGATATTATTTGCTCCCTCTATTTTAAACACACATTGAACTCAAGGAGTTAAATGCAAATTTGAGTTTTACTTCTATCTTCGATATCATCCCCTCACTCATTGTCCCTTTGTATTGTGCCAATACTTCCATCCTAAATTTTCTTCTTATTAATAAGGAGGAATCAGAAGAAAAAACAAGATTCTCTTTAGTTTCACTGCACAGTAGTTTCCTGGGTACAGTGGAATGCAACTGCAACAAGAGGTTATCTCTGCAGAAGGAAATACGACCCTCAGGTATCTAAAACAGGGAAATGTAGTGCTTTCAGTATGAAGGCAGTGATAGAACAGATTCTGGATTTAGTTACAGGCAAGCATGGCAATATAAAGCCCCATGCAGTGATTCCAGTTTTAAAAATAAGTGTCACACCCAGGGATAACAAATCTGTGATTACTGTGCCCATTTTTGGGATTAACAAGATAGGTAGGAATGTTCTGGCATCATAGATATTACCTCTGTAAGTATGTGGTCATGCAACAGCTTTGTGGAACTCTGAAGATCTGTGCTGTTGCTCCAGTTAATGGTTCAAGAGAAGAAATCCTAAAATTCAGGTGTTTTAAAAAGAATGCAAAAATAAACTCAACTAAAGAAAAAAAAAAAACAAATCTAGATTTATCTCAAATTTACTTGTACTCAGCCTGAGCCAGACACAGCTTCCAGGTATTCGGTGAGCAGCTTATACCCACGCTTCCCCTGTAAAACCAAAACAAAATGCAGTCGTACAGTATCTACTCTGAAAACTAGCATGGGAAGGCAAACCCCAGAAAACCTAAAAATAATAAAGCCAAATAGCCAGTTATTTGTACAACATAAACAAGTAGCTGCAGGAACAATAGCATCAGGCTACAACATCAATTTGGGATTAAAACAAAAATATATATTCAGAAGTGTCTATGTACAGTGAAGTGCTTTTTCATCCCTCGCCTCTCTGAATCCTAGATGGGTGGCTGACTCAGTTCCTTCTGCTTTCTGACAAACTTTTCTTCCCCAGCAAAGCCTTGGCAGACAGGTGTAGCATTTTCTTGATCTCAGGGAGAGGAGTGATGCCAGCATATAACAGCAAACAGTGCAAAGATTTTATCTGAAAAACATGACTCATGGAAGCACAAAACAATGACATACAAAAAGACAACTTCAGTTTCTTTTTTTTTTTTTCCTACCTGCCTACTGTCTATTCGAGTTTTGTTTGGAGCCCGTTTTGCTTTGCTGAGCCTGTGATTAAACCTATAATGGTGTCCAGGTGAGGTTACCTCTGCTCAGAGTTGGAGCAGGGCAAGGAAACCTCCTCTGCGTGATGGGAGAAGAGGCACACTGCCAGCAGTGACAAGGTAGGCAGCAGACATCTTGCTGAGGGATTAAAACAACTTGTAGACTCCAGGTAGTAGCAAAAGCCACTAGAGCTGTGACCTTCTGTGAGAAGCTTGAGAGGGCGTAGTGATATTACCAGTGACACAGGCAGAGCGGGAGTGGTTTACTTGAAAAACGTAGGCCTTATATAGTGCAACTTTCAAAAAACAATTATAATATTAAAGAATTTAGTGGTATTAAGATATTTTTGTTGTTGATTAATCGGAGTCAAATAGTGTGTTGCATTAACAAAGTCGTGCAAGAGTGTTAGCAGCTCAGATGATGCTTGCAAGAATTCCTGTGTTCCTAACATGAAAAGTGTGATTTTTTAAGTACAATCAGAATAAATAACTATAAGTTTTTATACACCTGTTACACTCAACTTAAAGCTATTAGTTAGCACACATGAGGACTTATCCAAATTACACGACATTTCTGAGCTGCTTCCACAACATATCTTCTCCTCACTTGTGTCCCCCCCCCCCTTTTCCTCCAGCATGCTACTGAAATCGCATTTCACTGTTTTCAGAGGTAAGAGAGCAGGTTTTTTTCCAATTAGCCCCATACTCTGTTACCAGCTGCACTTCTGACAACCCTGGCTGTACGTTCTGCACCCACCATTGTTATGTGTCTACTGGCATGACCCCAGTTCTGCTGGCAATATCAAATACCTTTTTTTAATATATGCCTACATACCTGTCGTGCTGTGGACTGTTGCCCTCTGGAGTTCAAAGCTGGGATGATCATTTTCTCAACATAAAACGTCTTTCCTGCTCAGGCAGAAGACTCGGCGCTATTTGCCTCTTTTCCCTCCGTTCAGTGAGTTTACAACTAAGCAGAATTTTTTCTGGCTTTCACTAAGCCTGGCCCACCTGTATAGAGAGCATTGAAATATTTGCTCCTTGCAAATGCATCTTTTGCTTTAGGGCCAAGCCATCAGTGGAGCTAATCTTGGTTCATTACATCACTAATGCTTATCTTGACTTTAGAACTATTTCAAAGAAGTTTAGAAGTCTTCAGCATTTTTGGGCATCACTGGTTTCTTGTTCCCACACATTGCCATTAACTATGGAAATTACCGTTCCAGCCCTAATAGCGAGTCCCAGCTACCACAGGGTGGAGGTGGGGGGTGGGGGGAGACAAGAAACTCACCTAACCTTTTGCAGCATCCTTTTTGAGAAAAAGTATAGGAAATCAAGTTGAAAAAAAAAGAAAGTAAGAGCCCCTGCGGTTCTATTGTATTCTGTGCAAATCTGACTGTTCAGAGCCACAGGTTTTTGTTTGTGTTTAAAGCTGGTCACACGACTTAATTGGTAAAAGCTAGACATACAAACTTGAGAAAGAGTGGGATTTCAGTTACTCATAGTTGCCAGTGAAAGACGGGAAAAAAAAGCATAAAGTGGAAGGAAAGGAAAATACAGGTAGCAGAGTTTATTCCAGTGCTTGTGCCCAACCCTGCAGGCTGTTTCTGTGGTTTGCAGGGACTACAAGGGATCACTATGGGCCGGAGGATGAACTGCCACCCACAGCGGATGTGCCAGTGAAATCAATGGAACACCAAGTCCTGTACACATTTCTTAGTGAGATATGCCTGTCTGTGGTGTGGCCATTATGTTAAGCAGCAGTGAAGTAATGAAATTACACATTTTCCTGCCATATTTTCCTTGTGCTGAATTTAGTATAAATTAAGTAGAGTACAGACACAGAAGACTGATAATTGAAACATTTATCAAGGCTTCTGAAAACCCTAAAGCTTTCTGCTTAAAAATAGTTATTGATGGATCCTGATTTGTCATGTTTTCCTATGGCTTATGCAGTCATGCTCTGTAAGTATGTGTAATGTTTATCTGTGTATTCCCTTATAACAGCATTTGAACCCTTGATTACATATGGTTATGGTAGATGCAAGGAGAGTGGTCTGAAAGAGAGTTAAACTCCTTAAGGTTTCATGAAAACAGGTGCCAAGGCAGGGCACAGAGACCTATAAATAATCTGACAGGGGAAATGGCTGTGTCAGATACTCTTCTTCTTGGACTACTAAGTGAATCCACCAGGAGACACAAATCCATAGAAAATCAGACTCCTGAAGTTCCCATCATCCTCAAATTACCTATTTTTAAGTAAGGGTTTTGTAGGAAAGTGCCACCCCTAGCCCTGGTTTAGAAATACACTCAGAATATTCACAATATGCTTAACCAGATTTCCTGCAGGCTGCACTCCCAGACATGGAGACACATTCCCTCTCCTTCCTTTCATTGGATCTAGCTATCAGAACCAACCTTCACTTGTGGTTTTGGTAGGGTTGGCTGACGGTGAAATTAGGCAATGCGCAGCCTGCGCTGTATGGGGTCTGTGGGAGTACGGGCATGAGGGAGGCAAAATCTCTGGTGGTGTTCCTTTGAGGGAACAATTTAGGCAGCAATCCTGCTGCCATTGGCATATGCAAGGAGCTCCACTGAACCAAATGAGACCATTTGCAAATAGGCAAGTCAGCAGGACATAGGTGTCTAAATGGCATTGGAAAATCCGTCCCTTAGAGTCACTGGTAAGGAATATTTCACTTGACAAGAGCAACATAATATAATCCTTGCCTTACCATCGCATATGAATAAAATTGCAGGCAGCCAGTGTTGTTAGTACAGTTCCTAATGAAGATATACAGAGCCCTATTTTTGGAGAGTCTATAACAGGCCTTGTGACAGCCCATGGAGATTTATACTGCAGGATGTCCTCAGATATCTACTGGTTTCCCTCCCACAAAGGTATTCCATGGTCCTACAGACTGCCTTCTGATGCATCTCAGGAGAGAAGTCTGCTTATTAACTGGTCTAGTGTGAAGTATTAACTGATGGCCTTGCATTACATTTTGTCATGCATTAAGCTTTGTACAGTCATTTAAAAAATCTAATCCATGCCCATTTATTCTGGATTCTTAAGAGTTATTTTAGCAATAGAACAGAAACATTTCTTGGCTTAATGCCAAAAAAATCAGATTTTTAAAGAAGCCGAAATACTAATCGATGATTCTTTAGGCTGGCTTGTTTTTTTTACTATATTAAAAAAGTTCTGCAAATGCTTGAATCCCCCAAAGTCTGTTGAAAAAAATGAAATCTTCTTCTCCCAGACCACAGTGTGGTGAAATAAATTAGTATAATGATTTATGTTTACGGTTTTAGTCAATTCTGATAGAGATTATAGAGACAAAATGACAAACTGCCTTAGAGGTAAACTTAAATCATGTCAGCCAATCTTTAGTTTTTCCTTACTCTAATTGCACCTCTTGTTCATTTATCTTCCTAGGCAATCTTTAGAAGAAATACTAGTTCAATCAGTGCATGTGCAAACCACCAGAGATAAAAAGTTTAGCCTAATTTGTCTCACTAAATTGTAATGCCTCTAGTAAACAAATCTTAGTTTGAAAGGAAACCAAGAAAATCTAAATAAACACACTCCACAAAATGTTTCTCTCCTCTTTGCTACACATAGTATTGCTGGTGTTTTATAGACTTTGCCTTTTGATGCAAGCAAAACAAAAACATATGAACAATATGCTTTTGCAGTTACCTGGGGTACTCACTTTCAACTATTTATGATAGGTTTCAAGCACAAGTAATTTGGTATTATTACAGAAAAGTAATGCAAATAATTAAATGGCAGAATAAAATACTGTATTATGACAGTTGTGCAGTATATAATCAAAATAGATTAATTTTAATTTCTTGTTCTGTGATTTTGAAGCCAATACAGTTTTGCTGCTTACAGCACACAGAATTTCTTAACTTGGTGTAGCTTTATTGCTGTTAATCTTATCTTCTTCTCACTCAAGTGAACAGTTTTGCCACTCACTTTGAGAGAAGTAGGTTCAACCCATTAAGCTCTGCTTCCACAAATATATATCCTTTTTCAGAGGAAGTGCTCAGCATGAAAAATCATGCAAGTGTGTGAATCTTTGCACAGTAGAGGCATAAGACAATGAACAATCACTGGATTGAAAGCATCTCTGCTATAAATTAATTCAGACCATTCACTAGATTTCTGGAAAGTTAAGGTCCCTGAATGCAGACTGCATTTTCTAAAAAAATCCACAGCTCTCATTCTCCAACAGCATGTAGTGGCTCATTTTTAGAGGACTATTTCAATGGTTACACTTTTGTTGCCTTTCTAAAGCAAGAGTCCTATCAATGGGATGAATCTCATTAAAGGGAATTTTATCCTTATAAGGCTTTCAGGATCCAGACTTTCTGGGCATCTCAGATTAGAATCTGATCTCCATAGCTAGGTTTTCAAAATACATGTGTGTGTCATTATATAACTAAGCCCAGCAACTTGAATCAGACCATATATGTGAGAAAATGAGCACGTATTTTCAAAAGCTTGCAGGATTGAGCCCTAATCCCTCATTTTTTGCAAATCATCAGGATCCCATCAGATTTCATGTCTAGCAATTTTTATTATATATCACTGCATAAAGCTTGGTCCTGGGGCTCATGCTCTACAGGGAGGAGAAACATTTTTAAACAAAAAATTACAGCAGTATCTATAATAAGGTCACCGGCTGAGATATCTTGTTATTAGACAGCATTCTTGCCAAATACATATGCACTGGGTGGAAAATATGCTTTCTTTCTAATTAAGAAATTAGAGGGTAAAGATAAAAGTAGAGCATCTCCATTTCTGGACAACAGAGACATAACTCATGTCAGATGCTGCAATTCTTATCACTTTCTCATTATGCACATTTATCATGGTCATTCATCTACTTATCAGGTCTGCATGATGGTACAAACATCAAAAAAGCACAAACAGCCATAAGACCGCTAAAGGAGCATGACTTTGGGCCTGACCTTTGAAAATATATCAAAAATACATCATGTTCTGTCTCGTAGACAGCAAAAGATTAAAACTTTAAAGATTAAAGACAAGCCTGCAGTATATATATAAAAAATCTCTATTATCAACATATTTTTAATGGTCTATGTCTCTTTTTGGCTGTCCTACATTTCTCATTGCTCTGCCTGGGGAGCCAGCTTCTCAAATGTTTTAAATCGCCAGAGTTCCCTTCTAAAGCTAGTCGCAGCTGTGCCAGTTTACACAAACGGAGGATCAAGCCCACGCTCTTTTCTGAAGAAGAGTCAGTCTGGTCTGCATCCTTTTGTTCCAGGGCTTTAAAAGGACCTGACTATGCTCTTATGTATTTTCTCTGCACCTCTGGGAACACCACAAAATCAGAAGCAGGTCTTCTTCAAGCCGCCTCAACACTAGTGGAAGTACAACAGGCCTTTTTTTTTTGTGTCTTGCAGAGTCTTTACACAGAGGCTCATAGCTTGACTATGTGGATGACCTCATAAAAATAAAGGTTTCTCTCTGTTAACTTTGTCAAGTGATCAGCAGGTTCAATAAATCAGAACAATATCCTCTTAAGAAAACCTAACTCCACTCCCAGAGCATGTTGACGGCTGATTTTTATAGCTCTTCTTTGTAAGGATGGCTGTCAGAGGAGCGATATGTAGGGTATAATTACGAAATACCACTCAGACCTGTTGGTTGCTGCTACTGCAACCTGGTGGAAAGTGGAGCAAGTGGTTGAGCTGCAGCAAGCTGGTGTCCTTGCATCCATCTCATATATCCTTTGACCAGCCCCTGGGGGAAATTAAAGGTGAATGAGGGAAGCCTGCCTCCTTACCCCGTAACGCACAGGGAAGATAACAATGCATGGCAGAAATAAGTGTAGCAGATAACTGCCCACCCTCTCTGGAGATGCTCCTCATATCTCCTCAGGGTCTCATCTTGGGAGCTGGCAGCCAAGGGAGTGCGCTATGTACAGGTGCTTCACATGAGTACCCAGGAACTTTCTGATGCATTGCTTCTGAGGACCTTTGTACAAGTTTATCTTAATCCATTTTCAGTACAAACAAGGACAGACAGTGGTTATGAGACCTCAGACATGGCACTTTAACTCTCTAGGTGTAAATTACAGAGGGTTGAACTGGATGATGAAAATAATCTGCCAAATGTAGCCTTTTTGTGAGCTGCTTAAGAATATACCCCAGCTTTACAAAATAATGGGTAATCTAAATCGTATGATGAATAGTTGATTTAAAAAAAAAAATGTGTCTGCCTACTTACAGCTTTTGCTGTAAATGCCACATCAATTGACATGCTGTGTCACACTTTCACTGAATGGCTTCAACATCATACTCATAATGAGCACCTGAAAAACCATGTGGAGCTAGGAGATGATCAGACAAGGGGAGGCAAGATCCCAGCCTTAGCGCTGTTTTAAGTTCCAAGCACTGCAGAAATACATGTACCGTGGATGCCTTAATGGTAAACAATATTGTCCCACAAGTACGTAGCTATATGGACAGTGGTGGTTGTGGTCCTACAAGTAACACTTCCAGATGGGAACAATGTCACTGGGAGATCCACCTTAGATTTGTGCCACTTTGATGGAGTAGCCTGAAGACCCAATGTGACACCAAACATTCAGGTGTTCTCAGCAGTTCCCTAATACCCTCAGTGAGGGCCATTAAATGATATGGTAAGTGTGACCCATAATGGAGAGATGAGGATGAAAAAATAAATGTGAAGAAAGAAAGATGGCAGAGTAGTGGTCTTGGAAATCATCAAGGAAGGGTAGAGAAAGCCCTTTGCCGTTGATCTGAGATACACAGGATGAGACTTGTCAACATGTCAAGTCTAAGAATGCTGCCCTGCAGGAAGTGCCTTTATGAGAAAGACCATGTTCAACCTCTAGAGTTATTAAAATGCAGACCTTTTTTCCTGAGAGTGACAGCAAAAGTCTAAATAAAAACGGTCATACTTCTGCTATGGGGATGTTTGACTATTACAATCAGGATGTGACTATAATGCCATGTAAAATAAGCCACCAAAGACCTACCCTAGAATAAGACTATCAGGGGTGAGAGAAGGTGCACCACAAAAAACCCATATGAAAGAAAATCTGTGTTTCTGTTACTGATCCCTTGAGACCATGCAGCCCATTGTTCCCATTTTCAGTGAACTCCTGCTGAGGCTCTGCAAGGATTTACAACTTTAGCATAGGATAATCAATTCTAATAGTGAAGCACAGCTCTGAAACTATCCAAACAAAAACAAACCGACAGTCACAAAGAGATAAAGTGTGTGTTTGAAAGCTGTACACTGAACTTAGGAGAGCTAGATAGAGTAGTGGCATTGCATTACCAGACAGAGTTAAAATGCACAGGCAGAAGACAGATTACTAATGCACACAGCAGAAGCAGATTAAAACTGAAAGATGACAGGCTAACCATTACTGTTTTACAGACTGAAGGCTGGGCAGATGGTTAAAGATGCTGATCCTTTTATGCTACTTCACATGTGTGTATGATGAGCCTGAAGTCTAGAGGGAAAAAAGAAAACACCCCTACATTGCTGAAATTATAATACAGCAATAGGTTTTCCTCTTTGCCCATGTTTGTTGTGTTTTAGTTATATCGCCATAGCATATCACACTCCATGTATTGCATTTTACAGAAAACACTGAACAGGTTAACCTAAAGGTCCAATAAATTATACACAGTGTATTCTGAGGAGGTTTAATGAAGAAAAGTATGCTTTAAAGTTTAATTCACAGCAGTTTTTTAGAGGAAGACTTATGGTCCCAAATGCCTTTAAGTGGATCTTTCAAGCCCCAGAGAGGAAAATGCAGTACAATATAATTGCATAATATGACTTCAGTGATGGTATTAAGAAGACCTGCTGGTATTAAATATGAAACCTTTTGTGAATCTCAAATCGAATTTTGGGGATTCATTTACTATTATATTTGCACTGCTGTAAGGCATAGGCTGCACTTCTTAGTTTTCTGCTCCTAAAACATTTACTGTTCTGGAAGGTTAGTTCTCAGGATAATTTAACTTGTAATTAAGAAGATAGCCTTATAAGTAATAAATTTTAAAAGAAAGAGAGTGAAAACTGTCTTGTAACAGACCTGTTTCATAGATACGCAAAACAGAGCAATTGCAATAAACTAATAGCTCCTGCAGCTTTGTACAGCAATTAAACTAACTGTAGAAGAAGATGCACATACTGAGAGAAGATTCACAATTGTTCTAGGAAGATCATTGGCAACATTTAATCAATCAGAAAAAGATCTCTTTGAGTATGAAATTTTAAACACACAAAATTAACACCTAGAGATGTCTATAGGAATATATAAAACATAGAATTTAAAAATAAATGCTATCTTGGTCGGTGACAGAAGCCCTCAGTTGTTGCAGACTGCAAAATGGCATAAGCAGTATAGACAAAGCATGATGGGGCAATAGATCACAGTAATAACATTTGCAATAAACAATAACAGAACAAAGCAGACATCTATAAAAATCCCATGAGGAATTTGCCTTATCCATAATTTTTCTTTACATTTGAGAAACTGTGTCAGGAAAGGCCATTACAGCCAATGGCACCAATTAATTTCTGCAACTTTTAATGACATCTTTCTGGGTAAAAACCTCAGATAATACCCCAGGCTCATGACTGATAGAAGCCTGTGTTTGATTTGTACCAGACTGTTGATTTTTTTAGTATTTTTAAAGAGTCCCAGTGCAGCCAATCAAGCAATCAACATGAAATACTCAGATCTTCTCTTGTAAAGTACAAGAAAACAGAGAGACAATGGGACTTTCTTTGTAGTGTTGACAGAGTATTGGTGATTTTATTTTAGTAGCTCTCCAGATGATGGATTACACAAATTTTTATTCCAGAAGAAAATTATAGCCAAAAAAGAAATCTTTGATTCTCATGCCACTCTGGATATTATTTTACCCTTAAAAGGACAGTTGAAATGCGGAGGAGATAAAAATGATTGATTTGGAGGCGTGAAACATAAGAATAAACTGATTTCATGTTTGGTTTTCTGCTCTTCAGCTAACCAACAGGTTTCAAGCATATGATACAATCCAGCCTGGGATTCTCTCATAGCGAAATATTTGGAGAATTTAGAAAATGCGAACATATGCAAAAAATTCCCTGTTTTTTCCAGAAGAGTTTAGCAACATCATTCTCTTATACTTTGAGATCAACTGTAGAATTAATCAGAGCCTGAAAATAGAGGTAAATAGCTCTTCGTTGCTGTCTAGCAAGCTTCCTATACCCATCAGAATAGATCCTCATGTCCCCACCTCTGTAGCAGTTAAGACATGTACAACCACTGTGGTATTAAAATAAATAAATAAATAGATAGATAGATAGATAAATAAAAACCCTCAATGAAACCAGGGAAAATCATGTATTTGTGGATTCATTCTACAGTGCGAGTGAGCATGTGGGAACAGTGATGATGCATGTATCTGCCTCTGTGTGTATGAGTGCTGTGGATATCACAGCTTTTAGCACGAACCAAAACACAGCGGGGAAAGTGACAAGGGCTTGTTTGCTTAGCTACCTGCTTAGCATGTTAGTGCCGTAATTGCCTTGCACTGTTCTCATGGGTAGCCGGCCAGGCCTACAAGCAGCAAAAAGATATGTCGGACAGTCCTGTGAACTCTGGTTTATTGCACTGGCATAATCATGTAAGCCTGGTAGAGGGGCATGGGGAGAAGCAGTCACACAGCTACAGATCTCATACGCTTGTAAGAGTGCCTGTGGAAATGAGACTCCCAATGACTGAGACTTCTGATGGAGGCTTGGATGCGTGTCCTGCACAACTGCTCAGGCGCTTCCCTGAGTCTCTGCGTTCACCTGTCTGTATCTGTTGGTGCCTGCCTCTGCATGCCTTTTTAATTGCTGTAGATGGGATGCAATGTCCTCATGGAGACTACACCACAGGATGATTTCTCTGAGGTTTAGCTCTCAGGACAGCCTAACAATAACTTTTCTATCTATGAACTCAAATTAATTTATGAGATCTGTGGCTTTGACACTTGATGATTGTTAGGTGCATGTAAATTAGCAACGGGAGAATGGATCCCGTACACGAAAGTACCTTGAAGTGTTCCAATAACATATATTTAATTGATTTATTTGGAATATTTTCTGAATGCTAGAAAGTTTTGAAAGACTATAAATGACAAGACATGTACCATCTAAATTTGATCTTCTAATGAGCAGCAAATAACAGATAGCAGTAATGATGCTTGGTGCACTGTATTTCTCAAGATTAACACTGTTACCTTGTGAGGTAATAGTTGTTTTATTCCTCTCTCAGTGCTGATTAAGAACCCAAACTGCTGGTACAAATGGTAATAATCTGTTTAGCTAAGTGCTCTCACCTGGACTGCCAGCAAGGATCATACCAGCTTACGGAAACGGGCTAATCCTAGCCAATTTAGTGCATTAGTGGGGAGTTCAGAACTGTAAATCCTATGAAGCCGATATATCTCATTCCCTCCAAGCTTTGTATACACGGTATTAGAATTACTCCTTTTTAAAAGACCTCTCTGTTACATTATACTGATTTTAATCAGTACTCCAAAGCTCTTGCAAATGAAAATACCTCTCCCCAAAACCTAATTTTCTTTTACTGTGCTCGTTCATAAAAAATAGGAAATCTTGTACATCAGTCCCTCCCTGCCTTACAAAAAAGTTACAGTCATCCCTCCACAAGCGAGCAAATATTTCCATATTTCCCTTGGACAAAATAATTTTCCATGACAGTTTTATAGTTAATACTTCTTTCATTACAGGAAATCCTTGTTATCTTACCCATTATAGGGGTCATATCTGCTATCATTGCCTACCATATAGCTATCATACAACTATGATTGCACTAGAGGTTAAAATTTGACTATCATAACATGTATTCTGCAAGAGTCTTCAAGTTCTTCTTATCCCAAGCATTGCCTCTTTCAATTCCTTAGTGCCATCTCTTTGAAGAATAATTATCTACCACAGAAAAATAGTATCTGCTCTCATGTATATCAGATATGACAATTTCAAAGACTAGAAACATTAACAAATAATTATGTTTACTTTTATTGGCAGAGCTCCTCAAAAGAACAGCTCAGTAACTGCAGTGCAGATATTAATTACTGTGTAATGACCAGGAAAGTGATTTTGGAAAAAATGTCACTGGATTTTGGATACAAGCATCCTATTTTTCTCTCCTGCTGCCTTTGTGAACTACTGGGAATACTCAAACTAAAAAGTGAAATATGTCACAAATGACTCAAGTAAGCATGCATTTGTTTTGTGAAAAGACGTGTGTTTCATCCCAGAGCCTAATTCAGTAGATTTATCTGCTACAATTACAGCGCTTTGATCACTCCAGAATAGGTGGTGTAGTGCGGGGTGTAGCTGTCCTTTTCCAATTCACTCTCCTTATCAGGATACATGTCTGTTGATTTGTGGGAAGCTGGCTGTTTTTCGTTCCTGACAAACTCCAGTGATTAAAATGTAGTGGCTTGCTCTTGTTCCCCTGATAAAGGTGACAGCTGCAGAGTTCCCAGTGTTAGTGGATATGGTCCATGCAGATTGCTTTTTAATGAAAGCAATATATTATCTTACCTAGAGACCCTGCAGCCTTACCTTGTTAATGTATTCTGGCTTGGCACCACATTCATCTATAAATTAGTTGTATTAAACATGCTTCTTACTATTTATCCAGTCTCTAAAGAGTTGGGGTTTTTTTTTAGTTTATTTTGTTTGTAACTTTGCTTCATACCTCCTCTAGCAGCAGCATCATACACACAACGAAGAGTGGTGTAGATTTTTCATAAAAATTTCTAGCATTAAATAATATAGTCACAGACACCTCCATACTCGATGACTTGATAATCCTTCACATTTAGCCATTAAAATATGCACTAAAGGATGTGGAAAAAAACAACACTTGATTATACAAGTCATATCTGCAAAGGTTTTCCCTTTCACTGCAATTTTAAAATCAAAATGCTAGAAGTAACTTATAAAATAAAACAAAACCCAAGATTAAGCTAAAAAAAAGTTATGCTTCAATTTTGTAGCCATGTCTCTTTCAAATTGTCTGAAATAAGGCAGATTGAAAATTCCAGTTGCATTGTATCCTTTAAGAAAATCTTGCAGGTCTCTGGAACACTCAAATGCCAAATTCATTATCACCATGAATGGGCTGTTCTTCAGATATAAGCAGTGCCTTCACTGTCAATAATTTATGTTGTTTCCATGAACCTTCATCTTGAACTAAATTTCAGAAAAGGTCTGGAATATCACTTAGGGATCAACTTCTATTCTTCTGCTAGAAGCATTTTTCTAGCAAAAGATAAATATTTAAACCCAATTTCTCTCATAAAACATATATAAAAATACAGAAGTTTAATTACATTCCTGTTATTTATTCCTAAATTATAATGAGAATTTAGTACATTATTATAAATCAAAGGTGATCACTACATTATCTTTATAAATCTCCTATATTTATCATAATAAAAAAAAATAAGAAAAGTTTCAATAATCCAGAAATATGCACATGTGAGCTACTAACTACTGTGAAAATGTTTTATAAATCTTAAAAATTAAATATGCTATGGTCAGTACAAAGACTTTTTCAGTAGAGGGTATTTTGCATTTTGCACTTGAAATATTGGAATTTAACTCCTTTAGAGTGTCTGCGTGTCTCTGCTCCATTTGTATCTTTGTTAACAATGCATGTACAGTAGGAGAGATAAGTAAGGGATTAGCAAAGGATTAAAGGAAAGCCTTTGGTTTATATATGCTCTGAACACTGCCTCCACAGTTAATATTTTGAATTTTTACGTTTTGTCAGAAAGATAACAAAATACCATACCTGTTTATTCCTCCATCTAAACCAGCACTCTGCTTGTCTTCTCATTTCCTTAGAAGATGCTCTTTGATTGTCTAGATATTTTATAAAAATAAGGATACTCTTGAATTTCTCTTAGCAGCAGCTTTGATGCTAAAGAATTCTGTTAGTTTCTTTTCTGTCTTGCTTTTCTTTGCGTTGTAAATTTTAAAGTCACCTGGACCTGTGAAGTTTTCTTGTTTCAAGGGAATAAATTACCATCTTTTGCCTAAATACCACTGAGCTTGTGAATGTAGAGGTAAAGATGGAGAAAGAAAACAGTAAACCTGTAATTCTGAGTAGGGCCATCAAGCCTTCAGGTCGCATAACCCGGAAATACCAATTCGCAGCTTGGGTGGGAACTGCACTTTCTCATGCTCCCTTTTCTCTGGCAAAGTCTGTTTCTAAAAATAGATTCACTTTTTCTCCCTGACAAATATGTGAGAGGTATTAAAGGAATAAGCACACCTCATGCAATCTTGTACTAAGTATTTTACATTCCCTCCAAAGCTCTTTGAAATCAACAAAACGGATTTATCTTCCTAAGTTATTTCAGACACGTGTATTTGCTCCTTGTCAATAGAGGTAATTTTATTTTTGTTTTCTTTCTTTTCTTTACAACCATCTAAAGTCCTGATTATATCATGCTGACATCTGAATAATACGTATAGTAAATAACTGAGGTCATAATCAGAGATTTAATGCTTTAGTTGATAACTTAATATCATGAGTGAATTTGAGTCCCTGCAGAAGCCAATTTGATTTTTGCTGTTGCTAGAAACAGGACCTTGAATTCATACAGCTACAAAGCTGAACAGCACCAATTTAACACTGTGTTTATGCCCTCTGTAGTGATCTAAGGCGGCTGTCTGCATGTACTATACATCATCATTCAACTGCTTGGGACTAAAGTTGATTATGTGAATGGGTGCCTGTCTTAGCAGAATTGGTTCTAATAAAATGGAAAACATTTGATAAGAAATTTTCTTTTAAGCATTGGGTACCCTTACAAGATTGTTCTCACTACTTTGTATAATAGTATTGGCATTGCTGCCACTGCATTGCTGTATTTTGTGGACAGTTCATAGTAAACCATGTGTTTCACGGGTCTAAAGTGTATTTTATTTCAGTAAATATTGGGTTTTTTGTGGTTTTCATAAATAAAAAACTCAGTGATCAGTGAAAGAACTTGTAAAATTATGTATTATGAAATGAAAATTTGATACCCATGCAGAAAGAGATTAAATGAAGCACCTGCATTCTCATCTCACTAGGAGATATTAAGGACCATAATTAACTTATTTTTCTACATCTTGCCTTTGGCATGCATGCATAGTCCCTTGAACACCCAGCCTTGAATTCTTAGGATGTATTCCATCCCCTTTTCTTTAATCAGCTGCAACTCAGGGGCACAAAGGTGCCAAATCAGACAAAAACCTCTGAACCTCCCCAGCCTGCAGCCGAAGCCTGCATAACAGGGAAAGGCAATAGCCAGGCCCTGTACCATTTCTGTGCTTGGTCCCAGATAAGGCTAGAATGGTGAGGAGGAAATGTGGTACAGCAAAGACAGAGGATATGACTCCACCATCAGGGGAGAGCAGGGAAAAGTACAAAGGCTCAAAAGGAAAAAAAGAATTTTCATTTTTGTCCTCATTAATCATTTAGACAACTGTACAGATCCACAAAACATATGCAAGGAAACCCACAGAGTGCTTATTGCGGCATTTGTTCTCTACATGTAACCAACCGTTGCTTTGCTAATTGGTTCCTCTGATATGTTTCCCCACAAATAATCTGTTTAAAACAAACATTAGATACACTCTACGGATTGTTCTCCACTATCTTTTTTGTATATTGCTGTTGCACAAAGAGATTTTGATTGACAAAATAACATGCTGGTATAAAACAAGCAGAAATGCCATCTCATAAATCACAACAGAAAGAAAAGAGATTATCAAACAACTAAATAATGCAACCCACAGCAAAACATACCAGTAAATCACACAAACCAGGGTAAATTAGGTAACACTGTCCATATACAATTACACCGGTTCGCTCCCACGACAGCCTTTAAATGTGACATGTTATTTGACATGTATGCAATTAGGGCTTAAAATCAATTTTTTCTATTCCATTTAAAATAAAAGATGTACTGTTTCCAAATCAAATGCTACCTTTTTAGTCAAGATGGACAAGAAGTGGTATCAGGTTAGCAGCAGCATCTCAGCAGCATAATGCAAGCCCGTAAAGGATGGTTTTCCTGGATACTGTGGAAGACCAGATCCCAGGGCATTACTGCACAATATTTATGCTCATTTATTATTCCAACTTTTTTTTTTCACAGGATCTATTGTAAAACCAGGATCCACTGAAAAGCAAAAACTCTAAGGCACAATTATACTGATGACACGGTAAGTATGAATGAGGATTTAGCTCTTTCCAGGTAGATACGCACTGTAACAGAGCCGTAGCATCTCTAGTGTGCAGTCCCTTGGTAAAGTGACTGAAGGGACACCTTGGTACACTGCTGAGCACAGAGCTGGGAGAAGGGACATTGCTGTAGTGATGTTTCAAGGCTATACGAGTCACATACCTACTCTGCCACTGTTCTTTCATCAGGAAACGCAGAGCAGCAGTGCTTCCTTACCCAACTCACAGAAGCATTAGAAGCATTGACTGGTTTCAGTGAAAGTTTGAACGCTAAGGTCACAAGAAATGTGTTCAGTGTTACAGCATCACTGGGTGATAATTGCTAGCCCAAGTCCCAGCCTCCTTGCACTTTTTGGCTACCCACTGACACATGAGCACATCAAATGGCTCCAAGGCTCTAGGCTGACAGATGGGGTGACATGAAGTGGCCAAAAGGTTACAGAGCCACACAGATGCAAGCAAAGGATCTGGATTTCTGGCTTTTCCTTGTTTCCACCTGTTCTCTTTCTCCAGCCCTTCTCATGGCTCCCAGGTTCACAGCCAGCTGCATGGCCCTCCCAAAATCATTGCTTTCCCTCCCCATGAGCTGCTCCTCCTCCTCGTGACTCCATTTCTGCCACCACTGCCCATATGTTCTCTGCCTAGGGAGAGTAAGGCAGGCAAACATGCTTACAAAAGAAGGGAGCTTGGGCAGATGAGAAACATATGAAACCCAGGGACCTGCAAAGGTTACTGAGCTGCAAGGGGCCACAAACCCAGTTTCAGCTCTTAATCTCTGTGGAGTTTATGGTCCTTGTTGTGGGGGCACATGAGGGCTACACACTGGGTATATCCATGCTGTGCTGTGAGGTGCAGCAGCCTGATGCTCCAGCTGGTCCTAAGCAAGTTCAGCTTGATGCTACCTTGTGGTGCTTTCCCAGAGATGGACTTGCTGCACAACTCTGGAGAGGACATGTAGCTTTCATCTCAAGTTCTTGATTTGTCTTCTGTTTTACACACTTTTTCTTCACTTTTCCTCCCTAGCAGTCATTAAAAGCTAGTATCTTCCTGCTGGCTTCTCACTGTTTATCCAAAGCAGGTTATCCTGACAGATTGACAGTGCTGACAGTTCAAGGACTCCATCTGAATCATTACTGCATGCTCAACATCCTTCTCTCTCCTCCATGTTTTTGTCAAAGAAACAAAACCTTTCTGATCCCCAAAAGAGCAAAGTTACAAAATTAATCACAAAAAAATTCTTTTAAAAATGTACAGATTTTCCCTTATACTTAAAAAGTTGTACTTCATGAAGATCAATTGTGCAATAACTTTAACATTTCTTGTGAATTGTCCTGTAGAGAAAAATTGTTCAGAAATGCATGTTAATCATAGCTTTTAAATAATCAGATGACTACTTAAAAACTATGAAAAAGAAAATTATGATCTCCTTTATGCAAAAAACCTCTAAACTGGTATTAAAATAGGATTATGTAGCCTGATGCTTTTATCCCTTCTTTCTCCTCACAGTCTCTCTGTTGTCCAGACACTTCAAAAAAAGTAATGAGGAAGCGCTCTACAATTTCTTCACAAATTCTTTTCCAGGTCAACATGAAAATTTTGGGCCACCTCAGGAATCAAACATAATGTATTACATCACACCTGAAGACAGAACGTCCCAAGAAGTGAGACAGCTGTAAAAGGTAGAATCCCAGGGAAAGGATAAACGTCACAAGTAAATAAAAGTAATTTTTGTTGCCATTCACTGTTCCTTTCCTTTTTGTTTCTGTCTTGTCTCTGAATTGTAGGTAGTTGCATCAGGGACTGATTGCTTAATCACGAATAGCTCTTGCTTAATAAACACAAATAGAATTAGTGTGAATTATACATGAAAACTCTTCACTCTTTTATTCCTGTAGAGAACATGAAACCTCAGGAAATAATACTAAAACAAACTCTTCTGCAGAGATAGCTGTAATCATGATTGTACTTTATGACAGGGTCTTACAACGAGGTTCCTTCTTGAATACTCATAGGCACCATCTCGTTGGCATTAATGCTGTGCTGTTGAATCAGGCCCAGAGATGAGGTGAATTCTGGTGACGAGTGCTAAATCAGTTCTTCGCTACCTATCCTTTAATTCTATGTATGATTAAAAAAATTCTGCCTTGTTAGTGAAAACTCATTCTGCATTTTTTATCAGTTTCATCCAATACACTTGATATGCGAAGGGCAAATACTCTGGAAAGTTCTCATTTCATCTTCTTGACTCATGATGGATGCACACACGTGCCATTCTGAACTACTTTCCTGGAAAATCAGACAGGGTTGAGAGCATGACACCCTTTGTGGCTGTTTTTTCCTGAATATAGAGGAAGCAATTCAATCTCACTGGATTTCTCTTCTTTTCGAGACCCGCCCATTCCAAAAACATGCCTTAGTAAAGGGAGCAAAAACATCAGATGTGCCTGTACTGGTCACCGGGGCGTGATGGGGAAGAGCATTTTCTCAGATTGCCTGTTGCAGGGAAGGAGGATTGGTGCAGGGAAAGGGAAAAGGACACAGCTGTCCACAGTAACGCTTCTCCTGGGTTGTTAACTTTAATTTTAGTTTTGCAAAGGGCAGCACAGACAGGACTCCGGCGAGCACTATCTCCCATGTCATTGAAACGCTTCCACGCATCCTTTAATTCAGGGGCAGCACTTGGCAAATTTTATTTCCTTCCTCCGCTTCGCTCCCTCCCCACTCGCAGACGACAAGAGGACACGGGTCAGCGCCGAGCGGCCGCGGCCGGAGGCAGCGCCGGGGCCGGAGCGGGGCATCCCCGCCGCTGCTGCCGGCCGGGCGGGGGGCGGCAGGGTTTCCTCCGGCTCCTGACCGCTCCGGCGCCTCAGGGGGCCCGGGGAGCTGCGCAGGGGGCCCGGGGAGCTGCCCAAGGGGCTCGGGGAGCTGCCCAGGGGACGGAGACACCTCCGCCAGCCGCCTGCGTGGGGCGGTACCCGTCTCAATTAGGCCGACGGGGGGAAGAGGCAGGAGGCGGCCGTCCGCCGCCTCTTTGCGGGGCAAGGGCCCCCTCTACTGCCTTCCTCGAGGAACTGAGTTTCCAGAGGAAAACACGTTTTGGACACGGCCGTGTTGTTTTACAGTAAACGTTAAAGCCTAGCATCTGTCTTGCTGGAGGGATGCCGAAAGGAAGGTTTGGTATCTCTTCTTTCCAGCAAGGCTGTGTGGGAGGAAAGAGGTGATTAGGTCACTTTACAAGTGTTTTTCTCCACCTGTGCCCGTTGCTACCTGGCCATGCCACAATCTCATGGGATAACTGGTCATTTTTCTCCCCCTTGCTGCTGCTACCAGTGCCTGGATGGGAAAACACAGTAGGACACTCATCCCGTGTAGGCAGTCCCTTATCTTAGGCAGTGCTGTGAAAAAGTGGGCAGATTTTTATTTATCCCTTATTTATGATGTTAGCTGTAAGCCAATATACCATACAATCAATATACAATCAATTTTCATATCTGGAGGCAGACAGAAGGGCAAAACTCAGCAGTCATCTTCCCAGCCCTACAGTGACAAATGACTGTGTGGCAGTTCTGCTTATAAAACACTCCTGGTGGATCACATAAAAGATCAGGTGATCTACTTCATGCATGAGAAGGGGCACTGATCGTACTACAGTAAGGCAATTCTGGGCCAGCCTGCCTCCCCTGTTGTGGTTGCAGCTGTATTTACTTACCAGGTAACACAGCTGCTTACTGAACCTCCTTGCTTTGCTACTTTCCTTTGACAAGCTTATCTGCTTCCAGTCTCTGCCTGGGCATCTCGTTGCTCGTTGCTACAGCCAGGAAACGCAAAGAAAATGGTGTAAGAGCTCAGATAAGCTCTTACGAAGTATTGGAAATGCATCCACTTCTCGCTTTTACTCTGATTTTACCAGCCTGATGGGCAGCCGCAGACAGCCTCTGCTGTAGGAAGGGTTGGGCTCAGAGACCAACAGGAAACAGAAGTCCATAGTGCCAAACAGCAGAAGAGCAAAAGCGAAGAGAATTCAATTTCAGATAAAGTGAAAATCATCACCTTACAGATTACCTTCACCTTCCTGCCTCCTAGGGTGTACTTCAGATGTTCTCTGGCTTTATCCAAGCGTTTCATTTAAGCTTGATGCATTTGTAAAACTACAGTAAGTGTAACTGGAGGGACAGCCTCACCTGAATAAAGGCAGGCCAAACAGGCTTGTGAAGGCTTTCAGTCAGAGCACAAGCAGTAGCAGAGCTGAGGAGCAGTTGTGAGAGAAGTTGTTAATATTCCCATGCCTTTTTTACGTAGCAATGAAAGAGAAAAGATATTTTAGATCAGATCAGCTGTAGTAAATGCTTGGGTTATTGTGTGCTTGTGTAAAAGCTGGCCTTAAGAATACCATGGTCCTCCAAGTTGATTCCTCTATAAGAAATGGACATGCACTGATTATTCTGGCTAGCAGAAGAAATCAAACCAGGACACCACCTTTTCCTCTGCCTGGCTAAAAAAGCTGCAGTGCTGCCTGAGAGGGGAACGGTATTTTCCAAAGACTGGTTTTTCTCTGTCATAGGCAATAACAGCAATCTGCTCCTACTAAGATCCTTTGTGGCTGTCATTTTGTAACAGGTTTGGTTCTATGTTTTAAAGTGCTCTGATAAAGGTGATAAATTTGGGTGCCATTTATCCCTGAAAAAGACTGAAAGCAGAAAAGCAAGTGCATCTCCAGCAGAGGCCAGTGGATATTTCAAAATAAAACAACTTCTCAAAAAATGTGCCAAATGCTGTTTCAGAGACCTGTATAGACTTGTTTCTAGAAGTTCTCTCAGCCCTCACTTGCACCAGGCACAGGTATTCACATGTGGTATCACCCCTCAGTGCCTTGTCATTCATCATTTCACAGTCCTCTCTGCCAATTACTTTTCCTGAAGTTTTGCTTTGCACTTTCTTTTCTGACACTGAGTTTTGTATTTGTCAGTGCATAAATAGAACCGGGATTGTAAAAATATTCTGCTTGGCAGCCAGGCTTGGCAGTTCCAATCAATTAGGACCATTAGTCATGATGGGATGGAGAAGGCAGCCCAGGCCCAGGGCATATAAGTGTTCTCAGGGCCCAAAAATTCTCTTGGCAGCCCAAGACCCAAGCGATTCAGTCCGCTCAAATTACTCTGTTTTCCAGTGAGCCTGTGCTGGTCTAGTGTGGTTTGCCTCATACTTCTGGGGTAGGTGGGACCTCAAGAATTGTTTCTGTGATGCTGGCAAGGCATTTACTCACTTGGGTCCTGGGGGTGAGCAGCAGACATAGGGGAGGTGGTTGACAGGTCTCTGGTGAACAGTCCCTGTGGATGTGGATGGGCAACCTGAGGTGTATGATGGGAGAGGAGCTGCAGAAGTGCCCAGCTTCCTGCACCCACACTGTGGTTCTGGTGAGTCTTCACAAAAGTAATGAAGGTCACACTTCTAGCTGAATTTCTGCAACCCTTCTCAGCTTCTAGAGTGAAGTATGGTCCAGCCCAGTCAAGCGATGGAGAAGAGCCCCATAAGAAATACATTAAAACAAAGAAACACTGGTGGTGGTCCAGCCAACAGCTCACCCCTTCCCTCTGACTAATCACTGAACAATTCCTAGCACTGACTTTAGCAGCATGTAGTGTGCCAGTGCAACCCATGGTAAATTAATATTAGCTGTTCTTTGGAGTTGTGCTAACATCTACTACACAAGTGAATTAACTTACCTACATGTTTACTTACATGACTTCTACAGATTGAGCCACAAGGAAAAAAGATGTTTCCAACAACTATCTGTCTGCCCACAGCTGGGGCAGGATGTACATGCATTGCAACACTGTGTTATGTTAGTTCACCTCAGCTGTTGTGCAGCGCGCAGGGAGAGACCAGGACCAAAAATAACTACATTACCACCGTAGCTATGGATTCCTTGGTTTCACTTGGCAGCAGATGCACCTTGTGCAACATAGGTTCAATTTCTCCTGCGTGGGCTGCCTAACCTGACACCAGCTGTAGCACCCAGCTTTCAGAAATAGTTCTGGGTACAGCAGGCTGTGGTAGCGACTAAGGCAAGGACAGAAGAGTTCAAATTCACCAGCTTGCTCAACACAGAGTATAGTTTTGAACTTAACATGGACTATGGTCAGTAAGAAAAAGAAAGCATTTGTCCCAGCTCTGCCCATACTGCAGTCAGCGGGTACCCGCATACAGCACAGACTGTATACTGTACACACAGAGCTGTGTGTGTTATGTACACGTAGTAATAGCTGATCCTTTCTATCAGATCTTAAAATGTTAGTTTTGGAAAACCATTCTGCTGGAAATGGTGCTCTGGTCTTATTTTGCTAATTGATGGTTCAGAGGCTGTTCTTGTGGGCAGATTAGTCTCAAGCTATGAGGACAGTCAGACATGACCGTACCCTGATCTTCTCCGCGCCATTTCTCAATCTGGTAATTTCAGGCAGCCCTTCCCCAGTTCTCAATACGGTTCACGGAGTTTCCTTGTCCTAACAAGCCCAAGACCAAAATTATAACCACAGGATCCAGGCAACAGATTCAGATCATCTCTCAGATTAACCTAAATAGGGATCCATCCTCTTGGTTGCTAACTTCAGGCTACCTTACAAGCGTCTTCTGTTAAAATTCATAACAGACTTATTCACTGGAGTGAGGTATTTTCCCAGTTTTGTTTCTCGCCCCCCAAAAAAGCATGCTTTAAATGAACATCTTTTTCCTCTGGCACTGTAAGACCTATTTGACCTACTCTTACTTCTTTCCTTCCGTCAAGGAATTCTACTTGGTGTCCCTGTACCATGAGCATGCATATTTTTTGTTAGCCCCTGCTTAAGCTTCGCCAAACCCTGGATTGCTTACTTGCCCAACAAATATATGGGTCTCATTTACCTTTTAAAGTAACCAAAACTGAAATTATTGATTACCTGTTTCCTTCAGGACATGTTAAACTGCTTCACTTCCAAACCAGTGAAACTGCACATAGCAGAAACCCCCCTGAAAACATAAAAAGGTCAATGGTGCATTTGATGACATGAGTGCTTATGAAGCCACATAATTCATTTGTTACTACAGAACTTGTTCCTAGGGGGATTAACATTTGCCAATAAATATACCATATGCTGGATTCAGTATCGAGGTTTTTTAAGCTACCTTACTAAGTCATTAAGGATCTCCCATGACAACTATGACTAAAATGGGCCAAACCCACCAGGGTTCCCTAGACCAGTGAAACATGTGGGTTAAAGGATGAAGTCATGTCTCATTCGTGTACCAATTCTTCAGTGAGACGTTTACAATTAAATAGTTTGCTTGTGACTTGTCTTTTGGGAAGAACTATTACTCCTCTGTGAGGATATGGACTTAACCCTTCCTCCCCTCCAGAAGGAGAGGAAAGGAGAAAGAACACAGGCAAAGGTGAAGTAGAATTTGAGCAGCAATTAGTGGCCAACGCGGTTTACATTCCAACAAGAACCATGGAAACTGAAGAACGGTTATTAGCAGTTTCCTATTACTATCGAATTGTAACTTATTTTTTAAATCAAAAGACCAAATAAAAGGAATAAAACTAATTTTTCAGAAGTTGGCCTCTCACAGGAAGGGCTCATGTGTTCCACTTTCATGCTGTCATGGTCTTTCCTTAGCAAAGTTGCCTGGAACTGCAGAGAGAGAAAATGGGCTTTCCAGTGACTGCAGCAGGAAGCTCTGTGAGACAGACACAGGCATGAGCTCACTCATGGTCCATAGCAGCCTATACCAACCAGCTGAGAAAATCTTTTTGCAGATGGTGAGAAAGCATCAAATTGCTGCTTTGGATCTCAGCTATCTTCCTGACTTCCAGGCCAAAGTAGTTAATATCTCTGCTGCCTCCTGTCAGCCTCTCCCATGTTATGCTCTGCCAGCAAATGAAACAATGGCTCTTTACAACACACAACCTGTCTTTGTGCATGTACAGACCCAAGCACTCACACAAAACCGTGTTTGCTTTTGATATAAAAACATTATATACAGACACGCAACGCTACATGTGCTGAACTAAAACCTAAATCCTATCACTGGAGACAAATTCTTTGAAGAACTAAGAATGACTGGGGGCAGTTCCACAGCATGTGAGAAACTCTGAGGATCTCTGGAGATGAAAGACATTACTTAATTGTAAACACTGGGAAAAATTCCCAGTATAGCTGAAAATTAATGACAAAATTCCCAAGGAACTTCATTAGAAGGAATATTTGACTCATATGACATAGTACAGATGGCTAAATTTTATCATGATGGATACAGTGTAAATGACTAAATAAAAGAGGAAAAGAAATGATGAAATAAAAACAATAATGGTGTATGTTTTCTAAAGTGATCTTAAAATGGATGCTTAAATTAGTTATGTTAGGCTTTTGCATTCTTGAAAAATGTTTTGTCCTGTTTAAGTTTCTCTTTGCACTAACAGAGAGATTTCCTGAAGCCAACCACGCTACACTAGCACAGAAACTTCCAGTTCAGGTAATATTCAGATGAATGTTTGTATAACCTGTAAGAATATATATGACTTCTTTTCTTTACCCGCTATGTAGAATTCATGTAAGAACTAGCAGAAACTTGGCAAATCTGAGAAGAAATGGAATAAGAGAAGAAAGAACAGTATGTGTCTGCTTACCTGTTTAAGCTTATTCTTAAATGTGAAAAACTTTCAATAAAGCCAAACCCAAGCAATTAACAACCAGCTAATCCTGTTGGCCTGACCAATCCAGAAATGGCATTATTTCAGTGCTACAAAAGAAATGGTTCATAAAACCGGCATATGGGATAGTTTTTCCAAACTAAATTTAAAACAGTTACAATAGCCAAAATGAACCAAGGCCAGAGCCTTACACGAAGGCACTATTCTGAACAGAACAAAGTGAGCTATCTGATTAACAGATTTTTTTTTTTGCCTTTCCATGCTGTGGAACCTATTGTGTCTTTCTTTTTTCTCTCCTATGCTTTAAATAACTCTTCATGTCACTGCGTTTGAATAGATGAAAGTTGTAGTGTACCTGGTAATTTAAAATGAGCGCTGTGTAAGAGATCCATTCCTCCTGCAGTCATGGGTGGTACACAGAAGAAATGGTAGATTTTCTGCATGTGTTTTGGAATACAGAGTACTTGCAAGTCCACGTTATCTTGACCATTACAGAATGGTTCCGCTCTGAGACATGTCAGGCAAATGACACTGAATGGGCTTTTAGCGAAAAACAGCATCTGACAGCCTGACTACTTGCAAATCATTAAGTTGCCAATTTTTTCTTTCCTATCAATAAGGTAAGATAGAAAGCAGAATGAAGATGTTTAGCCAGATAGGCAGTTGGCAAATCCAGCTTCTTGAGAGCAGAGGATGTTGATTAGCTGTGGTAGCTGTGAGAAGCCATCTCATTCAGGTAATTATGGTGCCTCTGAGATCTGCAGGTCTATTGCCTGGAGAAGTACCATGATTTTTGGCTGCCAGATTTTTTTTCCCAGCAGTCATTGCTACAGCCACTGTAGACTTCTAAATCATTATTTTGGCTGATGAAACAGGGAAGGCTTGAGTTCATCATCCACAGGCTGATCTCACTGCTCTGCAGGTGTCAGGTCCTGGCGCCCAGGCAGAGAGGATCTCTGCTGCCTTTTCAGCCATGTTGTAACACAGGCTAATTACAAGCACTGTGGTTATAAAACAGAATGCACTTCCCCTCTCCCCCCAGTATTCTGGCTTCCAAAATTTACATTCTTATTAACAAGTTTTGAAACAATTAAATATCAATGTAGACATGCCCTTTTTAATAACGACAAGTTTCCTCTGGTTTGGAGATGAGCTCTCAAACACCTTTTTAGTTCTCCCTCAACAAGTCTGTACCCCAACAAAGCACATATGCACGTGCTTCTGTGTTGATTTGGTCAAACCATTCATGTTTGCATAAGTATTGCATTAAGCTAGAATAAAACAAAATGTGAGTCTGCCTTTATTCAGGAATATTCTGTCTTCAGCTAATACGAAGTTACACTTCTCTCTCTCCTCATATGCACACCCACCCTAAGGAAAACAGTGCAAAGCAGTGAAGTCTCATTATTATGCATATCTATCACCGTTTTGGAAACTCACATAATCTTGTGCTACCTTTACCCTGAGCATTGCTTGCCACTTTCAGAGCTATCCTGAAATGTTACACGCTCTGTCTCCCTCTGGTGATCAACGACGCCACATGGCAGCGAGCATCTCCGTGCTGCTGTGGTTTCTCTGTCACTGTAGTTTCTCTGTCACTTGTGTTCTACATGCAGGATACTGTTCAATTTCCACTTAACCCCCAAATGATTGTATGCAAACAATGTCTGCATTCTTCACTGCAAACCTTATTGTTTAACAGCTTGGTCCCTGCAATAATAATTTTGTCAACAGTTTGCTGAAATATGTTCCTGTAATACTTTAATGCCAGAAGCTAGAGACCATGTTAAAAAGCTATATTCTAAAATCTGCAGCACACTGCACTTGAAGTGGCACAAAAAAAGCATCTGGAATACAGAAACTAATACTCTAAGAATAGTTGCTAATTGGATGATCATACTACTGACATAATTTTGCAGTTACTGGGTTTCAAATATAATTTCAATGCACACAGTTTGAACTTCTAAAAAATTTGTGTTTAAAATCTTTCCAAACTTATGCTGAATCAAGTTCTAAATATATCATTAGGAACATTTTGACTCCTAAAAAAGGCTTTTATGTGAAGTATTTCTTAAACAGCTCCCTGGTGCCTTGCACAGCATGCTTTCCCTGCTTTGAAGTTACCATTATTCTGAACAAGCAGTGTTTGACTGGTGTGTGTTCTGCTACATAAATGCATATGTGGAGCACAAAATGCCAGAGAAAACCTGTTAGTTTAACAGGTAGCTGCCAAGTTATATCTTATACCTATGTAACATCTTAAATTCTTCTGAGATATATACATATATACACATTTACATACACATACAAAAGAATATCTACACATCTATCTACCTGTCTATCTATCTATCCATCCATGCTTCCATCTAGAGGACAAGGTTAGAAGTGAAAAATCGTTCTCTGCTAGAAATGGATTTCTCCTGTTTCTGGACCCCTGTCCTCTCTTTGCTTTCAGAATAAATTCCTTCTGTTCCTGTACCTGACTTAAGAGTCCAAGAGATGGTGACTTCCAACAGCTTCAAAAGGTGCACTTACAGGAGGAGCATGAAGTGGCCTCTTGACTGCCAAGCACTTGTCTAAGAGACAGCAATGGAGATCTCCAAGTGGGTTAGCTTCTTGTTTTAATCAACACCAAACTCTCTTCCCTTTAGTCTCTGCTGGATATGGCCTGGTCCTTGCTTGAAAGGCTGTTCAGAGCAGATAACAGACCTGTTAAACACACCCAGATTCTGGCCTAAAAATTTTATATTCAAGTACCAATCTCTCCTCTCTTTCTATTGAAAAAAGCTGGAAAGGGATGAATAACAGCTCCCTAAAGATGCCTACTATTTTTCATGTGGCAAATTTCTTTACCCAAGGAAAATAGAAATTCAAAATGAGCAACTGTCACTATGTTTCCAATAGTGGACTTTTATAAATAAAACCTCAAAATAAATTGGAACATACATAAGCATTTGATTGCCAGATGAATGTTTTGTCTAACACTGCCTAATGAAATACGTGCATATTTTATGTTTGTTGTAAAAGTGTAATAAAAAGCAAAGGAGAAGAATGCCTGTTTTTTATTGCTACAGCATAAAAAGGATTTTCTCCCTGTTTCTTTTACTGTGGACTCTGTTGAAGGATTTGCTTAGCTTGTTCATATGAAGACAGTAAAAGCTTTCAGTGTGGATACTTACACTGAAATTTCTTTGTGAATATTTTTCGTATACTTTGAAGTACTCTTTACAGCACTTACCTTCAGCACTGTCAGGTTTGTGAAGACACAGTACTATTCTACTGAAAACTGGCAAAAAGTATCTCCAGTGCTGACACTGGATGTCACTGGATGGCAATTTTCCATCATAGAATTAGAGATACTCATGAATATGGTTGACTGTTTTCTAACTACTTCAAACTATAGAGGGAAAATAGCTTCAGAAAAGCAGTTTAGGAGAGAATGCCCAGGAACCCATCAGGCAGACACTTTGAAGCCAGTGAGACATCCAAGTGACTTTTAGGTGAGAACAGTCAGCACTTTGCACACAGCACTGCTTGTACTTTGTTTAAAAGCAGTGTGTTTAAAATTATTTCTTGCAAATGCATTCCCAGGGCATCCAGAAATTATAGGCTATAGATTTTGAAGATATTTTTTCTGTTAAGATTTTATGAAGTCAAAGTACAACTGTGAACTGTAACATCATCTGTAAGGAGTGCTCTAAAGGGTATTCTCATTATCAAGTGTCTCAGAAAGTAATTCATACAAATGCAGCTGCCTCAGCCACTGTTTTGGGGCGTAAATCTTCACTCTAAGACACTGTTTATTGTCTCCTCTAGGAGAACTGTCAGGCATCATGCTCCAGGAAACAAAAGAACTTGGCTGATTTATTTACCTGGCCCTGCCCAGGTAAATAAAGGACCTGGAGCGACACAGACGTAACCAGCCTCCTATTATGTATTGCCAAGTGAGACCTTCTTGAGCAACGTCAGTGAATCAGCCCCTGACACCAGCAGTAAACAGCGAGCAGTGCAGCAAGCGAGTGCTCTGCAGAACAAGGTGCCCAAGAGAGTTAGCAGTACCTGCAACAGATTTACCCAATGGCATCTTACAAACATTTCCCTCTGAAAAACAGGAAAAGACTCACCAACAGCCTGTTTTACACATGTGCTTTCTCAGTACAGCTCTTATTTTCCGCACAGGCCTTGCTCCCATTGCTGGTAAAGCAGGCAGTTCTGTAGGGCACCAGCACCAATTTGCAGGTCTCAGGGCAGTGGAAACAAGTGGCTATTGCTAAGTGAGAGGCGGGAGTACTTTCAGCGGCAGCTATTGCTGAAGATGCAACTCTCTTGTCCTCTTTTCCTCCCAGAACCTGGCAGAAGCAGCAGCAAGTATGACTTTCAAGAGCCCTTCACCAGTGCACCCTTTTCATGCCAAGAACTCAGCCCTTTATCACTGGAATGGCAAAAGTAACTTTTCCCTGTGCTGCTGGGAGAAGCCACATTTGTCTTGTTGATATCTCTTAGATGCCTTTTTATGCATATCTCCAGCAAGGGAAAGACAGAATCCATGTTTGAGTAACAGGGAAGGCAACTGAGGGCTAAGTACAGGACCAGGATCACTCCCAGGATTGACACTCTCTCATTGCACACTTGCTCTACTAGCTTGCTTGGGCAGTGGCAGCTTCTCTTCACCAAAATGGGCACCTTTAGTTGCTGCTGGAGGCTCTTCCTTTTCACTAAACCTGGACTGATCATTTACCCTCTGTGAGCGATCTCTCCTGTTTTCTCCTGTGCCGCTACTGCATGTACAGTGAAATCTGAGGATGCTGTAAAAGAACCTTTTCCTACAGCTCAGAAAACTGGCACATGGTGAAAACTGGTCTGGCACTGAGCAAAAGGTTTTTACCTGGTTTCTTAATGGACCAGAAACATACTTTAGAAGCTGCCACAATTTGGGTAGACATTTCCAAGGAAGCCTGAAATTATGTCACCTGTTTGATTCCTTAGCAAACCTGTATGTGGATATTATTTGATCAATGTTCTCAGATAATAAATGACATATCACAGGCCTCTGGCAGAATTGTTGGTTGTCTTGATAATGCTATAAAAGCCACAAGTAGTAAAGACCTCAACAGTTTTCTCTCTTAAACTGATTCTGCCACAATTGAATCACAGACCCATTAAAAGAGAGCAGCCTGAAAGGGATCTCAGGAGGTCATCCAAGTTCAACCACCTGCCCCATGGCATTTCTGATGGTTGTTGCTGGCATGTCATTTCTGACAGTTGTTTCTTCCACCTGTTCTTAAAATCCTCCAATTACGACTCTCTCACATCTTCCCCCTGGCTATTGATTCCAGTGCCATCATTACTTGTGGAAAGTTTTGCTAACACATAACCTCCATCCCCTTTGATACAGTTCTATACTCACTGCTTCTTGTTCTACCCATAGTAGACAATGTGCAGAGCAACTAGGAGGGGCATTTATTCCCGTACTCCTTTTTAGTTGTGTACTGGAAGACTCTTGTCTTTGTCCCTTGTCTTTTTTTTTCCGGTAACTCCTTTTCAGTGTTTCCTTAGGGCTTTGCAGTTGTGCACTTTTGTGTTTAATTGTTTCATGTATTTCTAGGTTTGCTGTGCATATCCACAGCTGAGAAGAAAAATGTAAAGACTGTCGTCTTCTACTGCACATCTGTACAGATATCTATCTGCATGCATATGCAGACACATACGTATATGGCTGCACCACATTTTTTTGCATTGCAAAACCTCTCAATTGGTCCCTATTCTGCAGTTTTTCAAGGTTCTACAGATATCTGTACACCATCTACATGTAAGTTTATGTTCATGTCTATAGAATGTCTTCCTATAGAGGAAGGAGGGTAAACGCCTTTCAGGCCTCTTCCCTTCCAGACCCACATGATTTTGTCTTTTCTTAGAGCAGTATTGCTGACTGACAAAAGAGATATGTAAAAGCTAGCTCTGTGTTCTGACAGCCTCAGGATCTCTTATCAGTTTCCCAGATATACCCAGAATAATTATTTTCCTTCCTCCTGTACACTGCTTGCCAGTAAGCACACTGGCAAAACACCTAGCAGTTAGAGTGGGAAAGGAAGTGGCTGTGCAGATGTCAAAAAGAGTAACGTTTTCTTCAGGAAACAGATGGCTTGAGCTAGTATTTATAGATGTCCATAACATTAGACAAAAGCAGTCCATATTACAAAATCTGGATTATCTGTAAAACTGGTGATGCATTATTAAATGCATGCAAGGAGGATGGACGGTGGATGCTGTGTACATAGCAGCCCACCCTTCTTTATTTGGAAGAGGTTGTGTGGCATATTAAGAACCTACCTGATTTCTCCTGGCTTCAGTCTCTGATACTTGGGTCAAAGTTACATATTGACTGGTCAATATAATGAAGAAAAGATGGGTACAAATAGTGGGCAGTATGTCTGGTGCATGGAAGAAGCTGATACGGCAGTGATATTGGGCAGACGCAGAGGATGAACTGCAGGTTATCCAGTGCTCAGGCTTTTTCATTTGGGCACTTTATACTCAACATAGTTCTGTGCTTGACAGACATTTTCATTACAGGGCATATGCTAGACTTACTTCTCATGCACAATTGTGTACTTCCCTGCAACCTCAAAATGCATTTATAAACAGCGAAACAAGGTTATACGAAAGCTAATTATGTAACAGGCTATACTTGAGTACAGTTGATGTACAGTTAGAAAGCCATTTCTGAACATACAATAGGAAGTGCAATATAATTTGAGAAATTATTCCTATTATGTGATTGAGAAACCATTTCATGACAGACAATTAAGCCTTGCAGTTTGATGCTACAAATGCAGGGACTACATTTTTCACAGACCTTTCTGTCAAATTTTCATCATGTAGGTTTTTAAAAGGCTAAGAAATATTTCAAGGGTACTAGGAGCTGAATCTTAGTCTACATACAGACAAAACTTGTCTCACCATGAGAGCCATTCACTAATCCATTAATTCATACCTAGCATATGATGTCCTGACATTTCTACTTTACTTTTGACTGTGTTGCATGGCCATATTCTGACATTGCTGTAATGGTAGGTGATGAAACATACACCAAATCAGCTCTCAGAGAACATGTTTCTGAGACAGTTACCATTTTATTATAAATAAGTGGATGTTGGAGTATTTTTTTTACTGTTATGCTGTCAATCGTATTTTGTTATGCCATTGATCTTATGTCAGCTTGATGTTAGGAAAAGGTTTCTGAATGACAGTTACAGTGTAATGAATATTAAATCTAAACTGTTTGTCTGTCTATCTTGTCTCCTTCATATCCTTCATACACCAACTATGATGATTGTGGTTATTTTATTTATTAGTAACCTAGTAAACCAATGTATTTGCCCTCTAATATGGAGACTGAAAGGCAAATAAATAAAACATTACTAAAACGCTGCTCTACTAATGCAGGACAAAGCATAGTCCACCATCCTGCTGATGAAATATAGTACCGTACTTGCAGTTTTGATACTGCATGTATCCATATGCTGCCCATCTCAAATACCTGAAACAAACAAATGAATCAGCCAATCATGAAAAAACAAGGCTCCTAGCAAATGATTTTCATTCTTCAAAAGAGGAGAGCCAGAGATTACAGGAAACTGGGAATTCACTACTGCTCTCCAACACCATACTTGTCACCTTTGGTACAGAACTACACGACAAACACAGCTAGGTCTTATTCTGACATCTTTGGGGGTGACAGAACATGAAAAGCCATTCTGTGCATCTGTGGTGTCCACAGATATAGTTTTACTAGGACACACATTGGTTCACTAGAAAATGACTTCACTACCTTGTTTTGATCAGAAATTTCTGAGTGGACAGGGGAGGACCTTTTCTGCCAGAGGTTGTAATCAAAAGCATTTTGTGCTCCTGTTAAAAGCTTTGGCTTACTGATATTTTCTGATGATGTTTGCTGGAAAATCCCTGATCAGCTCTCCTGTCTCTGGGAAATGCTTGTGCTTTGCTGACAGAAGCCTGACTTAGACTCATGCCAGGAGGGATCTGACTGGAGGATTATAAACCAAACAGAAGGAGTTATGGCACCTGGATTCTATAGCTACTATGGATACAAATATGCAGAGCACACGCTCCAGCCAGCTGAAGATCACAGAATCAGCATTTCTCCAATAGGCATGACATCAGAGTGTACCACATGTAGGCTTTGGGGCCCTAGGTAGGAAAGAAACTACAAATTAGGAACAATAAAATCAGCAGTTTATATAACATGAGTTCACCTTCTCCAGAGATAAAACCCTCCAGACACTACTTTTCATGCTTACATCAAGTTGGCCTCTCTTTTGCACTAGCTAGCCCTGAAACTGCTTTCTGACCCAGTGTGCTCAGGAACCATGGATAGCCAAATGAACAGCATGTGTAGCTCTCATTTGAAACAGCCAGCCCTCCCCAGCTGTATTCAATTATCCAGTTATCTGGGATGGGAGTCTTCGACACAACATCAATTACCTAGTGGATATCTTTAACCACAGACCCTGAACATCTTCTGGCATCCCAATCCTATCTCATTTAGTAATCTCTATTGCCCTACGATACTTGCATAATTTGATTCACCACGTGCTCTATGAGAATATACTCTGTAGAAATTGCAACCCTGCAGAGAGCCGGTGACTTTAAAATTGTCAGCCTCCAAAATAGGCAATTTCTTTCTTCCAGGATTTGACAATACTTACACCTTGGTCTGTTTCAAATCCTTTCACAGAAATTCAGTTTTATCCCCTGCTTCATCTAGATACTACAGATAGCTATGGCAGACTTTACCCATCTCCAGTCAGTCAAGATCACTCAGCAGCATTGCTGCTTCTGCTGTTCACATGACCATAGTCAATACTCTTCATACTCTCAAAAATGCAAACTGCCAATTTGTTTTAAGCCCATCTACCAGACACAGGATCTCTCTTTCTTATGCTCTCTTTCAGCACTCTGGCAATTGCAGCACATGTGTCTCTTCTCACTTTGCATTCAGATTTTTCAGATGCACACAGACGACAGGAGGCCCAGTTAGAGGTATTGCTGTTCCTGGCTGACAGATATTTTTGGAGGTTTGATTGTTTCTTTAAACAACACAGCTCAGGTCAGCTAGAGTGCTAGGTTTATTACTCTAGCTCAAAAATCAAAGTGTTGCCAAGTGACAGATAAGAACGTGGAAAGAAACTCAGAATTTCATTTCTGTAAGTGCACGCTTTTATTATTTCTATTTGTGGATTTTTTTGCTGATCTCTGAATTGGCTCAATTTTATCCAGTAGTACTGTGTGCTTATCCAAATCCTATAAGTAGGGTGCCGGGGGCATTCAGTCATCTTGGTCCATGGTGACTGTATGGCCAAATGTGACATCACTCTGAAGAGTAACCCAAAGAAAGACATTTATCTCACTTAATTAAAGGCATCCAAATACTAAGTAACTCTTCCAAGATCTCTACTACCTCAAATTCCCCTGTAGTAAGTAGGAAGGGACTGCTACTCCTGTAAATGATTTATCTATAATAGGTAGAATGAATCACATTCAGGAAGTCCCTTTCTCCTCTCACTGACCAGGAAGGAAGCCCAATGGTCAAGATGAACACAGCAAAAAACAGGCAGGAGAAACTGCATAGAAAGCAACTCCATTGTACTTTATCAAAATCCTCTTGAGTGTCCACATTATTTACTTACTAGCTCTGCAATTGCAGGAATTTAATTTGCATAATCTCATAATTTTTTATGTCCCTGGCCACTGCAGGGAGGTTGGAACTAGATGATGTTTAAAGGTCCCTTCCATCCCAAACCACTCTATGATTCTATGATCGTCTTTGTGATAAAAAATTTCTTTGGCAAACTTCCAATGACTTCCCTATGTTCTATTAGAACGGTCACTAAAATAAATACTCATGTATTTGGATCTTTCTCATCAAACCGTAGCAGTCTTCAAATGGAAATAGATCAATATAATAAAAATAAAGCAAATATGTACATACATACTTGATACAAATAAATGTGTCAAGTAAAGATTACCTAGTAGTCTGGTTTTGGATGTTGTGCTGTATGACATATTTGCAGAATGTACTCACAGTTTACCAGAAACAAACTGAATTCAGTGAGAGATTGCATTTTCTCTGAAAGACTCAAAGAACGTTCAATCAAAGGATCATGACAGCTGTGAGAGAATATGGACTAGGTCTTAGCAGAATACTTGGTAATTTGAGCAGAGCTGAGCACATTGCCAGTGTTTGGCAAGTAACAATAAATGGTAATTTAAAAGTGCATTTATGCTTTCTTTTTATTTCTACACATTTTAAAGCTGAAAAGGGACCACTAAACATTAAAGTCATTCTTGACTCAACTGACTGACGGAACTGAAATCCTGGTACTGGACATTGTCTCATTATCAAATGAACACCAAAAAGACCAATAAAACACTTAAAGCTCAAAAGATGAAACAGTGAAGCATGAGAAGTATCTGCACTCAGTGTGTCCTATTAACACCATCTTTATTTCCTTTTTACAAAAAATAGAAATAACAACAGACAAAACATACTCAAAAAAAAAATCAATGCTTTTGCCTTGATCTCACTGCGGAGCTGAGCAGGCAGAGTCCTGGCTGAAACTTTGACAGTATATGCCATTGACAAAGGGAAATAAAGATATATGACAATATATCCATGCAAGACACAAAGTACAAAATGTGTTCTGTGGCCCAACAAACACTTTGGAGGTTGCCCGTGTCATAACAATTTTCAAATTGTTACTTTTGCTCACCCATGCCTTTACACAGCACAGCTTACAAACAAGTTACATATACACATATATCATAAAAAAGTTTTGTATATGGTCTAACTGCTACAAATTAAGGCATCCTAACAGCTGCTGTTTTGCTGGTGAGGGGTATGTCTCATATTAGTGTTTCAAAAGGATACATTTCAGGTATTTCAAACAAAGTGAGACATCATGAGATGTGGTTTAGAGGAAGAATTCCTGCAGCTCTGTCTCTTCAGTACTCTTTTGACCATCGGATTTCCAGCTTTTCCTATTGATGTCATCATGCCTGGAGAGAAAAAGAAGACAATTACTCATGGTAACACTAACAATATAGAGGGATTTGCCTTGTGTTTGTTTACCCTGCTTTATTCTATTTGCAAGTATTGAACTCTGAATTAATCTTTCTCTCTGGGCTTATTTCTCCAGACTTGTACTACACAAAATACTTTTTAATACTGTGGATTCTTACTGACTTTCTTGTAGCTCCTATTCTGAAATCAAAACTGGAAACTAATGGGACAATGAGTAGCTTTTTAAGTCATGGTATTTATTAGTACACTCTCATAATGTTCTGGTAATAAGGGACAGAATGTCCAAAAATTCCTCATCCTTGAGGGAAAAGTACCATAGTGATAAAAAGATCCACTACAGCAAACATTAGACATACCCTGTTTGTTTCTGACTCTACCTGTAAGGGAATCATCTAATCCCCATTAATAATCACTAGAGAGAAATAAACACTTTCTGAAGGTGATTCATCGGACTTACTTTATGTGTCCGCTTAAGTAGAAGATGGTGGCAAAGGCCATAGGAAATACAGCAAGCAGTAATTCTGTTTCTGACATGGGGCCTATGTCTCTTTTAACATTGTAATTTAGGTAAAATCTCAATTCAGATCGTTAAGATTTTATTAGATACCCAGATAAGGATAATTTCTCTATAGTGTGTCTTCATTTCCATACTAAGTAAACTTAAATAAATGAAAAAAAAAAAATCTATCTATCTATTGTGTATGGGACTCAATGATAACTTTCCAAGTAAAGTAGAAAAAATAAACACTAAATATTTGTAACAGTTTCTTCACTTCCTTTCATATGTTCTTATTCTGAATCCCCAATATGTTCCCTATCTCTTCAATTAACCTTTCAGCTGAAGGATTTTTGATTAAGCATCCAGCCCACAGCAACTTCCAAACAGGTTAAAAGGCTCATTTTTAGTTATTACTGCTGAACAGTAAAACTCCTACAATATAATCATGACTGGCTGTTTTGTTGCTGCAAAGGAGAAATACTGGCAGGAGGTTAAAAACCCACAGCAAAGGGCAAGAGTATGTGTATAAAAAGTTTGCCTTAAACTCACATATTTTTGAACCTGATTCTTATAAACCAGAATAGCTTTATTCTAGTCTACAATCACCACAAAGAGCAACATATCCCTAAGAGACTGATACTTATGATGCTTAGATAACCTTGCGGTTACTTCAGGATCTAATAGAAGCTTACCCTCTCAGGGACCACAGTTGTGGGTCCTAATAAGAGGGCATAAGGGATCATTTTATTTTAAAATCCCCTTCATTCATCTAAATTACTGTTACCACCTACCCAAAGCAAGAGCAAAAGACATAGAATTGAGCTAGGAGAGGTAGAATTTGTAGGACTGAGTTTGAGGAGGTAAAAGAGGAGCACCTGTTTTTTTGCCATAACCGCTTTCTGGCACTTAACAAGCATTGCTGTTATCAACAGTATGTTTAGTGTTAACCATGAAGCTTTATTAAAGGGTGCTTTCTAAGGCTAAGATAATTTGCTTCAATTAACTACTGCATTAGCTTAGACTTGCAGTGCTGAAAGACCCTGTGGGTGTCCCCTGTGTAGAGGCTCACTAGGCACTTCAAAGAGCCCATTTTGCAGCTCTACAGTTGCGCTGTGACCTCAAAGAGGATCATTTTTAGCAATATAGATGTCTCTGCAGGTGACAATGCTGAACAGACATGCCTTTTACAACTGTGCCTGCTGACCTGAAGGAAGCGTATTACCAATATTACTAACCAAATTTCTAATATCTTCTGGTGCCTGTGTCACCACAGAAATACTAAACATCTCCTCATGCAACAGCCACTGATGCATGATCATTAGAGTTCACAACGGAACAACTGTAAATTGTCTGGGACAAGGCCTAAATTACTTTCATATTGATTTTATACTGTACTAGTTTAAATTGTAACTATTTTATTAGACATACAGATAAGCACCCTTTTTCTAGAGTATGTATTTGAAGTTGTAATTTATCCAGCACTAGGTCTGGCAGTGGGATATCTGTTACGTTAGATCCACTTACTATTTTCGAAGCATGCCGAGTTTACTATCTGACAGGAACTTGATGGGAGATTCTGCTGATTGAATCTGACATATGAAGCAATTTTTGCTGTTGATAGCTGTAGCTAATACAGGGTTTTGTATTGATACGGTGAGTTAGTGTTTACTTTAATGTACTGCAGATCTCACATGATTTAAAGTGTGGGAAAAAACTGTTCATTGGCATACATGTAAGATGGAAAAAACTACAAGCATTTGCTTGGAGTTGTAATACACACAAAACTAGCCAATCCTTCCAAAAGGGGAAAAAGTATCCCAACCTATCCTGCACATCCAAAATTTACTCTAGGGCCTTAGGAAAAATAGGGCGTATCAAATTGTAAAAGAACACTAGAAAATTTAATACAATCTTCTACTGTTAAGCTGTGACCAGTCTGAAAAAGTAAACTACAGAGCCTTGATGTACTTGGGTATTTTGAATGAAAAGATAAAGCAAACAAAATAAACAGATGCTGAAGAAAAAGAAGCTGAAAACTGGTGGACAGGAGTGTCATCTGACTGAAGGTAGAATTTGTATAATGACTTCAGATTTCAGAGGATGCTAATAAAATCCCCTATATGAGGATCTACAGTTAAAACGGGTTTGGGACTGTGTCCAGAAATATAACCCCCCCAATATAACAATCTACAAAGGTTTAAAACACCGAAGACTGCACTGTTTTCCAGAAAGGTTCTTCTTCAAAATAGCTCTGAAATGGTAATTACACAGTCTCCCCAGACCATCCAGGGAAAATTCAGACAGTGTCCAGGGGCTTGTAGTGCACGTGATGGTTATGTTCTTCTATTATTTAAATTTCACAGGCTACAGGGCAGCATGCAGTGGACTAACAACAGGCACCCATTTTGCCATTCAAAAATCACAACACATGCTAAAAGACATCATGAAGGCTGGCTTAGAAGCTCTGAGAGCCTTCAGGTATGTGTTCTGATTTCTGAAAAGCACAATACATCTTCCATTCTTATGTGATTTTTGGAAATATGCCCACCTCCACGGGGGCAGCTTCGGGACACGGTGCCTGGATCAGCAGTGCCTAGAGGGATAGCCAGGAGTTCAGGCCCAACCTTCACCCTCCCAGCAGGTGACTGCAGCTCTGTAGTGGCAACCAGACCTTCCCTTTCTCTCGCTGCTTCTGGGGAAACACCATGTTGCCAGGGATTTCTCACACAAGAACATTTACACAAGGCAATACCAAATTACAACAACTGGCTACATCCAGGAGATGGCTCTAACATAAGGATGAGATTAATGGTTTTGTATTACTCCATGGTCTGGACAGGCAGCTGGGTGTTTTGACTGGATGCTGCCCACTGATGGTCCCTGAAACTGATGCTGTGCAGTCAGTTTTCTGCACTGGAATTTCCCTCTTTGTTTTCAGGAGAGAATGAAGCCTCTTGGAAACCTTACAGTTGTTTCTGGTTTCACATACACTGTGCCAATGACTTCAGAACAAGACTCCCATTTCCATTACGGAAATTGAGTTTTTAAGTATGGGAAGGTCCTGGCATTAGAAAACAAGCAAACAAAAAAAAATTATTAGACATTTAGAAAAGAGTAACTTGAAAGTAATTGAGGCTTCTGAACTGCAGAATGACTAATTTATAATCTTCCCAGAAGTATCTTCAAATGTATAATTTTGGTGTGAATAGCAATAATTTCCAGGCCTAGCAAAAGGATTTACATCTCAGTTTAACAGAAAAAAAATATCACCACAACAATTTGTGAGTGTTAAGAGTTGAATAAAAATGACAGGTAATTTTTATAAAGCATTTGCTTATAGAATAAACACACATTTTGTCAAATGTTGTTTTTCCCAACATGGGATCTTGAGGGACTGGTCTCTATCTGCCTGAATAGTCCTGATGGAATACATCTAAATTAAGGAGTTCGAACACAGTCAAAGTTACCAGACTTTTAAAAAACAGATTTAACTTCAAAGTCTGAGGGAGACTAAGAAAAATGGGTGAAAATAGGAGAGAACTAGACTTAAAGTACAGCATTCTGCCTCATGTTCTCTCTACTCCCCATTTAGAGATGAACTGTGGTCTTTTTGCTCTCCTCATGAGAGGAAATTTAATTTTCATTCTCATCTGGTACTTGACTTTCATTCAACAGAGGCTGAATACTCAGCCAAAGTGCGCTATACTCCCTGGTGGATTTACGAGTATGAATACTTTCTATACTTGCTTGGAACTGAAATCCTGTAGCCAGTTCAATGGTGACATCAGCAGAAATCCATCATAAATTTCTGCTTTTCTAGGAATTTAGATATTCATCTGTTTGCCTCTTTCCCTTCTTGTGCATCAATCAATTCCAGTATTTCAGTTACAAATAATGTTAGCAAACACATGCAATTTGAGAAAACAAAGCAACAGAGATGCTAAATATCACCATGCATAAGCACATACCAAGCATAGTTACACAGAAGTTCTTCATTCAGTGTGCTAGAGGAAAGACTGGTGTAGCTGAAGTAAGGACCCTAAGGAAGTACAACATTATATCAGTTAAAAACATGCACTGAGCTTACCACATGCATAACATGGAAGTCTACAAAAACATGCAGTCAAATAGCCACAATAACATTTCAACAGATTTCTTTTTGAGTTAGTAAATAGGGCTGAATCTGTTACCTCTTTGAGATGTGTGCTGTGGTCCTTTGGGCTGGTATGAAAAGGTATTCTTTCCACAATTTTGATGTTGGCAACAATGACATGCAAACATGGCCTTTTCACAGACAACATGCATTTTACAGTGCAAGTGTCAATACTGTTAGAATTACCTTATCCAACTCTTTAAATTTCTTAGGTAACTATGGAAACTGCTCATGACCTTGCAATTTGCCAGAACATCTTTGGAGACAGACTATCTTTTCCTCTGTCACCAGAAAATCTGAATCACTCTTTTGAAAAAAATTTCCATTGTGTTATGAAAATAATTCTATGTTAAATCAGCTGTTTGACCAGATGGTGCATGTCTTTAAAGGCTCAAATCAGTAGTTCATACTGTGATTCTGAGTAAACTTTAATAAATGCAGTTCCACTTCAATGTAGCCTATTAGGTCTCCTTTGAATTCTTCATTTCATTTCACTGCTATAGCACTACTGCTCTAGCACTACCCACTAATATGGACTGCTCACTGTTTCCCAGTTCTCTCTTTCCACTGTTTCTTTTCCATACTCATTTTACCTCCTCTATGCCTAAGATTTTCCTGTGTTTTTCTCCCATTACCTTGTCATACTTTTTACAGTATATAATTCACTATTCCTCCTCCTCCTCTTGGCCTGCTTTATGTTCTTTTTTTCATCTTGAAATTATTCTTTCAGCTCATGTCTTTCCATCCACCCTTTCCCTCCCACCCTGTCTTTCACAGAGGATTAAATCATCTACCATTCCCTTTTGCTCAACTCTTTATTGTATCTCCAGATGCTCGCACTTCTCGTCTCTGCTCTGCAAACACACTGCACTCACATATTTCCTACCTCTGTCTCTTTCATTCAATGCCTCTTCCTTTCTCTTGGAAGATACATTTGTTCAAAGTATTTTCTCCTTCCTTTTGAACAAGAGAGCCAGCCTCCTACCTGGAGACACCCCTCTTTCTGTTGGGATCCCAGAAAGGGCACTCTGTTGACCGCAGAGAGGATCCAGTACACTTTGCTACAGACCAACCATATGCTCCACCACAAGGAGACTCTGTGCTATGAGGAGAGGGTGGGCAAAGGCGGCTGAGTACTGACAGCTTCAACACCTAGGGGATAGCTGTAGCTCCCACACAAGCAGGAAGGACCATTTCTGCTATTTTTCCTCTTTATATTCTACCACTTATTTTTATCCTGTTGGCCTCATCAGTCTTGGCTATAGGACAGGACAGGGCTAGTCCTTCAGTTCTTTACTCCTCAGAAATCCCATGGATTCAAGCGTGGCATTCTCATTGTACGACTTGTCACTCAGGGCAACATCAAACATCATTTCCAGGTGAATCACGTCTCTGTGGAAAGCTTTCAACACAGAAGACGTGAACCATGTGCACTAAGAGTATGGACTCTGTTCACAAGCAATACCTGCCACTCCTTGGAAAAACCTTCCAAAATTAAAACACTGGATGGGCTTCCTACAGGTCAAATACAGTATTTGTGTGTAGCGTTTTGCTATAGAAAGGCAGGAAGAAGAAGCTGTCAAACTTATTCATTACTTAAAGAGACAAGAGAAAAAAAAGGCCCTTCCCCCTTTCAGTGCACTCACTGGCTTGTTTCTTCCTTTTGTGAGAGCTGCTGGATTTCCCTTGCTGTCTGCCGTCTTCCTTCCTAATGAGGTAAAAGGCAGCGTCGATGAGGTTTTGATTAGGTTTGCTGTTTGACAGTTGTTGTTGTTATTTTGGTTGCCACTCAGCGTCTCCATTATGGAACGAAAGGTTCCAAAAGGCCTTTTCAGCTGGTCCCCTGCTGGCTCCCCAGAGCCAGGTGGGGCACGCACAAGTCCTTTGCCCCGGTCTTTATCCTTTTCCTCGTTTAGTTCTGACTCTGCTAGCTCCACCTGCACGACAGGCTCCTCAAAAGTTACTCGGAGTTTCAAATTTTGGGAGGTTCTGCGCTTTGAAGATGGAGACTTGAGAGCACTCTTAGGGCTGGTGGCTACCTTTTGAGCAGTGGCACTGTCTGTGCTGGATGGAGAGTTGTCTCCACAAAACTGGCTCTGAGGTACAGTACCAGACTGATATGGGGCTTCATTATCTGGATCACTGCTCTCTGAAGTAGTGGAAGGACTGTGGCCATCCACAGACTTAGAGACTCTGATACCAAAAGGGAAGCGTCGTCCTCCTGCAGAAGCGTGTTTCTTAATCATCAGGTGCAAACTCTCTGTGCTCTCAACACTCTCCACTATGGGCTGAGGCCTTGGTTTATCAGTTCTTTTCACAGGGGTGTTCTTGTGGTCCTCAGAATTAGCTGAGTCTGTGTCAGACTCGCTGAGCGACCTCTGCATCAGTTGCCTCAGTCTCGCTAACTTCAGCTCCCTTTTCTCTGGCAAAATCTTCTTCACATTCTTGGAGGATGCATGAGCATCCTGAAATTCCAAAGTCAGCTTTTCCTGCATACAGACATTTTCAGAGATTTCCTTCCCCAACAACTGGCGCAAGATTTTATCTGAGTCCTCATCTTTTATCTTGGCTCGAGTTCGACTAGCAGTTCCCAAGCTGCCAAGAATTTGAATCCCATCTTGGGTGTTCAATTTACTTTTTGGTGGAGACAATTCATCTGCTTCAGATGGTTTCCACTGGGGTTTGCCAGAAGCAGGAGATGATGGTGAGCTTAAAGCAAAAAAGAGGAGGAAATACCACAGCCAAATTAATGCACATATAAAATGTGAAACTGCCATTTCCAGTGTACGTGTCTGTCTCAGCTTAATGTTACTTAGCCTCTTCATTGCTACTCACATGGAATTTATTACTATGATGCCACAGTGAAGACTACACAGAGCAGGATGTAACCCTGCTTCCACTCCTAATTAGGATTTGAGTCTCTTCACTTTCTCTTACAAAGAAAACTCCTTAAAATCAAAACTTAGAATGGTTATTTCAATGCCAAAGATGACTTTCTGAGGAAAACTTTAGAGAAACTACTGTTTCCTATTTGTGGGAGTTGACATGTTTTAAAAGGTGAAAAAACCTTGTGAGGCCAAATACCTACTATCCAAGTCACATAATAATACAAAAGTAGCTTATTCTAAATACTGTGAAAGTACCAGCTCTCTGCGTAGCAATGATTTCACAAATCTAAACTTCATCTGGTATTAATAATAGCCATATAAGACCTCATAAAAAGTCAGTGCCATTTCCACTCAAAACCTTTTCAGATATGAAATACTGAAAAGCATGAGAAAGGTGATATGAATTTATTTCAATACTATTAGAATAATAAATTAAATTTAGAACTCCAAATGTTATATAGTGAGGAAACAGCAACCTCAAGTAACTCTGATTTGCAAATAATGTAAATTACAGAGACCATTTCTTTCCCTGTGACACATGCCAGAGCTCATAATACTCCACGTTCTTATTTTAAACCACTTTTCCTTTAACCAAGGGTAAAGTGACAAAATTAAGGTTAGCGTGAATCAGTGAATTCATAAATTTCATTTCTTTTTTTGCAAGCAACTTCTACTCTGATGAGTCCATAGTTCTCACAGTGTACAAAATTCACATGCCTGTACTAGCCACCTCATCTTCAATTCATTTTGCACTTTTTCTCCTGTGGCAAACTGAAAGAGACACTGAAGAATATGCATGTATCTACAATAGACATTCCTAGTAAAAGGAATAGGTTCTCGTAGATCAGCTGCTGGCTCCTTGGAGGATGATAATATCCACAAGTGAGTTCCAGCTGGAAGGAAAGGTAATAGCCAACAATTAAATAAAATTTTACATAATAGAGTATCCTTTTCAGACTTGCTCACTTAACTAAAAACATTTTGAAACCTACCCTTTTACAGGAATAATGAATGATGAGAGATATGATCTCACCTGATCTTATCTGATAATGAAAGTAAAACAGTCCTGGTGCTCACCAGTACTCAGATGCGAGACCACTTCAAAAGACCAGTTAGCAAATATCCCAGAAACCAAATGAGCTGAAAGACAGCTTTTGGTCCCATTTCCCTGTTGAGCTGGCAGACAGGGAAGACAAAGACCATGATTCTTAAAAAAAGGACAAAACAACTCTTTCCAGTGTGGTTTTCTACTTCAGCAGGAGTTTGGAGTTAACTGCCTTTCTTAGCTGAAGTTCCTTTACACAAATGCATCTCCAATCCCAATGTCTTTGTTATCTACTTCTGTAACTATTTGCACTTGTTTGAAACACTGACACATGAAACTCAGGGACACGGAATGCTTGTCCAGAAAAGCACTTGAGATTCTGTGAGAATGGAAAAAAAGCAGTCACTGATCCTACAAGTTCATACTTGATGACCCAAAGTTCTGACCATCAATGCCTGCAGAAGCTTTTATGCTGGCTTTATACTTTAATGCATATGTAGCTCCCTAACAACTCTGAAACAATGAGAAGCGCTGTATATGTGTTCCAGAGAGGAAACTGAATTACAGGGTCAGGATAAACCAAGTCCTATTTGCATGTGAGTTACTTAATTCCTTTCCAAGTCTTCTTCAGAGAGAACTCATTTGTTTGCTTGACTTCCATGCATCACACTGGAAGTCCATGGCAGAAGTCAGAGAGGAGACTCCAAATCCAGTCCTCTGTCTTTACTTTCCTCCTCTTTAATGTTACTCAGTATGTGTCTATTTCTGGGACTTCTGACACAATATGTAAACAATCATAAAATTTCTGGAGTTTTGACTTTTTATGCAAGCTACTGCAGGCAAAAGATTTAATGAGTGTAAGGAGTCTTATTAATCTGAAAGCAGGTTTTGTTGGTAACTAGCTTTATGAATTCCTGCTGACAGTAATGTACGGTGGACCACCATAAGGTCAAACTTTACAACTTTCCCAGGAGTTTCTAGGATCCTCTGCTATTCATCTAATACAAAATATATTCTATTCCACTGTAAATCTGATTTTCACTCTGTTGGGAAACAGGGACTATTTTTTTCATACTCAAAACTTCCAATATTTATACAACATTACACACTGTCAAATTCTAGAAGCTCAGCCTCAAGCCCACAAGGTAGAAAAACACATTTACTTTACAGAACACATCTACTATTTAGACAGGTCACAGCTTCTCCTGATAACCAGTGTACCATGAAACTGTGCAAATCCAGACTGCAGCACAATCCCAGTCACCTTACCTAGGGGATGTGGGCAGTGACTTGCCCTCTGACCGCTGGACCTCTAAAAGCTGCTGGAGTTGGTTCTGTAATGTCACACGTTCCACTGTCTGCCTGCAAGAAAATATAAGACCGTTTACCTTGAATTGTAAAACTGTCAGCATTAGTAAGCTACAGGATAACTGATACTACCCATTCAACTTTATATTCAAAAAAGAATATACTTCACCTATATCTTACATAGTAAATAAAAAGAGAAATTATAAATAATAGCATAAAAAGGGAGTCCGTACTTGTCTCTGAATCCCTGTGAGCATTCTGTGATCACTGTACAAGTCCAACTGAGAGATGCTTACTTGTCAGAGATTATTAAGATAGATTAATAAATTATAAAGTATAATTATAAATTATAATTATAAATTATAATTTATATATAAATTATATTTATATATAATTGTATATTTATATATAATTATAATTATAATTATATATAATATAATATATAATATATAATATATATAATAATATAATACATACTATATATAATTATAATTATAATTTCTAATTTATAATTTATAATTATATAGAGATTATAAAGTATAATACTTTATAGCGTCATAGAATCATAGAATCATAGAATGGTTTGGGATGGAAGGGACCTTTAAAGGTCACCTAGTCCAATCCCCCTGCAATTGGCAGGGACATCTTCAACTAGATCAGGTTGCTCAGAGCCCCATCCAGCCTGTCCTTGAATGTTTCCAAGGATGGGGCATCTACCACCTCTCCGGGCAACCTATTCCAGTGTTTCACCACCCTCATCGTGAAAAATTTCTTCCTTGTGTTTAGTCTAAATCTACCTTCCTTTAGTTTAAAACCATTACCCCTTGTCCTGTAGCAGCAGGCCTTGCTAAAACCACTATCCCGATCTTTCTTGTAGGCCCCCTTTAAGTATTGAAAGGCTGCAATAAGGTATCCCTGAAGCCTTCTCTTCTCCAGGCTGAACAACCCCAGCTCTTTCAGCCTTTCTTCATATCAGAGGTGTTCCATCCCTCTCATCATTTTTGTGGCCCTCCTCTGGACCCGCTCCAACAGCTCCATGTCCTTCCTGTGCTGAGGGCTCCAGAGCTGGACACAGTACTGCAGGTAGGGTCTCACCAGAGCAGAGTAGAGGGGCAGAATCACCTCCCTCAACCTGCTGGCCACGCTTCTTTTGATGCAGCCTAGGATACAGTTGGCTTTCTGGGCTGCGAGAGCACATTGTTGGCTCATGTCCAGCTTTTCATCTACCAGTATCCCCAAGTCCTTCTCCTCAGGGCTGCTCTCAATCCCTTCATCCCCCAGCCTGTACTGATACCTGGGATTGCCCCGACCCAGGTGCAGGACCTTGCACTTGGCCTTGTTGAACCTCATGAGGTTCACACAGGTCCACTTCTGAAGCTTGTCCAGGTCCCTCTGGATGGCATCCCATCCCTCAGGCGTGTCAGCTGCACTGCTCAGCTTGGTGTCATCTGCAAACTTGCTGAGGGTGCACTCAATCCCGCTGTCTATGTCATTGATGAAGATATTAAACAGCACTGGCCCCAGTACGGGCCCCTGAGGGACACCACTTCATATAAGGACAAGTGTGGGATCATAAGCAGCAGTTCTTTGGAACTGAGTGAGTCACAGGAAATAATAGTCCAGAAACAAAGCTATGGCAGAGCAAACTTAGGGCCACTTTGTTTTTACTTGTTTGTGTAAAGGAAGAGGAAAAGTATGGATTAAGAAACCATTTCCTACATTTGGTGGATGGCTTTTACTCAGCTAAACGATAGCTCAGACAACTGCTCTCTCCTTTTCTGTCTGCAAATGAACTCAAAGAGGAGCCTTTGCCCACTGGGAAGAATTGGTCCAATCTTCTTCAGCTGCAGGATGGAGCTAAATATGACCTCTGATGTATTCAGGGGAGAGGCCTGCTTGCTGCCAAACCTTACCAAAGGTCCTACCTGTGCTCTGCACCCACCTTATACTCAGTACTGCTGAACCTACTACAGTCTATCACTTTCAGTGTGGTGTTGTGAGCTACACTGCTTTTGTTACTGTGCATAGGCTATCTTTCAGCTGGAATACAATTAGTGCATTTGGTTTTATTTCCTGGTCCTGATCAAATGACCATGTGAAAATGACTTTTTATCTGTTTCTCTCAGGCTCTGCTTCTGTTGCTGTAGAAGTAATATGTTTTTAGTACTTTTATTCTTATTGGATCTGCAGAACTAATACAGTTCTCTGCCAGTGAGCTGGACTCTTTCCTAGCTTGCATGCCATCAGCAGAAGAGTTAGCTGAGTTCCAAATGCAGTCTTTACAACTGGCAATGTCAAAGCCAGAAAGAATCCAGATGACTTTTTAGACTAAGGGTTGTACTTGCAGGGCTGGCAGAAAACAAACGTTTTACTTTTACCATATCAGAGTGGATCTGAAAAGTGCTACAGAAATAAAGGTGGGGTCTTGACATACTGCCTTGCCATCGCATTTTACAATACAACCATGCTTTATGTAGATCCTTTCTTCTTTTAATTTTCCATCTTTCTTCCTCTTGCCTACACACTTCCTTAGACTATTTTAAAATTACTCCTACCATCTGTCAACATTGGCTTATTTTGCGACTCCCCAGATACTCTCTTTTAAGAGCCAGGGAAATTTTCATTTGAGATTAAGATTGTGATGCAATGTATCTGTTTTATTTGCCTTTTATGCTTCCTTCAGCTTCTATTTCTAAATATCTAAATAATGTAGCTAACAGCTTCTTATGCTTTTAGATTTAATGGAAATCTCTGACACCTCTTCTGCTGAGTTAATGTTCTCATTCCACTTAAACATTTTATTGTGCTGAAAGAATTAAAGTTTCCTCCATTTTTACGGTTTAACTAATTAGTAAATAGCTCACAGAAACGCACACATCTTGCCAGCACTATCCCTAAAGATACATAATGCACACATATATATCTAAGATAACATTGAAAACAAGGGATCAGAACTTCTTGGCATAACAATATTGTTAAGTATTAAAACCAGATTGATTTAGGAGACAAAATCACTGTAGCTTCCAGGGTAAGAGGGTCTACTTACTTTATTATATTTAATGCCCAAATTCTGAAGGTCTTAGTTTAGACAATGTTCCCAGTAAGTAATAGGTAAGGACCCTTCTCTGTTTACTTAGACAATTGTGGACCGCAGCTACCTCCTAATGAAATCAGGGAGCTCAGCAACTGAACAGGGAACAGGCTCAGGCCCTGGGCTCTACTGAAGTTATCTTTCATACTATGTTGCCTTACTTCTCCATTTTGTTTCAAATAAAACAAGAATGGCCACTCTACAAAGCAGAAAATGGAACAGCTTAACTAAGTAAAAAAGAGATGAACATTGTAAAGTTTATACTCAGTTTCTTGCTATACATCTATATAACACTTACTACCACAAAATAAACCAAACCAACAACAAAAAAAAACCCCAAACCACCACCACCCCCCCAAAAAAACCCAAACAGCAACTTGCACAGACCTTACCATACCACTACAATAATTTTTTATTCAGCTATTCTTACTGCTATTCCTATGAAGTTTCAGGAAAATTATGGATTTTGTTTACAGAACACAGAAAACTGGTGGCAACAGAGGATACTCACTACTTTCTCATCTTCATCTTTTGACTCATGGTTTGCTTTGATCTTTGCCTTGCCAGAGATTTTGGCTTGATAGTGTATCAAAAAGATCAACAAGTGTCTCATTCATTAATTGATTTTCACATCCTGCACTTGGGTCACAACAACCCCATGCAATGCTACAGGCTTGGGGAAGAGTGGCTGGAGAGCGGAAAAGGACCTGAGGGTGCTGGTCGACAGCTGGCTGAATATGAGCTGGCAGTGTGCCCAGGTGGCCATGAGGGTCAACAGCATCCTGGCTTGTATCAGAAATAGTGTGGCCAGCAGGACTAGGGAAGTGATTGTCTCCCTGTACTGGGCACTGGTGAGGCCGCACCTCGAGTACTGTGCTCAGTTTTGGGCCCCTCACTACAAAAAGGACATTGAGGTGCTGGAGCGTGTCCAAAGAAGGGCAATGAAGCTGGTGAAGGGTCTAGAGCACAAGTGTTATGAGAAACGTCTGAGGGATCTGGGGTTGTTTAGCCTGCAGAAAAGGCGGCTGAGGAGAGACCAACCTTATTGCTCTCTACAACTACCCAAAAGGAGGTTGTAGCGAGGTAGGAGTTGGTCTCTTCTGCCAAGTAGCAAGTGATAGGACGAGAGGAAATGGCCTCAAGTTGTGCCAGGAGAGGCTTAGATTGGATGTTAGGAAAAATTTCTCCACTGAAAGGGTAGTCAGGCACTGGAACAGGCTGCCCAGGGAAGCTGGGGGTACCAGCTGGGGGTACCATCCCTGGAGGTATTCAGAAGACTTGTAGATGTGGTGCTTAGGGACATGGTTTAGTGGTGGACTTGGCAGTGCTAGCTTAACGGTTGGACTTGATGATCTTAAAGGTCTATTCCAACCTAAACGATTCTATGATTCTATGATCCAGGTTCATAAACATAGGACAGTGCAACCCTTTAGGAATGCAGGTAGAATGGTCTGTTGTCAAGCAGCATTGTAAAAGAAGTCTAGGGAAGCATTCATTTTATGTCATTAGTTCTGACTTGGTCTCTTCAGGCCAGGAAAGTCCAAACAATACAAGTCATTACTGCTAATGTCATCAGTGCTAGAAACCATGTATTTGTGCAGGTAAGAATTTTCTACACTGGCAACTAAGTTTTTTTTAGACGGATGACATCAGTGAGGGAATAACTAAGACTGTAAGACTCATAGAGACCTCGGGAAGTGACATGAAAGCCAATATTTTGTGTAGACTCTGCGAGAAACTTTTGTGACTGTCCTAAGCATTTTGTTTAGTTCAGAAAGTCCTACTGGATTGACACAACTTCTATAATTAGCAAGAGATACAAACAAAAGCATACATTTCTGAAGCCAGTAACAGCAGTTTTTGTGGGCCGCTTTCCTTTTTACCTATAGAAAGAATTGCTTGGTTCCTTCCCCCTTTTGGGGAAAAGTCTCGGTTAATCCTCTTGTGAAGATTCGATGGAACATTTGTAGTTATCACTTATTTCCTTCTTTCAAATAGAAAGGATTTTTTCTCTGAATGGAGACTTAGACCCAACTCAAAAGGTATTGATGTACTCTGTCATCTGAGCTACTTTGGATCAAAGAGCTGAAAGATGTGAAGACTGGCAAAATGCGATTTTATTGTTTTGGTTTTGTGCCTTTTTTTCAGGAATGGCTCCAAAGAGTGTGACAGATTGGGATAACTTCTCTCTAGAACTGCTCTGTGTTGCCTTGATGACTGGAAGAGCACATGAAAAGAGAATGAAAGGTGGTACTTCCTCTTTGGCTTAAGTACTTCTGAAGATAGGTCTTGCTAGGTGCTAGTCTAAGACAGTTTCTGCACTGCTGTTCTTGCACAATATCAACCATTCCAATCTTCCTGTGGTTAGGGACATACAGTGTTATCAGAGAGAGGCTCTTATCCCAGGCTAATAAAGGACCCAGAATAAAAGAAGATTGCATGATCAACTCATGTTTACAGCAGCTGAGGGAAGGCTGGGAAGCACATAAGGGCTTTCTGTGTTGATATGGACCATTCAAGTAATCCATCATGATGTAATCACAACTCCTCTGTCTCTAGAACAATGTCCATTAACACCAGCAGAAGTAGGTGGAGAAAATACAGGAAAGCCAACTCAGCTGCCCAAGTTGGAGCTATTCCTATGTAATAGCAGTTTGAAGTGACTTAGACTGTAATCTGGACTTCCATCTGTTGCCATCTGTTGCCCCATGCTTTCAGGATCTTCAGAGGTGTTTTAGGCAATGAATTCTCTTGCTATGCTAGAGGTAAGGCCCCTTGAGAAGCTGCCCCAGGCACATACTTCATACCATCCTTGGATTTTTATGCAGGTTGGGGCTGCAAAACAGGGCAAGTCTTCCATCATCCCCTCTGGCTCCTGAGCATGGGCTTCTGAACATGGTCCATTGCTTCTATATCAGAGCCACTCACAGCCTGAGGCTTGCAGACCAAATAGCCATGCAGAAGCTCTTCTTTCAAGCAGAAAATAGAATATTTCACTGCCTCAGTAAACTGCAACAGGGTTGCACAAGAGGAAGAAGAGTCTTCTGTGTAGGAGAGGAAGAAAAGGCTGCTGCTGCGCTTACTGGAGCTAAATCTGAAGCCTGAAAAAATAGGCTGCTGAAGGGAAGCAGATTTCATTCCAGCTGAGACAAGTAAAGGAACCCATCAGGAGCTAGATAAGAATCATTTAAATGACTTCCTATGCATGCAGTCTGTGAGATCACAGTGGGGAGACTTGGGAAAGTGTTAATGCTTTTGTCATGAAAGTCAGAACTAGACCATTTCTATGGGGGTAAACAGCCTGCTGACTGACATAACAAGTCATTCTTTTCCATATGACAGGTAACATTTATATCAAGTACTGGGTGAGCACTGAAGAGACCGGAAACATGGAGAATCTATGGTTGCCATTTCTACTTGCTGGTGTGTGTGCATTCTTTTTTGCCGAGTTATGGGGAAAATAAATTTCACTATATATTGAGATGACCCAGGTACCAATGCAGGCTACTCGGGAAATACCCTACATTCTGCGTTTTTTTTTCCTTTATATCAGCTGATTTATGTATTTTAGTATTCCTCAGCAAATGAACCAACTACAAAACACCTGGTACTTTGAAATGTCCAGTGAACAGTGTTAGACTGTAAAATTATGAAAACTGTCAAAATTATAATCCTTGGTTCACTGTTTGTATTTATGAGAGTATAAATGTAAAAGAAGAGTGAAGATATCACAAAAAGAAAATGCCTTTATAATATAAAACTTAGAGGTACAAACATAAAAATAAGCATACTTCAAATGCAGGAAGTTACTCTGTAATGACAGAGAGGACTGCTACTACACACTCCTTTTGCTGTAAAAACAGTATGAAATAGATACCGGATTATACCAAAAAGGTGAATTAACAATACAGATAATTTTTACCCTTATTTTCAAGACATCCAGTTTGAAACTAAAAATTGTATCATCACTGTAATGGGTTGGCCCCAGCTGGCAGCCAAGCACCCACACAGCCAGTCTCTCACTCCCCCTATTCCTCAGTGGGATGGGGGCAGAAAATAGGAAGAGCAAAGGCAAAAAAGCTTGTTGGTCAAGATAAAGACAGGGAGATCACTTATCAATTACTGTCATGGGCAAAAGAGACTCCACTTGAGGAATTTAACTTAATTCATTGCCAATTAGCATAAATATTTCATTATTGATTCATGTATTGGGAAACAAAAAAGGACAGACATTTAAAACACCTATCCTCCCCTTTTCCAGGCTCAACTTCACTACCAGGTTCATCTGCACTCCAAGCCTCTCTTCTCCCCCATTCTCAGGCTTCACTCCAGACACCTCTCTTCCCCTCTTGTCACCACTGCAGGTTACACCCAGTCTTTTCAGCGAGGCAATGAGCAGCACAGGTCAGGGTTCGTGCATAGCAGTTTCCTTCTACTGCTCCTTCCTTTTCACTTTTTCCTGTGCTCTAGTGTGGGTCCTTTACAGGCTGCAGTCCATTGCAGGAAGCACCAGCTCTGGTGTGAGCTTATCCACGGGCTGCAGTCCTTTCAAGGGGCTTACCTGTTCTAGCATGGGTACTCCATGGGCCACAGTCCCTTTGGGCGCATGCCTGCATCGTGCACTTCCTGCTCTTCTGACCTTGCTGTTCCCTCTGTTTGTCACTCTTCTGTTCCCTCCTCCTCTCTGGCATTTTATGCCCTTTCTCAAATGTTTTCACAGAGGTGTGACCAACTTGGTTGATGGGCTTAGCTGTGTCCTGCAGTGGGTCTGTTGCAGAGCTGGCTGGAACTAGTTGTGTCTGGCAAAGGGCACCTGTTCTCACAGAGGCCATCCCTGCAGCTTGCCTGATAACAGAGTCTTGTAATTTATACCCAGTACAATTACCCACATGCTGCTTGCATAAAATGATATGGTATCCTCTAAACATGGGATTGTTAGAAGCCATTTTCATGGCTTGTGGTAGCTGACAAGCTCTTGATCATAGAACAACGTTAGGTCAGTGCTGATGGTTTCTAAGAGTCTGGTATTATGAGCCTATTGACATGCTAAGTCACAGTAACTGCACCTACAATAAAAGCCAGCAATGGCACAAATTCATGTTTCAAAATAACAGGGTCTTTACAGAACCTTTATTAAAACACATATATCTCGGTTTAGCCCCAGCCAGCAACTAAGCACCACACAGCCACTCACTCAATCCTCCCTGGTGGTATGGGGGAGAGAATCAGAAGAGTAAAAGTGAGAAAACTTGTGGGTTGAGATAAAGACAGTTTAATAGGTAAAGCAAAAGCCGTGCATGCAAGCAAAGCAAAACAAGGATTTTATTCACTACTTCCCATCGGCAGGCAGGTGTTCAGCCATCCCCAGGAAAGCAGGGCTCCATCACGTATGGAAGACAAATGCTATCACTCTGAACGTCTCCCTTTTCCTTCTTCCTCCCCTAGCTTAATATCCTGAGCATGATGTCATACGGTATGGAACAGCCCTTTGGTCAATTGGGGTCAGCTGTCCCAGCTGTGTCCCCTCCCAAATTCTTGTGCACTCCCAGCCTACTCGCTGGTGCGGTGGGGTGAGAAGCAGAAAAGGCCTTGACTCTGTGTAAGCACTGCTCAGCAGTACCTAAAACATCCCTGTGTTATCAACACTGTTTTCAGAACAAATCCAAAACATAGCCCCATACTAGCTACTATAAAAAAATTAACTCTATCCCAGCCAAAACCAGCACACCATACTAAAATATTAAAACCTGCTCCTATGAAGAAAGAACAGAATGTAAGATATTTCCTGAGTAGCCACTGTGGGCTTTGGTGACCTTCCAAGTCCAAAAAACCCGCTCCAACTACTATTTCCATTATTCCTCCCAACATCAACACCCAGCACTGTAACTGGGAAGAGCCACTCACTGTATATAAAAGCATGCTATGATAACAGAAATTATGATCAGCAATGATGTGATCCCAAGGTATGCAAAGGGGAATGGGACCGGATCGCTTCATACATACCCTTTTCCACTCCCACTCCCTTCATCTATGTTCACAGCAAACTGCCATAAACTGAGCTGCTAAAGGTGAAGAGTCAAATGCTTGAGAGCAGGAAAGAGTGGAGAAATAAGGTAGCAATATGACTTGAAAATATCATATATAGGAAGCAGAAAACAGACACTGCTAATAAATTGAAGACAAAGTAGGGTGTTGTTTTAAGAATGACCCCTTTGCTAATAATGAAACACTTACTCTTTCAGCTGCTTAGTTAGTTTCACAACCTGAGAGGCCAATGACATACATGTCTCCACAACCACTAAGTAGCGGGAACACATGGTGTGCCCGTGTCGCTCAGCACTTTGTGAGGGTTTCTCTCCCATGTGGTTTTGCATGGTGACATTTGCTCCATATTCAACCAATGTCTGTAAAAACACAAAAAGAAAACATTGACACCTGGAAGTGTAAGTCTCTGCTGTGACTTCTGGTCAACCACAAGAATGGCTGGATGCAAAGGACCCCTGAATAAAATGCTTGAAAATGCTGGTCTAAGCCAATCATTTTTAAAAATCAGTCACTGACAAGTCTGTATGCAGTTTGAACTCAAAACACATACCACTAAAATCTGTCACTCACATGCAAGGATAACACACAAGAGTGAGCTGTCATTCAGAAGAACTATAAAAAGACTATATTCTTCTTTCCTGTTGAACTTCCCTTGCAGTTCTACTTAATTAATTTGTTTTCTGTTCATTTGTTTGTACAACATAGCATGACTTGTAGCATTCAAACAGTGAGTGAGACCACCAAATGAAAACAGAGGACTTACATTTAGGCATCTATTGAGCCACAGTAATAAACCTTTGCAGATGCACCTGTCTATGCATTACTGAACATTGTGCTAACTTTGCGTATGGTAGACCTAGAAAAGAAGACACAAGCAAGTGCAATTCAAAGGACATCTGTGCTAGATAATGTCAGGGTCCAGGGCAGCATGAACACATTGCTAGCCAGTTTATAGGGTGTGGTGACGAGCTGTGATGGCTTACCAGGTCTGGTATCTGCTGTTCTTGCGATCTCCGCACTGCAAGGCATTGCAATACACCCTTAGAATCTCATTTTAGGAATGTCTTTGCTACAATATTTGCTGACTCTTTTTGTGGTTTAGCTCTCAATTTGCTACCACAGCAGAATCCCTGAGTTTAAAACACTCAATGCAGCAGTCTCAATGTCCTGATTCCTTAGCGAAGTGATGTTTGGATATGAAAAGTATGGAAGATACTTTCCAACAACTCCTTTAGGTCAGACAGGCACAAATTTCTTTTTGCAGAAAGAAATCTGTACAATGACTTTTTCAATCTGGTTGAGTTTTTTGGGGATTTGGTTTTTTTGTTCGTTTGTTTTTTTTAATGCTGAAAGAAGTCTCATTGCTTTGCACTTGCTTGGTTACTTCCTATTTTCTTTTAAAGAGATACTCAAATATGTGTCAGCTTTTACTCTTTAAGAAAAATAATGGCTCATACTCTGATGTACACCCCCGTGTTACTCACAGCACTAGCAGAGAACCCTAGCTTGTTGCTGGAGAACTGTCCAGGTTGTGAGCATGACACTTGAGTTACCTCTGGGACTTGAATCCATAGTGTTATAAGGGCAAAAGAAGTTGTGTCAGGTTGACCTTAAGACATCCAATAACTGGAGCAAGAATTGAGACCAAACCTTCACTCCTTCTGATCTGTTTGTGATAGTGTTATGCATGATTCGCTTTACTGGAGAGCCTAGAATAGGACCAAAATATTCTCAGCAATGTTCAGACATACATTGCTGATAGCACTTTGGAAAAAATTCTGAACAAAATCATAATGCATCCAAAAACTACAGTATTGTTAACATTACACATACACACAGAGAAGAGGAATTGCGTGGCTGAGCTCTTGGTTGACTTATCCAAGCAGAGCTGGTAAGCCACCAAGGACTGGAGTGGCCTTGTTGACTCAGAACAACAGGCACAGAGACCTCTGCATCTGCTGACAGAAAAGAGGAACAGTGGTCTGTCTGGTCTGCTAAATCTATACAGAAAGGAAACTTATGAATAGTCTTGCACTGCATCTCATGTCAATAAATTTGGTATAATTTGCCAATAAAGAAGATCAAGAAGGGAGAGTTATGACCCTGCAGAAAGCAATCTTATCATTTGGAACATGATAGGAGTGTCACTTGCTCATAACCACAGTGAATCAGAGGGCTGGGGAATCACTGACAGCTTGTGACCCACCATCTTTTGTACTATTATTTATAATCTCCCTGCCTCCTTTATCACTTCTTTCTTTTTACCAGATCATTCACTGTACATTGTTTTAAATTAGACTATAAGCTCCCTGGGCAGAGGGCTTATTTTTTTTCACAGCACAACAAAACATCAACTGCACTTAAGACTATGAGATGTTAATGAGGTGACATTACTAACATTGTATATTTTTGTTGTCATTAGATATTTTCATGATTTATTTCTCATGGCTTCACTTCAACAAAAAACACTTACTTGTTGATTTTTTCATTTATCTACAACAAAATAATCTTGAAAATTCTAAGCCATTTATTGAGTTTCATTCTTCATGGGGAAAGCAGGGCTATTCTCTTTTTGGTTCAGTTTTGTCCATGAAAAAAGCCTGCAGATGTCACCACTCTGTTCAAAATCATCTGCTCTCATTTCTCCTTCAAATGCATTGTACATCTTGATGAGGCACTGTTGAGTTAGCAACCCTAAGCACACACCCTACCACAATGGTTCTCCCCACTAGTAAGTCATAAGCGTTTCTTCTATCAACTTTTTTCCAGCTGATCATAGCAATTATCTACAATAGAATAATAAAAAGAAAATAATAAAAAAATAAATAATAAAAAAAATATTAACATGGATGTGATGATTTGTTTCTTTTATTGTCACAAGAGTTTGTCCATTCCTGACATCTTTAACAGAAAGACATGCCCTATCAATGAGAAAATGCAGAGACGGTCATGTCCTCCAAATTTATTTGACTGTGTTCTTTTCAAGTCTATTCATTCAGCTCAACCGTCATCTGTTTTTTATTGTGTGAGACTCTCAAACTGGCTTTTATGGAGTTATGTCTTCTCTGTGTCCAGATATATAAATACACTGCTATAATAATAATAAGCAGCTATGCATCTGATTCAACATAGCAGTGTGCACAAATATATTTAGCCCTCTGAAGAGGTTAGCTAATGAGAATTGACTAGCTGTTTTTCTTTTAAGGTTGAATTAATACAAATCTTCTGTATTTGCAGTGGCCTAAGAGGTGCTGTGGATCATGTGTGGTAACAGGATTAACATGTTTAATGATATATATATATGAGTCCTTAGCCTCTGAGAAGTACTACTCCTTCTTAGGCATCTTTTCCTCCCCTACTTGACTTGATCACTTTGATTTCTATTTCTTGCCTTTCTGCCATGTGGTTATTTATTCTTTTATCTGTTCTTCTCCAATGACTCATTTATTTCTTAAATACCTTTCTGCTACCTCTTGGAATAATTTTATCATTATTTCTTCTCCAAACAGCTTTCACTCAAAGTGACGACAACACCAAATACTGAAATGCACTCCTGTGACTAATGTTTCTAGTAACTTTGATGGACAGAGGGTACACCTGCAATTCAACGCGAAGTTCAGATGCTTCACCTAGCCATCCAGTTCAACCCTACAGCTTTTTGGTATGTCTGCATTGAACACTGGTACTGTACAGAGGTATCCAAACTGAGTTATTCAGATCTGGCTCACAAAAGTAGTGTAGCTGTGTAAGCCTTCTCAGCAGAACAAACTACCCTTTTCAGCAGCTCTATACAACAGAACTATATTGCTTTCAGTGGCTAAGCTGACTCATTAAGAACTAGTTAGAAATCACCATCATGCTGGATTGTTTAGCATAGATAGATACATTCAAAGATTACAAGTCTGGAAAGGATGGTTTACTCAAGGCAGAAATCCTTCAGCATAGAAGAAACTTATCTATTAGACTTCCCCTAAACTGGAGAGCTACAACTATTCATTGGAAAAAGAAACAGAAGGAAAATACCAGAACAGTAAGAAGAGTATGCGTATCTACATTGGCTGCCCTTCTGTAATGCAAAAACATATACATTAGCTGCTGATGTATAAACAATATAATCATGCTTTCTTCTTGCAATACAACAGTTACTTGAGGCTAACAATAGCATAATTGAGAATAGAACCCAAACCCCAGAGCTTTTCAGTATTTCATTCTGAGTCCGACTGGTTTAAAATTCTTCCTTCTAGTATATTTTAATGTATCAATAATTAATCCCACTTGTTTCTGTAATCATTTTAATGGTTGTTGTCATTCAAGTTTGATGTAAAGAGGTTTCTGATATAGCTAACACTCTACCTGTATGCATCCTAGATAGCCATGTTGAGCAGCTATGTGAACAGCAGTATTTCCATCCTGGTCAACTTCATCCAGTGAAATCCCTTGTTCCTGCATAAACTGAAGAAGCCACAGAAGTATTTTCTCCTGGGGGAGGGGGAAAGAGATGTCACAAAAGATAAGAAATAATGAAAAGCTAAATGTACTAGAGGAACACTGGTACTGTCATCTGTTACTAATACTGTCCAATAGTTCCTCGTTTTCAGTTTCTCTTGACTTTGTAGGTCTTAGTGTATCACGGGTCTGCCTCTGTCTTTTTTTTTTCAAGGAGATAAGCCGATATATTTTACTTGTTTTATAAAAAAGACATAATAGGAAAAATATGAGTTCTGTAACACATTCTGAGAAATTGTACATTAAAAAGCATGCATGGCTGTATGTTGGAGAGTAGACTTGAGGCAAAACAGCCTGTGTGTCAATCTGAAAAGCTTGTGAAATTTGGTGAAACTTCACAACCCTCTTTGGAAAATTAAAACAGGAGTATGTGCAGATCACAGAGCTGAGCAGTTAGATTCTTCAGATCTATCATCATGCCCCGGCTCTGGGCTGTTGTGCAAGAGGAGAAGCAACACAACTAAAACTGGGAAATCTCTCTATCCTGAGCTCTCAGTGTATTAACTAATGGACCATTTGTATGTGTGCAGGCGTGTTGGGAAGGATGGGGAGACCTGGACCACAAAACTTGCAAGTGAAAGTCTGGAAGCCAAAACTGAGGCGCCAACTTAATTCTTTTTAACATTGCTTTTTGTGTGTGTATGCAGGTGTAATACACATTTATATGGGTATTGTTTTCTAACAATGGAGAGTTTATATATATGCACTAAGCTTATTTTATTTCTTATTTTCCCCAGAAGGTTTATTTACAAAATTTTTCTTCTCTCTAGAAACCTTCCATGCCTCTCATAAATTTCATTGTGCCCTGCTGAATGTGATGCATATTGAAAATCTAGAATAAATCTATAGATTACATAAAAAAGTGAGGTCCATTAAAGGATAGCTGACTATAGCTGTACTCCCAGTTTTTGCATCTGATAGCTGAAAAGAATAAATTACTTTCTACCTTAAAACTTTTTTATTTAAACATGTATTTTTTATTATCTTCCATTGATATCTATCATGCATTATACTGGCTAGGAGCTCTAGTTCAAAAGGGCTTTGTAGATTCTAGCACTGGTGTGGCAAACACCGATGCACAGACTTAACCTGCAGTACTTCAGTAGTTTCAGTGATACAAAAGTACATAATCGCCCACAGTTAGATATGTGGGTCTGTAAGAGTGAAGTGTACCTAAATATATCAGTACTGAAAGCATGTCCTTTCCTCATAAAAAGGAGGAAAGGAAATTCTAGCTAGGAACCTTGGGTATAAACCTTTTTTTTGTATAAAAGTACCACAGAAATTTTAATGTCAAGGAAAAGGAGATGGATCCTCAGACTCTTTTAGGTGTCCTCCAAACGATTCTGTGCATTCAAGCACCTGGATCTCTGCTTACTACTTCAGAGGGCTAGTCTGTCTGGAACTTATCTTTTTCATATTTCCACTTTAACACCAGTTTTGTTTTTATTACAGGGTGAAGGGATAGGTATTTTTACTTCTTCTTGGCTGAATGCCCAAGCCAGCTGACAGCCAGCATGGAGAGATGACTTCAGATCACATATCCCTTTTAAAATACTTTTCAGCAGTTTCTTGAGATGCCTGTGGTGTTGGCCAGCAGTGAAGAAGGATTACACTACTCCTATGAATTGCCCTTATGTTTTAATAATTAAAAGAAAAATATTTTAGCAAAACTCCTCTGCAGCACTGGAAGACAACTATAGCTTTGAAATGATATATTTCTTTGGAACATAATAGGGACCAGAATGTGAAGCATGTTCTGTAATTTTATGATTGCAATCAGCATGGAGCAAATGATGCTTTCTAGTCATTTATCTTATCAACACGGAAATCAAGTGTCTGGATGGTTAAATGCAATCATCTGTACTTAACACTGTCTGTGCATCAACTAATCACAGGCACAAGGGGCCTACTCAAACAGTTCGTGTTTCTCTCAAATGACTATGTTTTTTAACAAATGTATCCTTGACAAAAAAAAAAAAAAAAAAAGAAAACAATTATTTTCTTCACTTACATCTAGGAAAAATGAAAACATAAATAAAAATATATCTTATATCACTTTAGTAACACTCACATTACGTATTTGGAAGAAAAGTGTTCTTAGCGATAGGTTTATAGTTATCAGCTCAACTTACACACACAAAATAAAGGGTAATAAAAAAATTAATGAGATTAAGATAATGGAAAATCATCTCATATTTTTTATGTATCACAAACTGACGAATTATTCAGTATATCTGCTAATTTTAAGACCTACCATGGTCTTATGTTGTAGCAGTGGTTAACATCCCTCTGGCATATTCTAGACCTAAAATAATTCAAACCTCCCTAAAAAAAGATTCTGGGAAAATGTCACAATACGTAATTTCTGTTTTGGGACAGGCTGCAGACTCTGGCTCCATCAGCTGGCTTTTGGAGCAGAAAGAACAACTAACAAAGACCAGTTAAATCATTAAATGGACTACAAATGGAAGGATTAGCATGGTGAAGAGTACTGACTCTACAACTAATCCTAGCCCCATCACTTGATATTAATTAAATTCCCAGTATCCCTTCACAGTAGAGGAGTAGGAGTGAGTGAAAACAACACATTATCCTTGCAAAAATGATGTTAGACAGGAAGGCAAACATCCTGAGGTGCAAAAAAGGTGTGCTGTTAGGCATTTGCATATCTGAATGTCACACACTCCTCCCCACTGCGCTCTCCGGCACTACACCACTGCCAAGTGGTGCACAGAACCCCTTCCAGGTCCTCAGTCATGCTGTAGCTCTGGTTCCCCAAAGTCTCCCTAGACATTCTGGAGCTCAGAGGCAACAAATCCTTGGCATTCCCCACCCTCTGCCTCTTACCTGTGCAGTCCGTGCTACCATAGCATCTGTGTTGTGAAGAAATTACAGCCCTGTGAAGCTTTTAGTGAGAACCTACTAAGTGCACCTTGGAATGCACCACCATCTCCTTCCTGTCAAATGGTGACTGTGCCAGACACAGCTGGTACACAATCTCCCATGTACGCATGACTTATCCTTGGCATGGAGAGGCCTGCCAACAACCATGGTTGCTTCTTGCATAATCCCATGTTTAAAGAAGCCCTTGCTAGGAGGTATGCTGACCAGGATACAGGTTAACTTTAAGCTTTTCTCCTCTTCCATCAGATGAACTTACGTGGGCCCTCTCTCATTGGACAAATATAATATCGTTGAGATGTCTCTGGAGTCATGCCATGACTGTGGCATAGGAGCTTTGCTACAAACTCCCTTTTGCTGCCCATTCTAAATTATATTTATTGAAGAAAAATATGGTGCGCATGCTTAATGCCTGGGGAAACAATGGATGGACTGACTCTTTTAGAAAATGATTCAATAACAGGTCTTCCTTGTAAAAATATTACTCTTGTAATTCTGCCAAGACCAGTGTTTACATGGATTATCTCTCGTGTAAGTAATGGTAAAACAAATTAAAGCTTCGAGGATAGCGCCAACGATGCATTTGAATTTCTCAAAACTTTTTTCTTCTTAACACAGTTGGGTAAGATAGTCTGGCATCCCTTCAACCTCAACATTCCCTCGTGTTTGCAAGATGTTTATGGATTATTAAAAAAAAAAGATAATTGACATTACATGTGAACTTTCTTTGGCATTCAGCTAACTAAGAAAATTTGGCTGCAATTTAAATATCACCTTTTTAAATTTCATGAGTGGCTGATTGTAGCCAGTGTTTCTTAACTGGTAGAGCTTCCGTCCTGCTCTGAAAAGAATCTAGATAAAGTGTGCCAGATCTGTTCCTGGCAGTAGACAGCATAGTTCACTGAAAAAAACCAAAGCTTCACTGGATTTAGTTTGTAAAAATATCTTTAGAGATGAGGAAAAAATTAGGCTAATGAACTGACGATACGAATGTAAGTTCACATGAAACTTTCTCTTCCAAACTTTTTCTTCCCAGTATCAAACATGCCTTTCTTGAATCCAGTTCTGATCTGGCTCCCAGCCTCCCTGTATTCAGTGCTAGGTTTACATGCCAAGCTTGCTACGGAAAGCGGGACACAATCAATCAGTATATCCAGCAGGGTCCTAACTTGCACGAGTAATATAGTAGGTGAGTGGAGAAAAGGCAATGGAGGTCTTTACATAGTATGAAAACAAGGGTGTCTGTGTGCCTATGGAAACAGCAGGAGAAAGGGTAGACTTCAGCTCCATAGCCTTCCAAACCTGCCCTCTCTCTTTCCCTCCCTCTCCACTAAATTCATGCTTGGACAGGATCAGTTAACAGCAGAAATACGCCACAATAATTGTATGGCATGGAATGAGACAACCACACTTGTACAGGAAAGAGAAAGATAATTTTGTTAGTGGGTACATTTTGCTTGTTCTCTCTTAACAAGTACAAGAAAAAAAGCATTAGCACAAAAATAGTGGGTTTTCTGCATTTATCCTTAATGTCTGTTGAAGAAACTGAGTGATAAAGTGGCCCATCTGCCAAAGAGATTAGAGAAGAATAACTGATCACTCTTCCTTGTGTAGCAGATCCTGGAGAAGGTCCTTTGAAGAGGGGTTATTGCAAGGTCTATCTAGGAAAAACAGACTTTGTGGGAAGAGAATGTGGTGTGATTAAGTGGTATATGTTTCCCCAGACATTAGCAAAGCACCAAAATGCTGTACTTCTGTGGTTTCTCATCATAAGATTTATAGATAAGTTAGGTGTTGAACAGGATTGGTTTACAACATATTTTTGTATGTAATTCTCAATAAAACTGGCTAGAGCTAGACAGATGATGTTCAAGTTTCACCACACTTCACTGCCAATATACTGAATTCCTGAATTGTCACAATTTGCCAAAATTTTTTGAGATTAGTCTCTCCTGGAAAGAGAATGTGAACTATCCCAAAATGTTTGATGATTTTCTGATGTGTCTTAGGAGTCCCCTAGGGATCATGACAGCCAATCTCCCTAGATGTTCTTGGGACTGATAGGCTGGCCTAATATGCCATCTAATCTTCTCTTAGCCATAACTTAAAGCTTTTAAAAAAAAAAAAAAAAGACTTAAGAGGGAAAATACTGAAAAAAATACACAGATTAAGCGGGAAAAGACTTTGCTATATTTGAACTAATTAAGAACACCTGTAATTAAAAGCCACAAAATGATAAAGATGCTTAAAATTGAAATTCTTGTATAAGCATCTAAATAATCTATTTGAAAAAGTAAGTGAAAGTCATACCTGGCCATAGCAACCTGCATAATGAATAAGGCTTGGGTGGTCTTTTGAGCAACTTAATTCTGCAATAGCTTCTGTTTCGCTTACCATCCACCGAACGCACTCCAGCTGACCATTCTAAACAAATTAAAAAAAAAAAAATGTAAATTCCAGTTCTTTCAGTTCTAAACATATCTACAAACAGGGAAAAGGTTATCAGAATTATTAAAATGTTATGAAATTCCAGTTTGTTCGAAAATGTGTTTTTTTAATCTACTCTCATGTAATGCACTTGTTTATCTTGCTGTCCTGGATCAATTATAGTTTGGCTATTGATTACAGTGAAATGGGAAATGTGAAAGTGGCAGTCAAATAGTCTTACATACACAATCTAGCCCCTACTCTCAGATTGTTCAGAGCAAAACCATAGTTCTTTTTCCATAACTCATACAGTAAGGCTTAACGACTAAATGAGATGATTTGCTGGAGCAGAGTGAACAGTTTCCCTACAAACTCAAGTCTTCATTGATCACTAATTAAATGCATGCTTCCTAAGTTATTCCTATGTATGTAGTATCTGAACACCTAATCCTCATGGATTAGGATCTATCTGTAACAGATACTGTTCAAACACAAACAAGGAGGTGGTTCTTGCCCTGAACACCTCTTACAGCCTAGTCTCAAGATTCCCAAGCTGCTATGCACACTCCCAGTAGCTTGCAAGTTACTGTGAAGTGGGATGTAGATGCTGTGGAAACAGATGAACATTTTCTTCAGAGCATGCTTGTGGCCCAGTGTAAAGGCAAGAGTTTTTAGTAGCTTCTCTTGCTGCAGCCCCTTTTCAGCGATGGTACCTTGGCAACGCAGTTTGGCATGACCTACATTCTGGCCTGCTCTTACTTCATTTTTCAACTCTCATGTTCATAAAGGCTATTATATTCTTTATAGCTGAAACAAGTATTTCAATTGCTCAGTCAAAACCTCACAGAGGTCAACATACATAACATAAAAAGCTGTTTGTGTGCATAAAATGGAAAAGGCTATCATGAGAAGGAAAGAAATATCCCTTTCAAGTTTCAGTTTTATTTTTATAAAAACAAGGAGAGGAATGTAATAAATATTAGCCCTTTTAAAATTATATGGGAGAAAGAAAAATTGGAATAAAATGAATTTGATATTTGCCTTATTCCTTCCTTTTTTAATGTATGTATATAAACAAAAATGCGCACCATTTTACCTTACTTACTTTCCTGTATATCTCTCAATTTCAGTAAGGAAGTAAAACAATGAAACTACTTGTATTCTCTTTACTCTAGAAAAATCCTCCTCATCATATTTGGGTTCAAATATTAGTAAGCATGACTAACTAATAATTTTGTATTTTGTCTTCCTTTGTATCACAACAGAGTAAAATGTTTTTGTATTTTTAAAATTAAGGTAAAGAATTAATAAAATTAAGTACCTTCTACATAAGATAACTTTGCTAATGTGGAAAAGATTTCTCCACAGTTAGTTAAAATAAACTATCAATATGACAGTGTGACTGGCCATAAATCATCACTCCATTTTCATTCTCTAGCCCAAGGTCAGAAAGAAGTCATGAATCGAAAGAATTAGTTTTAATTAATTAATTCCTTACTGGGAAATGTTATGCATTATCACTAAATTGTTGAAATTCCCTTCCGTGGAAATTTATGTTCTTGCATACAAGTTTTCTTCCATTCTGATACATATGATACATACATTCTTGTGGAACACAGGTGCACATCCCACATGGCATAACATTATGGGAGTCACAATGGTATAAAGAAAGAGCAAGAAGAATAAAGTCCATTCTATCAGTGTGCAAAAACACTTTGGGAGTACGGATCAAGGGCTACGAAGTTTAGCTATGCCAGATTACTTTAAGGCTCTCACAAAACTTAGGAATGATCCAGGACAAGTCCAGTCATGCAGGTCATCATGAGAAACACTTGAGCCTCAGCATGCTCACTTACATGAAGAACTCCATTACATTTACACACTTTTCTGTGAATCTCGAAGCATGCTCAAGTATTATAGAAATTAAAGGAACCAATTACTTAAAAAGCCAACCTTTCTGGAGAAAAAGACAAAAGGTTTTATTGGCTTATAAACATATATATCTAGGTTGGAAAAACAAGAAAGGAAACAATTTCCAACTAAAATTGAAAGACTAAATTGGCAGACTAACTATTCAGTTTGGACACAGGCCAAGGTATTGAAGCTAAATACCTTACTTTTATAATAGCATTTCATTAGTACAACTAGATACCAGTTTAATTTTATATTCACATGGCTTGTCCCAGAAAAATCAAAAAAACCCAGCCCTGAAACCTACACTACGGACTTAGGTCATTGAAATGACATCTCAAAGATGCAAACCTGCAGGCTGGAATCCATCAGTCCTTTGTCAGTTTCTAAAGTTTTCCCAAGAAGAAAATAACAATAAAACCTCAGAAGAGACAAACTCATGTATTATATTTCATTCCTTTCCTTGTTTCTTCTTAAGGTACTTAGTGGCTAAAAGGAATGGCATTCAACCATTCAGTCTCACTTACTAAAGAACCAGAATCAGTATGGTTAAATTATGAGCCTTCCTGTACAGCGCTGTTTTATTTTAGTGCAGCAATACCAATAATTTTCACATTTTCCTAGATAATAGGTTTTCCTGTAAGCTTTGACATAAATTTTTGCAGTTTCTGACAGTTTGTTCTGTAACATGTACATTTTAACTTTGATTCAATTGTTCTAGACAATCAAGAAGTTTCACCTCTGGATGTGGATCAAAGTTTTTTTATGCTTTGCAAACATGTTCTCACACTTGTTTTACGAGATTATACCTATATTTGTAAAAAACCAAGAAACTGTTATGCTCTCTAAAGAAAAAACTGAGTCTGAGTCAAATGAAAGTTCCTTAAAATAAAACAATTTTTTTCAGAGTCAGTTAACTGATTTAAAAATGAATGTATATGCATTGACAACAACGAATAAAATGTCAGTGTTATACAGCTGATATTGTATCCTGCATAGTAATCCCTTTTTATTTGCTTATGTGGTACCAGCCAACAGTTCTTTTTGCTCTCACTTAACAAAATGCTTGAAAAATAACATCCTGCTGGATGTATTACTTGCTGCCATCACAGAAAGAAACTAAATGTCACATTACAGTAGAGACAGAGACTAAGTTACCTTTATCGCTAATCCCGCTGGAGTTAGCTGCTCAATGTTTCGTTCATTCAAACAGTCTTCACCCATCAAAGAAGTGAGATGCTGCAGGCATTCTGCATGTCCCTTTGATGCTGCTACATGCAACAGATTGTTGTCACATTCATCATGGATCTTATCCAGATTATCTGCTGCTAAATGTGGCTGTTAAAAAAGGCATTATGTTAGTTACAACTAAGGATAAAAAGATAGACAGGACATTAAGCCTCACAGCCCAAGACACAAGCCAAATACAAAGATGTTTCCCCATAGGCATGTTCTTTTATAGCTCAAAAGCAGGAGCTTTTCACTTCACTATACAGAACCTGGCTACTATTAGCAAAAGGATAGAGGCAGGATGCTGATTCGCTTGATTCACTGTGTAGTTTCTCTCCTTCTCATGCAATTGTTATACAACAGTGCAAGGTCTTGAGTAGCTTTAAGTCTTTGTACTAGTTCGATCAATGAAGTAGCTGCAAAAATACCCACATTTTCATAATTTCTGTCTATTTTGCGTTTGGTTTCTCTCCTTTTTCCTTTTTTTTTTTTTTTTGGTATTATATTGATGAGTAACGGAACAGAAACCATCCATGACTACTATAAAATGTTCCTGATTCATTTTGCTCATCACAAAAGTGGCAGCTTGTGTTAAGCACAAGAATGTAGTTAAAACATATGACAGAAGACTTTTATTTGATGGCTTGTTTCCACGAAAAAAATTGTTGGAATGTTTACCCGAAGTACTACACAACCATGACCTAATACATTATTTCTGCTCAAATCTAATTTTGAGACAAAACAAGTGGATTGAGAAACTCCAGAAGGAAAATGGAAGAAGGAAGACAGAGTTAAGGAGTAGTAATGATAAGTTCCTAAAGTTGTGCAGACTTGCCAGAGTACTGCTTGATGAGTCTACTTCATTCAGAGGTTTCACCCTTTTTGGAAAAAATATGCATTTTCTTTCCATCTACCTACCTATGATGACCCCTTCCCCCCCTCCCTCCCCCCTTCCTATTTCAGAGTGAATGTAATTTGCTTTTATTTCTTACTGAGCAATCCAATATTCTCTTCTGCCTCTGTCTAATCTTTGAATATCTGCCTTTGTTCTTGCTGCTATGTTAATCGCATGCCTTTGTGCTTGAGCTAGACTGGTAAACAGAGAAGCTAAGCAAAAATCTAACAAAAACAGTTCTTATACATACACTGTGCCTCCACCAGCCGTTCTGAGTGGAGATCACATGTGCTGTATCATTGTGTTAACTTGCATCTAGTTACTCTGGAAACCATCATTGATGGTGCCTGATCACAGTGCTAGAATTTACTAAAAAACATCATATGGGTCAAGAGGCCAACAAGGCTTTAGAGAAACCTCCTGCCTGAGAATGCTGCTGCAACAAGACAGCATAAACACTCCTGAATAATAATTAGAATACAACAGAAGCCCCTCTGTTCCCATCATCAGCCTCTAAATAACAACCGAGGTAAACCAGCAATAATAGAACAAAGCAACCCACAAATGTTGTGAAAGGCAAAACTCAATTAAGATTTAAATTCGATATTTAAGTGATCTCAACAGTTAAAAAGCCTGCCTTCTACATGATTTCAGTGTACTGCGTAAACAAGCAATCTTGGCCATGTTTACATAAAACTAGTATCTTGGTTTTGCTACATGTTTGATTTAAAGATTAAAACTTTCCATTTGAAAGCCCATATGCTCAATTTCTAAGGAGCGTACAAGATAAAAAGGGCAGTGGTTCAAAATACACACCTCATCAGCTTTGCTGGCTTAGTAAACCACATCAGAGATCGCCCTGATTCTATGTGTTTTATGAAAAAGATGATACTTACCAATAAAGATATTTGGCCTTCCTTTACAATGTTTAAGATGCTCTTAATTTTTTTCACCTCTTCACTCCTCTCTTCTGGGCCCCCTCCGCTGCTCCAGTTCATACTCAGTTCTTCTAGTTGCTTGCTTTCTACCACTGCCGTCTGCAGGTGGAAAGTCCTCAGGTGGCAGTTTGGCATAGTCTTCTCAGTTTTGTGTGCATGAGGATCAACAAATGTCCTGCTGAGGAAGCCCTTGCCCTGGGCTTCAGATTCATGGACTGAGCTACACTTAACTAAAGGCTGGGAAAGCTCTAATTCTTCTGTTAAATGCTTGTGCTGATCAAGGACAATGGGCTGCGTTTTTCTCAGCTGAGAGCCTTTCACAGGAGACAGCACACAGAACTGCGTCCCGCCAGCAGGCGAGCTCTCTGTGTTCCCTGCAGAGCAGGTCTTGCCACTAAGACCATTCACTGTTGAACATACATCCAAAAGTTTTTTCTCAGGAGCTACCTTTGTAAAAGGAACAAGTTGCTGGCTTGATTTAATATAAGGCACATCCAAAATTTCATCCATATCCAGGTCATAGTGCTCCAGCTCCCCAAGCAGAACAACGGGCTCGATGTTTTTGCTTTTAAGGCTCTCTCCTTCTCCTGGGCTCTGGTCATCATTTGGAGGTGCAGACTGAGAATCGCTGCCTTTCTGGTATTCTCCCTTCTGGTTCTTCTGGTCATCACTTTCATTGTTCTCAGAGCTTTCTGGCTGGTGCTTTAATGGGGAAACCCTCTTCACTGGTCTGAATTTATTGCACACATCTGCAATTCCTGTTGGTTTCTGTGCATTTCCGATAAGAGTTGAGACTCCACAGTTCCAGCTGCTGCTGGAAACTAGAGAAATAGAGGAATGTGATTTAGAAGTGATTACTACCAATGCGTGACATGATACAGAATGCTTTAAAGACATACCTGGCCAAAGGCTGGAAACAAGAATTATATGATAACACGCCACATTAACATCTAAGCAGATTTAATGGCATCTCTATCAAAACAGCTGAAGAATTTGACACTCCAGAAACTTTCTTCAAACAGGACATACATTGTAATCACTTAGAAACAAAGTGGTTTTAATCAAGCAACGGACATCAATAAGAGCCTCGTGGCATTTACAGTGGTCCTGCCCAACAACGCTAGTTTGCACTCTGCTTTTTTTATTGCACAGAGGTGCATCCCACGAGTAGGATGATTTTCTGGGAGGTCAACAAAAGGGTTAGTCAAAACTTTTTAGTGGATTTGTTTTAACAACAGTAACAACAATTTAATTTTTAAGGCCTGTTATGTCTGGCAGATGTGTTTTTCATACAAGAACTGGAAATTCATATGAACAGTGACTGAGAGCTGGGACTCTTCAGCCTGGAGAAGAGAAGGTCAGGAGGAATTTTATCCTTGTGTATAATTACATGATAGGAAGCAATGAAGAAGTGGGAGTAGGGCTCTTCTCCATGACAAGAGGCAATGGGCACAAAGTGAAACACATGAAATTCCATCTGAACACAAGAAAACACTTTTTTACTGTGAGGCTGGTCAAACACTGGCGCAGGTTGCTCAGAGACATTGTGGAGTCTCCACCGGTGGAGATATTCAAAATCTGACTAGACACAGTCCTGGGCTTAACCTGCTCTAGCTGACCCTGCTTAAGCAGGGCTGTTGGACTAGATGATCTCAAGTGGTCCCTACCAACTTAAATGACTTTGTGATTCTCTGATCTGAAAATTAAGTCTACTTCTTCAGGTATGATGTTTCCTTTTCCATTTCTCCTCTGTATGTTAGGCTTCTCTGTCAAACTTTCCATCCCTTATATATATAACCTGTAGACATACACACACACAGAGAAACATATATAGCTCTGGAGCTTCCAGACCACTATTGCAGTGCACTGCAGCATATGGAGTTTGACCAGTGAATCTGACTTGTAGATAAGAAAGGGAGCTCAAGGTACCTGAACTCTTAATCCTAATGAAATTGAACTCAATCCTACAGAACTTGCACTATTTCACACAGTCCCAGCTGGTGATATTTATGATCTCCATAATCATTGGAACTCTGGCAAAGAGTTTTCCTTATTTTGTTATTTTCAGTTGAGGGACAGCACTAAAACCACTAAAGTCTTCAGGCAGTTTCTATACCCCTTTCAATGTACACTAAGAGTTAATGCATTCTGAAAGTCAAGAATACTTTTAAACAAGCAGATTTATTACATGTGCTAACCGCGTATCAGTGGGATCTAATTTGTGGTCAAAACACACAATTTGCCATGAACACCTTCCTAAGGAAACAGATATATACACTTTCAGTGCAACATTACTGTCTGAAGTGAAAGATTAGTATAGCTTAGTAGCTATGGATGTCTGAAAATTACCTTAATACTTTTGGAAGCGCTTAGGAATACATTTCTGAAGAAGAAATAAAAATAACAATAATGAAAAGGCATGTAACTTAGTGGGCCAATACAAAGAACGCACTGTACTGACTTATTTATGTATTGTATAAGATTCTAGGTTCAAAGGCCTACACTTTTATGTTGGTTTTATTTACATGTGAAATTTTTTCCAAGTGATACAGGGAAATGGATACCATATGTTTCCCAGCTGTTTTGTTCTGACAGGAACTATTAAGCACTCAGTATGGAAATGAATTCTGTCTGAGTTTTATGAAAACACTGCTTTCAACAGAGGGGTCTAGACAGAGGAAAAGGCACCAACATTTTGTTTGTCGTTACTTTATTTAAGCTTACATTTATTTTGTTGCTTGGCTTTCTCCACTTTCTAACCTTAATGACACACATTTACATAAATTACTGACGATAAAATTGTAAAATCGGACACTGCGAAGAAGCAATGACCTTTGTTACAAATCTGTCTGGAATCATTGTGAAGTCATGTATTTCTCTTTTCTTTCATTACAGTTAGAGCAGAGTAAGGTACTTTCATTTTTTCATTGTTTTTCTTTCCAACACCTCTTTACAAACACTGTTTTTCCAGAAAACAAACTGGAACACCGAGAACAGTTAGCAATATTTTTACTGACTTACTGACTTATGAACTTACTCTTCACTTAACTGGGACAATGAATTTACACTGCATAAAATAAAGGATTAGAATATAGCATTTAACCACATAGCAGTAGGGAAGAAAGCAAGTCAGACTGGTAGACACAATCCTTCTTTGTGCTATTTTCTACTTGAGTGCTGTACAGGCTGTATCAGTGCTTAGGCAATTACAGCATGGTTTCCCCTACACAACACTGAAACCATAGGCCAGAGTGGACCAGGGCATGGCTTGAATCTCTTCTGTTCTGTTTTCAGATGCTTGTTCCCCGAAGAAGCAAAAGCAGGTGTTGCCTATATTCTCCAAAGCAACAGCACAGCAGGAGTTATGTGAGTAGTCTTCAAGAACTGCTCCAGGAGAAAAGCCTCTTGCTCATCTCTCCATACTTATGAACTCAGGCAGGCACCATCAAAACTCTGGGTCAAGCTAACTTGATTCCAGAATCTGACAAATAATTCCAGTATAATCTTGGATAAGCCATATCTCTTCTGTGCATCAGTATCGCAAATGTAAAAAAGTGATGACAACATTTTTTTTCCGTGTTGTCAAAATTATTTCTTTAACTTTTATTCATTAATATGAGAGATTTGGACAATCCCATTGTTGTGTTGCTGAAGTAAAAAGAGAGAGGAACACAAAAACAGGGGAGATTTCACTGATATCAGTAAAGAAATGTCGTGCTGCCTGATAGACCTGAGGTGCCAAAGCATTTCCTTGGCACTAAAGAAAATAGTATCTGATGAAAACCTTCAAGGGTCAAATTTGCAAAAGTAGTTCTTCAGCATATAGTGTGCTCTATGGTCTTCTTGAGGAAGAGAAAATGCAAAATGTGAATGAAGAGGCCTGTAGTCTTATTTATCGTTTCACTTATTTATTTATTTATTTATAGATATCCTAGAACTACTGTGGGCCAATAATCAGAAAACGGGACAATTAGGAAGCAACTTCTCTTGCAATTTAATCACTTCATCAGATTTTATTTTAGGAATCAAAATTTACCTTGAACTTCCTAAAAAAGATCCTTATAACATGTTTCCAATTGGAAGCATCTGTTGACTTCACAGCATTTTTCAACATCATCTCTGTATCTAGGGTATGGGGAGGTGAGAGGGGAAGTTTTATCTGATATACGAGCAGCTGTAGAATTATAGGCTAACTATTTGAGTTTTGTCCAACCATCAAGACTACTTCATGCACAGATGAAACTTTACTCTTCTGACAGACAGTTTCTGTGATACTTACAATCTAATGCCAAACATCAGAATACCTTTAAATTGTCCTGAGTATAATGAAAATAACAAAGAACTCAGCTTTTACCTCAGGGAACTACTACTGAAATTCATTTCTGATGTGCGTGCAAGAGCCTGTCTCCCTGGCATATGGGTACAGTAACATTCATCAAATGAAGTTTACAGCACTGGTGACACAAATAGGAGGTGGCAAAAGGCGTATATCACACATCAGTACCATTACAAAATGAACTGACCATACTGCAGAGTGGTATTTGTAGATGTTGCTATGGCGGATCTTCATGAACCCAGAATGACTCACATTCAAAGAGCACTGACTGACTGAGGAAATGGTCAAACTCTTAACAGTGTGTTTCTGTCACCATCACCATGGACTCATTTAGGTTTATGCTTTGACCAATGTTGTGTAGTCACAAATGCTGCTGTTGAGCATCTGGGACATAAAACAGGCAGTGATGCAGGCAAGCAGGAAAATGGATGTAAAGATCTGAGTCAATTGCAGATCAGCTGGCAATTGAGTCCATGTTGCTGTAGTAGGTCACTTGACACCTACACCCTGGTTTAACAGAAATGAAAAAGAGTATCACTTCACTCCTGTTCTTCCATAGGTGGCAACCAGTGATGCCCATTAGTAGGCTACATCCCTCAATGAAATCTTTGAGCCTTTTTAGCTTGCTGTCTCTGTTTCTGCTCAGGATGGAGAGCACTATCTCATAGTCAACTCCACTGAACCACTGTCCAGGAGAAAAACTGGATGACTTTCCTTTATCCAAACAGTTATCAGTCATCAGTGCCATTAATGCTTCTGCCTGACCTGACCTGCATCCAGACTGCGCTAACTCTAAATTCTCTGTATTTCAACCTTTGTTTTCTATGAACTCCATACCTGTGCAGTCACAAACCACAGTAAAACTGTGAATAATGGAGAATAATATACTGATTGGGCCCTGGAGCTGATAGTCCTGGACTATGGTAAGACAATCTGCTGATTTTGTCATGCCTAATAGATCTTTCAATGGTCTATGAACCTCTGAGGTTGAATCACGGTTATTTCTTGCTGACAAAGAAGTGGGAGCACTATGGTTGTTTCCCTAATAACACTTTCCCAAAGTAACTCGATTGCAATGTTCTTTATTGCAGCATGCATATGGAGAATAGGTCCTTGAGCAATGTGATGTAACTGGAACTGCTCTGAGCACAGGGAGGTGGACAAGATGGCCTTCAGAGGTGCCTTCTTACTTAAGTTATGCTATGATGAAGACATAAAAACCCTGAAATACCGCTACCTGCCTGCAGGTCGTAGCAAGCCTGGAAACAAAGTGAAAAACTGACAGACAAAAGAAGACTCTGTTTGGAGGCTTTTACCTCAAGACCTTGTCAGCATGTACTTGGAAAACTCCCAGCACACAATACTGGGAGGTACCCTCTGCCCTTGCTGGCAACACAAGAAGCTTCCTTACCATTTAGGCTTCAATTGTTTACCCTCTAAAAAGGGTAAAGAGGAGAACCTTGGGAACTACTGACCAGTCAGCTTCACCTCTGTGCTTGAGAAGATCAGGGAACAGATCCTCCTGGAAGCTACGTTAAGGCATATGCATGACAGAAAGGTGAGTAGAGACAGCCAACATGGCTTTACCAAGGGAAAATCATGCCTGACTAATCTTAGTGGCCTTCTACAATGGAGTGACTGCATCAGTGGACAAGGGAAGGGCTATGGATGTCATCTATCTTGACTTCTGTAAGGCCTTTGACATGGTCCCCCACAATATTGTTGCCTCTAATTTGGAGAGATAGGTTTGACGGATGACTGTTTGATGGAAAAGGAATTGGCTGGATGGCTATGTCCAAAGAGTTGCAGTCAACAGCTCAATGTCCAAATGGAGATTAGTAACAAGTGGTGTTCCTCAGGGGTTTGTACTGGGACTGGTACTGTTCGGTATCTTTATTAATGACATAGAGAGTGGGATTGAGTGCACTCTCAGCAAATCTGCAGATGACACCAAGTTGAGTGGTGCAGGTGGTTCACTTGAAGGAAGGGATGCTGTCCAGAGGGACCTTGACCAGGCTTGAGGACTGGGCCCATGTGAACCTCATGAACTTCAACAAGGCCAAGTGCAAGGTCTTGCACCCTTATGATTATGGTGGTGAGACACTGGAACACGTTGCCCAGAGAAGTTGTGGATGTCCCATCCCTGGAAATGTTCAAAGGTCAAGCTGAATGGGGCTTTGAGCAACCTCATCTAGTGAAAGTTGTCCCTGCCCATGGCAGGGGTGTTGGGCTAGATGATCTTTCAAGGTCCCTCCCAACCCAAACCATTCTAGGATTCTCTGATTCTATAAATGAGAACAAACTCTGTTAGGTTGACCCTGTTGCTACCAAAGGATGAATGCATTCAGATGACTTTAGTTCATCTGAAACTCTTCCTCCTTGCTTTAAACATTCACTTACTGTGGAGTTTACTCTACTTTCCATCATTTCCATCATTAAGGTAGCCTGGGATTAGCATTGACAACTGCCCATACCTATTAAATATTTTTTCAAATGCAGCATTTCACCATATTGCTCATGTACTATATAATCATTTGGGGTCCTGCAGTAAGTATATACAAAGTTTCACATTTGGAGTTTTACTGTCCTCTGAAAGAAATGCCTGAACTTCTTCCTTGTGATACGACTTCAGCAGAGACTCTTGAATCAATTAAGACTTGTACTCATTCCAGGTCCATTTAGAGCACTGTGATTCTGACTTTGTATACAGACACCGAGGTTTTGTCTACGCTAAGGACACTTTTAGAAAATTCCTCATGGTTTTTAACACCAATTTATCTCCAACACTGGCAGCAATATTGGGTCTCCAAGAGATGGAGGAAGGGATGTCCCTTACATATCGATGTACAATCAAAACCAGTTCTGAACATCTATTTACTGTTTTATTAATATCACTGAAATCATATTTAACAATTTTAACTGAAGATGGCACTGTTTTACAGTTTTAATATATTAATAAGTTCCAGGAGTACATTTTAGGGCTCATTAATGTAAGCTCTATAGCATGAGAACGTGAATTAAAAAACAACCCTGCACAGATAAGAACAGAGAGGGTTTGTTCTCATTTAAGTGGAATTTGAAGCCACTCTAAAGAAGAAAGAAAGGGTAAACAGGGTAAATAATAATTAATCCTTTTAAATAACAATGCATGGTAATTCAAACATTAACACAAGCCTCAGCGAATGAATAAGTTTCCTTATCTTGGCTTGAGGAAGAACACTACAAAAGCTGTCATTTCTAAAGTAGCGAATATAGAAGAGGTAAAGAAATTTTCAAAATTAATAAATTGGATTTACCCTTGTCCAGACTGATCTAAGGATATAAAAGGGAGGTAGCAAGTAAAGTTCTACTGAAAAATCAGAAGAGGTCATTCCAGCACAAAGTGTGTAAAACAGGAAGAGGGAGGATGTGAAAATGAGGTAGGAAAAGAGCTTATATATAGCTATCACAAGTGTCACTGCAGACTAATTACTGTTTTTTCTGAGAAAATTCTTCAGTATTCCACCAAGGAATTATCCAATCAATTCTGTATTGTTTCAGACATATTTACCTGGGAGGCATTTGGAGCACAACAGACTCTCTGAATTTAATGCCATATAACACTGCCTCCAAATCAAATTTTACTTTAATTTCTCTTACAGCTAAAAAACTACCTTGAGACAGAAAGCTTGTACAATTTTATATTAACTGATTTATTTCTTCTTCTCAAATAGGAAACTAATCTTCCAAATAATTTTGTGAATGACAGTTACTTTGGGAATGAATAAAGCAGTGCAGAAGGGTAACTGCTGGAGACTGAAGATGAACTTGCTTTTATCAACTTGTGAATAAAGATCTAGATTAGGATATTGTCCTCATTTGAGACATACATTTAATGACAACCAAAAGTCATCATAGCTGACAGAATATACTTGAACAATGACATGGCTCAGTGAAGCTTGTTGAACACAGATGTCTTGAACCATTTGCTCAAGTGGCCTTAGAAAATCTGCCCAGAAAGAAAGCAACCAATTTCATGGTTAATAACAAAAGCATAAAGGACTGATTTCTGTTTCAATTCATCATTCTACATTAGACAATGCCAGAAATCAATGGGCAGGCTGGCTAACACTTGATTTCAGAAAATGGAGTTGGCTAGATCCATTTTCAAACTGCACTCTTTAATTTTCGATCTTTGAAGAAAAACAATGCCCATCCTAGTGGTTATTGTGCTAGCTACAAAGATCATCCTCTTGAAGCATGATGGTAGAGAAAACAATTACCCTTAATCACTCTTTATTGTGGATAAACCAGGATTTGCCCTACACCTTTTCTCCAATCCTATATATCTTTTACCTTGTAATCTGGGGGTACTGACACACATACTTTGACTCCAAGGATCCCTTGGAATTTTCCTGAGTCAGAATTCTCTAAATCCAAGGAAGGACATAGAGGAGTCACGACTGAGACTGTACTGACTGCATGACTTTCATGCACATCATGCAAAAGGGTGAGGAATAAACCACAGGACCTTCCCACCAGTACAGATCACCAGCTAGTGCTGTCCAACAAAGGGAGGTGACAGCTGGAATTCAGGGAGGAAAAATTACACATAGTCCTTTCTCAGACTTTCTAATCTCTCCTTGTCTGAAAGAACAAGTAATTTATGCAAAAGTTACAGGCAGACAAAAATAGTAAAAAAAAAAAAATCTGTTGAAATGTCTATGTGAAATGCTTGAGAAAGCACACTGACTGGTAAGCACCAGTATCTTTGCCTAGGATTAAAAGTGCTTAGAGTAATTTGAAAACCAAAATGTAACCAAACACTTTCATATGTTACTAACATATTATCCAATGTTTACATGAAATGGGGAAAGAAAATGGGATTTACAGGGCTATTTACTAAACTTATCTGCAAACAATGACTAGTAACACTTTCATAATATCAGCCATATAATTAAAAAAAGTAATGCTACAAAGAGGAACTGTCTGGTTTAAATCTGTTCTAACAATCTTGTTGGCAAAAATGGTTGTCTGCATATTTATACATATTCTTAAGTACAAAGTTGAATCTTATTTTCTCTACACTTTTGTCTTAACTGTCTTAGTGAACTAAATATTTTTCTGAGACAAAGCTGGCTGAGGATTATTTTTTAGATTATTAGGGTCCTGACATATCTCATCCTATGGCTAACTTATGCTTAACTTTTAGTTCTTTTAAAAAATAATTCTTGGATAGTTCTACTTCCTCATTCTTCTCTGTTTTAAAGTAGAAATGCAACCTCTAACTGAGCAGGAGTCAGTAGGAGGTAGAAAGCTGGATCAGCTCTTTGTAGAACCTCTGAGTTTTTCTATGTGTAATTACTTAAATTGCCAATGGAATACAGATATAAAATAGCATGAATGTCATGCATACTAACGATTTATGATATAATATCTGTCTTCATAAGAAATAGCATATAGCAACAATAATTTGGGGAACATTTTTTAACAGTCTACAACATGAGGAAGGAAAGACTGCATCAAAAGCAACTACGAAAATCAACAGATAGGGCCTTACACAATGTTGACTGATGCAGCTCTGTTGATATTTCAAGATACTTCAAATATTGAAGTCTGTACAGGGATGTAAAGTGATAGCTTCCTGTTCAGCACTATAGGTTTACTCAGTGACTAAGCAGAGTAAAAATAAAATAGATTTTAGTACTATTTCCAATTCATCAAAACTTGTAAGTGATAAGTAGAGAGAAAAAACAGATTTTAGTACTGTTTCCAGTTTGCCAATACTATTATCAGTACTAAAGACCTCTTTTTTGACTCAAGACTTTTAAACAAAGCTGTGAATTAATTTCCACTGGCAGACTCCCCAGTGCTACTACTGTCTTCCAGCAATGCCTGTACTTGCTTCTGTCAACTCCTTTTCAAGGCAACAGATGAGTACAGATGTAATTAAAATCATCATTGAAAAACGTCTGACTGCAGAAGCGACCATGAAACAACCGAGCTACACAATAAGTTGTCTATATTGCACAGTCTTAAGGAAGAGCTCATAACTAGTGCTTCATCCTTGCTATTGGTCTGCATTTTACTTTAAGACTACTATCTGAAAAAGAATATACTCTTCTTCCTGAAAACAGATACTGATGCTGCCACTGTGGCTGAGAAGTCCTCATGAACAGACCACCCAGTACAATATGTCTTAGGGGCTATTCTTGCACTCCTTCTCTGGTTCACCTTGCTCTTGGAGCAGCTGAGTGAATTTAACCCTTTTTATGACAAGACGAGCTAATGCCTTGGCGCCACATGATCAGCTGCTAACACTGATAGGCAGAGAGAGGGGGGAAAATGGCAGTGGGGAGAAAAAAGGGGGGAAGGGAGGGTGAAAGCAATGAGGGCAGTACTGGGTGGGGAATTAAAGGGGTGACAATGAGGGGCAGTGAATAGTGGGGAGGAGAATGGTGAGAAGAATGGGAAGAAGGGTCTAGAAGAATGGTGGGCAGAATATTGGGAAAGACCTGGGGGAAAGACTGGGGGGAAAAACAGGGAAAAGACTCATGGGGAAGAATAGTGGGAAAGACTGGAGAGGAAAGAAAAGGTAAGCTCTGCGGAAACAGGGGGGAAAGAATGGTGGGGTGAATATTGGGGAGAATGGGGATGAAGAATGGTGAGGAGGAATGGTAGGGAGAACAGGTGGGAAAACAGTGGGGAGAATGGCAGAGAGAGTGGTGGGGAGAATGGGGGAAGAAGAATGGGAAGAGGAATGGGGGAAGAATGGTGGAAGGAGTGTGGGGAGGAATGAGGGGATAAATGGTAAGGAGAATGGCAGGGAACAATGAGGAATAGAAGGGGGGAAGAAGTGGGGAAGAAAGAGGGAAGGAGGAGGGAAGAGGAATAAGGGAAGAATAGGTGGAAGAATGGGGAGAGAGTGGAGAGAACAGGGTTAAGAATGGGTAAGAAAGAGAGAAGGAGGGGGGAAGAAGGGGGAAGGAGGGGGACAAAAGGGGAAAAAGGGAGGAAGAAAGGGATGAAGAAGGGGGGAAGAAGGAGCAAGAAGGTAGGAAGAAGAGAGAAGAAGAGGGATGGAGGCAAGGCAGGGCAAGGACAGAAGGGTGTAATGGGGGAGGATGGGAGGAATATGGAGAGGAAGATGGTGAAGGATGGGGCCAGACAGGGGAAGACTGGAGTAGAATGAGATAGGGCAAATTGAGGCGGGTGAATCAGGGGTCTTCTCCCTTTCCACTTCTTCCTTGCCTCTGCTTGCAGCAGGTAATACTGTGTGCGCAATCGCTGCTGTGCCCTGTGTGGGCAGTAGCATGGCAAGCAGGTATAGTAAGGAGAGCTTTGTTTCCCTTTTTTTGCCAAGGGCACTGGCATATGGCTGTGATGACCTGGCCTTTAATGACTGCAGTAGATGACATAGCTCTCGGAAAGTTTTGACTTAGTTGCACACCTCAGAAATTTACAACTCTCTGAAAGGAAATATAGAAATAAAAGCTGTCGAAGTATGGCACAGTTCTTAAAGCCTTCTACCATCCCACAAATTCCAGGTGTCCCATTTCTGCTATAAAAGCATTTAATGAAACAACATTAATGAAAGTCCAATTAAAGCATCAGAAAGCACAATAAACTTTTCATAGCTCAACAAAAATGCTCCTATCACCAATTCATTTTTCCTCCATCAGGAAGAGAAAAACAAAAGGGGATTAATCTCATTTACAGAGTGAAAAACAACACTGAGTGCACTTTTTGTCAGGGGGGCAGGGGGAAGGTCTCCAGCTGGTTCTCATCTATACGCCATGATTCTTCATTTAGTTTACACTATTAAACTAAAAAACTCGGCTTTAATCTTAACTATTACAGTATGCCTTAGAGTAGATTCTATCATGTAGCATCCTTGATACAGTTTCAGACTCTGGCAAAATATCATCCCTCAAACTGGTCATGGCCATATGGGTAGTAAATGTATCCAACATTTTTTCATTGGCGCCTACATTATTACGTCTTGTCACCAATGGTTTCTCGGGTTTTCAAGTAAATTGTTGCATATACTGTGGTTTGGAGCTGCTGAGATGAAGCCCTACATTTATCTGTATACAGCCAAATCCTTTTTTGGAACTTTTTTTCCTTCTAATGAACTAACATCTGTTGAAAAAAAAAAAGCCATGTTTCCAGAAAGCTGTACAAAAATGAGAGAAAACAAAACAACAGAACACTGCCAAGAAGCTATTGTTGCCAAGTTGTACATGATAAAAAGCAGCCTAGAAAATGATGGGTGGACAGAACTGGGCAACATACCTGATCTGTCTTCATTTTGTGAATCACACCTTCTACATAATTCTGGGATGGTCTTGAGAGAAGTTACAGAATACTGTAAAAAAGGAAAAAAATGTATGTGAAGTAATTAATTTACAAAGATAAAAAGTAAGACTTTCAAGAGGTCCTGGTGTCATGGGCACAGCCTAAGTCTACCAACCCAAGGGTACTTCTGGCAGTTTGATGGTCTTCTCAGGTTGCATGAGAAAAGCAGATGGCATCTGCTTTTGTGTTCCACCTCGAGAGATATCAGACTTTCAAAGCTACAGCAAAGCATCTCCCCACCTCAGATTTCTCCTTCCTGCAGATCACCATTATTCAAGTCACAGATACACTTTATATATCCATCCTTTTCATGGGATGCAAGATACATCAAAGGTGAGAATAGATCTAGGCTTCAGAGCAAATGTCGAGGGTCTCACTTTGCCCACCTGGGCATCTATTATGGTGATTATACTGCAATATACTTCATGCTTAAAAATTAGAATTCAACCTTTCACATACCAATATGTAAAAGTAATGAAGAATATTTGTACCTCAGAGATGTGATTTCAGAGATGGATGCATGTACGTACACATATCAGACAACAGGCTCATTTCTCTAGCCTAGGCTTTATTAAAGCAAACTTGCATTATTACTTTGAGGTGGAAGGATATGCCTGATATTAATCAGTATGTTATTCTCTGAATTCAGCATTAAAAAGGAAAAAAACAGGGATGACTTATGTGTCTTGCTAAACAGAAATCTTTTTCTTATGAACTTGTGGAACACCCTTGGTAAGACACATGATCCAGTGTTATAAAACTACACATTCTGACATGCAGAAATTAAGTTACTTAATAGCAAGCCTTCCTTAATCAAATGCTTAAATGTTACAGGAATCTTCACTTAAACAAATGAAAATCATTATGTCTGTGAAAGATCAATGGCTTTGCTCATATAAAAAAACCTATTAAAAGCAGTATTTTGGAAACTAAAAGAGAAAAAAGCATTTAGGATTAGCACAACTGAAAGATTTTAAAGAATATATAAACACCATATGTTTTCAAAGAAACGGATATTTTTAGCTGGTGTGCTATTGACCAATGAGGGAAAACAACTACATATAAAACCACATGAGCTTTCCACACAAAAAAGAAATGGTCATACATTGTCCTGTTTTTTGCTGACAGTTCGTCATTCAAAGTTTGATGTGCTTCTGATGCACAGCTGGCAATCTACTTCAAAATAATCTAAAGTCGACCTCATGTGACCAACTGCAGAATTAATTTGCTTCTCTGGTGTAAGTTTAAGACTGTTGCTCAATTGACTGTAGTTACTCTACTAAGCCTCAAAACCCTCCCATGCCTTACTTTTTCCTTTGCTGACCTGATTCAGGGGTGTATCGAGAAACCTCAACTACAACAAGAATCTCTCATAAGTATTCCCAGGATCAACACTGAACTTCTTAATTAAAATGTGTAGCAGCACTCCACAGAACTACCCAGTGACTCCAATCCCCATTAAACAAGGTGTTGTCTATAAGGCTGTGACTGCTCCAGGATGTGACAGCCTAAAGCAACAAAGAGCAGAAGAACAGAGACAGGGAGAAAGATGGTACTAAATACAAATTAACACAAGTTAAACACACATGTGCACAAACACCATGTGCTGTGCTTCACTCTAGTTATTATTTAATAAAGACTGAGCTGTTAAGCTATACATATTGCTATTTCAGCACAAAGACTCAGAAGGCAATGTTGAACTGGTCTAGTAAGATTCTTAAGAGAATCCAAGGAACATGTCTCCAAGGAATATGGTAGCTTCACCAGACCAGCTGGTGCAGTTTAAACTATTACACAGTTTGTAATCCAATTAGAATGAGGCCTTTTGTATTCCATCGCTATGTGTTTCGTCAGGCAACCTCAAAAACAGAAAGCCATTTTTCTTTTTGTCTTTCTTTCTGTTCTTTCCTGGAAGAACAGATTTTCTTTCTGTTTCAACATTGCACTAAAATGTATTCATTTACCACCTTCCACCACCACAAATCTACTAAATGTTATAAATTTGATTGTGCATTTTAATCATATTGGTTTGATTTCATTAACAGATTTCCTCCCACTCACCTCTGTCCTCTGTGCATTCATGTTTCTGTCATCTGTATTTTGTGGTCAAGATGTGGAGAACTGTCTTTTGGTCCAGGAAGTAACTAAAATTACCCTTTAAAGTGGACCTTTCCCAGCCATAAGAACAATCCATTGCCAGCTCTTCCCTTTAGAACCACTTTCTCTCATACTCTAGCTCCAGCTCTTATCATTAGCAATGTTTGTTAACTTTTCTTCAACCAAAAATTTCAAGGTTACTAGTGATGTCACAGAGGAACAGCAAAAGATGTTGAGATTTCAACCCTTCCCTGGAACAGAATTTTAGACTTAATTCTTATTCCATGGCATCTAAAATTAATTATTTCCCACTTTCCATTCAATAATTTTAAATTGGTTTACATAAAAAATTAAACAACATTTCTCACATTTCACCATTAGAGTAACCAAGTCAACCAGAGTTGAGGGCCATGCCCAAAGGCATAAGTGACAATGTGAGAGCTAAGCACATCAGATCACTTCGTTAGTCAATGCTTACTGTGATCTTTGGTATTTAATCAAAGTGTGTTGTGGTTGGCAGTGAAATTCAGTAAAAAAACTAAGGGCTTCTTTCCAAGATAATGCATGTAATGGCATTTTTGATTGGTGTTTGAGGCTGGGGTTCTTTTTCTGCATTTAAGGCATGCCTATGTCCAACCTGAAATAGTGAATTTCAGTAAACCCCATAAGAACTTTGGAAGATGGAAGAACAGTATCAACAGCAAACAAGAGACAAGAAGCAGTAACAAGTATTCCAAGCAAATGCAAGAAATTCCCAATTTTCATCAACAGACACTGTTAATTCAGGGGCTAACAGAACCTCCCTTACCATACAAAGCATTTGTTCATTATGTAAAACTGCACTACAGATTTTGAATTAATGCAAATGTTAACCTTTTAAATTTCACATGGTTCTCAAATTTTAATGCAATGAATTTTAAACCCAACACATGAGGAAAAAAAACTTCTAGTAAAGCTGTTCTGTCCTGTGCCACTTGTCTGCCACTTGCAGACGCACTTGTGTCGGAGAAGTATCAGAAAGAAGAAATACTGGATCATGAGTAGTAGCACAGAAATGTATACAGAAAATAGTGAAAAAATTGTAAATTAAAATGCAGAAGTTGTTTTTTAACATTCTGTTGTGAAGAATACCTTTAATGTCTCCTGAAATGGAGTCAAAGGGCAAAGCTGGACACATAGTGTGACTCTCAGACCATGTCATCAGAACCATGACACCCTCAAAACACTAAGGCCCATGTCCTGCTGCAACTGGAGTCAGTATCAAAACTCAACAAATTCACCTCCACTGGATCAAGACACTAGTGACTGTGTCCCGTTCCTAAATGCACAGCTCCTTGTTTTTATTTAGATAGAGAAGACAGACACCTTCCTTCATTATACCTAATTTGTCTCCAGGTGTTACTATTACTGGAAGCCGTTTAACAGTCTCATTTCAGTTTATTTGCTATAGTGGAAAATAAACTGTTTCATTAATATTCAAATCCCATTAAATTAATACCTTTATATTACATTTGTTTAATCATTTATAACTGTGGAACACTACCCCTTTTCCTAGACATTTATTTGTGAGAAGCAAGCTACATTGAGAACAAGTAAAGCAATAATACTTGGCCTGAGGCTGCAGGAAGATTTTTCTCAATAGTAGTGTCAATTTAAGCAGCTCCAGAGCAAAAAAGTGGAGGAAAGAAATTAGGCTGACACAGTGCCTGTGAGAAATAACATCTCCCCAGAATAAACTTTTTAATTAATGTCTGTGATCAGCATGTTTGGAGTACTTGTTAGGTTATTCGTGCTATGTATTGTTTATAGCAGCTTATACAGACACTTCATATGTTATTCTTCCCTTTAACTTTAAAGGAGACCTGTATAGACACTAACACTGTTAAAGGTACAAAATGTCTGTCTGAATCTAACACTTTCTATGAACATTTTAGTGGCCATGTGCATTATGTTTCATTCTGAAAAGCGAGAGAAGGAAAAAAAGAGAATTATCAATGAGTTCATCATCTGGATGGGAAATAAATCAACCTGCTGCAGTTAGTGACCGTGCCTGCACAGCTATGTAGGACCCTCCATGCTCAGCCCTGAAGTCCTGGTTCACTGGGTAGGCAAAGTCTGGCTGTGTGCTGCCTGTACACCTGTATGAGCCTGTGGGGTGACCCAGCTCCTTCCATGGCCAAGGAAGGGTGACAGCAGGCTCAGGACGTGCCCCTTGCCAAGTAAACGGGAGGCCAGGAGATCAGCCATACTCCTGACCATACATAGTTTACATCTGCCCTGCCAGGTGAGGATTGACATGAAGTTTTTTCAAGCTGTTTCAAAATATCTGACAATTCAACAGCTGCTTAATTATGTTTGAATTCACTTACTGCACTCACATTTCACAAACTTTCAAATTAGGCTCAGTACTTCACTGGCACCACTGAGCCAGGCTTTTATTCATACAGAGCTATTTGAATGATCAGAGCAATAATCCATACACTGAATCCCAAATAGTTTACAAGTATCTAGCACCAGGACCCGTGGTTATGGCTAGGTTATTTGGTATTATTTCTGTAAACCAACAAATAAAATAGTTGCAATTTGCACAATTTGCCAGTACAACAGAAATCCTGCATTTTAATTAAAGGATTAGGAAACCTTCAGGTAACCGTAACAATAGCATGCAACTTGCAAGCAGGAATAAATTTATGGGCAAAATCAAGAGTACTAATAGGAAAAAGGGGAAAGTTTAAAACATACTTTTAATTTTATAGTGTATCTATCATTTAATGCAATTTAAAGGTCATAATTTTTTTTCTTCCTTGTCAGTGTTATTTATGAAGAAATAAATGAAAATATTCAGCTTGGTTGCGTAAAGTCATTGTAGACAGAATATTACTAGAATATTAATAGAGTCCCAGAAACCTATTCTGCTGTCTAAATTGGATGTAAGTATTGGTTCCATTAAGCACTCTTGAGGGAAACCACCCATTACTGGTTTCCACTTGGAGATTGAGCCATTGACTGTACCTCATCCTTATCCATCTAACCATCCATCCATCCAACTCATATCTCCCTGCAGAGAAGGACTTTGAGATACTGGTGGATGAAAAAATGGACATAAGCTGGTGATGTGCACCTGCAGACTAGAAAGCCCATCATATGCTGGGCTGCATAAAAAGAAGTATGGTCAGCAGGGTGAGGGAGGTGATTCTCCCCCTCGACTGCACTCTCAGGAGACCCCACCTGGAGTACTGCATCCAGCTGTGGGGCCCCCAGTAGAAGAAAGACATGGACATGTTGAGTGGGTCCAGAGGAGGGCCATGGTAATGGTCAGAGGGCTGGAACACTTCTGCTATGAAGAAAGGCTGAGAAAGTTGGGGTTGTTCAGCCTGGAGAACAGAAAGCTGAAGGGAGATCTTCTTGTGGTCTTTCCATATATAAAGGGGGCTTATAAGAAAAATAGAGAAAGACTATTTACTAAGGCCTGTAGTGACAGGACAAGGGGCAACTGAAAGAGGTTCAATTTAGATCAAATATAAGGAAGGAATTTTTTACGATGAGGGTGGTGAGACACTGGAACAGGTTGCCCATGTGGTGGATGCCCATCATTGACAACTTTATTGGGTTTACATGGCAAACTAGTGGGGCGTGTGCAGAGGTGGCTTCTGTGAGAACACACCGGGGCTGCCCCTATGTGGGACAGAGCCAGTGCTAGCTGGCTCCAAGATGGACCCGCTGCTGGCCAAAGCTGAGCCCATCTGTGATGCTGTTAGCACGTCTGAGATAACAAATCTAAGAAAGGGTAAAAAACACTGCACAACAGCAGCTGTGAGAGAGGAGTGAGAAAATGTGAGAGAAACAACTGTGCAGATAACAAGGTCATTGAAGGAGGAGGAGGAGGTGCTCCAAGCATTGGAGCAGAGGTTCCTCTCCAGCCCGTGGAGGACCTCATGCTGGAGCAGATGGATGTGCCCTGAAGGAACCTGCAGCCTGTGGAGAGCCCATGCTGGAGCAGGCTCCTGGCAGAAACTGTGGCCTGTAGAGAGGAGCGCACACAGCAGCAGGTTTTCTGGCAGGACCTGTGCCCCCATGGGGGATCCACACTGGAGCAGTCCATTCTCGACTGCAGCCCATGGGAAGGACCCGCTCTGGAGCATTTCGTGAAGGACACTATCCCATGGGAGGGACCCCATGCTGGAGCAGGAAAACAGTGTGATGAGGAAGGAGCAGCAGAGACGAAGCGTTATGAACTGACCACAATGCCCATTCTCACCGTACCCCTGCGGTGATCGGGGCAGCGAGTTAGAGAAGTCAGGAGTGAAGTTGAACCTGGGAAGAAGGGAGGGGTGGAGGGAAGTTGTTTTTAGATTTGTTCTTATTTCTCATTATCCTACGCTGTTTGACTGGCAATAAATTAAATTAATATCCCCAAGTCTAGTCTGTTTTGCCCGTGACAGTAATTCATGAGTGATCTCCCTGTCCTTATCTTGACCCATGAGCTTTTCGTCATATATTTCTCCATATCTTATTGATGGAAGGGAGTGATAAGAGTGGCTAGGTGGGGACCTGGTGGCCAGCCACGGTCAACCCACCACAACGGGGCTTTGAGCAACCTGATCTAGTGAAAGATGTCCCTGTCTATGGCAGGGGGGTTGGAACTAGATGACCTTTGTAGGCCCTTTCCAACCAAAACCATTCTATGGGTCTATGATTTTGGAGAAATGTACAGTTTCATTTTCTTATGTATAAATGCAACGTAAATAAAAAAAAAAGAAACCAAACCCACTTACATATCTATTTGCCTTTTAAAACAAATTCCTGTCTATTTTCTATGTCTAATAATACATTCTGGCCATTTTGGCTGAAATTCTCTACAAGGATCGGGACTATACACAGTGGCTTTCTAAATCAGGTACTTTTATAAGTGCATTGTTTTAACAGCCTTCTTGCTGCCATTATTTTTAGTCAGTATTTTTCTGCACTGGATTAGAACCAGAGGGCTAACAGGAACAATATAAATTGCTAACACTGATGCTGTGCAGCTGCTCTTTCCACAGCAGGCTAATGATAAAATGTGAAGGTCAGGTATCTCTAAAAAGGTATATGGTGAGATATGAGTAGAGCACTAGAATAACCATGAATTCTCTTATTAATCTGGATTCTGGCAACAAATCCTTTGTTCTCTTACCTGCTAAAGCAGGGAGTAAAACTGCTACCTCTATAATTTGTGCTGGTTTTTTATTCAAGGCTCAGTGTCCAATGAAAGAACAGCCTATTAAAACAGGCAGCCTGAGCTGTTCAGCGGAAAAGTGAGTAACCTAACCCACCAGTATGCAGCAACAGCCACAATGGGAGAGACACGGAGAGGTTACATCTATTATGTTTTACAGTTTTACAAAACTGAGTACAGAAACAGATACCAGGACATGATCTAGCATATAATAGTAACAAAAAGAAAGTTGCCCAGAATAAGGTATTCGCTCAAGATTGGCTCGTTTTCTCATAATATTTTGGGCATTTGCCATATTCTTCTTTAATAAAAATTCAACGTTACAATAGGTAAAAATAAAATCCTGTCCAAAAGGAATCTGTCTGCAAATAAAGCATCTGGGATGTTTTAAAATGAATCAAGAGTCCCAAATGCTAAAGGGAAAACCAGGGCCTTTGTAAAAAAAAAAGAAATAAAACTGTAAAATTATGAAGAAGTGGAAGGAGATGGCAGCACACTTTCTTTGATCTAAAAATTGAATTAAAAATTTTCTTATAGTGGATTTAATTTATGTATTCAAGTCCATTGTTAATCAGACATTCAACATGTTAGCAACTCTTTTACACAAAAAGCAGAAACACTGGCAATAGGAGTATTATTATGAGTAATAGAATATACTGTATCAGTGCTTCCGATAAGAACCACTAACAATATAGATGAACAGTATTTTTGCTTGCAATTACAGCTGCAGTTGTTTTAGTTGTGACACTAAGTATCAGTGCTGTCTATCAGTCCCTGGAAGTCTTCCTGGCTTTTTGTACTCTATCATGTCACAGGTAGCTACATCACACCGGTTGATAAGATTTTGCTGTATTTGGAGATGGCTACTGGTGGAAAGGACAGAGTAACAACTTACATGAAAAAGGAGCAATTCAGAGGTGAGAGAGGCAGGAGTTTTTTTACAACTGAAATACATTCAATTAAGAAAAGGATAAACTTTTGATTTTGGTGTCTAAGGCTAGCACTAGAGAGCATATAACTCATCCAAGACAATAGAGTAGAAAAGCAACCCAGAAATAAAATTCATTTATTAATTTGATTTGCAAGTTATTTTTACTACATGAAGGAGAGGAATCAAGTTTTCCTTCCAAGCTTATTAGAGATTTCCCTTACAAAACACCTTATTTTATTCTAGATTCAACCTATTTAAACATTCCTGTATATGAGGTAAAAAGGAGTGTGGCTTCTAACAACAGTGTTGTTTGTTATATTAGGATTGAGATATCTAAGATTGTCTCACCTTGAGTGAATAAAATAAGGCTTGTACTTACCGATATATCATCACTAAAATCTATTTCATCCAAATCAAGGTATTCAGGGGCTTCCATTATTCTTCTATGGACATTTTGGGTGAGTCAGCACAGCAGTAAAGACCTAATTAAGAGAAGAAAAACGGATTGTCTACTAAAGAGTCAAAAGCACACAGAAATGGTTTAACATATTTGCTAGATTACTGAAAACATTTAACTTGCATAATAAAGTCTTTCGTAACTTAATCCTAAAAGCTAAATATAATTTGCCATCTCTACTCTGCATTGAGAAGCCATTTCAATTTTTAGGAAGAATAGCTAAGTTGTACTTGAAGTCAAAAATACTTGATTAAGCGTCACTCAGTCCTTCCAGAAGTTCAATATACGTGAAAAGACCTAAGCTGTTCAGCACCCTCATGACCCTGCAACCATAGCTGCGCTAATGATGTATCATCTTCTCTTAAGGATGCTGTTATTTTACTGGCCTGAACACAGCAACTTCTGTTACTATAGTTGTCCTCTGCTCAAGAAGGCAGAAAAGAACTGAGAGTCATGCTGTGCGCAGAAAACAAAATCCTATCACACGTTATCTCCACTTCTCTGTACAAGCAGACTAACACGATGCAGTCGGTTCTTTACAGATGGATGATTTAGCTCTCCTCAGCCTGAAAGTGCACTTCCCCCAAAACAGTAACCAACACAGAACCAGAATTATATCAATGTGCACTGGTTATCAGGGGCCTTAACCGTTTCCCTACAGCAAGGGAAAAAGCAGAGGAAACTCTCTTGCAAAGCAAGAAATTTGGTTGCAAAATTCAACATGTAATTCTGAATAAACTGGAGCTTAAACAACCAGAAGACCAAAGACAATAAAACCCGCATTACTTTCTTAATCCTAACTAGAGTGAAGGTGTGCATTATCACTACAGACAAGTACAACAGAAGTAAAAGTGGAAAAGGAAGCTATTTTAAAGGAAGCTGAAAAAGAAAAGCGATTATGCATTTTTAAATAATGTGATGCAGTACATAACCGTTAAGTATTATTATGGAAGCATATTAAACCCTTCTAGTACATAACAAAAGGAAATGCCTGAAGGAAAAAAATACAAGCCCAGTTTATTCATATGACAACTGCCAAGAAATATGTTTATGAATAATGAAGTCAGCTGTGTAAGTCTAAATAAAATCACTGTGTGAAACATTCATATGCAGTTAAGAATGTCCTAGGGTAAGGGGTTTGAAGAAAATGCTTTTCTGCAGGTGTTATACTTATTGGCAAACAAAACCTCTGTCATTAATCTCCTTCATAACACGCCACCCGAGCATGAAGCTGATCTTAAGACATCTGTTCTTGAAAACTTATTAGAAGAAGAACCACCAGGCAAATTTACAGTTTTAAGCTGAAAGAGCTGGAAAAGCAAATTTTTATTTCTCATCAAGTTACTGAAGGTAAAGGACTATTCAGCATCATTTTCTCTTTAAAAGAAAAAAAAAAGTATGGATTTTCTTTACTGTATTAGGATACTTCTGCTCCTTGCAATATGAGAAGGAAGGAACTCCTGGGAAGGACAAACTGGAGAGGAAGGCAGCATGTAAGAACAACCTCAGCTACCTATTATTGGCTCTCACTGTGGCTGTTAGACTTGAGTGAAGCAGTGGGAAAGGAGATGGTTACAAAAAGGTAAAAACAGTATAAAGCCCTCAGTCCAACTTGATATGAGGAAACAGAAGTAACTATAATGTGAAACTAATTGGAAGCTTTTCATTTTGCACAATTCCCAAATGCTAAGTTTATTCTTAGAGGGAACAACCAAAATCAGACAAAATCCTTGCAGTGAAAGGAATTAGCTGTTGTGAAAAGGTGTGACACATTCAAGTCTACAGATTCTTTTCCACATTAGAGATTTTGCTTTCTTAACAGAAACATGTTTTTAAGGTTTATGCCTTACTGTGTTGCATTTGTGTGACATTGCAGCTTACTTGTGGCAAAGTGCACTGTCTCTCTATTAGGTTGGCATGGCAAGGTTTTGGTAGCAGGGGGCTTACAGGGGTGGTTCCTGTGAGAAGATGGCAGAAGCTGTCCCCATGTCTAACAGAGCCAGTGCCAACCGGCTCCAAGATAGACCCACTGCTGGCCAAAGCTGAGCCTGTCAGTGACAGTGGTAGTGCCTCTGGGATAACATATTTAAGAAGGGGAAAAAACTGCTGTGCAACAGCAGCTGGGAGAGAAAAGTGAGAATATGTGAGAGAAACAACTCTGCAGAGGCCAAGGTCGGTGACAAAGGAGGGGAAGGAGGTGCTCCAGGTGCCAGAGCAGAGATTCCCCTGCAGCCTGTGGTGAAGACCATGGTGAGGCAGGATGTCCCCCTGCAGCCCACAGAGGTCCACGGTGGAGCAGATACCCACCTGCAGCCCATGGAGGACCCCATGCCAGAGCAGGTGGATGCCCGAAGGAGGCTGTGACCCTGTGGGAAACCCGTGCTGGAGCAGGCTCCTGGCAGGACCTATGGACCTGTGGAGACAGAAGCCCACGCTGGAGCATGTTTGCTGGCAGGACTTGTGACCCCCTGGGGGACCCATGCTGGAGCAGTCTGTTCCTGAAGGACTGCACCCCATGGAAGGGACCCATGCTGGAGCAGTTCGTGAAGAACTGCAGCCTGTGGGAAGGACCCATGTTGGAGAATTTCATGGAGGACTGTCTCCTGTGCGTGGGACCCCAAGCTGGAGCAGGGGAAGAGCGTGAGGAGGAAGGAGCGGCAGAGACAACATGTGATGAACTGACCGTAACCCCCATTCCCCATCCCCCTGTGCCACTGAGGGAGGAGGATGTGGAGGAGTCAGGAACAAAGGATTGAAGTTGAACCTGGGAAGGGTGGGGTGGGGGAAAGATGTTTTAGTTTTTGTGTTAGTTTCTCACTATCCTAATCTATTTTTAATTGGCAATAAATTAAATTAGTTTTCCCCAATTTGAGTCTGGTTTGCCTGCAGTGTTAACTGGTGAGTGATCTCCCTGTTTTGATCTCAACCCATGAACTTTTTAATCTTATTTTCTCCCCTTCAGGAGGGGTAATGAGAGAGCAGCTGGATGGGCACCTGACAGCCACCCAAGGTCAACCCATCACAGTGTCCCTCCACAGTGGTAAAGACTAGCTGTCATTTTATCACTGTGATTATTGATACCAGCTCAAATTAAATTATTAAGTCAGTTTTAGAAGCAAGATAAATGCCAACTGTACATGTACTATCCTACACAAATTACAGGATTGTAGAATCTATTCAGTATCATTCCATAAGGTGATACATGTATGAAGTAAGAATGAGAATTAAAATATAAAAGTTTAAAGGTTAAAGATGCATGGACCATATTACATACAAATAGCCTAAAAACAAACTAAAGCTTCACTGAGTTTCAGTTTTTTCACTGGAATTAAATGGATTAGCCCCCTCTTCCCCCTAGTATGTTTAAAAATCAATGGGAGAGATAAATAAAGCTACCCTAAACATGCCACATAATAAGCCAGAATCCAGAAGTGACCTAACGATTTTATTTTGCAATTAAAACTGATTTATTCAGGTAAAAAAACTCCATAGCTTTAATAAAAGAACTACTATTCCTGGTTACCACATATCTCAAGATTTTAGAACAAAAAGATCTCAACTTTTCAAACTTATTTTTTAGTTCTAAATTGCAAGAAGCCATTGAGGCAAAAAAATGCTGCGTCCATGCACAGCTGATAGAAGGACTGCATTTCACTTAGAGATACACAAAACTTATCATGCCAGTCCACAGTCTTGCAACATTACTTCCCCAAAATGCTATCTTCTATCTTCTCAAAACATAAAGAATATGAAACACACAAAGGTTAAAGAGAAAGTTGGTAACCAAAACAAACTCATTTTCTCTATGGAGAATTTATCTTTCTGAAGATTGTATTCAGTTATATGTAAAGAAAGGGCAAGACACTCACACATTCTGTTTGTTATAAGATTTACATTTTTTTCTTGATGAGGTAAAACTGGACAGTAACTCAGGACAAATACTATGACCAAATAAGATTTCCCATGATTATACTTAAGAGTCTTATTCAAGAGGTGCACTTTTTTGAAACAATTTAGCATAGTAGAACTACACCATGTATAATGCAAACCATATGGTAAGGAGAGTACTCGAGTTGTGGCTATTTTGAGACCTTTGCAATGGCTGAATCCAGCCTATTACCAGAAATATAAACAATCTGAATAGCATTCACAAGCAGAACATAAGCACAACTAGTCAAACTCAAGGTAAAAATAATTGCAACCAAAATTGCAACTGCCAGCAATGGATGACATGAGATGAACAATGTATTTCCAGCACCAACACCAAAGCAATACAGATGATTGTCTCTAGCGTGCCAGCAGAAATGTCTGACATTTAACTGATCAATTTTCCTAACTATATTTTGGAAGCTAGTCATTAAATATTCCACAACATTTTAACTGAAAAAAAGGGCGTTTCTTGTCTGGCAATTCGGCTTGCAGAGAGACACACACATACATACATATACATTTTATACAGGTAAAAGAAATCCTGCCTGCTCTCAGAATTCACAGCTAAAAGAAGAAAACCACATAAACATCACCCATATGTACTCAAGAAAAAGTGCTTTTCATCATTTCATGAAACAGTTCCACCAGGAGAAATCATCCAGCTAAAAATTACCACACAGAAATGTGGTAATAGTAGTATTGGTATAATAACATATTGCATATGTTGCATTGCAACAGATACTAAACAGTGATTAGGTTGTAAAATAAAGCAAAAAAACCCCCAATCATCCTTCTCCTTTTCAAACAACAGCAACAATCTTTAGTGTTTTTGAGAAACACAGATTTCCTGTGCTGTTGTCCTTCTCAGCTAAAACTAGTTGTCTCAACTCAAATCCTGGTGCTGACACACATTCAATACAATTAGGTGAATGAGTTAAAAATGGGGCAAAGAAAGCAATTCCCAGTAAAATAATAATTAAAAAAAAAGGCAATGAAGCATTAGATACAGGTAACAAATCCATCAATTTCTGCAAACACTAAAACTCCACTCTAGACAGATGGCATGCATTACCTACAGGTGAAATGCTTACATTGTTCACAGATTTCTTTTTTAAGCTAGATTAAGCCTTGGATTTGTCTCACCACACAGCCGCAAAAAACAGTCAAACCAACAACAATCCCTAGGGGCTGGTGTACCTTTTGAGGATGAAGAAGACTCAATGTGAGAACGGCAGGAATGCTTTACAAGTCAGTTCTGCTGCTGACTGTATTGTGAAGCCAATGGCCACTGCCTTATCCACACTGATGTACATCAGGCATGAACAAGGCCATACAAGTGAGCATTTGCTGTCTGTCAATTAACAGAGTGAAAGAAGAGATTGGTAGGGCAGGCAGAAAGTAAGCAAGCATCAGGTTCAGTTTCTTGTTCTGTTTGCATGGAGTAAAAAAGCATAACTGATTTGTAGTGACCCCTTTACAAGAAGGTTGTAACAAATTCGGTAGCTTCGGAAAGGAATCTGATCCAGTACCTCAGCCAAAAACACTCTCAGTGATGCATATGAAAGACTAAATCCAAGAGGGAGCACAGGGGAAATGTCCTTTATTGAGCCAAAACAAAACACGTAATTGAGAATGCATCATTTTAATTATTTATGGATACAGAAATAACAAGAACAAATAACAATAAAAAGATCTGCTGTCAATTAAATGTCTACTTCAGTTGTAACTCTAAGAAATCCTACTAAATGCCACATGAGATTTTGTTTTCTACATCTCAGAACTACTATACCAAAATATTTGGGGATTTACTTAAACTTTCAATCAAATATAAAGTAAATCAGATGTAAATACTTCTATAGTGGTTGGCAAAAGGCTGCTTTCTTAAGCACAGTTAATATTAAAGATTTAGGCCTTAAATGCCAGAATGCCACGATGGTTGCTTTTTAATTAGGGGATAAGGTTACATTTTACAATTATAGGTCTGAGATAACAAAATAAACATATTGCCCTTTCTTAAGCATCAGAGGCTATAGTAGCTCAAGATGAACAAGATTCATGGGCAGAAAGGAAAGCCTTTACATCTTTAATTTAAGCACACAGTATGTGTTTCAAGTAATGCTTGAAATCTGGCAAGCATCTGAATTTTATTCCCTAACATTAAGAAATACCAAGAGCTTAAAACCAAGTTTCTTCACTTTCAAACAAATAGAACAGTGCAATGCTACATTATGTTAAATCTATTTAGCATGCAGTGAAAAGCCCAGCACCCAATTAAAACCTCCAGTTCAGGAAGGCACATCATCTGTCAGCAGTAGGAAATAGCCAGAACTTTGAATTCAGTTCCTCCATCCTCATATTCCACTGTAACAGTGAAGTCCTACCAAAAAATAACTGGGACTTGTAACCCTATTTACTACACAGTATAAGGAAAGCACTATGGTATGTTCAGGAGCATTGCCATAATTAGGGGATATGGGAGTTGCACTGTTGAATGAAAGCAAGAAAGCTGGCCACTGGATCCTGACAAAACTAGTCTGGCCTAGCACTACTGCCTCTACAGCTATCACACCTCTTACTGCTTCTTATGCTCCCTGGTGCCTAGCTGTGTGTTGTCTCATATTAAAGACTACATGTTTTTTGAGATGGGTATTGTGTAGTCACTCTACATTTGTCTGGCTTTTTGGATAGCCGGTATCCTTGTCTATTAACAGAGCTCCATGGCACGAGAGTAATCCAATTAAATAATAAACATGATGTGAATACACTGCAATGGACCCTGGAAGAGGTCATATTTGAAGCTTTGTAGGAGATCCCCAGGACAACTGAAAATCTTTATTCACCAAATACTGATGGTGCCTCTGCAGGTGATAAATGAAGAACACAAGGAGAAAGCATCAAAGTTGCTTGCAGTTTCATCTTTATAGAACAGAACAGAACAGAATAGGATAGAATAGAATAGAATATTTCAGTTGGAAGGAACCTACAATTATCATCTAGTTGTGAGCAATACTTTAAATTTAATACTATACATACATGCACTCTTAGAAGACCCCAGCTTCTCATTTACATTTACATTCTCTTCATTACCTTGAAAGGGGAAATTACTTGGATATAATCAATAAATATTCAAGCACATGACTTTAAGAATGTAAAAAGCTACACTGCAGCTCAAATGGAGGTTCATTTGCTTTTCAAGCATACCACTTTAGCTTCATGCATTCAAATAAAATGACAACCTGACATATGGTTAGACTATGTTGACACTGTTAAGTCAGATAAGGGTTTGTGATATTATAATGCAGTTTGAAGTACATTGTGCAACAAATTTTTGTTACCTTCTAGGGCTCCCAATGTGTTTTTTCTAATTATGTGAAATAACATTTTTTCTATTACTTGTCATGTTCAGTGTCCAGATTGTCTCTTACTGACTGAGCACCTCTCTTGTACTAGTTTGTTTTATTCACTTTTCTTCCTTCTATGTAAGCCAAGAAAAATATATCATGCAAAGGAAATTATCTATCTGTCCAGTCAGATTTAAAATATAAAAATATAAAGGGAAGGTTCAATAGGAGCAGCAGGAGATTTTAAAGAGTACAGATGAATTTTAAGTAACAATTTATTGTAAAAAAAAAAAAAAAAAGTAAAGTAAACAGTGAGGCTGAAAAATTATGTGATTTATTTCAGTGAAGGAATGAATTCTGAGACCAGGATTACCTTATCCCTTATCACATTTGGTCAGAAGTTTTCCTGAGTTTAAAAGTTCAGAGCAGCAATTCGTAATAGTATGATACTTCTAAAGCAAGTCAAAATAAAAGCACTGCTTTTAATCACCATGCAAGTACCATCAGTGCACAAGCTACGCTGATAGGACAGGAAGAAGGAATGCAGCTAAGCACAACAATTTTCCAAGACCAAAACATGCTATTTTTAAAATCTAACTTCAGAAAAATTCTGCATTCTAGACATCCAGAAACAATCCACCTGCAGCCCTGAAGAGGCACAAATACTGAGCCCAGTTCTGTTGCTAATGAAGTCAATGCACATTCAGCACTGGTTTTAGATAAGAACAAATGTATTTGTTTCTGGCCAAACATAATCGAACTTCTCCTAGTCATCTACCTAGACCTCAAGATCACATATTCGTCCATATTGCTTGCATATAAAGCAATCCTATGGAGTCTTAAGGGAGATGATTTGAAAGAAGTCATGTGGAGGTAGGTAATACTGTATGTTCACCTACTGTCTTCTACCCCCATGAATTGCATGGAAAATTCATCACAACTTGAGGCATTTTAACATGAAGTATTTTTAACAATTACAATGACTGACACTATGTAGTTTGTAAGTAACGTGTGTGTCAGGATGCACAGAGTGAAGATAAAGTATGCTTATTAAGAAACAGTTTGTCATGTTTGTTGGGGTTTTTTAGCACACTGTATAGTACTTCACATAACTTACTGCAAAAGCAAAGTGTTACTCCAAAGACGACATCTGAGCTCCATTAAAGTACAAGCAACCTTTGCCATTAATATCTGTGTAACTAAGATATCACCCACCTTAAGGCAAGGAGTGTCTATTTGGCTGTTAGGAAGTACTTCCTTCTTGCTTTTCTAAATACTACTTCATTTAGTGCTCTCATGAATAACCACTACATTTAGTATTAGAAGACAGTGATTCTACTTCTTCATTCTCAAAAGGAAACAGCAACCTACCAAAAAGAAATCAATATTCAGGCTACTGAGTGATCTGACTAGCTGAAGAGTTGTTTTTACTGTAGCACAACTTGAAAGACGTGCTCGCTGCAAACCACCCCAGATTTCTCATAATAAAACCATCCTTTCCACCCCACAGTTTTGTATTTCCTTCAAGATTCAAGCATAAAGAAAACTGGACTCCAAGTATTCAGCTGGAATATATGCACTTGAGCATTCTGGAATGAGGCCTAGAAAATTAAACTTGTTTGTTTCAATTAGTGTTGAAGGAGAAACCTTTGGAGTTGGAAATTAATAGCTGTTATTTTAAAACTGAAACAGCATACGTGATTCAAGCACTGTACAAAAGCTAATGCAGTGTCTGCTTAACTATAATGACAGGATCAAAACAAATAAGAGGTCAACTCATCTGTTGAAAAAGAGGTATTTCATTGGCTGTATTTGATTAATTTATGGTTTTATTCCCTTCGAACTACTACAAGGCCATTTGCTCTTATTATGAAATACCCTACAGTCATACAATATTAATATGCTTACTTCATTGTACTCTAGCTTATATGGCAACTGTTTCTCTTATTTCACACCAGCTAATTCTATGGGCATTAGGACTCACCGACATGCAGATCAAAACCAGATCAAACAACCCCCCTCTGTAAATGACATATGTAAATATATGTATAAATAGAGGGAAAGACCGGAGATAAACCTTACTAGAACACACAGCAAGAATACATGCTGTTCCATTACCGTAACTTATTTCTATAATGCCACTGTTTGTAGTGCTCTAGTGACAACAGAAGCCAGATTAGGAGAGTAGCTGTACTGGATGCTCTGTGTGCATTTGGAGTGGAACATACGGTTGCTGCCTTGGATGCAATCCACAGCCAAACTGTAAGAAAAGGAGGTGGTGGGATTTACTCCAACTTCTAACATCTTAACTTTTGCATTAGAAGTGGAACCTGGTCTGGCTCTGCCACTTACCCACTTGCCAACTTGTGCTTTTAAGAAAAGCAGTGCTTTAACTGAGGTACCACGCACAGAGGTACAGTTTCTACTGACTGAGTGCACACTGCAGCAGCATCCTTGCCTCTCCACTGTGACATGTTGCTATACTTCCCGCACACAGGGACCACAAAGTAACATTAACCATTAATTTCTATAAGCTCATTCCTTATTTAGTAATTTTCCATATAAAAAAGAAATTTTACCTCTGAGGGAAGATAAAATGAAACAATGTCCATTCTTGCTAGCCATTTTTTGTTAAAGGGCATTAAACTAGTCGAGTGTGGAAAATACCCTGTAGTTCTACTTATTTCCACTGCTACTTGCATCCCACTTACCTAAGCTGTGGAGTACTACTTCCTGCCAGCCACTGACCCTATTTGGGCATGACAGCTGCTCCCTTTGCTTGTTTAAAAAGGGTCTTTAAATGGTAACGAGTTTCTGCTTCTTCCTTTAAACTGTTCTATGAATATGTATTTAACCTCATGTTATCTTCAGTTACAGCTCGTTCTCAAAATGACTTTGTTCAGTCTTCCCACTAAAAATTTTTTGACAGCATGACTCTAAAATGGCAAAATGTTTCTGCTTAAAGTAGAGTAGTAGTTCTCAAATCTCTGTTACAGGGGAAATATTAATGTCCATTTAGAATTATCTACTTGTAAATTTAAAACCCCGTATATGAAATAGTCACAAAGAAAAGAAAGCTATTTAAAGTGTGACATTCTTATCATTCAAGTATGAAAGGGCCACTTTTTCCACTCACAAAAAAGATCAGCATTTTCCCCATGAAATAGACTTGATTTTCTCATATGTTCCAATGGTTTCAAAAAAATGGACAGCTGAGGCAAACAGTTTAGTTACAAGCAGAACTATTAACAGCAAAGACTGGATTTAAAAAAATATTTATCCATCAACAAAAATCAATTTTCAGAAAAGGAAAATTAATTTTCTTAAAGGAAAATCCATTTTCTCAAAGGAAAAAGTGAAAAAATGAGCAAAGACATTTCTGACAGCTTCATATATCCTCAGAAATAACTCACAGATAGATCAACATTACTTCCCAAAATAGCACAGAGTTGTTGAGGTTAAAGCACAGAATGTCTCAGGCTTGAAGGGTCCACCTGAGATCATTTAGTCCAACACCTCTGCTCATGCAGGGTCAGCTATAGCAGGTTAAGCCCAGGACTGTGTCCAGCTGGACTCTGAGTATCTCCAAGGATGGAGACTCCACAATATCTCTGGGTGACCTGCACCAGTGTTTGACCAGCCTCACAGCAAAAAAGTGTTATCTTGTGTTCAGATGGAATTTCATATGTTTCAATTTGTGCCCATTGCCTCTTGTCCTGTCAGTGGGCACCGTGGAGAAAAGCTTTGTTCCCTCATCCTCATTCTATCACATCAGGTATTTATACACATGGGTAAGATTCCTCCTGACCCTTCTCTTCTCCAGGCTCAACAGTTTCAGCTCTCTCAGCCTCTGTTCATGTGAAGAGGCTTCCGTCCCTTAATCATCTTTGTGTCTCTGTGCTGGACTTGCTCCAGTAAGTCCATATCTGTCTTGTGCTGGGGAGCCCAGAAGTGGACCCAGTACTCCAGGTGTGGCCTCATCAGGGCTGAATAGAAAGGAAGGACCACCTCTCTTGACTTCCTGGCAACACTCTGCCGAAAGCAGCCCAGAAGGGTGCTGGCTGCCTTTGCCACAGGGGCATATTGCTGGCTCATGGTCAGCTTGGTGTCCATGAGGACCCCCAGGTCCTTCTCTGCAGAGCTCATTTCCAGCTGGTTGGCCCCCAGCATGTACTGGTGCGAGGGGTTATTCCTTCCCAGATGCAGGCGTTTGATTTCCTTTTGTTGAACTTTGTGTGATTCTTCTCTCCCAGGTCATCAGCCTGTTCAGGTCCCTCTGAATGGCAGCACAACTCCTCCCAGTTTTGTATCATCTGCAAACTCAATGAGGCTGCACTCTGTCCCATTGTCCAGGTCTGTTTAACTGCTAATATGAAGATTTTAAGCAGTAGTAGCAGCAGTACTAACCGCTGCGGTAGACCACCCCAGCCACTCAGTTTTGAATCCATCTCCCTGTCCACTTATTTCACCCAACCTTTGTCAGCTTGTCTATAAGGATGTTATGGGAGACAGTGTCAAAATCCTTAGTAAACAACATCCACTGCTCTCTCGTCATCCACCAAGCTAGTCACCTAACTGCAGAATGCTGTCAGGTTGTTTATGCATTGTTTCACTTTCATAAATCAATGCTGACTACTCTAGATTACTTTCTTGCACTTCATGTGTTTGGAAGTGCTTTGCAGGAAGATTCTCTCCATCGCCTTACTAGAGACTGAGGTGAGGTTAATCAGTGTGTTTTTCCCCAGGTTTTCCCTCTTGCCCTTACTGAAGACAGGAGTGACATTTGGTCTCTTACAGTCTTCAATCACCATGACCTTTCAAAGGTAATCGAGAGCGGTCACGCAATGATGTCAGCCACCTCACTCAGCACTCACAGGTGCAGCCTGTCAGGTACCATGGATTTATGTGTGTCCAGTTTAAGTGGTCCCTAACCTTGTCCTTCACCTTGTCCTCCTCATTCCTTGCTCCAGACCTTCCCTCTAATCTCAGGTGCCTGCAATTCCTGCAGCCTGTCATACTGGTAAAGACTGACATAAGACATTGAGTGCCTTAACCTTTTCTGTGTCCTTTGTCACTAGTTCCCCTGCCCCATTCAGCAGCATGTTGATGTTTTCCCTAGTCTTTCTTTTGCTGTTTATGTACTTGTAGAAGTCTTTCCTGTTACCCTTCACATCCTTTGCCAGATTCAGATCGAGGTCAGCCCTGGCTTTCCTAACTATTCATGCAAGATCAGACAACAACTCTACACTGCTCCTGGGTCACCTGCGCCTATTTCCACCTCTTGTACGTTTCATGTCTGAGTTCAGTCAGGAGCTCCTGCCTCATCTGTGCACTAAGCAGGACTGACTCCTACAACCTTTGTTTGATTTCCTGCTTGTTGGGATGGACTTTTCTTGAGCTTGGAGGTGATCCTTGTGTATCAACAAGTGCTTTCAGACTCTTCTTTCCAGAGCTGTAACCCACGGGATTCTTCCAAGCAGATCTCTGAAGAGGTGTATGGACTAGTATTGGTGGCTGTTACGTTAACAATGACTTCTTTCTCTAAGCAGTTATTTTCTATTATTTTGCTAGCTTACAAATTTGTGTGAAACTAAATAAAAGGAAGTTTACATTTCAAACACCGGATATCATAATGCTAGTAATGTAGGATATCCAACATTGAGACCTAAACCCAAGGCAGAGATGAAGACTAATTTTGTATTTTATATACATTTTTAAAGGTAGGCATGGTTTCAATGCTTTGTCATTTTAGTGTCCTTCTTATATAGTGAAGTATTTAACAGAGAAAAGAACAAAAAAGAGACAATACTGTTTAAGGACTTTTTAGGGTGTGTGGAAACAGAAATACCTATCAAAATAATTGTTTGTGTAATCATGATACAAACAAGCTGCAATTAGGATGTACTTATCATTTCATTATGCTGCTCATTATGACCAAGATATCCTGTTTGTTCCTGCTGTTCAAACAGAAAAAAAAAAAAAAAAAAAGTATTCATGAAAGCAATTCTTTACAGTGTTTCAAAAGGAAGCTGGAGCTGGTAAACACATGTTCTTATGGGAAATTGCCATAATCCTGACTATATCCCAGCAGGCTCTGAAAATATTTCTCACAAAGTCTCTTCTATAAAATCTAGAACATATGTACAACAGACTATGTTTCACGTCCTTTTAAGGAACTTTCTAGATTAATGAAGAGGACATTACTCTTGCATTTCCTTTCAAATGTCTGCCTTTTGCTACAGGTATTCTGCAATATTTGTTATCTCTCCTGTTTTCATGATTTCTGCACTTTCATCAGTCTGTGAAAGATGCCATGAAAGTTTACATCTAGACCTCTCACTGACAGCATCTTACTGTAGGCTTCTAATGCAGTATAGCCAACACATAGTCTATTGATAAATGCATTTCATTACATTCATACCATTAAGCTCCTACCGTTCTTCCAGGACAATTATCAAAGAAATCAATACAGTTCCTATTTTTTATGTGGTTGCTAAGAGGTTTTGAAATTGATCTTACTGGTTTTTTATTACTATTGACTGATATGTCAAAAAGAACACAAACAGATCAACACAGCTCCCTTACTAATTGTCATTCAGCTAAATATCTATAAGCCATTAGGGACATATAAAAGTCATAAATTTCTGGGTGGGGAACACTAACATTGACGAAAATTTTAAAAAACTTCACCACTTGAAAAATGTAGATCACTCTTCACAATCTAAAATGGACAGTATGATTTCCTCAGCTATTTTTTCTTCACCACTTCTTTTCTGAGTTTTCATCCTCCTGCATCCAACAAGGCAATACAGTTAAAGAAAATGAGATCACACTAAACATGGAAACATTCTGAATGCAACAAGAGAAAAATGCAAGAAATATCTTGAACTTTTTATTCTAAATACAGTTCTTTCATATTCCAAATCAGACACCTAGCAATTAGCCTTCCTGAAGAGCTCTGTGATCCAGTATCACCTACTGTAATTATCTATTTTTACCAAAACCAGAAGCAGTAGCAGTCAGAACTCTGCCAGGACTACTGTGTATGTTGCCTCTGAAAGCATCTTATCATCTCCTCTCTCAACTGCTATTTTTTCCAGAATTGTTTACCAGACAGAAGAACAGGCATGCCTTATTGTCTTCTACTCACTGGAGCAGTACTGACTTTTACGATTTGTGCAAGTTTAAATTATGCGTTTAAAAGATAACGCAGATAAGGAAAGGGGGTGGATGCACTTTTGCCCTGTGTAATTTACTACATTTGTAAAAAGTGGATTTGGAACTCCTCCATTCTGATTTGCCAGTATTTTACTCTCACTTAGACTTACTCTGTATTGGTAGAAACAGCTGCAGAAAATTCAGGAGAGAGAAAGAAAAAATCAGACCTTTAACGAACATACAGAAATTTATAATTGATGCCCTCCGTGTTGAAGTATCACAGATGGTAAGATTAGGTTTTAAACCAGTGTGCTTTTCTTTACCACATGCAAAAATATTGCAATAGTATTTTTAACTTTTTGGATGTCAGTTGGCCACAACGACTTGCTACTACAGTTGGAAACCAGACCACAGATGTCCTACCGCTAAAGTTTAAATCCATCTCTTGGGTTTGACTCCACACTATAAATTACTAAAACAAACAGAAAAACTTTTCATTTGCACTTCTGTTACTTTCCATCCAGGACTCTACTCTCCAGACAACTATTCAGACTCCCCTGCTCCATTACATGTGACTTTTAAAGCCCAAGATTTTAAGTGCTCTGCATAAAGGACTCTAGCTACTTCTGTGGGTGTCACTGTTAATTAAGGACACATGGAAAGGAAATGAAGGAGCCAAAAAGCAGCCTTGCTGTCTGGAAAAACACCAGAATACATGGACATGGGTGACAACAGTAGGAAAAATCAGAGCTGCATAACAGGAAATGTTTGCAGCTGAGAGAAACAGTCTAGTGCCTCTTGTTCAAGCATATGAAGAAGCTGAATGACTCAAAAACCAGCCTTGAATGAAAAATTGGGGCAATGACCTCAAAGTTTCAAAGGTAATGGAAAAACAACAATATTAACAATGATAAGCCTATCAAAACTGTTAAAAACACATTTTATTTTCTCTTTATATATTCTACTCAAACTTCACTGAACAAGAAGTCATTCATAAAGCTATCAAACCATGTAGTGAGTTAGACAGTGAGAACCTAGGAAGTTTAACAGCTAAAGATGATCAGGTAGGGCCTGGTGACAAACCAGAATGGGACAACAGAGATAACACTTATTTATTGACTGATTTATAACTAAGTTTTTTGCTCAGCAGTAGCTTGATATTTGCTTCACACCAACTATATTTCTGTTCAAGGCAACAAGAAAGCATGCCAAAAACAGATGGTGCTGATCTCTGGTAACTATTAACTAATATCTAATTCTGATTCCTAGCCACTAGCCTTAACAGGTGAAATCAAGCTATCATATCATGTAGTATGACCTCTGAAAGGGACTGTAATTTAAGATACAGAAACTGTATGCCTGAGCTGCTTATCATACAAAGAGAAGGACTGAGCTCTCACCATTGAGCTATCATCTTCATTTCCAGTCCCCCCAACTCCTCCACCTCCACTGAGATAGCCTGTACTGCACTCTTGAACTCTTCTCTAGTAACGACTGTTGAGCCCACCAGGAACAGCTGTTACATTTAGTACAATCTGTTGACAGGGATTATTGAAAGCATGTATGGCCAAATACCACAATCTCTGTTTTTTCACTAAAAATTGTAACAACCAACATTTCTACTCCTAGTTCTAGGAGGGTGTAAAAGAATAAAATTAGAAACTGGGAATACATCTATTTACTGAGGAAAAAAAAACCTGAGAACATTTGGCAGACAGCAGTTTAGCTTCACAAGCAAATATTTAGTTATCTGCAACTGACAAGTAAGCAGAAACACTGATTGGCTAGATTTGCTTTAAAATCTGCGCAAGTAATTTAGCATCAATGTTATAATGTTTAGTTTTTAAGTAAATAATATTGTCATAGGAAAGCTTGTGCCTGTGGATAGTAGCACTATAATTTGTAGTTTTATTAACAGAATTTTCTGCATCTATAAAGCACATCATCAGCCTTGGCAAGTGACCAAGGTGCAAGTGTAGTCACTTTACTGGGAATAAATGCAGTTGGCTAGGCAGTGTTGTAAGACTGTTATTTCATTTTTCCAACAAATGGATATTTCTTTTACTGCCTCTTCTTCCCACACACATACACTGAAACAAGCAACAACACTCCAGGTAGGATCTGTCCCAGTTCCAGGAAGAGAAGACAGCTTTAATACTGTTCAGAACAAATCAGCACTAGTTGCAACTGTTTAAGAGATTATTCCTTTTAAACCAGCTCCAATCTTTTCCATTCACTTGTTGCAAGGTAAAGGGGCATTACATCTGGTGAGCAGGGAGGAACAAGGATTTCCTGGTTCATATATCCTACTACACAGAAGAAAGCGTTGCCAATCCCAGAATTTGCATTGTGGAATACTGTCAAAGTTGGAAACGTTATGTGGTCCAGGATGTTCATATGGTGTTTCAATTATACAAATGATTCACTGATCTTAATCATAGCCACACAGTCTGAAAAGGAACTCTGGACTGCAATGTTAGTTCAGCAATTAGATGCTACTGACAAATATCATCTTAGGTTGCTTGTTATCTAGCAAATCTATCTTTGAAGAAATATATTCTTGCTACTCAAAAGTCAGTTGTAACTCTCACGAATGCTCTTAGGAGATGATAGATGATGTCTTACAATTCCAGAAGAGCCCTGGCTGGGCAAAGAAAAGAGTGCATTGTCTGCAGCTGTCAGAGTCCTCTATGAACTGGTGATTCAGGCTCACATACAGTATGAATGTCCCTTATGTCATCACCATCATTTATTTTTTGTGAATAGTTGCCATATCATAGTAAAACCTTATGTGAACTACAGTACAGATACTGCACTGAACAGGCAGTTATTCAGACATATAAATTTTGCAACTTTACTGCCTTAAAAACGATATTGAGTTTAGAGAAGGCAGAATAACAGGGGCAAGTGAATTCTGAATCTGCCTGAAATCCTGGATCCAACAGTGTCTCCAACCCTAATAGCTGAGTTCTCAGAGTTCTGATCATTTATGAAGAATTACAGCCATTTTGGCTGTTCACTCAAAGATTGAACTCAGTCACAAGTGCAGATGAGCAACTGAGTTTTGTAGCAGTACCGTTCTTTGTGTATTTGCAGAAACATACACAGAGCCATAAGAAGTGCTGGAGAGTTACACAAAGAAACTACTAAGCAGTTTATGGGAGATTAGGCACATCTGTAGAATCGTAAGTAGTAAAGACAATAATCTCTCCTCTAACCGATGGATTCAAAGAGCCCATCACCAAGATACTTACAAAGCCACATTCTTCCCTGCAAGATGACTCAACTTTCCATTTGCCTGCAAGTCAGTTAAGGCTTGTACAAATTCTCTAAAATGTAGCAGGACCTTTTAAGCAGTTATTTCCATGCTAAGGAAAGTGGATCTAAGTCAGATCTAAGTAAGATCTTTCAGAATCAGCTGGCAGTCTCACTAGGGCAGAAAACACACTGTTGTGTACTTGCGTATATACAGAAACTAAGAGTATACAACAAGCAATTCTACAGAATATCACGCTCTATCTAATATACTACAGAACCTAAAAGAACCTAAAATTCAGATTTACACTGAACAACCAGACAGAATTTGCTGCTAATGTAACTGAGATTCAGCTACCCACCTGAAAACAAGAGCTGCCAAATCAGCCAGTCTCCAAAACTGAACTCAGGGGAAGATACTTTAGCCCCTAGAAGTCGTCACATATGTGCACTTTCCAGTTCAGAAATCTGAAAAACTCCTTTTGAGTCTAGAAAAGAGCAAGCACTGATTATCCTCCTGCTTTCACCAATGAATGATGTAACAGTTCTGGCATCAGCTGCACTGGGTGCAAATCACCACCTCTCTCAGCCAGGACAGGGCACCTTAGAGTACTCCATAGCGTGCCAGCCAGTGAGGGATGCAAAAAAAAGATTACTATCTCTTTCTTAATGTACACTAAATTTAGTTTTCAAAGCAAGAAAGAGAATGACTTCCTTCACTCTGCAGAATTACGGTGAGGTAAATACAGCATTGGTGATTTTTTCATTTTCTCAATTTTATGGAAGCAACTTCCCTCAAAGCAGGTTATTTATTATGTTGCCATCCTGGAGGGTCATGTCTAGAAAAACTGTAATCCGCAAATATTTTTAAAAGATTTTGTAAGTAAGTGCTGTAATTTTTCAAGCATCCTGTTTGGTTTAAACCACTCCATTTACGGGAAAAGAATTTTTGTGTCTGTTGGTCCTGGTGAAACTCGCATTTTTCACGTTGCAGTTGGAGATCTAAAATACACTTAGGGAACATTATATTGCACTATACCTGTAGTTAACGTTTTCTCTTTCTCCCCCATCACAGCAATCAATCTTACTACGTTCTTAAAACTAAAAAAAAAGAAAAAAATGCTTTTCTTAATTTGGTTTCCAAACTGTTTCAAGAGGCAAAATTACAGCAATGGATTGATACTGCCATATTTTTTTATGAAGGTTCTAATAAGATTGAATTTATGATTAATCACACTGCACTATCCCCATAATCAAAACAGACTCTGAAATTGCAAGATCTCAGCAATCTGTAAAAAGCAGCTCTGTTAAGAAGGTCTATGAAAGGGCTTTTTCCTTTGCTTATTGAAATGGTGAAAAAACATAAAGAATATAGTATCATTGAATGGACTAAAACAAAACAAAACCAACTGAACCAAAGGAAAAAAAAAATCACACACCCTATCAAGCTATGAATAAGATTAAATTAGACCATAAGCACAATCTGGAACAGTCAGTAATAAAACAGAACATGCACAACATTCGGAAAACTGCCATTGATATATTTTGGAGCACTGAATGTACAAAGGCTCAAGTTTAAATGGTGCAGCTAGTAACTAGTTCATTGTACCTCCTCTGTGCTTTAAAAATATTTTCTTAAGCAGAGCTACCCAAAGAAGTCTTCAAATACATTTGTTTTGAGTATTGGTAATTTAATGCTAACACTAAACCCAGGTTAAAATAATACATTCACATATAGATCAGGAGATTGTGTATGACATAACTTTCCATGGAAAATTATGATTGAGCAGAAACATCAGGAATTAACAATTCTGTTCTTCAGTCATTTTAGAGATGTGAAATCTGACCAGAAAAGCGCGTTAACAAAGTAAGCTTAAAAGATATTGATTTTTTTTTCTCTACTTCCTGTAAAATTTTAGGAAAAAAAGCCACTTCTACTCCAAAGTGTGACTCCTTGGAGAAAACGCACATACAATATTTGCAATTAGTAGGAAAAGCCCACTGTAAATTGAATTTATGACTTTAGAAGTGAAAATACAGCAGCTGAACTAACAAAATCAGGTTGAGTGTTGGGTTTTTTTATGACTACTGCTTATATCAGTAAATTCTATGGCAGAAATAAATTTTATTCCATGTTACTTATCTGTTCTACTTTAAATACCAATGGCAATGCAGGAAGTTCATAAATGTGAATCCTCAGGAGGCTTACATGCATCATTGAGAACAGTAAAATGAACGGTTACACATCTGCACATCTGAACTTTGAGATGAATACAAGCAAATTGTGAACGCATTTTTCAAATGATTGCACCCATTATTTTCCAGTGACTCATGATTGTTGGCAGAAATGAATAATACATTTTAATATAGTATAGAGATTCAACAATCACAAATATAGAGTACGTATGGGCATATATCCATCTTCTATGCATACATAATACTAAGGCTATAGGTTGTCATCTGTTTTTCATACTAAAACACCAAATAATTTATAATGCAGAACTGTAAAATATATATAGAACACTGCATCAATCATGTACAAGTACTAGTGCTGTTCAACATTTCTGTAAATCCTCCATTAAACTTAGATTTGAGACTGAACCAAAGACTTGTATGGATCAAGTCATGGTTGCTTGGAACACTGAAAGAGAGACATAAAATGCTGTGCTATTTCATGTCAAGATTATTTGCAGTTCACTTCATTATTTCAAAGAATACTAGCGACTGAAATACAGTGCACTCCACATTAAAGCCAGTGCTTATTCATTTTCTTTAATTCAGGAGGCAACTACTAAATGACAATTGGGAGATCAGCTGACAGGACTCTTAAATTATTGACACAATCAGTACACTGCTAATGTAAGCAATGAAAGAGCAGAGCCTTCTGCAGCTATTCAGTAACATTGTCAAATAAGAAGAAATTAACTATTTAAATACTAACGATGTCTTGCTTTGCATTTCCGCATTCCCTGTCAAGCCTCATAATGTACTATAAGCCATTAGTCAAGACAACAACCACAACTCGTTCTGTGTGGAAAACACACAGAAAAATGAAAATTCAACCATTATATCCTAAATGATGGTTGAAAGTATAAAGCCCACGTGTTGCCTAAAACCACTCCATAGTAACATAAAACTTTACCAAAGTAAAGAAACACCACGTGAGAAAGTGTGTGTGAGTGTACACATCGTCCTTTTATTTACTTGAGCAAGACTTCAGAGACATGCATTTTTAGCAGAAATAAACATAACGTTCAGGAAATTAATGGTTACATATGATTCCCAATCAACTTGAGAAGAAAGTGATACATACAAATATGCATGATATTTTTCTTTAACAGTTTACTCCAGGTACAATTTGAAAAGTACTGTGCCGTAAAAGTGTTCACAACTTCTAAAGTCTTTTGGCAAAGGTAATGAATATTCAACATCTGCAGGGCTGTTGCAAGTTCATGAACTACAGAAATAAAAAAGATGCCTTCTTTTGGTAGAATAGTTCTTGTGTAAAAATCCAAAAATAATACAACCTAGTAACAGCATCCACAGGGAACCAGATACTTGGCCCTGAAGTAAGACAGAGCAGCAAAGGTCTTATGGCAACTACCACTGCTAATGTAGGCTCCAGCACTTATGTTAGGATGAAATCAAGCATAGCAGAGCTATGGCTTGGCTAAGGCTGAGGCCCTTCCAAACCATGCGTTGGTTTGGGGGAAGGTGGGGAATTCTGTGTCAACGTCTTTAATAAATCAAATGTGACTCATTGCACTCTCATTTAAAATCAGAAACTGAGGTCTCTCCTTTTTCCACTGAATCAACCACAGCAGTACTGGGGGCAGTAGCACTGGGGCAGTGATCCTTCATAAGTCTCTGCTCTCAGTACAATCAGTTCAATTAAATCATAGTGTCTGACACTGCAGTTTTGTGACACAGTGCTCAAATCCTGGCTTTGGTTTGTTTCCTTAATGTCATGCAACATCCTTATTCACCTTATCTTCTGCAGTGGCATTGATCATATTAAAATGTGGAATTAATTTAATCGGTATACCATCCCCATAAATCTTCTTAAGCTGCTTTTTTCATTGAAGAACACATTTCATTTATAACTGTTGTTTCAATAAACCAAGTAATCTGAGATATCTTTGCTCAATATATTTTGAATGCTGAAAGCATCTGTTAGGTCATGTTGGGTTTGGGGTTTTTTTATTATTATTTTTAGGATGAGAAAAAGGCATTTTTCAAACACTTCCCTGCATCTTTCATTTTCTCATTTAAATTCCTCAACACAAATTCAATAATCATCCATTAGAATTTCAACACCTTGTAGTCCCATAGTGGTCTCTTCAATTACTTTTAGAAATATCCTGGGAAAGAACTAATGCCAAACGGTACTCTCTTAAGTTTCTAACATTCAAATGCTGTATTTGAAGTTAGAAATTTAGAACTTGCCTCATTTACATTTGCCTGCCAAAACATATATCCTGCGTTTAGTCCCATGATGATTTTTTTCTTCATATGAGCTTTAATTATAAATTCAAGGGAAAACTCCTATGTAAGTAACATTCCCTGCAAGGGTCACAATATGTGAAGTGTATCCACCATTTGTGTGAAGTCTATGCACTGCCCTGCTCATGTGCAGAAGGCCTGTTTTCTCTGCAACAAGGGCCAAACCACTTTCCCATTCTGTCCTCCAACTGCACCTTTTTTTTCCTCTTTTTCACCTTTTGGATAATCAACTCTGCTGTCCCATCCTTTGCACACTGAAATTCACTATGACATTCAATGGCTAAACTCTAACTAACTGTAATACTCCAAATTTCAAAGTGAAACTTCCCATTGATGCAAAGTGGATTTTACTCGTGGTCAGGATCTGGGGCACCAGTGGGTAACCACCATTACAGTTCCATTTGGTATGTGAGTCAGCCTTAGGCAGGGCACACGGAGCATATATCTGTGCATATTGTGGCCATGGGCCAAAAAACAAACCTTGAACTCAAAAACTCACTCACAAGAACTCACTCTCCTTATCACTCAAACCAGCCCACTTTCATTTGAGACTACTTGATGAATCACACAAATTTGACTGTATACGTATGTTACAGATATTTACTTTTAAAGCAAACAAATACTACTAAAAAACATTTAACAATTTTACTGCATATATTAACTTTTCTCATAATTAGCAATGGCACTTGACCATTAACATCTATGCAAATATCTTTATTTTGATAAAATTAAAATGAAGAAAGGACAAAATCTTGACAATTTTTCATACCTTATTCCCCAGACATAGCCTATGATGTTGTTTGCAAAAATTCTTAGAATTCAAACTGTGTAAACTACTGTAAATTTAAGCATTATCAAAGAAGAACTTTTTATGTCAGTTAAAGTTTGGTGGAAACTGGAAAATTCAGTGAAGAACAGCTAAATAATTCTTGAGAGACATCTATGCCTCTGAGATTAGAGTGTAGTCTTCTGAAACTGTCATTATTTTTTCATTTGAGAAATCAGAAATAGATTGCAACTGCACTTCTGCAGCTATACAATGTCATCCTACATAGAATACTGCTATCCAATAGTATTTGTTTTAAATATTATGGGCAGTAGATATGAACCAATATTAGTGCTCAGTTGTACAGATATTCGTGCTCTAACAAAATTGTGGGATGAGATGACAGCAGAAATGCGAACTATAGAAGTAGTACTACTATTTTAAGCTGTAATTTTGTAGTGTCTTCTTTCAGAGATTCCTAAAACCCTTTACAAAAATTGAATTACATTTTTAAAATTGTTAAAGAAATAAACCCCACTACATCAAAAACTACAATGTTACAAAATTTATGCATGGGGACCTTCATTAGCTTGTACTGATTTTGATACAGAATCTAACTGAAGGATCACACTTTAATGTTTTACAAAAGGAGGTCTACTTCATGCAAGGCACAATCAAAACTACTCAGAAATATCAGGTGGCTATTTCCATTTCTTGTTTTCCCCCATCCAGCATTTATCTAGTCTAAGTCTTATTTATTTTAGTCTGCCTAAGCCCTACAGTGAATGGAAGATAATTTATCTTTACTGCTTTTTCAAGGATGCTCATCAGTATTGTCTAAGTGTTTCACAAACATTCATTAATTCATTCACAATCTCCATTACAAGATGAGAAAGCATTATTACCCCCATCCAGAAATTGGAAACGGAGACAAAGGGACTTATGGGAAGACACAGAATAACACAGCAGAAGGGCCAGGATCAGTAGCAGCACATGGGAGTACCTGAATTATCTGTCCGTATCTCCAGACTGTATTGATCGCTGCCAGAAGTGGAAGACAGCTCTCACAGCAGTTCATTTCTTCTACATATCAGATGCCAAAAGGCTCAATGTAGACAACCTAAACATGAAAGCATACAGCTTTCATGCCTACCTGCTATATAATGATTTAGGTTTCATGCTTACCATCCTCAAGTAGCATCAGCTAAAGCCAGTTGCCCAGGACTGCATCCAGGCAGCTTTTGAACATCTCCAAGGATGGAGACTCCACCACATTTCTGGGCAACCTGTGCCAGTGCTTGGTCATCCTCACAGTGAAAAAGTGTTCCCTGATGTTCGGACGGAACCTCCTGTGTTTCAGTTTGTGCCTGCTGCCCCTTTTCCTGTCCCTGGGCATGACTGGAAAGAGCCTGGTTGCATCCACCCTGCACCCTCCCTGCAGGTATTTATATGTATTGATGAGATCTCCCCCTGAGCCTTCCTTCTCCAGGCTGAACAGTCCCAGATCTCTCAGTCTTTTCTCATGTGAAATGCTCCAATCTCTTACTCATTTTTGCGGCCATTTCTTGGACTCTCTTCAGCACATCCAGCACATGTCTCTCTTGTACTGGGGAGCCCAGCACTGGACAGAGTACACCAGATGTGGCCTCACCAGTGTTGAGCAGAGGAGAAGAATCACCTCCCTCAACCTGCTGAACATACTCTGTCCAATACAGCCCAGGATACCATTCACTGCCTTTGCCAAAAGGGCACACTCCTGGCTCATGTTCAATCTGTTGTCCACCAGGACCCCCAGGTCCTTTTCTGCCAAGCTGCTTTCCAGCTGGGTGGCCCCCAGCATACAGAATCATAGAATGGTTTGGATTGGAAGGGACCTTAAAGATCATCTAGTTCCAACCTCCCTGACATGGGCAGGGACACCTTCCACTAGACCAGGTTGCTCAAAGCCCCATCCAGCCTGGCCTGGAACACTTCCAGGGAAGTGTCCACAACTTCTCTGGGCAACCTGTTCCAGTGCCTCACCACCCTCATAGTGAAGAATTTCTTCCTTATATCTAATCTAAATCTACCCTCTTTCAGTTTAAAGCCATTACCCCTTGTCCTGTCACTATGCTGCCTTGTAAAAAGGCCCTCTCCAGCTTTCTTGTAGGCCCCCTTCAGGTACTGGAAGGCTGCTACAAGGTCTCCCTGGAGCCTTCTCTTCTCCAGGCTGAACAACCCCAACTCTCTCAGCCTGTCCTCATAGGAGAGGTGCTCCAGCCCTCTGATCATCTTTGTGTTCCTCCTCTGGACTTGCTCCAACAGGTCCATGTCCTTCTTATGTTGGGGCCCCAGACCTGAACGCAGCACTCCAGATAGGGTCTCACGAGAGCAGAGTAGAGAGGGAGATCCACCTCCCTCAACCTGCTGGTCACACTTCTTTTGATGCAGCCCAGGATACAGTTGGCTTTCTGGGCTGCAAGCGCACATTGCCGGGTCACGTTGAGCTTTTCATCAACCAACACCCCCAAGTCCTTTTCCTCAGGGCTGCTCTCAATCATTCTCTGCCCAGCTTGTATTTGTGCTTGGGATTGCCCTGACCCATGTGCAGGACCTTGCACTTGGCCTTGTTGAACTTTATGAGGTTCACAAGGGCCCACCTCTGCAGCCCGTCAAGGTCCCTCTGGATGGCATCCCTTCCCTCCAGTGTGTTAACCGCACCACAGCTTGGTGTCATTGCTGAGGGTGCACTCAATCCCACTTCCCATGTCACCGACAAAGGTGTTAAACAGCACTGGTCCCAATACCGACCCCTGAGGAACACCACTCATCACTGGTCTCCACTTGGACATCGAGCTGTTGACCACGCTTTGACTGTGGCCATCCAGCTAATTCCTTATCCACCGAGTGGACCATCCATCAAATCCATGTCTTTCCAATTTAGAGCCAAGGATGTCATGCAGGACAGTGTCAAATGCTTTGCACACGTCCAGGTAGATGACGTCAGTTGCTCTACCCTTATCCACCAATGCTGTAACCCCATCGTAAAACGCCACCGAATTTGTCAGGCACAATTTGCCCTTAGTGAAGCCATGTTGGCTGTCACCAATCACATCCTTATTTTCCATGTGCCTTAGCGTAGTTTCCAGGAGGATCTGCTTCATGATCTTGCCAGGCACAGAGGTGAGACTGACTGGCCTGTAGTTCCCCTGGTCTTTCTTTTTTCCTTTTTTAAAAATGAGGGCTGTGTTTCCCCTTTTCCATTCACTGGGAACTTCACTGGACTGCCACGACTTCTCAAATATAATGGATAGTGGCTTAGCAACTTCATCCACCAGTTTCCTTAGGACCCGCAGATGCATCTCATCAGGTTCCATGGACTTGTGCACCTTCATGTTCCTTAGATCATCTCAAACCTGATCTTCTCTTACAGTGGGGTGGTTCTTCATTCTCTCAGTCCCTGCCTTTGCCTTCTGTGACTTGGGCGGGGTGGCTTCAGCACTTGCTGGTGAAGATTGAGGCAAAAAAGTCATTGAGTACCTCAGCCTTTTCCATACCCCGGGTAATCAAGTCTCCCATTTCCCTCCAGAGAGGGCCCACATTTTCCCTAGTCTTCCTTTTATTATCAACGTATCTATAGAAGATTTTCTTGTTGCCTTTGTCATTCCTATATATATTATATATATACTGGTGCTTGGAGTTGTTCCTCCCCAGATGCAGGGTTTTGCACTTCAGTGCAGTAACCTGAGGTTACTGTCAGCCCACTTCTCCATCCTGTTGAGGTCCCTCTGCCTGGCAGCATGACCCTCTGGCATATCAGCCACTCCTCCCACTTTTGTGTCACCTGCAAACTTGCTGAGGGTGCACTCTGCCCCATCATCCAGATCATTAATGATGATGTTAAACAGGACTGGACCCAGATTTGACCCCTGGGGTACACTGCTAGTCACTGGTCTCCAACTAGACTTTGTTCCACTGGTCGTGACCCTCTGGACCTGGCCATACAGACAGTTTTCAATCCACCTCACTGCCTGCTCATCCAGCCAGAGCTTCTCTGTGAGGCTCTTATGGGAGACAGTGTCAAAAGCCTCACTGAAGCCTAGGTAGACACCATCCACTGCTCTCCCCTCATCTACCAGGCTAGACATTTCATCATAGAAGTTTATCGAGTTGGCCAAGCATGATTTCCCCACCATGCTGACTACTACTGACGATTTTCTTGTCCTTCATGTGTCTGGAAATGGTTTCCAGGATTAGCTGCTCCAGCATCTTCCCAGGGACTGAGGTGAGGCTGACCAGCCTGTAGTTTGCTGGGTCCTCCTTCATGCCCTTCTTGAACATCAGGGTGACATTTGCTTTCCTCCAGTCTTCAGGTACTTCTCCCAGTCACCATGATTGATCAAAGACTATTGAGAGCAGCCTCACAATGACATCTGCCAGCTCCCTCTGTACTTGTGGGTGCATCCCATCAGGGCTCATGGGTTTACGTACGCCCAGTTTGCTGAAGTATTCCCTGTCCTGATCCTCTTCCACCAAGGGTACATGTTCCTTGCTCCAACCTTCCCCCAGTCTTGCTAGTAAAGACTGAGGCAAAGAAGACATTCAGTATTTCCACCTTTTCTACGCCCTGTGTAACCAGGTCCCCCGTATAGTTTCCTTACCCCATTATCTATGTGCCTTCCAGCTCCATTAGCAAATGGGCCAAGGATATCTGCTAAACATCTCTGACCACCATGCAACCTGCCAAAAAGGGGAAGAGTGAGGACAGCATGAAGTGACTCTCCCATTTTTTAATTTAAAAGCAGCTGACTTCATAACCATCACAAATCTTTTAACTATTTATGTAATTTCCAATGATGGCTTTTTTTTTAAGGAGCTTCAACCAAAAGAAGACACTGAGTTCTCCACTTCCAGCACACAACGAGCTAACTGTGTAGAACACTGTCATGTAGGAGGGCTTCCCTAGCATTACACAGGACCACTGAAGGGACTGAAGAAGACTAAGTACACCACAGGAGGTACACTCAGCCTCTAGCACCTTCAAACTATGAAGGTGCTGGAGCTGTTCAAGAAAAGGATGAATCTTTTTCATAATGAAAAATATTGTGCACTGTTAGATCTCCATACTACAAAAAGATATCAGTATTGACAATTCTTCTACTGCAGTTCCCTAATGCATTTTTTTTCTCATTTTATAGGTAGATAAGTGAAAAGAGTTAGATAATTTATTCAAGACCACATAGCGCTAGAACCAGGCTTAGCTGGTATGTGCTTGCATTCTTGTGCTCCGTCCGGTGAATCAAGGCTGTTCTTTTTCCTCAGAAAGGTGTCAAGGACAGTCATAAGAAATACTTTTTTTAAAGAACTGTTTAAGGAAAGATGAGGGAATATTTTACTTATTTCAGTTCAACCATTTATCTAGAAACAAAATATTTTCTTGGCAGATAAGTAAGCTGCAACATTCACCAGGCTGAAAAGCTCAGCTTCACCTTCCTCCTCTACAGTGTGTCTCATGTCACAGAAACATATGCTTTGTTAGAGTCTATTTTGTATTCCTCTTTGTTTGACAGTACTTGCTTTTATGTGAAATATTTTTCTGGCATGAAAAAAATTTCCATGAATTCATCTTTTTATGTCCTAACCTCAATTTTCAAGCCATGTTTTCTCCCTTGTCTTTGTTAAATAGCATGAAAATTGCACAGTAAAAGAACTGAATGCTCAACGTATCTTTTCAGACTACATCCTTAGATACAGATCAGTTTTGCTGTTTTCTGTGGTTTTGTTTGGTTGTTTGTTTGGTTGTTTGTTTTTTTAATGAGGAAGTGATAGTCTACTTCTGAATAAAAACCATGAAAATCAGTTGTGCAAGTATACTTCTTGTTGTCAAACTTTACTCTTACAACATGGTACCTTAATTAGAAGCACACTTCATTGACAAGACTGTGCAGTAACTTAACAATCTGACTGACAAAGCAAAAATAATACTTATTATATCTATTAAAAAAACCAAAACAAAACCCAAAACAAAACAACAAGAAACTCTTAGAAGTACAGGGCTCTTCCTTGAAATGTTCAAAACCCATACACGTTACTTCTCTTAAAAATACATTCAAATCTTTTTACTAAAGTTAGACTGTGTTTTATATATGATAATCACATTACAGTCATTGCTGATATTTTTCATATAATTTCACTTTTTTTTTCACACAATTGTGCTCTAGATTCAATGCTTTCATACAGAACATTTTAAAACGCTAACTTTCTAACATTACTCCATCAACCTTGCCTCTCATCTGGATTTTAACACTTGCACAAACATGTGGCCTGGATCTGGACGTTCTTTAAGGCTGAGCTTAACAATCAAACTTGGAATAGAGACTATAAAATGAATTTTTGGAGTGGAAAATTGCCAGAAGTCTCTCCTACACTCCGTTGCCCTTTCTATAATTCCTTACAGAGGGGAATTAAATTGTGAAATAAACAACTAAACTCAGTGGAAAGGAAAACTAGACTGTCTCAGTACCAAGAATAAGGGACACACACCCAGATGCAGAGCATCCACTGACAATGTTGTAGGGAAGCAGTGGGCATGCCGTTGTGAATTTATGTCAGCATGTGTAGGAGAATCCACGGTAGTGCTAATCTGGATAGCACAGTTAAAAATAGCAGTGAAGACAGATGAAAGCAGACTTCAGCATGGCTTAACAATCTGGCTTGGACAGCCCTCTCCTAAGTCTAGGCTGGCATGTCTTCACATCACATACAGATCAAAGCTAGTACAGATCTGTCTGCATGTCCTGCAATCACACTACTTGATTGCAGTGTAGACACATCCAGAAATAGTGCTACTGTAGATATGTTCATCTAAAAACTGCATTTGCAAAAAGCAAAGCCTGGGAACATACCATAAAGCATATGGGACCTGATGAGGAACACATGCTGGAGAGCGTGTCCATTTTGCTAAATTGTATTAGCCGGGCTAATTCCTCCCTCTACACAACCTGCTTCCCTTGTACTCCTGCAGGACACGATAACACATGCTGCTTGGTCTTTCCTGTGGGGATTCACAGACTCAGGCCAGATGATAAACCTGATGATTCAGGTACAGCGACTCACCCAGCTTTACTGTCTAATGACGAGACACTGTTACACTCTACAGGCAGCTGGAGGCAACCGTGTTACATGTAAACGGCACTCATTCCTCTTCATAGAGTACTAACGCCAGATGCCGAAGCCCTAACCTAAGTGAGCACATCAGTTATCTGCTGTTTCAAGGCCAGAAACCCAGGAGCTTACAAAGTCCTGCAAATTCAGGACCTCCCCCCTTCAAACAGTGCTTTGCTGTACAGCTGCAACACTAGATCTTCTACTAGCTACAAACTACAAACTACTACAGACATTACATCCTCTCAAGGATGGCTTACTACCATTTGTTCAGCAAGTGACCAAAGGGATTTATGCATGTTCTTAAACTGATTGCGTAATGAATGATTCACTCCAGGGAGATTTTGTGTGCATTTTGCTAAATCACAAACAGAAGATGAGTTAAGAAGGAATGCAGTTCTTCAGCGCACTTAGCTGCCTTATGAGGAGAGTATAAAGACACACAATTTAGTGTTGACTCAGACAAAGTTCTGGTAGGAATCGGATCACAGCAGCAGGGATTACATGCAGGCTAATTTACCATGGGAAGAAGCAAGCTAGTGAAATACGGAAAGCTCTGGGTGCAGGGATAAAAATCCCGTGCTGCTGTCTGTCTCTCTGCAAAAACCCTGATCACGTGCAGTTGTGCTCCACTTAGCTGTCCGGACCTGGGCATCTCAGCACTCAATCACAGCTAAACCTCCAGTCATTGGGCAGTGCTGTTCCAGCCATTGCATCTCAGATCTGATTCATGAAGTGCTTTACTAGGAAGTGCAGAGAGGCAACGGTTAACTCCTTCACATAGGCAGCATCACAGGAAAGAGCAGAAATACAACTTCCATTACACTGTTTGCTAATGTGCTTCATCTATGACCCTCAAGAACAACTGTAAGGAGGTGGGTGAGAGTTTAATTGCTCTCTGTTCAGTCTTAGGGAATGACAGCTAAAGTTGCCAAGTATGGTGTGAAGAACCTACCCATTAGACTGACATTATCAATGCTTTTGAAAGCACTACCAAGCAGCTGAGATAATTGCTAAAATTGTGTCATATATACCAGTAGCAGACTCATAATGCTGAACAATAAGTAATGTTTATATTAATCTCTCAGATATTGGTGCTCCCAAAACTCTGTTCCAAGAAATGTTGTATTGAGCTACTTGTAAACAGAGGCTTCCTGTATCTAGAATTAAGAGTCAACTTACCACCAAAAGCAGTATCATTACCATTTATCAAAGATACAACACGGTACACTAACACAAGCAAACATTCACAGAAACATATTGAACTAAATCCAAAACCTCCAACCATTAATTTTTGGAACAGCACCACATGCTCTGTAACAGTGTATCACAAATTTGGTTCTCTTTTAACTTGCACCTAATTGCTTTGACAGCATTTTTTCCAAGATCTGGCCTGTTCAATCATAACAGCAATTAATGTTACTGTAATTAGACTTTAGGTCTAATTCTCATTTTCCTATGGAAAAGGTAGGTCTCCTTTTCCTGTGGAAAATTTAAAATGCCATAAGCAAATAACTAATACAAAGATGTATATATAGGAATACAAACAAACTCAGCCTCCTGAAAATTATGCTATCAAATTGCTTTAAGCAAATATCGCATCAAGATGTTGTAAAATGTATCATATTCAAAAGGACGGTGAAAAGCTGAATCCTCCTTTTTCTAACCTGGTGCTTGTTGCATGGGTACACCGTCTCACTCCATTCATACCTACCACAGGGATGCCCGTTAACTTAAACATGAACAATGTCAGTCAAGGGGCCCAGGTAACTATGATTCTGCAGGTATGATGTGAAAAGCATTGGCGGAGTTCAAGATTACAGTATTTATTCAAAGTTGCTTACGTTTAGCCACCATAAATTCCTTTACCTCTAATTTAAAAGGTCAATGAAAAGCAAATAATTAATGATGTAAGTGTAACTCAACTTGCTGGTGATTCCACTCTGTAATTCAAGATAAGTTTTTGCCCATGTCCTAGCAACAAGCACAAATATTGTTCTTTATCCAGTGCTCAACATATGAGTTTGCAAAACTATAACATCCCAGTATTTAACGTAAGTAGAACACATACCTTAAGACTCACGGAATGTGCAAGAGGAGAAATGAGTATACTTAGACTGAGCACAATAGAAGTGGGGGTCAGGGAAGGTGACATGCAGCTTATTTACCTTCCTAGCACTCTTATGCTTCTGTGTGCACTACATTTCCCAGTTTTATTTTGCTTTATTTTGTTTGTCTGTTGTTTTTTTTTTTAAAAACATCTTAGACACAGCATTTACCAATATTCAATAAATCTCTCACCATGCTGACAACTTCAATATTTAAAATCTTGAGCCAATTCAAAAGCAATTCTTGGGCTCTTCATAAATTTACTACTGTGACTCAACTGGAACTGACAGCGTAGCATACAAAAGGCAGAACATTTACAGTTATATTTTAGTAAAAGAGAACACGAGATATGTACATGCATGTATAAACATGCCAGCAGTTATATGTTGTCAGTCTGGACAGTTAAAGGTATTTCCTATTTCTTAAGAAAAATGCCAGTCAGTATGGTCAGATCCTGCTAAAGAACTACATGGATGACTAACCAGCAGAGCAGTATAGCTTCATGTCATAATCCTGTGCATACGCCTGTCGTGCACATGTGAGAAAGCTATGCAGCACAGCCTGATTTTTACTCACAGATGTAAACAAGTTTGCTAAAATGGGGGCATTGAAGGGAAGTGTTAAGTTCCTGACTAGAATTTCATTTTAAATGGTAAGTTCCAGGTTGATACAGTAACAATAAAACAGATGGGGGGAAAGGGGGGAGGATTTATACACAAGGAAAGGTCATGTAATACACTGTATTGAGTTTAAAAGATAAGTGAGACAATGCCTTTTTCTCCGGTATAAACAAAGAAAAATAATGCCAGCAGTTTGACTGCAAACAAGAACTGGGGAGGAGACGGAACTGAAAAGGAAATGCTTACAGCAAACCTTACAAACCTAATGCTATGTTTTAACCAGAAAAATACATTTTCAAGTGTTATTGTCAATAATTCTTTATAAAGTGCAAATCAACCACATTCATATTCAAAATGAGCTTTTGTAAGTGCTCCTTAACATACAAGAAAATATACCTGATGAAGGATTGCCTCAGCTGCCGAACTATGACAGCTGAATTGTACTTCTCTTTGACATCTCTAAGATCTTCAGTCCTCCAAATCACTTGGAGCTTTATCTTAGAAGATGAAATTACAGTTCCACCTTAGACAGGTAAGCAGCAGGTGATATTTCTACCATATTAATTAATTAATTATCCCCCCCCCAGTTAAAAACTCTCTTTGGACCTTAAATCAATAAGGTGTCTGATGCATATGCTCTATTTTCTTGTTTCCAATTGTTCCACTGTGCATATAAATCTATCATACAACCACATTTGCATTTAAAGAGAAATTCCCTTGTGTTTACTATGCACCTGCTCCATGTAAGCCTATCTTCCCTGCCTCCTTTGAGAAACAGACAGATCTGCCAGAAAAAGAGAGAGCACAGACACAACGCTCCTCCAAGTCCTCTTGCCAATTATCTAAGCATTATTTCCTTTAGTTTAGTTATGGTCCTAGTCTGACAACAGTTGAAAAGAACAACTACTTGCCCTTCCAAAATCCAATACTTCTCCACTTTTTTTAACACATTTTTCATCTTGACAATGAACATATACATTTCAACTGTACAAAATCACTGTATTTTCTAAACAATATATAGTACAGCATTGGCAAACGGGTTCCTTACAAAGACTTTCACCTGAAAAATATGAACTTTTCTTTATTTTACTTAGCATTAATTAACATGGCTGCATAAGGAAGGATGAGAATATTCTTCTTCTGGCATTTTACCTTCAACTGTAACCTGAAATAGATGTAGGTTTATTCTAATAAAACTGAAATAAAAATGGTAATTATTCCCTTCTCTTCCCCTTCTTGCTCCTGTAACCATGCTCATGATTCATGGGTTGCTTCTGGAGCTTCATGCAAGTAATCAGAGACAGGCAGGGGTGGAAATAAAGCTCTGCTGCACATCCCATCTAGTCAGCTGAAACATTTAAAAACCAGCTGAGGGGAGATAACATGCTGCATCCCACAAAGGCTGCTGGAACTACTGGTCTTTGTGCTTGCAAGGTGCAGCATCACCACTCCATGCATACATGACACCAAACGATGCCACAACTATGAGTACCAGCATCCCTGCACTACTGCCAACACGACATTTATGCTACTGTCTGTGACAGTCGAGTCCCCCCCACTGGGCTGCCTCTGGCTGTGTGCTCCCCTTTTTTGCTCGCATCTCATCACAGCGTGGACGCAGCGCTACCCACATGTCTCTGTTTCAGAGGACAGAAACTAGAGCGGCCGCAGCAGGGCTGTCATGCTTTCCCCTTCCTGGTTCTAATCAGGCAAGTGTCCAAGCAGGACAGAGCTGCTGTGGGTGTAGAGACATCTGGGGCCTGGTACATCCTGGAAAAGGACCGTGCAAGAAGGAGAGCTGTACCAGTGTGGGTGGTATCCCACCTCAGGTACGTGTGGGAGGAAGACTTCTTCCACCTATGGAGTTTGCATGGGGACAGGTTTCGGCTCCCAGCAAGACCAGGCAATTGGGAAGCAGAGGGGCAGTAAGAGGCACTTCCTAGTTTCTTGAAGCTCTGCTGATGTCTTGTCAAAAAATGGTTACAAAATATGTAGATATTTGGGATTATGGTTTTCCAATCATGAAAAAAATAAATGCAAAGTGACCCATCACTTATTCACAGTACTCAGGGGAGGGACTGCATCTCCAAAGGTACCACTCAGTCACCTTGTCCAACCAGTCTACCTTTTACATGCAGCTCTTTGTAAATTCAGAAAGTGGCCTCAAATAAATCACATCATACTTACTTACCACATCGTTGTCATTAGAGAAAAAACATTAAAGAAGAGGAGCAGCTTCTATCTAATTTACTATCTTCTGTACAACCTCCTTACCTGCCCATCTCCTTATGCCAAAATGCCACTTAAAAGTATTTTGAGTAGCCCACACTGGACTACTTGCTCAAACAACGAGTTTTTTTAACAAGCCAGTCCCTTAGAGACTCCTCAGATTTGGAGGTAACTCTTCACCGGTTCCGTCCTCTGATATAATTCTATTTTACCCACTTTTTCAACAAACTACAAGCCACACTTGCTTTCTGCAGCAAACTGAGTCAATAACACATACCAGAAATCACAAAGATCTGAAAAATGACTGAACTGCTGGTTTAAGATACCGTTAGTGACTGGGTGAAGTGGAACAGTCAGTTTGTCTAAGTCAGTCTTTGACACCACGAAAACATGTGGAAATGAAACTTATCACACCTTACAAAGGGAGCCTTTTGTCACCAGGCATGGGCACTATACCCCTGTGTTAACTGAAGGAATACCTAAATGAAAAGTTACTATACAATTTTGGAACGACAACTACAGTGGTGAGGCAAGTTTCTTCTTGACAACTGGACAGGTCAAATTCTAGTTGTTTTATTCACGTGAAAACCCCTTCTCACTGTGTTTGAACTCCCTCTTGAGCTACCCCTCAAGGCTGCTCTCAAGACCAGGTTTCCAGCCTAGGTGCAAAATCTTCAACATACAGCTCCAGTATGGCACCAGGCATGCTCTCAGGCTTAGCAGTACAAAGAGAGAAGTGGCTTATCGTGTTCACCAGGCAGCCCATGAACTAGCTGCAGAGGATTTTAGGGTGAAGAAGCTCATGTTTAGGAGTGGTAGTAAGGCAACGGGTTCATATTATTTATGGCTCGTTGGGAATACATATACCTACTAAATTCAGTAAGGGCAGGACACTAACTGCCACTATGAAAGTCTGCTACAGCACGCTGTGCAAGGCTTAAATACGTGCACACCATTCAACATAATTCCTGGCTGCAGGATCAGAGCTATTAGCACAAGATATAAAGTAATTTTGATTTTCCTACGCTACAACAGTATCCCTTTCTTCGGCCATTTGAATACCACAAAAGGGTCCAACAACCAAGTGATTTGCTTCAGAAAATTTTTTAAAATTTTTTAAAAACTTTTTTTGTTACCTTTTGCGGTTGTATCACTGAGGTGTACAATGAGGCTTCCCAGATTTGCTACAGAAGCATAGCCAATAGCAGATTTTTGGTGGGTTTTGGGGTGGAGGGGTACTTTTTGAGAAGCAGTTGTGACTGATTAATATCTCTCTAAGAGCTGTGGCTTTAAGCCAACCATTGAAAGTGCCACGAGGTGATAACAGTGACAATGAAGACTAAGACTAGGAGCTGCTTTGTATCCAGTACCGTCAGGACATGATCCTCGAGCTCTTCTTCATAAAAATTGCATTTGCTCGCATAAAAACGCTCGCTAATATGAGTATGAAAAAGTTTGATCCCTGGTGCTGCAAAAACACGATCTTGGACTGACCCAAGTATAAGCCAAGGCGCAGTTTTTCTACCAGACAACTTTACATTTGCTTCCCCCCAGTTACAAACATGCAACTCCTACTTGACTTCCTTCCAGATTTCGGCATGCCCCGGTGGGACAGGAGGGTGCTGAAGGCTGCGTCCCCGCCAGAGACGCCCGGCTCCGAGCAGAGCAGAAGCAGATCTGCGCCCGCTTCGGGTGTCAGCGGGTTTCACGGCGCTACGAGGGATTTTGCAGCGGCACTTCGCAGAGGTGACATCACGTATGTGCTCAGCCCCAGTACAACCCCCCGCGTTCAGCCCTGATTTCATGCGGAAAGCACTTCCCCGGGGCGGGCTGGCGGGGTCGGGGCTCGCCCCCCACCCCCGCTCCCGCCGCCCGGCCGCTTCTCCCGCCGCCCGGGCACCCCCGCTCCCGCGGCCCCCGGGGACGGCCCGCCGCGGGGAAGCCCGCAGCCGCTCCGGGCGCCTCCGGCACTGCCCGCACGCCCCGTCTCCCCCGCGGGGTCCCCGAGCTCGGCTCCGCGCCCCCCTCCCGCCGCCCGGGGGGGCAGCGTCGGCGGCGGCAACAAAGCCCCCCGCCCGCTCCGCTCTCTTCACCTCACCTCACCCCTCCGCTCCGCTCGGCCGCCGCCGTTTCACGGCAGGCGCGGGGTGATGGAGACGGGGGAAGGACCCAGGTGCCGCCTCTCGGCTGCCGCCCCCCGCCACTCCCCCGCCGGTGCAGGCAGGGCTCCGGCAGCGGCCCGGCTCCCGCTGCCCCGCCCTCCGCCGCTGCCCTTCCACCGGCCAGCGGCCGGGAGGAGGGAGGGAGGGAGCGGGAGGGCGGCCCCGCCGCAGCCTCGCCTCCCCGGCCGCCCGGCGGCGCGCTCCCGCGGGCGCCGTTCCCGCGCTCACTCACCGCCCCGCCGCGCCCGCGCCTCCTCCGCCTCCTCCCGCCGCCGCCGCGGCGGAGGCCTGCTGCGTCACAATGCCGCCGCGCTCCGCGGTCTCGGGGCGCGGGGGGCGCTGCCACGTGACCGGCGGCGTGGGGAGGGACGGGGGGGGGGGGGGGCGGGCGGTACCGGCGGCGCCCACCCCCTCTCCCCATCCCGGGGCGGGGGGAGAGGCCCCCGCCGAGGCGCGGGGAGCCGCACCGGGCGGCGGGGGCGGCCCTGCCCCGCCGGGAGCCCCGGCGCCGGCGCCCAGCCGGCGGTGGGTGCCTCCTCCCGCCCCGCGGCTCGCTGGCAGCGCCCCACGCGGGATCTACGCACGTGTAACGCGGTGCCCGCGGCGCCTGGAACGGCCGCGCCGTCGTGTCAAATGCTGAGCGCGTGGCACTGCGCTGCTCTAAAAATACCTGAAAATATTGAGTGCGATTCGTTCACATCTGTTTAAAATAAAAACTTGGTGGGTTTGGGTTTTTTTTTTTTTTTTTGGTCTGCTATAAAACCTGGAAAGCGTCGCTGCTTCCCACCGGTTCTCGCGGAGGGAGCCGGTGGCACCTTCGAGCACCTTCCTAGGGAGCGGGTTTCACCTGCCTCGGCGAGAAACCCGTGTGTCCCCGGGCTGCTGAGGGTGAGCGGAGCTGGGAAGGGCGCTCCGGCCCCCGCCGCCCTGCGCGCTCGCTAAGCCCGCCAGAAACCCGCCGGCGGCTCCGCGGAGGCTGCCGCAGCTGCGTAGGGGAAGGAGCCCCCCTCGCAGCTCGGCCCGAGGACACCCTGCCACCGGCGCATCTGACGGTAACAGGAGACGAGCAGAAAAGTGAACCTTTGGCTGGTTTTCTTTGTGATTTAGCATGTTCTGTGCCGTGCTTTCACACCATTAACAGGGATTTTCCTCCCACCCCCCAGCCCCCATTCACAGGCACATTTGCCATCCTATTTCTTAAATATATCCCTTTATATACCTTTCCGTCTCCCCCTGCTTTTTTGTGCTTTTACATTTCAAACACAGAACTTCGATTTCATTTTCTCTGGTGAGCAAACACTGCAAAAGCCCAAAAGATGCATGTAGGAAATTAAAGTGAATTTATGCTAGTTTGGCATTTTGGAAAACCATTGCCCTCAGAACACACAGAGCACACTCAGCAGTACCGCGGGTATGCCCACATCAGTCGGCCCGTAGCACTGCTCTGGATGAGTATCTCTGGAAACGGGGAAAACAGTTCAGCCTCCAGCTCAGTGGGTCTCTGTCCTACCTACAGGGATTTCTAGTGAAAGTGCTAAGCAAAGTGTGGCTACTGGACATAAAAAAATAACTCATTCTGCTTAATACTGAGACACAGTCATCAGGCAGTAACAACCTTGAGAAGCTTTTCATCTGAACCCAGTGACTTGGAGATGAAAGGAAATACAGTCTTCCGCGATAGCTATCTAGGTGCTGCAGCATCACGCATTTTCAAATATTTTGCAGCTCATTTGACATACTTGCCCAGAAGTGAAAAGCTGTTATATTTCTTTCTTCTTAAATTACACTTTTAAGATGTGTAGAAGACAAGCTTGAATATGAATCACAGTGAATTCTAATCTTCATATGCAAGGCCAACTACGTGGAGCGATGCTATCTTAACCACCTTAAAAATGTCTGTGCTGATGGGGGGGGGGGAAGGTTTACTTTGGAAAGGTCTGTTGCTTCTATGTCATTCGCTGTTATGAAAGGGCATATTTGGACGCTGCACGTTTCACACTTGTACTTATATGGAGATTAAGTAACCATTTGGGGTATTTGTAATGCATTTGATTAGGTGGTTTTATACAGGAATGTTGGTCAGCTGTGTGTGATTAAATGGTTTGAAAGGAATGCAGGTCAGCTCCAGAACACAATGTCATATAGGAGTATGGCCTGCTTGATGAACAGCGTTGATGAAAAACCAAAACCAAAAAAATCTTATTTTAATTTGGAGGCTATAAATACCATCCATATGCAAATACAGTTTGTAAGATAAAAGCTTGCCAAGTGTCTTTGTATGTGTTATATGTGATAGTATCTCAATTAGAGCTGATAACCCTGTTTATATATCTACTTCTGAACTCGTTGCTGGAAATATTGTTTGAATAAGAAGTGCTGATTAGGCTATATGGCTGAACAAAAACTAAATTGTGATATACAACTTCAGTTCTTGTAAGAATTTCAGGATGAATTTTTACTGCCAGTCACTTGGCACCATCATTATTTTTTGTCTAAAATGAAATCACAGAACGTGCGCAGATAGAAAATTTTGCTGAAATAGAAACAACTTCTCATGGGTAATCCTATTCCCAGTGGAGTAAAGTGGTTCAAAAATGTGTTGCATGTTGTTTTTCTAGTACGTTTCTCCAGAATCATTTAATGGTTTCTTGAACCTCAGTATTCCTTCTTGATGAAGCCGAGGCTGGTATTTGCGTCAGAACTGCACAGCGTATGGTTGGATGCACGTGGGAAAAAGACAGATCTTCTGTAGGCTAGCAGCACTTGCAAAACTGAATTCTGTGGCCCCTGTCAAGGGCCTATGGCAATTACAGCAGCAGTCACAGCATCCGTCAGTGGTCACATCCATCGATGTTAATGAATACGAGACAAAACCCTCCACTACTTTTGAAACTCCTCTAACAGATGACCTTGAGACAGATTTAGAAGTATGGTGCTTGATAATACTGCGCATGAGGACATGACTACATTTTAGTTAAGGCACAAAGCCCATGGAGATATGTCCTGAAGGGACTATTCTGTTCCTGTGCAGGACCAACTCTGGTGCCTCTATACTTGTTCCTGGAAAAGTGCAGCAGTCCTGCAATGGAAAAGGTGGGCAGGAACAGAAAGGAGGCAGCAGGAGCCTGGAAGAGATGAGTCCAGTAAGGTACAGTATGTTGCTGTTTTTTTTTCAGAGCTGCAAGGTTGGGAATCTGTGTTCCGCTGTACAGGTAACTTAAACGGTCATTTACACTGTAGGGTTTTTAAAGCACTTCGTATATAAAGGCAGCCTGTGGACTTCCAGATGGTGACCTAGGACTGCTGACGTGTGATATCTCCACCAAGGAACATCACCAACAGTATCAAATTACGCAAAACCTAGCAATTACAGAGTAAGTGTATCTCCTGATATAACAAAGAGCAAGCTTTAACTCGGTCATATGATGATCCATGATGACTCACAGTCATTCAAAGCAGTCATCAGGGCACTTAGATATTTGCTTTCAAAAAAACCCTCCCGTTCAGCTTTGAGGACCAGTAAGAATAACTACAATTTTTAGAGCACAACAGAATTTAGGTACTCATTTCAAAAGACTGAGCACAAGCCAGGTGCGTTGTTCCTATCTTCACCTTCGGATTCTCAGTGGAGATAAATGGGGCACAGATCAAGTCAAACTTGCATCTAACTTTCAAAAAAACATCATTCTTAGTTTTTCCCACCTTCAGTTTGCCCTACTATCTATCAAATATTTTGCTTAATTTCAAAAAACATTTTCATTCTGAAAAGCATGTAAAAAAACAATAAATATAGGCATAATTCTGTTAGACTGAGAGAACAACGACAAGATTGCATAGGCTGTTAGAAGTACTGACTTACTGTTTCTCATTAATTACAACAAACAGTGCCACACATGCTGACGAATAAGTCTACCATCTTAGATTCGTGAAATTGTTACATCTGAAGGAACTGTGAGACTGTGTACCTGGGACTGCAATAAAAATGAATTGTTTTTCTGCTGTGTTTTTGTACCATTTTCAGTGTTTATAATGTCTGAACCTGACCCGTTAGCCCACAATGGGGCAATCTGCTGTCAATAAATTTCAGAAAGCAAGAGGTTGCCTTGAAAAGAATGCAGATCGGATCCTCATCCATAAGAAGAGACAGAATTACAAAAACTTGAATAATTAGTTCAAAAACATCTTTCAGTGCATACAGCTTTGTTTCTGGGATCGTGCAGGAAGGTATTTTCTGCAATCTTAAGAGGCCGTTTACTTGGCAACTAGCACGAGGGGAGAGGAGTCTCAAGCCTGGGCTTTATTAAATGTTCATTGATTTGATCTATTCTGTTGGGGGAATGACACAGAGAATTTCAGAATGTGGCATGCAAGGTCCTGCTCACACATTCCACACAACTGTGCAGAAGAACTGAACATAATATGTGTGGTTGGAAAGCTAGTACATGGCATTACTGGATCAAAAGGTCAGAGACAATTACCATAATCAGCTACTCTAGCTTCTGGCATAAAGCCCCATAATTCCTGGTTGAACTAGAGAATGTTTTTCAGAAAGTGATCTAATCCTGATCACTACACTCCTAACAACATTGTTGTAATAGATAATTCGCTTCACTGGTAAATTACGTATGCTTGGTCCAGCTTCTTATTCAGCTGTTTAAGTTTTGAAATTCTGGCACTGGCTTTAGTTTTGCCTTTGCCTGCTGTAAATAAGAAGCTCTCCATTCTCATAGATTTTCTTACCATCCATGTATTTCTACTATATTTTCAAGCCTCCTTTCAAAAGTTTTTTGAATGGATTGTACAAGATTTATTTTAATTCTCCGAGATTTTGAGAATAATACAAGCCCACAATTTTGAATTTGTGAATATTTGATGTAACGGATTTTCGTTCTGAAAACTAATGTTCACAAATTGGAAAGCTTTTAAGTGTGGTCCTCAAAACAAATAACAGATGGTAATACATCTTCTTTTTTCTCTCTGTTATTCCTCTGCTATATGCACAAAGACCACCTTTGGATATGGCCACATAAACAAGTTGCCACAAGGTAAGATGGACTTTGAAACAGTGGATTACGTCCTCTGCTCCGTACCTGCCCTGGTGTAGCTCCTTCTCCCTCCCAAGCTCTAAGGGAATGTGCTCTTGTTAAGGGGCAAGTGAGCTTGCACTCATCAGAAGGTGAGAGCATGCACCGAAGCAGATCCCAGAAAGCAGTGGAACCCCACCAATTCCTGTGTTAGCTTACAGCATTATAGCTTGCTTGTGGGATTACTCGGCTACTGTTTTATACTGGGAATACATATGCAGTTGGCTGTCCAGAATTACATTCCACTTTTGTCCCATCCTGTATGTGTGAACTGCATTCTTTGGTGTGACCTCATTAGACAAGAAAAACAAGGGAAAAAGGAAAAGCTGTTTTTTAATATGATTAGAATATAAAGATGTTGTATGGTGCCAATTTAGAGATAAGATAAAAAGTCAAAAGTCTTGGAGTTTAAGTTCAACGTCAATTTACACATATCCTTTTCAATTCAGTAGGGGTATGAATGAGTCATTAGAGGAAATCCTGACTGGGCAACACATTAAATTGGATTAAGACCAAATATTATGTTTCACTTGAGCCTTAAGCAAAATCTGTACCACCATGAACTTATTGTAAGAGCTAAAAGTTAATTCTAATCACAGCAACCCTATGAATTAATGAAAAACTTTACAGCTATAACCGATACATCACTCCTAATTCAACTGTTTTGAAGATGCTCCCATTAATAAGATTATTCTGAGAAATTTTAGATCCACGCTTACTGTCAATCTCTTGGCAGAAGACTCTATCTCCTGAATTAGGTCAAAGCAAGACATTTCAAACAGTCTTTAAGTAACTGCTAAAATAATGATATGAAAAAAACAGTCTGGAGAAATCTCTGGAAACCAGCTGACTGTGTAATAAAGGCCTAAAAGGAAGGCAAAGCAAGACTTCTAGACTACTTCATAATAAATCTCTACATGAGAAAGGAGGACTATTTCTCATTAAAAAGTTAAGGTGAAAAAGCTTCAACTTTGGGCGTTGACCAAATACCTATATTGAGGCCTGGTACTTCTCTGCTGAAATGAAGAATTTGCAATAATTCTTGGTGGAGGCAACTTGGGGGCCACAGAGACAAGATGAGCAGTTTCTAAGCAGTTAGAGAGGTGGCTCTTTTCTGTTTTCTTGTCCCGTTGGATCTCAGACAACACATGCAAACACACAGATGGACACAGACACACACATCTATCTGCATATCCATCTATGTGAAAGGAACTTGTCACAGTGAGAGCTAACACTAGCCCTGAAAATCAGTCCTTGGAAGTAAACACCAATTCTTTATCCCTCTTAATTCACTGCGAATCACTTAGAAGACAGGATTCATCTGTTGGGTTAGCTGAACAAATGAAAGTATACAGTGGTCTGCTTTGCTTCTTATAAAAGTAAGGATGCTAACACTGGCCACACTGCACAGTTACAGACCACTCTCATTAGCATGCCTTCTTAAACAACCTCTCAAAATACTTCTGTCAGGATCAAAGACACTACTTTGGGTGAAAGTAATAACAGAGTTTCAATATATTGAGACAGATGATAGTAAATGAACGTGACAGTTGCACAGAAGTTGAGTAGAGGCATTTTGTGGAGTGTTGACAAGAGGCTATGGCCATGTTCACTAAAAGTGCTGCTTTGTCCTGGAAAACAGCCAGTTCACCCGTAGCATCAAAGAAAAGGGAGTCTCATTTTTGTGATCAGCTGTTGAGGGTTTTCAGCTCCTTGGTGGCTGACGAGTTGCTTCCAAACATTAGAGTTCACACTAAGAAAAAAAAATTCCTATTTACGTGACTTCTTGTTTAGCAAATCTGTGTTCACCAGAGCTTACTAAAACCACCTCTCTGCTTGAACTTCCGCGTATGAGATCTGAAATAGTAATGTGAACAAAGAAAAGCACAGGAGAATCGTGCTTTCACTTAACATAATTAACATTTCGAATTAAAGATTTTTACATGGTATTATACATGCCTAGTGGATAAAGTGAATTGTTTTGTGAATCTTCAAACTGACTTAACCTGACTGCTTGATGACTGTATAGGGAAAGCCTGTTTTTCTTACCCTTGTACAGAGGCAGTTACCAACAAGCTTATTTCAGACAGCATTTTCCTTTGGCTATGCTATGTTGTATTTCACTATTGTTTTCTTTTACTGTTGTAATTATTTATCTGTTTGCCATCTCTGAGGTCTAGCACATAGCTATTTAAAGTACTGTAAACTAAAGAAGAAACGATTTATGTTCTTTTTTCTACAACTCTGCTGTTGCTACTAAGTCATATCTGCTCCTATTTGTCTGCAATAAATAATTCGTAAAAGAATCACAATTATAAAGGCATATTGGATTGTGGTACTCTTTGTAAATATCCTTGACAAGCAGATAAGGACTGTGGGCAAAATAGACCAAAACCTAGAAATAGACCAAAATAGACCAAAACCAAGAAAGAATAATTTCAAAGCAAAAGCTGAACTGAAGTCTAAACTAACTCCCTCCGAACTCAGAATACCAGTTCGCCTGACATGGTCAATGATACAGAATTTAATTTCTGCCTCTCCCAACACTCAAACATGCAATTATGAACCAGCAATAACACAATTTGGTAATTATCATTTGAAGTCATCATTTAGTTGTTCTGATACCAAATAGGGTTTCTGCCAAAGAAAACTTTGTTAGTTATTCAAATAGCATTGCATTAAGCGTTCAAAAGACTTCGAAAACTCGAAACAGCAGACACATCCCATGGGATTCACAGCTCATATTGTCAATCCATTCTCTGTCCCGTGATCATCACTGTGATTTACAAAAATAAAACCAGAAAAAAAACCTAAAAAACACTACGGGCCAAATAACAGCTGTTCTAAATTGTCATAACTTTTTTCAGTCAAGGAAGAATGATGCTGATTTACACCCGCGGAGATTCCAGCTCTGATCTTTTGTTTTCTTCCTTCCAATATGTCAATAGGGATCATAATAGTAGCCAATGATAACACATCTTATGTAGTATTCATATTTTCTTTGTATTTGTCCTCTTAGTATTGTGTACTACACTAGAGTTATTTTTCTCTTTTCTCCAGACGTTTCCTTTTCTTCTCGTCTTCCTTTTGTGTCTTTTCCCTTGAGATATTATTGTTATTTGAACTGGCAAAGAAACAGGTTCCAATTTTTTTCTCCAGAAGAAAATAGATTTATTTGAATCTCTCTTGGCAGCATGTTCCCCACCGATGGGCCACCATGGAAGTACAAGCCTCTGCGCTTATTGACAACTCCATTGTTCTAGACATTTGTTGTTCTTGTGGTGTGCCTGCATAATGAGAACAACTCTAGAATACTTAGTCTGTTGAGAGCTTGGAAAATGAAGATGTGAAATTATATTTTCTCTCCTTCTTCTAGTCTCTTTGCCATACGAGAGGATTACAAAGGGGCTTGAAACTTGTCAGCTGCCAGAATAGAATTTCCTAATTTCCAAGGAAGCCTTATGTTAACATGTAGCTAGTTTTTTACATACAATTTTTCCTCCTAGTGCAAGAACTAGAAGCTGCATAATCAAGGCATGACTGCACTAGGATGTGCTAACCTGGCAGATGGTTCCTCTGGAGCTGCTAGCAGCTGATGTAGTTTAGAAATGCCTTTTGGTCGCTTTAAACTGTTTGGGAGCTGGCATTGGACCAAGATGAGGATCAAGCTATTCAGCCCTCCTCCCCCCACACCCCTTTATGTGATTGCCAAGTCCAAATTGAATGCCTCAGAGAATATGCATCAAGAATTTGGAGTTTAACCCAGAAATCTACTGGATCAGATGCTGTATCTGTACTATCAGAATTTGTACAGTGATAGGCTGTCACATCCTTCACCCTGTGGGAAATTATTCTGGGCCAGATATGGTACGCTGTAATAATGAAGCCCGAAGGCTCACGAGCTCATTGGTCATCCTAGCCAAATCTCCATCTGCCAAAACAGGCTGTCTGCTGGCCAGCCACAAAAACCAAGGTACTTTTGCCAGCTATTCCTTTTTGCATATCTAGTAATGGTGAAGCATGAAAAGGCCAAGTTTAGAACCAAACCTAAGAGTCTGAGGTCAGTTCTTTCATTTAAGGATGATATCAGCAAAAGTAAAGTGTAAGTGAAAGTTCAAGCATTGGTGGTCATGGAGGTAACTGTGAATTAGGTAAGAAGGATTTGTGCATTTTAAGGATAAAATAGACAAAACAGGAATAATTGTGATCTGACATGGATAGGTGCCAGAACCCCACATCTCCCTTTGAAGCCACCCCATTTAAGGAAAGCAGGGGAATTTGCAGTCTCAGCACCTGTCAAGATTAAACACTCTGACTTCACAAAATTTTTCCAAACATAGGTTGGAACATGAAAGTGGAGAGAATCCTGAAAGCAAAAAAGGAAGGCACAATGACTAGAGAAAAATAGGAAACATACAGGAGAGGGGTTATACTGCGTCTAGTGTGAGTGGGTGACAACTTGATCGTGGCATGTAAGAAGGCTGGGAGTACAGTCAGCAGATCCAGACAGAATATAGGTCAGAGTGGTGTTAACTGCAAGAGAAATACCTTCAAGGAATTTCAGACCATATGGAGTAATTATAAAATGTATTGTTCTTTTGTTGACAAGAACAGAGAGTAGTGCCCAGGTAGATGCTCAAGTGACCTTTAGAAGGTAGAGGAATTCTTCCATATATTCTTTTTGTTTGTCTTTTTACAGGAAAATCAAATGTCATTGCCAGTGTCAGCTCCATGTTAACCATCTATTCTGACATTGCATCGAAATAGCATATGTCCCTGGACTGCTGGATGGCTTTTCAATGCCTTATTGACTTAAAGGAAATAGTAAAACATTTCGTGCAGTTGAATATGAAGTAATCCTGACCCAGCACCGAGATGCATATCTCTGGCATTGTTCTTCCCCTTGCCAAATGTTCTCTCAGCCAGCTGCTATTTTAGATTTAATATCCTTGCCTTGACGTATCCCTTCTGTTTGCTCTATTTGCTTCTTTTTTTCAGTTCATGCCATTCTACCATATGTAACACTAACCAGGGATAAACAACAAGAAAAGAACCTCAACAAGAGCATCATCAGGAAAAAGCAAACAAACAAAATAACCTCATCTTATCCAAAATCCTGTTTATAACGGCACATGTAATTGTTGTCCAAATTAAATTAAAATTTACTTGCCACATCTAATTTCCCTGGAGTTGACATGTTCTATTCATCACTCATCTTCACTCTCCTTCTTCTACTTTAGCTCCTTGCATTTTGACATATCAATTGCGGAAACCTGCATTTCCCTACTTTTACTCCATATCTATCTTGCATTTTCCCTCATGGTCAGCATCATGACACTATGGCAAGTAACAACAAAGAACACATGATGCTTAGAGCTGAATCTCTACTTCATTCTGATCGCAGAGTGGCTTAAGCTACATGTGCTAGGGATGCATAGTGTGTTTGGTGAACATGCTGCAGTGGAATTAATTTCATTTCTAACCTGCTTCAACTATCCCATCAACAACAGGCAAGACAAATTCATCATATTTTTAGATACTCATGTCCATTGGAAAGCACTGTCCATTATCACCATTTCTGAGTTAGAGCCAAACTAGATTTCCAACGTAGTAGTCAGGAATACAGAAAGTATAACATATGTTGTGAACACCATGATACACTGAAAAACTATCTTATTAGGTAAGTGGATGAAGCTTTAAGGTCAGAGTTATAGTTGGCTACAGAAACCTCACTATTTTTAAGATTTCAAGGAAAAAGTAAGTATAAAAAAATAATATAAGGTTTCTTTGCATTCTCTTCATCTGCGGTTGGTGAATTTTAGTTCACCATTCCTGAATATTTTCATGCTTGAAGGAGGAAGGAGGAAGACTCTCCTTTCCTTTCCTTTCCTTTCCTTTCCTTTCCTTCTTTCCTTTCCTTTCCTTT